>NC_066621.1:82785491-83385491 GCF_025201925.1 Gopherus flavomarginatus
GAAGTGCAGTCACTGTAGGAATTGTCTTTCAAATGAGACATAAAATGACATTTCTTATTATTCATGTTGATTAAAAATCCCCAGATAAGTTTTCACAAGAGTAGAGCTGTTAACTCAGACATCCTGGCTGAATTCCAGCTTCAGTAATTACACACTGTTTATCTGGACTTCATCTGTATTCAGTTCAATTTTGTTCACTTCAAGAGAGATTTGTCCCTTTGCAGAGGGCCAGCACAAGGCCTATAGTCTGTTTTGAGGACTTACATGGTGCATAAGCTTTGTGCTAGCAGCTCAAGGATGAGTTTCACCTTTCCTGTCCAAAGTTATCAAATATCTGGTGCAACTCACGTCAGGGGCAGGTGAATGATTCCTTTAATATAGACTGTACGGTCACTTAGTAAGTTTTCCTTCAGAATGATCCAAGGCACTTTATAAATATAAGATTATTGCTGTCTTCTCTGCTTGCACCTCAAGTTTTTGTAGCATTCTATGCATGCTCCAGAAGATTCAGATTAATTTCATGGGACTAAAGTCTATACTTCTACTGTCTGCTCCCACTGGAAATAAGAGTATTAGAAATTGCTGCTGCTCCAGCTCTGGAATCAGCTGATAGAAGGCCTGACTCAATGCTGTGTTACTCCAGTTTTGTGCTGGTGTAGCACCTTTGATTTCAATGTAATTACATGGGCATGAAACTCGAATCACAAACTGGTGAATCAGGTCCCTTGGACAAAATAATTAAATGTAATAGAAGTTGTAGCTTCTAAATGAAGATGTATGACATTTTGGAATAAGAATGGCTTATAGTGATTACACATTCAATAACAAACACGTTGGTGTATAGTCAGCTATTGCTTTAGTTGTATTGATTTTTTTTAAAGGAACACATAATTTTACAAGAGTTTTCATTTTTCTTAGTGCTTCCTAGTGATTTATAATCCAATAGAAAATGTCCCTGCATTGGATGGCCTTAATCCTGCAACTAGATCTGAACCAGGAGTTTGTTGCACCTCCATGGAGCCCTAAGGTTTGCCCAAGCAAATCCAGTTTCAGGATAGAGACTTTTATGTTTTTGTTACATATCGATTTTTTTTTCTTATCAAAGTTCCTAAATATATATTAAGCATATGCACAATGAATATGCCCATTCCTAGAAAGGGCAGCACCATGAGCATGTGTTAAATACGTGCTTAAGTGCCATTGATTTTACTTATTTAAGTATTTGCTTTAAGTTAAGCATGTACTCAAATGCCATTCCTGGATAGGGATTTATTCCTGAACTGGGGTCTCAGTCGGAAGCATAACGCTGCAATGTTTAGAAGACTTTGGTGAGAATGAAAAGCAAAGTTTTTTGCTGTCCAGGAGTCCCCACCCTCACCTCATGGGCTAAATAAGTCTTTTTAGGACACAATGTTTAATTACAATATATTGAATAACCTCTTAAAAGGTACATGTTTGGACACTTTTCTGTGATCACGAGGCATAAAAAGAAGGACACAGCAGTGTAGGATGGCTACAGCTATTGACATCCCGGCAGAGATGAAAGAGAAAAAGGAGACAGTTCCTTTTGTTATTCGGAAAGAGGAAACTTTGCCTTCTCTGTCTCATGTCAGTTGTTAGATTGTCACTGGGTGGCACTCACTTGCAAATTCATTGATTTGTACAAATAAATGAACAGTAACAATTAATTACACACTCCATGAGTACAACTCTGTGGGAAGGCAGAAACTGTGCAGACTTGCACAGGCTCCTGTCCCTGCTGTGTGATCAGGAACCTTATTAACATGCCATGCAATCTCTGTCTATTACCTCTAGCTATCATTTTTTCTTGCTTTTCTGATTATGAAAACAGAACCTGGCTGTGTTTGGTGGAGTCAGCTAGCAATCTGAATGTACATAGCCTTGGGGAAAGGAAGGAGCTGGTAATACCAAATTTGGCCTATGGAGAATTCCTATACTTGCCACATAAAATGCCTTAATCCCCATCAAAAGACCTCACGGTAGCTGCTGTGTATGGTAAGCTCTAGCATGAACTAATGAAGCTGCAAATTGTTATGTTTAGCACAGCAAGGGAATAGGCTGAGCATGAGGGCCAGAGTTTTGAAAACTCTTTATGCACCTAACTACCCTTTTATTCTCAGAGGAGGATGCTTGCCTTCTGTCTCGGCAGCTTTCAAAGAGGGGCACTATGCAGGGACTTGACATCTGGGGCTAGCGGGCATGGCTAAGTGTTTGGGTGAGCAGCTGGGATTTTCAGAATCTACATGGGAATGCATATAAAGAGTTTAGAGCCTGAAAATTAGGCCAGGGTGGGCCACATCACACATAACTCATTAGAATCAGGCTCAGGTGAGCTCAAGATCTGTCCCTATTGGATTTCGTAGTCTCAAAAGAGGCATCAGTCAGGTCAGGTGAGAGATACCGGCATTAATATAGACAGGCAGAAGGGGCTATGTAGCAGGGCAGTTACCCCAGCTCCTGCCCTTAAGGGCTTAAAACAGCCCTGGGAGAGGGCTGTGGCAGGGAAAGCAGCTACAGCTGGGCCGTGCCCCAATAAGGTCTCAGCTGGCCCTATACAAGAGCCTGGGAGAGAGAAGCTCAACAGTTGCCATATTTGGGGTCAGAAAGGAATTTTCCTCCAGGGCAGATTGGCAGAGGCCCTGGAGGTTTTTCGCCTTCCTCTGCAGCATGGGGCACGGGTCACTTGCTGGAGGATTCTCTGCAGCTTGAGGTCTTCAAACCACAATTTGAGGACTTCAGTAATTCAGACATAGGTTAGGGGGTTGTTATAGAAGTGGATGGGTGACCTCCTGCATTATGCAGGAGGTCAGACTAGATGACCATAATGGTCCCTTCTGGCCTTAAAGTCTATGAGTCTCTGAGTCCATGAGTCTCTCTAGCTATAGAGGGAGATGGACCTGGCTGTAGGGACCTGAGCAGAGCACCTGATTGGGGCAGGGCTGGGGAAAGGCAGAAGAGATGGGGAGGCTCCAGCCTGGAAAGCCCCAGGCTTCAGCCTACTAGAAGGCCAATGGGTCCTGGGGGTTGCAGAGGGCAGCCCAGGGTAGGCAGAGGCAGCAGGTCCAAACCCTCCTTGCCAGTATAAGTAGGTTGATACTGCAGTCTGCCCCAGGGTGAAGGGGCTAAATGATGACTGGCAGTAGCCATATACTGAGGTGAGGTGTGGATAGGGGGTGGGGGTTCCCCTGGGAGGGGAGACCCTGAGACTGAGGGTGTATGGCCAGGGGGCTGCACCCCAGATATCAGGGCACGGGATCTTGGGAGGGACACAGAGGCCAGTGGCAATGGGACACTGGCCTGCAGAGGGCATTTCAGAGGCTGGATGAGCTAATTCCCTGAGACAACCAGCAGGATGTGCTGCAGCAGTGAGTCCTGCATGTTTTACAGGCTAGCTTGCTGGATAGGGATGACTGAGCAGTAAGTTCAGCAGCAGCTAGAGAGACAGGGCTTTGGTAGGCAGGCTGTGGGGAACTTGGCTTTTTTTTGCCAAGCACCCACAGTTCTCACTGATTTTAGAGGAAGCTTTGGGTATTTAGCACTTTGAATATCCAGCAACTTAACAGGGTCCCTAAATATGGATTTTGGTGTTTCATGTTGGAAATTCAGGCTTGAAAGCTTTGCCATATGTTTTTTATATTAGTCTTCAAAGCACTTTGGGATCCTTTAGCTGTCATGTGAATATCAGAGTGTAGTTTTTCCAAAGGGACTAGTAATTGTGGATGCCTTTATATTGGGTACCTAACTTAAGATTCCTTTAAAGAGACCTGATATTCAAAAAGTGCTGAGCACTCGCCCTCTGAAGATCAAGCCCCTTTAAGGTGTTCCAAGTTGGTCATCCAAAATCACTAGTTGTTGCTGACAGTGTAAGTCCTTCTATTTAATTATAATCGTTTCTTACTAAAGTTAGCCTTATTAGAAAATATATACTACAGCATTTTTCTGCAACACCTAACTTCCAGGTGTAAGTTTGGTATTTGGGGTAAATACTGCACCGTACTACAGTGTTCACTGAGCGCATGGTGTTCACTGGTCTGGAAAAAGCCTTTGACCAAGTTCCAAGGGAAGTCATCTGGTGGTATGAGGGCGAAAATGGTATCAGAATTTTGTGTGGTTTGTTTAAGAGATCAATAGTCAGAACTTCTAGTGGTGAAACAGATGAACTATTCATAAAGATAGGAGTGTATCAAGTGTCAGCACTGAGCCTTTTCTTGTTTCTCCTCTTCTCACATAACCTCACAAGAAACATACAGAAGGAGGGCCCCTTGGAGTATATTGTTTGCAGATGATAACCTTCAATGTAGTGAGGCAAAAGATGGTGTAGAAGAGGATCTTGATAAATGAGTTGCAGAGACATGGGCTCAAAATAAGCAGAGGAAAAACAAAATACATGGCTTATTATTTCAGAAGTGTGAACACTGAAGAATTATCCTTGAAACTAGATGGACACACAATACATGAAAAACAAAGTTTTGGGTATCTGGGTTCCGGTATCTGGGTTCCAGAATCTGGGGAAATGGAGGATGAAATTAGACTAAAACAATACATCTCTGGCTCAAATGGAGAAAGATAAGTGGTGTAGTATGTGACAGGAATATACTAGCAAAATTAAAAGGGAAAAGCTATAAAATAGTAGTCTGTCCTGTTTTAATGTATGGGGTTGGGCAACAAAGAAAAAAACATGAGCAAGCTATCTGTTCCACAGAAACCCAAATGCTGAGATGAATCAAGAAAGACCAGCTGAGCAATGTGTATGTTAGAGATGCTCAAAGTAACACTTATAACTGAAAATAATAATAAAGGAACGCTGGCTCAGATGGCTTGCTTATGTAAAGCACAGTCCTGACAACTATGTGGGTAATAGAGTACAATAGACCCAAATTGAAGTAAAACATTACAGAGGCTGACCCAAGAAGAAGTGATGGAATGTCATAAAGAAAGATGTTAATATGTGGTGTGAAAGAATATGGCATTGAACAGAGCTCTTTGGAGGGAGAGGACTCATAGACCAGACTCCATTAAATGGGATTAACACAAGGAAGAAGATGACTATAGCATACTGCAGTATTTGTAAAAGGTTGCATTTGTCTTTTCCCTAGTTCCTATCAAAAGTAGTATACGAAAATAAAGTGCTAGCACTGACAATGGTTTATAGAATTCTCCTCTCTGAGAGGCAGTATTTTCCCCTATAATAAATGATTTTGTTTGTATTCAGTTCATCCTTTTTATCCCTGATATTTTTTACCTATAGTATTTGTTGTACTTAAAGCACAAATAGAACATTCATGAGAAGATTCATCTATAACTCTGTTCAGTCAATAGAAGTGTTTTCCCTTCCCATTACCTACCACAGCACTGACATTTTATTGCAGGCTGAAATAGCAGACAACAAGGGGAAAGACTGAGTCATTTTATTCTCACGTCTAAACATATAAAAATGAGACCTCTTTGCAAAAATACAAGTAATTGCTGCCACATCCAAGAGCTCCACTGTTCATCAAGGGGAGAGTATTCAGGAGATGAAAAACAGGGAACTGAATAACAGCCTGTCATGTTACAGCTCTGTTGAAATGCCAGGATTCTCATACATCCTTTCTTTCAATTAATGTTTTTACCCGATAGTTGCTAGGTGTCACAGTACATTTATACACCTAAGTGCTTATATCTCCCCTACCTCCTGGTAGTATCTGAAAATTTCACAACTGTTAATGACTTTAGCCTCCCAACACCCTTGTGAGATAGGGAAGTATCATCCCCATTTTACAAATGGAGAACTGAGGCATAGGAAGATCAAGTGATTTGTCTAGCATCACACAATGACACTGTTGCCCAACAAAGATCTGAGCATTGGTCTACTCCTTTAATCACAGAATTATGTTTTCTCCATAAAATGGTAACAAGTTCATGACTGTACACATGCAAACCCTATGGTATTCAGCTCAATCATACCCCTGCAAAGAATGACTCAGAACTGTGTGCTTCCAAATCCATAGGTTTCTACCATGTATTCAAAGGAGACTTGCAAAACTGCCATGAAAAGATAGTTGTGTAGACGCACAATCTATTTAGCTACCCATTGTCATAATGAGTAGGGATGATGGGAGGAGGGAGGAAATGGCATCTTATTCACAGGTTTAAAAAAAAAATTGCTTGCCCTGAGCAAGTGGACAAGAATTCTGCCAGGCAGTGCTACAGAGACTCTGTTAACATGAACCTTTATAACCTCTCTTCTAATCACTAGAAGTCAGCAATACCCAGAACCACAGAGCCTCCCCTAAATCAGTCTCTGGTGAGTACAATACTGGGAGAAGGATGTGCCCACAAGCTACTTTTGGCTTCTAAACATTGGACCAGCTTTACACTGGCCCTATCAAATTTTAGAGCTGTCTAAGGGTTTCTCTAAAACTCTGTCAGCTTATAATAGCTCCCAAGAAGCCCTATGACAGCTAGGAATAGCTCGATCACAGCTCATCCGTAAAAAGCTGCATGAAGGAAGCCATTTGCCGTGCACAACAATATGTTTTGTTGGCCCAATAAAACCCCAAGGCTATGCTATATACACTTGAGCGCCAGCTACTGGTAGTTTATCTATTGACTAACTGTTTCCATATACGTGTTGGTCCCAGAATATGAGAGAGACAAGGTGAGTGAGGTAATATCTTTTATTGGACCAACTTCTGTTGATGAAAGAGTGAAGCTTTCAAAGCTATAGCTGGAGCTTATCTCTTATTTCCATATATATAAATAGCATTGTCATAATTGCTGTGATCATGCTGTTCCTTGTCCCTCTGACCATGGAAATACCCCCTACACTGGGGGGGGGTGTATGAGTGAGAAATTCTGGCTCTGTGAGCAGGGACACTAGAACTAGGGGTTCTTGGAATGAAATTGCACCCCCTAGCTTGAAGTAATAATAGCAATTGAATGTGTGGCTTCCAGCGTATACAGGGTTTACAGCATGGGTTCTCAAACTGGGGATTGTTACCCCTCAGGGGATCACAAGGCTATTACATGGGGGGGTCACGAGCTGTCAGCCTCCATCCCAAACATTGCTTTGCCTCCAGCATTTATAATGGTGTTGAATATATAACAGTGTGTTTTTAATTTATAAGGGGGCATCGCACTCAGAGGCTTGCTGTGTGAAAGGGATCACCAGTACAAAAGTTTGAGAACCGCTGGTTTACAGTTTGGTTCAAGGGCTTTCAGTACTCAGACTGTAGAAATTGTTCCAGCTTCCCTATCTGAGTATTGAGAATTCACCTATGACACATGAATCCCAGACTGGCAAGACGCAGTCAGTATATGCCCTTTTTGTGACAGAAGATAGTAATAAGCTCTTCCTCTTCTAGAGCTCTCGGTTCTTCTTGTCATCCCTTCTCTTCAATGTGCTTAAATGGCATAAGGAGTAGCTAGTAAGACATTGTGGTGTGCGCTGCAGTCTCTGTGTTCTCCCAATGCCTAACAAGGCTGAAGGAACAGAGTGCAACAAAACTGGTTTGCAACCAGAATGCAGGATGACAAGTAGAATTTGGATTAGGATTTGGCAGATATCAAGTTTAGTTGAATGTCAATCCTTGGTTTCTGTGTTATCTGAGTCTTTCCACTCCACCCTAACAGGCTGAGATAAGGTCTAGTGACTAGCAAACTGAGACAAGACATCAATAGCCACTGCAAAATCCTGGGTCCACTAGCTGAACATCACATCCAAACAGGGGCTGAAATAAATGGCCTCTCCCTTCAGTTTCCCTTGTTGTAAATGCCTGAGTTGCCAGCCCCAGCTGCTTCACTGAATGCCTTCTCCAGCTTCACTCATTGCTTACTGCCCTTTGGGAGGAAGAACATACGTAGTCTTATGGGGATACTAAATAACTGAGACAATTAAACTTGAGATCCAGATTATCCTTGGATAAGGCACCCTAAAAATATACGTTCCTGAACAATCCTAAGCTTAGTGTTTTTAAATTTAAATCAGGGCCTTCTGGACCTATAACACTGAATAAGATCCTCATGTCTCTTTTTCTGCTCCCATTTTAATAGGAGTGCTCCATGAGATGGAAGAAGGCTATTGATGTTACACTCTTCAGACACTGATGGTGTTGAAGTTTATTTTTCTATCAACAATTGTTTGTGTCATGGGCAGTGAGCAGAATAACAGGGAACCAACAATGGGTTAATCCCAAATAAACTCAATCCCAGCAATGGTCATCATCAGCTACATCCACTCTAAACCTGTTCCTGGGAGAAGAAATGTTGTCCAGATTCACATGGTCTCCTGGTGAAAATAGCTCTTGTACCAATGGCTGTATTCCTGTCTGCTGTGGCAATGTCATAGCTGTGACACTGTGTGGTCAAGCATAAGGCTGGAGGATTGCGGAAAAGAAACCAGTAAGAACTACTCTGGAGAAGGCAGATGTGGGAGCCAGACCCTCAGCTCCTTGCTCCCCCACTCTCCATTTTAATTGCTGTAACAAAGAATGGGGGATTATCATCTTGACAAATGATCTGTATAGGATTTTAATAGAGACAACAAATAACAAGCCAGGCAGAAGTAAAAGGCATTCAATCTTTCCATTAATCTGTGATAATCTCATGATTTATGGGTTATTTAACCAATGAGTTTATGCTCCAGGTTTGTCCTTCTATAGGAAATGGGTGGGAGAGAAGAATGAATGGATGAGAGTGACATCTGTCTGTTAGTGGTAATTAAGCCAAAATGTGCGAAGTTGCAGAGCTCTAACTGCTCCCGTTAAACTGTTGATGAGCAGTAAAATCTCTGATTAAATTTTAAGCAGAGGGAAATGGGCCAGCCTCCCGATCTGGGGAGGCTAATGGAGTGGAGTGTGTGCAATTATGTGTGCTGTGTGATTGTGCTAGTGGGAAGACAATTGGGCCAAGCACCGAATGTTACAGCCAGCAAACAGTGAGCCAGCACTGACTTTCAGTTTCTCACCAACAGAAGGCAGGTTTC
Organism: Gopherus flavomarginatus; assembly: GCF_025201925.1. Lineage (NCBI taxonomy): Eukaryota > Metazoa > Chordata > Testudines > Testudinidae > Gopherus > Gopherus flavomarginatus. The sequence continues at coordinate 82,794,478 of NC_066621.1, forward strand.
TGAGCATGGTTCTGTGAGGGTAGGTGGACTGGGTCTGAGTGGCACCTGCATGGCCATATATTTTCTAACACACACACAATCTCTGCATATGAATCACAGTCATGGTAGGGGAGACTATCTTAACATCTGAGGATTAACTATTTTGCCACTGTCTCAATATATTGATTACCTCAGGCAACCCACCTATTGTGTCTCTGCCTCATTCAGTTCCCCATCTGCCAAATAGGAGAGCAATAGTACTTGTCTACCTCAACGGCACATTGTAAGGCTTAATTGATGTTTTTAAAGCACTTTGAAAAATCTAAGATGAAAGGCACTATACAAATTCAGTGAGTTAATTATTATATCTGTCATTATCACTATTAATTATCATTATCTGATACAGCTCTGTTCTTTATCACAGAGTGAATCCTCCTCCTCCACCTCTACCACGGATGTCTGGCTCAGACGCTTTCTATGCTAACCATTTGGCAGGTCACCTGCTTGAGTGAACCAGAGGCATTGTTCTCTGGCATGTGTAGTGTCACAAAGCTCTGAGTAATGAATGAGCCCATTACAACTCTACAGTAGGAGAGACAGATTATTCCTTTGTCAAATCACTGCACACACTGTCCTCTTTCCTTGTTCCAATTACTCAGGAGGTGATGGCACTTTCTCTTCCACAGCCTTTCAGGCAACCATCGATGCATATTTAGGACAGGGATAGGCACAATACTTTCAGCACAGACTTTCAGATCCTGTCACCCGGGAACGAAGCTGATGATGGTGACTAACGCTCTGAACTTACTTTGAAATGATCCTTTTTTAAAAGAAAACAACAACAAAGAAAAAGAAAGAAATGAAAAAAGAGTTCCTGCTTCACATACTGAAGGATTCATTGAAGTAAACATAAAACCCCAAAACATCCAGACCATATTGCTTTATGAGACAAATCTTTGAAGTGAGAATGGCCAATGTTTGTGTACTGCCTTTCATCTCAAAAGTTTCCGGAACACATTAGAGGATGTTTCACCCCAGAAATGGCTGCCCTTCATATAAACCTGACAGGCCTTTAACAGCTGACAGCAACACTATATAGCAGTTTAGGGCAGGAAGTAATGAAGAATATCGCAGGGGTAATTTTGTTTTGCAGAGTTATCCAAATATACATTTAGCCTTGACACCAGGTTAACCTTAATCTACTGAGAACATAGAGCGTCAATGTCCCATAAAATTGAGTGTGTCCTCTGCCTGTACATTATTGCCTTCAAGGGTTTTTCTCCTCTTTATTTTTAGTATTGGAGTAATTTGAATTTGACCCACTTAACTGATTTGGGAGAATCCAGTTAAATGAAAAGAGGGATGAACCATTTGTCAGCAGCCTAAGGTTCTGATCTTTGGATCTGGTTGAGCTCTGCTGGCTGCAAGATGGGAAAACAAGAAAGGAAACTGAATTTATGCTATATTTGCAGTGCCCACATCTAGTCAGCCTGGGTCTGTTTTGGCCTCAAGGCTGCTCCAAGTTATGGCCAACTGCAGCAGCAACCCTAAAGGGGTCAATACAGCAGCTAAGGATAACCAGAGCACAGCAGAACTTCAACCACCTCCCACACCCTCTGGCTGCCAGCTCTAAGCCCACCAGAGATTACTCCAGCCTGGGAGAATTCTCTGGTGTCTGTTTTAAATCAGCATTATGGTCCCTTTGGGTCACAAAAGCAGCACAAAGAAGCTGGTGTGGGAGCAAGGATTTGCCTTGCAGTATATTAAGGGCTTATGACTTGTGACCCTCTAAGAAGAAAAGTGGCATCACCTGACTACCATATATACTCATTCATAAGCAGAATATTTTAGGTAAAAAAGTAACCCATCGAAGAGCGGGGTTCGGCTTATAAATGGGACTACACCAAAATTTGATAATTTTAAACTCTATGGAATCATTGACTTGAATATCTAATACATTGTTGTTTTGTTTACCTGGAGCATCTGCAGGCATGGAGCCCCTTGGCTCCCTGTGGCCGCAGTTTGCCGCTCCCACTGGCTGGGAATGGCCAACCACAGCCACAGGGAGCCAAGGGGCTCCATGCCTGCAGATGCTCCAAGTAAACAAAACGTCTGGCCAGTGGCTTACCCTGACAGGCTGGCAGCCAATGTTTGCCGACTCATTTATTGATGTCAATACTGCAGCCTTTTAAAGTTGCAAAGGCTTTGTTTAATGGACTAGATTGGCTTGAAAGGAATACTAAAGGAGCAGTGCTGCAGATCTGCATGACATTTGACCCATCTGCATGACATTTCACAAAATGCTGCCTTACAAGCCAATCAGAAAAATACAGTGAATATTAGTACTATAGCACTGGTGTCAGTCCACTACTATGTAATTTGATCTCTTCATGCATTTCTACCAGTGGACCGCCTGGAGTGTCTGCAGGTACGGAGCCCCTTAGCTCCCAGTGTCTGCTGTTTGCCGTTCCCAGCCAATGGGAGATGCAGGAAGAGGCACCACCTCCCGCAGCTCCCATTGGCTGGGAATGGCAAACCTAGGACACTGGGAGCTATGGGGCTCCTTGCCTGAAGACGCTCCAGGTAAATAAAACATCCAGGCCCACTAGCAGCTTACCCTAACAGGCCAGGAGCCAAAGTTTGCCAACCCCTGAAATACAGGGTCAGCTTATGAAAGGGTCATACAGTTTTTTGCTATTTTTACCTAACCATCTTGAGGGGTTGGCTTATAAACTAACGGTCTAATGAATGAGTATATATGGTAAATTACTCCAAGAGGCAGGTGGAATTTGGGAAAACCTGGGGTAATCTTGCCATATATACAAGAAAGGAGGGTGCATATATGCCAGTGAAGGAGATAATGCCCCTGAGCATGTGAGCAATGGTGAAGAGAGAGTACATGCAGCTCCTATGTTGCTGTGTAGGGGTAGGCACAGTCTCAGCCTCTTGGTTCATAGAGGTTGAAGGGTTCCAGGTTGTCAGTGCTAAAATCCTATGAGGATAGGGCAAGAGTGGGTAATTGTCCATACAACAGTCACCCTGAGATGTGATTTACACTATGAACAAGTTTGAGAGCTCCTTTTGCAGATGCTGTTCCTGTATGCATTCTTCTAGCCCTGTCTGAGCCATTTGGGGTATGCTTTTGGGGCAATGTGCTTTCACCTCTTGCTGCTAGTGGCTCCAAGTCAGAAACTAGTCCTTGTTGTACTTATAAAATGCATTGATCAAATTTCCCAGGGTTCATGCACAAAACTGAAATCATTTATTAAATAGCAGAGTAACAATGATCACAGTGACCAAGTGCTAATTAAGAGTAGCCAATGAAAAGATTTAGCAAACTCCCCACCCCAGAATAAGACTCTTGGCCCTCGACAACAGTTTCCCAAGTAAATTTCTCTGCAAACAGATGGACTTTGCAGGATGTGCTGATCATCATTAAGCTTCAAACATGCCCAGTCTGTTTTATATAAATACTGGCAATTTTTGTACAAGTGAGGATGAGCATCCAGATTCAGTCTTCTGAGGTTCTCCACCATCAGATTTATGTGCGACGTGGCTATCAATGGGAGTCATGGGAAGTACCTTTTTCAGTGTAATGTTGCTGTTGTAATGCCAGCGTGTGCATTTCTTTTATAATAAGTGCTGCTGTCGTTTGGCTGGAGGCTAACTTCACCAGCAAGTGGAATCCACCATCTAGCACACAGACTTGCTGAGTATATGCATCCTTCCCCTCACCACAGCTGAGATTCAAATTGAGACCCTCAATCCCTTGGCAGGTGAGCTGGATGGGACTCTGGAATATGGCCTGTGAGCAATGAGCTCACCTCATTGCTTTCTTGGCTGGTTATGGTTTGTACATCTTCCAGTGGGGCTCTGTAACTAAACCAACAATTGAAATTGTACGATAGTGAAGTGAGCAAAAGCAAGCATGAAGAATGAGCTGTGCAAAATGAAAGCTACCAAACACAGGGGGCTAGAATGCAATGGGTACCTTCAACTCCTCCCTGGGAGTTAAGAGAATGCACCAGCTAGCAGAATCAGACCTGAGAGATCTTCAATTGTGTATTTCTCACTCACGGTAGTGCCAATTTGGAATATGATTATTGGCCTTTTCCAGGTAAACCACATAGCCTCAGGGATTTACTAGCTTCTAATCTGATCTTAAAGTCTTATAGGATACAAGATCTCAGTGTAAACATAGCTTGGATGGAGTGATAAGAGATTTCTTATAGCATGTTCCATGGACCAAGTTATAGGAGCTATTGTTATTTATTATTTCTCTCTTGCACGATAGGTGTATATGGTTCTGTACAGGAAGAAATGCTACATGATCTTTATCCTTAAGGTGCTATCTTACAATGAACTGACTGGATTGAGACTAGCCCTAATCCAGCTATCCAGAGCAGTAAGAATTACACAGCTGCATTGGCTCCAGGTCCCTAGGGGAATGCAAATACTCTATGCGAGGTGCTTTTCCTGGGGAGCGAGTGGATGTAGGTGTCATTTGGGGTAGGAGGAGAGCAGGGAATAGGTGAATCCATTGCTGCATGCTGGCCAGCAGACCACACAGCTGGGGATTAAATTGCACCCTGAAAAGAGCTGTAACAAATTACTTTCCCATGGCATTAGTGCCTCCTGGGGTGGATACTAGTTCTTATTCAGGGCTATATAAAAGGCATCATCCAGCTCTATGTTCAGTATTGCAAGACAGAATATGAGGGAGATCACGTTAGGCAAAGGAAGCAAAGAAGAAAGAATAAACCAAATAAAACTGGCAAAGGTCTCCAATGTAATTTAGTGCACAGAATGTATTGCTGTACTAGAGTCTTTGTTGTGCACAGAATGGGGAGATTCATGAATGCAAAGTGCTGGAGGTGAGGGGAAGAGGAGGGGGCATGGGACTGGTCCATTACAATCTCTCTCTGGAGAGATGTTAGAAAAAACTTACTGGACTTCACTGTAGGTTTAGCTGGGGATGCTCGTATCTAGGAAAATGCTAGCATTCTGTAAACTGTGAATCAATAGGAAAGGACGTAATCCCTGAGGTCCTCAACAGTGGTAAAAATTATTTATTTTCAGGAGCTGAAAAAGTAAATCAGCTCCACGTGCACCGGGCTGGATCCACACTCTGCTGGATATTGCCAAATGGGGAAAGGCTTCTTTTCTAGGAAAGGAAAACAAAGCACCGGGATTTTATATATGGCAAGCTCTGTGATTAGTCACTTAATTGAGGGACTTCTTCACTTCTTCTCTTCTACTTGTTTTGCTTGAGCAGGGAGTGAAAACTAGCAAAATTGGAGGGTTGTATGATGGGGGAATGTTCTTTGCCTTGGAATTTGTTTTATTTTTATTTTGCTCATCAGTATGGTTGGTCTCATCATCCGCTTGCCATGAGACCTAATCTGTTCCCATGTGTTCTAAATAGAGTAGTGGGCTAGTGGCAGAACAGATTCCATGAAAAAACCTCAGCCTTGGAACTTGATCTAGCTCTCACACATGTGCACACACCTTGGTCTAAAAAAACCAGAGGTGGTAGTGGTTGTTGAGGGCACCATATGTGACTCATCTATTTTTCCCATGCTTCTATTTAGCAGGTGTCTTCATGGGTATTGGCTTGTTGGATAAGGAAGGTTATTATTTGACTGCGTATTTTACATTTTGGACACTGAGGCAGGTTTCTCTAGGCCAGGTGTCATCATTTTGGTTTTTATATTTTGTTTTTGTATATTCTAAAGCTTTGTAAAAGTGTCTGGAGCTCTGGGGAATAGAAACTTCAAAGGAATGTGAAGAAATGCATAATAAATGAATAAATGTTCGTGGTATTGTGACAAAAGAGAAAATAAAATGAAACAAAACCATTAGACTGAAAGGACGCAGCCCAGAGATCTGATGTGCTTTGTTACAAATAAAACATTGTCAGGAATGAAGCAGGCCAAACAATACACCAAAAAACAGAGCAAACAAAGTGACAAACACTATAGAACCTGTATTACTATGAAGGATTTCATTGTAATAATATAACATATGTGACTCACAGTAATTAACAGTAACAACTGTAAACACACAACACACAGTAAATGAAATTTTAAAAACTATTCTGAAGATTGAAACCTGGGTTTATAAATAAATAAACTGCAGCCCCAGGCATAATTGCTTGATGAACTTGTGAGTTCTAGTCCCAGCTCTAACACTGACTTGATGCGTGGTCTGGGTGGAGTCATTTCCCCTTATTGTGTCTCATTCAGAGGCGCCAGGACAGTGGAAGTCAGGGGACCATAGCCCTATCACTTTTTACCTGCCGTAAGGGCAAGCGAAGGAGGTGAGAGGGTGGAGAGGAGTGAGTGGGAGCGGGGCCTCAGGGGAATGGGCAGAGTGGGGGTGGGGTCATGGTTCAGGAACCAGTGGCCACTCCATTTCTAGGGTGCTTCCGGCATTCCTGGTCTCATTCCCTTCATCTCTAAAATTAGGATAAAAATATTTGCTTCCTAAGGCTGTTGTGGAGATTGATTAATGTTTCAACAGTGCTTTAAAGGTGGGAAGTGCCAAGTGTTGTTGTTATAGGCTGCCTCAGTCTGTGATCTTGTCATAACTAACTAAAGAAAGGTCAGTACTTGAATGTAGACTTCCAATGAATCTTGAGGGTGCTGCAAGATGTAGTGCTGGGGAATTGGTAAGTGGTGATCTTCCCTTTAAGTATAAATCAATACCCTCAGCATGAGATGAGGGACCCTATGCTACTAGAAGTGTCATGTTTCAAATGAGATGTTAAATCAAGAAAGGTCATTAAGAGCTCATGGAACCTTTTCCTATATGTAGATCATCTGTTATCCTCTGTGTTCTGGTCAAATTCCACTGTTGGTAACTGTATTTTGTCTACATTAATTTCTGCTTCAGTTTCCATTGAAAAGGGCATTCTGTCATTTCTTGTCCAAAATTGTTTTGTACTACAACTTTTGCTGTGTGCTGTTTAGCTACTGCTTCAGTCTTCCTCAAAAGTGGCTGCATCTCAGTGAAAGTTGATGCCATTTTCTCTCTCTCTCTTTCTCTGAAATTGCTTCAGTGTCCTTTATGATGAAAAGTACAGCATAAGTGTAATTTATGACTACAAATTACTCAATGCTTTAGTGAAGAGATGTTTGGAATTACAGGTTCTCTATCTTCTCACACATTCCATAACACACACACAGGAATAATATACTGCAAAATAAAATGGACTTGTTCAAAACTGCCCTTATTTGAAACTGATCCTGTAAAAAAACATAATTTAGTGACATAATGACTCTGCTGCTGCTTTTTCTTTCAAATGCCAAAAGTGTTACATTATCTGCTGAGTTCTCAAGAGCTGACAGTGTCTGTGGTAAAAATTCTTTATAAATGTTGCCAGTTTAAACATCATCTATTATTTTCTAGCAGCATTATGTGGGTTTAGCTTGCAGCCTCTTTTCTCCAATTGAGGTGGTGTGTACTGTTGGAACCCAGCTCTCTGAAAGATTTATGCACCTTTTTCAACTGTAATGATTGTTTGCTATCAAGAACCTCTTCCCAGGAAAACCAGTACCACTGTGAGCACCATCTCTGCATCATCAACCTATAGCTGGGAGCGGAGGTTCCCTTTCGAGTACATGCATTCCCTCTCTGAACTACAGGCACTCTGGAGCTATCCCAAGGAAAGCGCAGAAGGCTTTCAGTCACTTTTTCACATCCCTGGCCGGGTCCCCAGTCTTCTTTGAAGTGAAGAAAGATGGCTCCTTCTGGCTTATGTGGACTCCTGAGCTCTGAACAAGATTAAAATTCAAACCTGGTGCCCCTTACCACTCCACCAAGGTCTTCACAAAGTTTGAAGCTTATAACCTGTTGAGGATCTGGGAAGAAGAAAAATGGAAGACCACCTTCTGTATGAGGTCTGGTCCCTTAGCATATTTGGTCATACGATTTGGGTTGTACAGTGCCCACGTGACCTTCCAGAATTTCATAAATGGCATCTTTATGGACATGCTGGACCAATTTGTCTTCATTTGCCCAGACAACATCCGTATTTTCTCCAAAACTATGGATATCCATAATCACCATGTATGCACTGCCTTTGAGAGACTCTGCCTAAACCATTTCTATACGACGCTTGAGAAATGCATATGTAAGGGCACAGTGGAATTCTTGGAAAATATTATCTCACCTAAGGGACTCACCATGGACCTGCATAAGGTAGCAGCAATATCTAACTGGGCTGCAACCAAGGACTATGCCGAGTGCACCGATTCCTGTGTTTGTCAATTTCTGCAGGTGACTTATTAAAGGATTCCCTAGCCTGGTTACCCCAACAACTACACTCCTGCAAAAGGAGGGAGGCCTGGTTTGCCTGACCCACAGAGGCACACCTGGCTTTCTATCAATTGAAGAGATCATTCTCTTCAGCACCCATCATGATTCACCTAGATCCCACTAAACCATTTATGATCAAGGCTAGCACACTCTTTGTCATAGATGATGTATTATCTCAACATGCAAGCTTGCCCCAGAACTTATTCCACCACTGTGCCTTTTACTCTTGGAAGCTAACCTTGGCAGAAAAAATATACCAAAGTTGGATTAGGAGATACTGGCTATCAAGAAAGCTTTTGAGTCTATGAGGAGTGGCACCATCTTCTAGAAGGAGTCTGATTCCTGGTTCAAGTCCTGACTGATCACAAGAACCAGAAGTACCTGTAGACTGTTAGATGCCTTAACCAATGCCAGATCTGCTCGTCTCTCTTTGCTTGCTTTTACTTTGGTGCAACAATTAACAAAGGACAAGAAACAGGAAAGTGGATTCCCTAGCATGCAAATCTCAAATTTGGCAAAGAGCCCTCTGCCACCATGTTCAAGATAACCAACTTGGTAAACTGGATGATGGACAGAAGTCTGATGTCGTCCATCCACTCCCTACTCCCAGACAACCCATTCACCGCCCAGTTCTGCCAGACCCTGAATGATGCAATTACCCAACCCAACTCTGAATTCCAGCAACAGAAAGGCTCCTTTTTCACAACGATTATATGTTTGTTCTGGAACGACAATCTAGACTTCAGGACTATTTGTTGCTCATGAGCCATTTTGACCTATTCAAGACCTGGAATCTGATTTTGAGAAGCTTCTGGTGGCCAGGTCTACAAGATTATATCAAGGATTATATAAAATCCTGCAACCTCTGTACCTGTACCAAGAATCCACAATCAAGACACCTGCATCTCCTCCAGCCTCTACCCACACCGCTAACCTTCATCTACTATATCAATAGACTTTTTGTAAAACTGCCACACTCCTAGGTATACTCAGTAATCCTGGTTGTTGTCAACCTCCTAATAAATAAGGCACACTTCATCCCACGCTGTATTGTTCCTTCTGCACAGGAGATGACTCAGCTCTTATTGTAAAATATATCTTCCACTATCACAGGTTACCAATGGGCATTATATCAGACTGGGGTCCCCAGTTCATCTTCAAATTCTGGTGGGAATTTCTCAGACTCCTTGGCATCAAGCCCCTCATATTATCATTGTCCACCTATCACCTACTAAGTGACTCTGTTTGATTATTAATATAATCTTAGAGCAGTATCATCACTGCTTTTTGAGTTGCCCCCAGGATGCTAGCTCCCTGATGTGCTATGTCAAATTCACATGCAATCCACACCTCAATCCAGCATAACCCACTCTTTGCAAACTATGTCTTTCACCCCCACTTACACTCAGACTTACTCATGAATTCCCCACTACCAGCTGCCACAGATTTAGCCTCCCACTCCACTCCAAGGAACACTTGCAGTCTGCCAAAGAAGCCCATAAACACCATGCAAATCAAGACCATGAAGATGCTCAATATCTAGCTGTAGGGGACAAAGTGTAGGTCTCTGCCCAGAATCATAAACCAAACTGCCTGTCCATCAAACTAAACTACCAATACCTGTGCCCCTTCAAGATCATAGAATGGGTAAAATCAGTTCTTGAAGATCCATCCCATCTTTCCCATCTCCTTTATAGCCCTACACTGAGAAACCAAGCCTCTCCAACTCGCCACTGCCATCCATAACAACCTGAGGACTGGAAGAGTACTTTGATCTACTAAATCCTTGACTGTCAGTAAGTTAGGGGAAGGCCAGTCCAGACAAACAGCCTTGGGAACCAGTAAAGAATATCAATGTTGTTAGGAGGTGTTAGTATGGTTATATAAGGCATTGATGAGACCTCATCTGGAATACTGTGTGCAGTTCTGATCTCCCATGTTTAAGAAGGAGAATTCAAACTGGAATAGGTTCAGAGATGGGCTACTAGGATGATCCGAGGAATGGAAAACCTGTCTTATGAAAGGAGACTCAAAGAGCTTGGCTTGTTTAGCCTAACCGAAAGAAGGCTGAGGGGAGATATGATTGCTCTTTATAAATATATCAGAGGGATAAATATTAGGGAGGGAGAGGAATTATTTAAGCTTAGTACCATTGTGGGCACAGCAAAGAATCCTGTGGCACCTTATAGACTAACAGACGTTTTGGAGCATGAGCTTTCGTGAGTGAATACCTACTTTGTCAGATTCACCCAGGAAAGCTTATTGTTAGTCTATAAGGTGCCACAGGATTCTTTGCTGCTTTTACAGATTCAGACTAACACGGCTACCCCTCTCATTGTGGACACAAGAACAAATGGATATAAACTGGACACTAGGAAGTTTAGACTTGAAATTAGATGAAGGTTTCTAATCATTAGAGGAGTGAAGTTCTGGAACAGCCTTCCAAGGGGAGTAGTGGGGGCAAAAGACACATCTGGCTTCAAGACTAAGCTTGATAAGTTTATGGAGGGGATGGTATGATGGGATAGTCTAATTTTGGCAATTAATTTGGCAACTGATCTTTGATTATCAGCAGGTAAGTATGCCCAGTGGTCTGTGATGGGATGTTAGATGGGTTGGGATCTGAGTTACTACAGAGAATTCTTTCCTGGGTGCTGGCTGGTGAGTCTTGCCCACATGCTCATGATTTAACTGATCGCCATATTTGGGGTCGGGAAGGAATTTTCCTCCAGGGCAGATTGGCAGAGGCCCTGGAGGTCTTTCACCTTTCTCTGCAGCATGGGGCACGGGTCACTTGCTGGAGGATTCTCTGCAGCTTGAGGTCTTCAAACCACAATTTGAGGACTTCAATAACTCAGACATAGGTTAGGGGGTTGTTATAGAAGTGGATGGGTGAAATTCTGTGGCCTGCATTGTGCAGGAGGTCAGACTAGATGATCATAATGGTCCCTTCTGACCTTAAAGTCTATGAGTCATGAATCTATAATGCTGTGGCCCTATTGTGAGTTTCATCAGAAGTACCCGGAGAAACTGGGCCCTGAGGCCTTTAGGAGGTGCCCTCGATGGGGGACTGGTACTGTCAGGAATCAGGGCCTGCAGTAGAACTAGTCTGGAAGCAAGGCCTGCAGCAAAGCCAAATTCCTGGCAACATAATAAGTGCAGCCGCCTGCAGAGGCTGCCTGACTAACTACACTGCCTGATTGGTTGGAAGAATCTGGAAACAGGGCCTAAGCCCAGCACCAGCAGCAGTTCAGCAGCTGCTCAAAGCATTTGCCCACAGCTGCAATAGCGCTTGCTCTTCTCTAAGCCCTAGGCTTGCCCCTCCCTTGCCTCACTCTAGGTTAGCCAGTCCTGACCCCTCAGCTCCAATTCCTGACTTCAGCTCTGACCCTGAGCTCCAATTCCTGATGTCCGACTCCAGTTCTAACCAATGGAGACAACTACCCACATCATGGTCACTGACAATATGCCCTATTATTCACACTACTACTTACATCAGAACATAACATTAAAACATAACACAAGAACATGTCATAAAATAATGTAGAAGTAATAAAATAAAGAAAGTAACGTTTAAAAACAAATTTAATTTTGAAACAAAATTTCCTAAACAATTTTTTCGGACTTTTCCTTTTGTGGGAAATTTCAAAAATATTTGGTTTGGTTTTGGTTTGGAACTAAGCCAAATTTGAAATGTTGACATTTCCTGCACAACAGAAATTCCTAGTTTCTGAAACTCTGAAACTCTTTTTTTCAGTTTACTATTTTCAGAGGTCTGAAATAGTTGGCTAACTCTTTGTCTTTATTTTTCATTTCCGTGTGTTGTTTCTTTTATGCTTTTTGGTTCTAACTAGAAGCAAAGAGTTGAAATTTTGACTTCCCTTGAATTTTTTAGTTCGGTTTTTGGAGGATTGACTAAAACGTCCACTCTGAGCATCCCCATCACCACTTTTCCCCAGTCCTAACATTGCTTTTATAAAAGCAGTGACACACTCAGGCAAGTGTGTGATAATACAAGTGTCTCACATACAGGAGGTGCTTGGTCCTCCTGCTAGTGCTGGGATCATGTTGTCAAATGAACATGTTATAACCTATTCCCTGTCACGATTTATTATTTATGCATTACTTATTGTAATTAAGTTAATCACACCTCATTCATTTGTTATTGATATATGTCTATCAAGGTTGTAAAAGGTAGGTGAAGTGGTCCTTAATAGGCAATAAGGGCAAATGGCACTTTTCATTTGAAGTGTTTTAGGAAGGAAGGAATGGATAACCCCATTTTACAGATGGTGAAACTGAGGTACAGTGAGATTTAACAACTTGCCCTTGGCCAGATCCTAAGACCACATCAGAGCTATGAATAGAATCTAGCACTCCTGGCTCTCAGACCGCTGACCCGTTCACTAGATTGCAGTGTCTTATCTCATGTGGTCTGTGTTATCATCGCATATACCTGAGATATTGCAAGGTGTGGATTAAAAATATCTCAAAATAAATAAATGAACCATTATAGGGAACACTGTGTTTTATTAAAATCGTGAGTCCAAATTCATCCCTGTTTATTGACTGACCTCAGTGGACTTATACCAGGGATAATCCTGGCTCACGGTGTTTTACATAACTCTGTATTGTGGTATCTTACCCAAGACCAGATCACAGTGTCTTTTTCAAATTTGTGGGGCTTTATTTAAATAAACTCATCTTAATCCTAACATCTCATGTGAATGATGGTGTTCCATCCAAATCCATCTCTGGGAACCTCATCCACTTCACCGTATGTTATCCAAATATTTCTCTTAGGTGTTTTGTTAAAGTGTCCATCACTATAGCATCTAGGTACTAAGACATTCACTTTATAAGCCACATCTGGGGTAGTATCACCCCAGATCCAAGCAAAATCTTTAACAATGAAAACTGTAGTGAGGTCTCATATTACTGAGATTTCATATTTTACAAGATATTTACTAGTACATTACAGGTGCCATAAATAATTATAACCAGTTTTCAAACTAAAAGAAGGTACGTTTTGTGATACTTTGTCTTTGCTTTTTTAAATTTGTTCTCTTACTAGTTCACATAATAGTCTTTTACACTGAGTTTGAATCATTAGCGCAAATCACTGAGGTTCTGCTGTACAAATATTGGAGTCTTTTATGAACTGTGGAGATTTCTGATGCCTTATCTGAACTTAAATTGATGTAGGATCCCCCACCTCAATCATAGTATCTCATCCAAAGAAACAAGATTGTCTTCCAGGTAATGTTGAAGCTACACCATGGAAAGCTATAGGTCTAGATACTGGATCAATGGGACGCAGTGTGGCCAGTGGGTGCCGAGCTGCTAATAGAGTCTGGGAGGATCATCTCAGTGTACAATGGATTCTCTGGTGGTGCAGAGCCAGTATGGAAGTTCTACACCCCATTACTTCCTTGATGCTGGTGTAGGAGGCATGGCCGGGGGATGGGTTCAAGACTAGAATACTCCTGTGTACCTTTGATCAACAAGTTTGGTGCTGGTCCCTCAGGGTCACTGGTAGCTAACATAAATTAAAGCAAAGCCATATTCAGGTTCAGGATCAGGGGAGCATAAAGACCATCTTTACCTTTCTCTCCCCAGTCTGTACTGTGCACTCTGGCTGTAGCTGAGAAATTGGTCGTAGGCTCCAGCACTGGCAGAGGATTTCACAGCCCAGTTAAATGATGACTCAAGGGTGGCTGACCAGCTAGCGCTGTGTTTGCTATTTGGCACATCTTTTAAAGACTGAGTGATATTCCCTGGCACCTTTCCAGTTGCCTACTTAGTGTCTTGTGACATGTGTTCCTAAAGTGCATGGCTTTTTTTTTTACATCTCTCAAGCCAGCAAATGAGCTCCAAGATGGATATTCAGAAGACTGTGTGTTTATTAAGCACTGTAAAGCAGCTAGCTTGGAAATAATTTCATTTCTATATGATATCTGTTCTCTACACTTCATTCCCTTATCTTTTATAATGAAGGGTGTCTGCATAGAAACATGAGCTTTACTTTTCAGAATTTCACAACCAACTGAGAGGCCTGGAGCCTAATTTTGCTGTCACATAACCACTGTAAATCTGGAATGACTCCACTGACAGCAGTGGAATTAAACTAGTATAATATCAGTGTAAGTTCAGAATCAGAGAGCTATATAATCTCTAGGATCAGGATGGAGTTACGACTCCTTTCCTACTAGCTGTATCTATGATCCTAGATTGCTCACCTAATTGCTCTTTGACTCAGTTTCCCCATCTGTAAAAGTGAGAATATTTCTAACTTCAGAGGGGTGTTAAGAGTACAAATTCATTCATGTTTGTAGAACTTATAGAATTTCAAATGCCTTTATTATAAATCTCTTTATTAATATATTGTTATTAACATAGAGACAGAAGGTAGCAAAGATGCTGCATAACTGTGAGGTTAGTGGGAGGCTAGAGTTGTAAATCTAAATGGAGCTGTAGCAAGGCGGTGTGGCTCCCCTCCTCCCCAGGGAGGGATAAGCCCCATCAATCACCCCCCAGGGCGGAACCACTGGGAGGAAGTCCTGCCCCTCAAAGGGTCAGGCGGCGACCCGGAAGGATAAAAGCCGGGCCCCAGCCCTCAGTCAGGGCTCGGCCGCTGGCAGGAGCAGACGTGCCTGCTGACCCTCATCACTGGGAAGCCGCTGAGGCCCGAGGCCGGTAGGACGAGGATCTGCCGGAGCTACCCCGCAGTCGCTGCGATGAGGAGCTGCCAGAGCTGCCCAGCAGTCACTAGGACGAGGAGCTGTCAGAACTACCCCGTCCCTACTACGGCCCCAAGGAGCCGCCAGACCAGACCTGGCCCGCCGTCCCGGAGGTATTCCCGGACCTACCGCCCTGCCCTGACTGGGAGGAACCCGTGGTACTGGACGCCCCAACGGACCAGGTAGGAACCAGGGGGGAGGCTGGAAGTAGCCTGAGGGCAGCTGACTACAGTCAGGCTGCAGAAAGCCCTGCGCCTATGTCAATGTGTTTCGTTCAGGACCTCCCCCACTGACCACCGCTAGCGGCGTCAGCCTCTACTAGGGCCACGGGCTGGAACGCAGAGGAGTGGGTGGGCCTGTGTTCCCCCTGCCACCCGTAATCGGGTGGCAGACTCCCCCTCTTCCCAGCCTAGTGTCAAGAGGTCTGCCCTGCTCCAAAGGGCCAGAGCTAACTGTAACTGTGTTTGGTGCCCCGCCCGAACCAAGGGCTGGGCCCCTTTGACTTTGCCATTGCTCTGCCCTGCTCCAAAGGCCAGAGCTAACTGTAACTGTGTTGGTGCCCCACCCAATCCAAGGGCTGGGCCCCTATTATTTAACTGTGTCGCTGTTTGGTCCCACACACAGGGCCCAAACCGCCGGAGCGGACTGCGGTCCCGAGGGCAGAGGCCCTCGGATGACGAGACGAGGCCTGTGTGGCTCCTCTCCTCCCCAGGTAGGGTTGAGCCCCGGCACCCCCTCGTCCACAGGAGCAATCTTCATTTCTACAGTCTTAAAATATAACACGGGTTGCCGTACCAGAATTGATTGTTTTGCCATTTAGTGCAATATAATACCGATAACTGTAATTCTTTGCATTTATAGAGACCCTTTCATCTGAACAACTATCCTAATATATCAAAGTGCTTTACATCAGCGGTTAAATATTATTATCCCTATTTAATTGGGGAAACTTTCTTTAGGTACATCCTGTAACCACTCTGTGCCTCAAACAGCAGTCCAGTGGTCTATTTGGGAAATTAACCTAGGGGTATGTCTACACAGCATTTTGGAACCTCCATCAGGTAACCTTCCAGCCTGAGTTGACAGATTCAGGCTAGTGGGGCTCACGCTAGTGCTCTAAAAATAGCTGAGTAGACAGTGCTTTGAAGTTGAGGCTCAGGCTCTGAAGTTTAGGAATGGGGTGGGCTTCAGATCCCAAGCTTCAGCCTGAGCCAGAATTTCAAAGTGCTTTCTACACAGCTATTTGTAGAGCGCTAGTACAAACCCTGCTAGCCTGAATCTGTTGACCGCAGCTGGGAGGCTCATTCCTTCAGGCTCCAAAATGCTGCTGAGCTAGGAGTCCTCATTCCCAGGCCCTTGTTCTCATCACTCGCAAATACTGCATATGGGATCATGGTGCTCTGCTGCATTGTTGCCATGAGCATGATGCATCATTGTCCTCTTGCAATATGTGATATTTAATTTTGTATTAGTGTTTCAGTAACACTCAGAAGCCTCAAAGATCGCTTGGGAACATGTAGTGTTAGGCTCTGTACTAACAAAGAAGAAGACACAGCCTCTTCCCTTCATTAAAATCCTACAGTATATGGGTCATATCCATCAAAATCATGGAAGCTAGGACTTTTTCAAGACTGGTGGCAGGCTACTTGTTAACACAGAGAGATGTATGAAAAGCCTTTGATGCAAAGACTCCCCCACCCCAAGACTAGAATTGCTCTAAAGAGTGGATAGATGTACCAACCATTCTAATGGAACTTCAATTTTCCATTTTCCTTTGACATTTTTAAAAGTGAGAATACTGCACAGGGAAACTTTTGAACAAGAAGGAATAGTCAGTAAATCAAACATGATACAACAGCTTCATAAACTGTCCTTTTCTGCTCATCACTGCTCAGACTATTTTATGCATGTTCAGTCAAACTCCTAGCCCAATGTCTACAGCACAACCAGCTACACTACATTTTGATCTAATCAGTATTTGCATAAGGTGGGGTTTAGAAGGCCCTGATTAAGCGAGAGAGTTAAAGAGTTAGTAGAACATCTTCACTCAGGCAGCATATTATTATTCCTACAAACACAGAAAAGTAGTATTTTAGATACAAGTGCTGGATTTCTTTCTCTATTGTTCCTTTCAGAGTGCAATGAAACATGTAAATGCTTTCTATGCTACAGATCATAGCAGACCCAAGATTTGGAACACGTCCTCTAAGACACTAACTGCACCTTTCTTTTAGCCGAAGGTATGTGGTAGGAGTATGTCCCACTGGTTAGAGCAGGTGATTGGAAATGAGGTCTGCCAAGTTCTTTTCCTGACTGTTACTGACTCTGAGTGTAACCTTGGACAGACCATATGAGGTCAGATTGTCCCTGGACCATGTACTGGGAGATAGCACAGGAAAACTTCCCCATCATGGAGGTACAGTACAAAGGGACAGGGACCACAAGGACTTTGTTTCCTGTGAACTACTTGGAGAGCACATCATCCCAAAGGGGTACAAGGTAGTGGCACCAGAGCCCAAGGACTATTGCTGCCTGTGTTGGGGGAGCCTATACACTGAGCCATTCCCCCTGGGGCCTACTCAGCACGTTGTCTGAGTGGCCCTATTGAATCTTTCATTCTTAGGTTATGTCTACACTACGGGATTATTCCGATTTTACATAAACCGGTTTTGTAAAACAGATTGTATAAAGTCGAATGCACACGGCCACACTAAGCACATTAATTCGGTGGTGTGCGTCCATGGTCTGAGGCTAGCATCGATTTCTGGAGCGTTGCACTGTGGGTAGCTATCCCATAGCTATCCCATAGTTCCCGCAGTCTCCCCCGCCCATTGGAATTCTGGGTTGAGACCCCAATGCATGATGGTGCAAAAACAGTGTCGCGGGTGATTCTGGGTAAATGTCGTCACTCATTCCTTGCTCTGTGAAAGCAACGGCAGACAATCATTTAGCTCCCTTTTCCCCTGGATTGCCCTGGCAGACGCCATAGCACGGCAACCATGGAGCCAGTTCAGCTTTTTTTTACTGTCACCGTATGTCTACTGGATGTTGCTAACAGGCGCAGTACTGCAGCGCTACAGAGCAACATTCATTTGCCTTTGCAGTGTAGCAGAGATGGTGATCAGTTGTTCTGTACCGTCTGTCATGTTATTGTAAATTGGCAATGAGATGACGGTTATCAGTCTTTCTGTACCGTCTGCTGCTGTCATGGATGCCCCTGGCTGAAGTCGGCCGAGGGCTCAAAGACAAAAATGGGAATGACTCCCCGAGTCAATCCCTCCTTTATGGTATCAAAAATAGAGCCAGTCCTGCCTGGAATATTGGGCAAGTGTACTAGAGAACCAGTGTATCAGAGAACCAGAGATAACAGCCGCTCAGTGTCAGATCCCACAGAAATGATGAGCTACGCGCCATTCTAGGGGGTGCCCCTGCAACAACCCCACCCGTTGTTTCCCTGCTCCCCCAACCCTCCTGGGCTACTGTTGTAGTGTCCCCCCATTTGTGTGATGAAGTAATAGAGAATGCAGGAATAAGAAACACTGACTTGTTAGTGAGATGAAATGAGGGAGAGGCAGCCTCCAGCTGCTATGATAGTCCAGGCAGTACAGAACCTTTTCTTTACACATGAAAGGGAGGGGGCTGATGGAGCTCAGCCCCCAGTTGCTACGATGAAGACGGTTACCAGCCGTTCTGTACCATCTACTGGGAATGACCGGGAGTCATTCCTATTTTTACCCAGGAGCCCCCAAACGACCTCACCTGAGGCCAGCCAGGAGCACTCACAGGCTGATGATGACAACAGATAGCAGTCATATTGTACCATCTGCCACTGGGGAGGGGAGGGGAGAGGATACTGCTGTTCACTGCCACAGCATCGCATCTACCAGCAGCATGCAGTAGACATAGGGTGACATTGAAAAAAGTCAAGAAACGATTTTTTTCCCTTTTCTTTCATGGGGGGAGGGAGGAGTAAATTAACAAGCTATACCCTGAACCACCCCGGACAATGTGTTTGACCCTACAGGCATTGGGAGCTCAGCCAAGAATGCAAATACTTTTTGGAGACTGCTGGGGACTATGGGATAGCTGGAGTCCTCCGTACCCCCTCCCTCCCTCCATGAGCGTTCATTTGATTCTTTGGCTTTCCATTACGCTTGTCACGCAGCACTGTGCTGTGGACTCTGTATCATGACCTGGAGATTTTTTTAAAATGCTTTGGCATTTCGTCTTCTGTAGCGGAGCTCTGATAGAACAGATTTGTCTCCCCATACAGCGATCAGATCCAGTATCTCCCCTATGGTCCATGTTGGAGCTCTTTTTGGATTTGGGACTGCATCGCCACCCGTGCTGATCAGAGCTCCACGCTGGGCAAACAGGAAATGAAATTCAAAAGTTCGCAGAGCTTTTCCTGTCTACCTGGCCACTGCATCAGAGTTCAGATTGCTGTCCAGAGTGGTCACAATGGTGCACTGTGGGATACCGCCCGGAGGCCAATACCGTCGGTTTGAGGCCACATTAACCGTAATCCGATGTGGTAATACTGATTTCAATGCAACTCCTCTCGTCGGGCAGGAGTACAGAAACTGGTTTAAAGAACCCTTTATATCAATATAGAGGGCCTCGTTGTGTGGATGGGTGCAGCGTTAAATCAGTTTAAAGCTGCTAAAATCGGTTTAAACGCGTAGTGTAGACCAGGCCTCAGTTTACCCCTCTATACTTACCTTCCTCACGTGGGTATTGCAAGGTTTAACAAGTTGTAATTCTACAGAATGTTTGTGGTGGATGTGCATGTATGAAGGAAGACACTATAAGGACATAGGTTCTAGAATTATACTGCAGGTCACTAATCTTCAGAGGAAGCACATTGTATGGGCTAAGTCTGAAGTGCCTCTTCACAAGACATATGATCTAGGACTTAAACAATACTGAAATGATAAATATAAACAGAATCATTAGAGTGGCTCCTTTTTGTTTTTTCATACCTCAGACTGAATTCAATCTGCATTTAATATAATGTATGCTTGCCAAAAAAATCCTGCACCACCTTCCCATCTCACCACCACCACCCCATACATACCTGAACCCCATAACACCTGCAGTTTATAACTGAGCACTAGTAAACTGTGCTGGTGAATTCACTAAGTATAGAATTAGGAACCATAGGAATTGCCACGAGAGCAGACCTGGAGTCCATCTAGAAGTCATTGAAAGGTGAAAGTTGTGTTGAGCTCCTGAACTCTGCCTCTGTTACAATGATCAGAAGTGACTGCAGCTGGAAGTGTGTTTCTTTATATTTATACTTGCTTATTTGTTTCTATTTAAAAGGGATACGTCCATGCATTGCTGTCATTTTTTCAATAATTAAAAATCACACGATATCAAAACTTATCTATCAACTACAATACCATGTGATAATAGGCTGCCAGCACTTCATCCAATCATATATGTAGGCATAGATCTTACTGGACATGAGTCAACGTGCATATAGCTTCATTTGAATGCAGGTTAAGCTGTAAATGAGGGTGTGATAGGCTGTGTGCTGTTGACAGTGTTTCCGGGCTAGCTGATATAAGTGGGAACACCCTGAACTGATTAGCTTGAAATGTCAATAAGTGAGGATGTGTGACCAGTCTTCAAAATGATTGGTCCTTACATAATCCATACCATGGCCAAACCAATTAAATACAAGAAGTATAGATGTCATATAAATTATATAATGTGTGACACGATTTGGAATTGTGGTGTCACCCTGTACCTAAACCCCCTGCATCTGGGACTGGCTAGCATGGACATTGAGCTTTCACATACCTAATAAAGTAATCAGAGTGATGATCTGGAGTAGAAGTGAGTTTTTGGATCACAGATGATTGGATGAAGTGTTCTCCCGGAACTGGATGAACTGTTCTGGATGAGCTGAGCAGAAAAGGTCTCAGGGCTTGGCTACACTAGAGAGTTGCAGCGTTGGTGGTGGGTTTACAGCGCTGCAACTTAGTAACTGTCCACACCTGCAAGGCACATCCAGCGCTGCAACTCCCTGGCTGCAGCGCTGGCTGTACACCTGGTCTGCTTGGAGTGTAACGATTGCAGCGCTGGTGATGCAGCGCTGCTCATCAAGTGTGGCCACCAAAAGCGCTGTTATTGGCCTCCAGGGTATTAGGAGGTATCCCAGAATGCCTGCTCACAACAAACCGGAAGAATGGCTGAACTCCGAGCTCCCCCGAGCTGCTTATCTAAAAAACAAACACAGCTCCTGTTTGCTGGAGCGAGCGAGCGGAGGCAGGCAGGGGAATTGCTTTGGAAGGTTCACAGCCCTTTGCTTGAAGAGAGAAGTCACATGGCAGAGGGGGAAGGGGGAGTCCGTGTTGAGCAGCTGCTTATGTGGTCTGAAGGCTATTTAGGAGTGCATAATTTGCATTTAATGAATAAGAGAGGGGTGGAGGAAGGGCTCGAAACTTTTAAATTGATTGCAGGTTGGTGATATGTAAGTTTTAGTCCTTAGAACTTGCAAGGCAGGGAGCTGACAGATCCAAAAATCCACTCTCTCTCTTTCCCCCACGTTCCCCCTCACCCCTCTCTTTTGAAAAGCACGTTGCAGCCGCTTGAACGCTGGGATAGCTGCCCACAATGCACCACTCCCAACAGCGCTGCAAATGTGGCCACACTGCAGCGCTGGTAGCTGTCAGTGTGGCCACACTGCAGCGCTTTCCCTACACAGCTGTACGAAGACAGCTGTAACTCCCAGCGCTGTACAACTGTAAGTGTAGCCATACCCTCGGAGGCAATCCCAACAATATGTATCCACGATCAATAACAAGCAAAATCAAAGTTCCTCATCAAACAGGGTCTGCTTGTCAGCAGAAAAAATCACTCAGTGACTGCCCCCTGCCAGATGTTATGAAATGGGGTCAGGATAGGTTTTGTGATGCAGCATACCTCTTCCCTAGACATTAGATTGAGAACTACCAAACTCATTCCACCTTAAACTCTGAAAAACAATTAGAAGGTAATAACTTTTATTCTCTGTTGAACAGAGTTTGGTGTAAAGTGACAACCTCAAGGTGAAAGGTTCTGTTTTGTGAGGCCCATCGCCAATTTTCAGATAGTGAGTAGAAGGGATTCTTTGGCAGATAAAACACACAGAGAACAAGAAGCTTTGAAGAAAATGGGAAATTGCTATCCAAGGAAGAGGAAGAACATGAGAAAAAAACTATTTTTAATACATCTGAAACCAAGAGACTTTTATATGCCTGAGTTATTATTGAAGTCTGGCTGGATGTGATTAAAAAGAGCTGTTGTTTCACGAATGATTTTTAATCCTGTTGGCAGAGCCAGACAGAGTATAAATTTGCAAGTCGGTTGGTATGCAGATCACCCTGCTGCCTGAGTATTGATTTGAAAGATTCAGGGTGAATGTGCCATGTTTTATAAGGAAAGCATATGAATAGGGAAAAGGATGCTCAGAGTTCTCGGAGACTTTGTTAAATGCTGCTGCATGGAAATAGCAGAGTCTAAGGGCATGGTTACACTTGCAGATGTAGAGTGCTATGAGTTAAACCCGCCTTTGGAGAGCACAGTAGGGAAAGCACTGCAGTGTGTCCACATTGACAGCTGCTTGAGCACTGGCATGGCCACATTTGTGGCACTTGCAGCAGCATTGGGACTAGTGCATTATGGACAGCTATCCCAGCATGCAAGTGACTGCAACATGCTTTTCAAATGGGGGGTGGGGGTGGGGTGGAGTGTGACACGGAGTGTGTAGTGTGTATGTAGGGGGAGAGAGAGTGGGTTTAGGGGGGTGGTTGAGAGCATGTCAGCATGCTGTCAAGTAAGTTCAGACAGCAGCAGACCCTCCCTCCCTCCCTCCTGCCTCTCCCTTTCGCACACAGCATTCCACGCTAATCTGTCTCGGAGCAGATAAGAAGCCGGCTGTCAGAAACGGAGCTTTCAAATGGCATATTTGCATTCCTACAGCGAGTTCAAAACAATGATGAGAGTGGCCACTTGACTTAAGAGGATTATGAGATGTTTCTGGAGGCTGATCAGAGCGCAGTAATGCAACGCCTTATCCACACTGGCATCACGGCGCTCCAGCAGGGGCTCAGCAAACGTTATTCTACTCGCCAAGGTGGAGTACCAGCAGCGCTGTAGTCGTGGAGTCAGAGCACTCTACGTGCCTTGCCAATGTGGACAGGGAGTGAGCTAATGCTCCTGGGGCTGCTTTAATGAGCTGTAACTCGCAAGTGTAGCCAAGCCCTAAGATGAGGCACTAGATGCCATTCCAAGGTCTGGAAAAAACATCTTGTAAGGAATGTTTTTCTGTATTACAATAAGGCTGGAAGGGCAGTGCACAAACATGGTGGAGTGAGAGCAAATGACACAGAGTTGGGGCAATGGACTAGTGCACTAGCCTTTCACCTTTGAGGAGATTGCTTCAGATAAAATCTCCAGTCATAATGGATAACAGACCTGGGGGAGCTCTCAGGCCAGGTTCCATTTAGCACCTTATACAACTAACCCCTTCCGCACCCTCCCCATTGGCACAATTCACTGTGATAGCATTGGAAACTTTTCTCTCTGAAAGACCTAGAGTGAAACAAAAGGGAAGCAGAACCAGAAGTCAAGATTGAGGTGCCTTGGCGGAGTTATTTGGCATTCCAGGACTGGAATAGCAGGAGGTATTGCAAGTCAAGAAAGAAATACTAGACACACCACCTGATAACATTCATGTGCACCTGGTTCTATATAGCCAGTTATATCTAGCCATATTAATCCCTCACTTTTATGGGCACTACAATCACTCATATATAGATAAATATGTGTGTGAGTGATATTATTAGGCCATCAAAATGGAAACTGAAAATTATTGAAGGACCGGCAAATTTACGTACTGGGCCAAATCAGATTGCTGGTGTTTTACACTCATTTTGTGCTGGTACCAATGTGTGTATAAGGTACAGGGTAATGCTGAGTTCAATTCTGAGTTCACTTCCCTGGGTAAATTAGGAGTAACTCAGTTAAGGTAAATGGAGTTACAGCAGCGTAAATAAGGTCAGAATCTGATCCCCTTTCTCTGTGTAAGTAACCTTTGGTGTGTGCTAATTACAATCCTGCATCTCCAGTGGAGTATATCTTGATTCCTGGGCACAACTGCTCTTCCTAATTTGAAAAACCTATGGAAATAAAAAGTGAGTTTTATTCCTATTTGCAAGTTTACAGTTTATATGATTCTCAGACATTTCTAGAAACCAAGGATTCTGCTGTGATTGGACCAATCAAGCACATAGTAGGCGCTAATGTAACACAAAGAATAAAGAGAAGAAATAGTAACCAAAAACACTGAATATTTCTGTCACCTATATTTCCCTTCCATCATCCACCTAGCACACCCACTCTAGGTTCCCTGCCAACACAGTTATTCCCAGCAAGACAAACTGCCTAAACAAGCCAATGTCTGCACTTTGCTCTCTCTCTGCAGAGATCAACTGTAATTGACCACAGTTATAAGTTATCACACAGCTCTTTCTAAGACAACACACTTATTCTTAAGGTGGAAGCATTACAGAGAGAATATATTAAAAGTAGGGATGTCAAGCAATTAAAAACATTAATCGTGATTAATCATGTGATTAAAAACATTAATCGTGATTAATCATGCTGTTAAACAGCAATAGAATACCATTTATTTTAAATATTTGTGGATGTTTACTACATTTTCAAACATATTCATTTCAGTTACAACACAGAATACAAAGTGAACAGTGCTCACTTTATATTTATTTTTTATTACAAATATTCGCACTGTAAAAAACAAGAAAAAATATTTTTCAATTCACTTTATACAAGTACTGTACTGCAATCCCTTTATCATGAAAGTTGAACTTACAAATGTGGAATTATGTACAAAAAACTGCATTCAAAAATAAAACAATGTAAAGCTCTAGAGCCTACAAGTCCACTCAGTCCTACTTCTTGGTCAGCCAGTTACTCAGACTAAAAAGGTTGGTTACAATTTGCAGGAGATAATGCTGCCTGCTTCTTGTTTACAATGTCACATGAAAGTGAGAACAGGCCTTCGCATGGTACTGTTGTAGCTGGCATTGCAAGATATTTGCGTGCCAGATGCACAGGGGCAGCTCCAGGCCCCAGCACGCCAAGCACGTGCTTGGGGCGGCATGCCGTGGGGGGCCTCTGCCTATCACTGGGAGGGCGGCAGGCAGAGTGCCTTCGGCAGCATGTCTGTGGAAGGTCCGCTGGTTCCAAGGGTCCACCAAAGCCGCGGGACCAGCGGACCCTTTGCAGGCACACCTGCGGGAGGTCCACCGGAGCCACGGGACTAGAGGACCCTCTGCAGGCACCCCTACGGGAAGTCCACTGGAGCTGCTGGACCAGTGAGCAGCAGAGTGCCCCCCACGGCATGACGCTGTGCTTGGGGTGGCAAAATGTCTAGAGCCGCCCCTGCAGATGCACTAAAGATTCATATGTCCCTTCATCTTTCAGCTACTATTCCAGAGGACATGCTTCCATGCTAATGGTGGGTTCTGCTTGATAACGATCCAAAGCAGTGTAGACTGACGCATGTTCATTTCTATCATCTGAGTCAGATGCCACCTGCAGAAGGTTGATTTTCTTTTTTGGTGGTTCAAGTTCTGTAGTTTCCACATTGGAGAGTTGCTCTTTTAAGACTTCTAGAAGCATGCTCCACCCCTCGTCCCTCTCATATTTTGGACAGCACTTCAGCTTCTTAAACCTTGGGTCAAGTGCTGTAGCTATTTTTAGAAATCTCACATCAGTAACTTCTTTGCATTTTGTGAATTTTGCTGTGAAAGTGTTCTCAAAATGAACACGTGCTGAGTCATCATCCGAGGCTGCTGTAACATGAAATATATGCAGAATGTGGGTAAAAGAGAGCGGGAGACATACAGTTCTCCCCCTAAAGAGTACGGTCACAAATTTAATTGATGCATTATTTTTTTAACAAGCATCATCAGCATGGAAGCATGTCCTGTGGAATGGTGGCTGAAGCATGAAGGGGCATATGAATGTTTAGCGTATCTGGCATGTAAATACCTTACAACACCGGCTACAAAACTGCCATATGAATGCCTGTCCCCAGTTTCAGGTAACATTGTAAATAAGAAGCAGGCGGCAGTATCTCCCGTCAATGTAAACAAATTTGTTTGTCTTAGCGATTGGCAGAATAAAAAGTTGGACTGAGTGGACTTTTAGGCTTTAAAGTTTTACATTGTTTTGTTTTTGAGTGCAGTTATATAACCCAAAAAAATCTGCATTTGTAAGCGACACTTTCACAGTAAAGGGATTGCATTTCAGTACTTGTATGAGGTGAACTGAAAAATACCATTTCTTTTGTTTATCATTTTTACAGTGCATATATTTGTAATAAAAAATAATAATGCAAAGTGAACACTGTGCACTTTGTATTCTGTGTTTGTAATTGAAATCAATATTGAAAATGTAGAAAAATACCCAAAAATATTGAATAAATTTCAGTTGGTAGTCTATTGTTATAAGTGCAATTAATTGCGATTAATTTTTTTAATTGTGATTAATTACTTTAGTTAATCAAGTGAGTTAACTGTGATTGACAGCCCTAATTAAAAGCAATAAAAGAACCTACATGCATGCTAATAAGTTTTCCAGAGATCACTCTCACACACACACACACACACACACACACCCCAATTCCAACAAAGGCTCTGGCAGATGTAAGTCCTCCAAACCCTACAAAGGGGTGTTTTTCTGTGGTTACAAGTTCATTACACCTGTTAATTCAGAGTAAGCACACCCATGAATCAGTTAGGGCTTGTCTACACTTAAAATGCTACAGTGGCACAGCTGTATTGCAGCAGCTGCACCACTGTAGCGCTTTAGTTTAGACGCTACCTATGCTAACAGGAGTGATTCTCCCATTGGCCTAGATAATCTACCTCTCTAAGAGCCAGTAGCTAGGTCAAGGGAACAATTCTTCCATTGACATAGTGATTTCTGTATGGGGACTTAGATCAGCTTAACTATGCCACTCAGTAATGTGGATTTTCTAGTACAGACCAGGCCTTAGTCTTTTCTTTATGCAGTTTGGGCCTTTGAGATTCAGATTGCAGTAACAGGTAATTGGTAGACAATAGTCCCTTCTTCAGGGCATAGCTTCAAAAGGCTGGGCTTTTGCATAACTGGAGGTGGGAATTTGCATTCACCTCTCCCTAGAGATTCCCCAGGGAAACCATTTGACATTGTTTGTCCAAAAGTCCATTCTTGTCTGGCCCATTGCTTAATATATTATGCCTTAGTAACCTTATATAGTAGACTCTTAAAACTTTATATGCAACATTGCCATACGTATTTTGCCAGGACACTAATGATCAGTGAAATATGAGTTTTCAAATGATACTTCACAAGACATACTTTGTACAAAATTTATCATAGTTTTGTAAAAATGGTGAACATAAGTGTACATTCTGTCACAGTAACACCTTCTGGTTGTGTGATAACTGCCAACAGAGAGACTGTTACCACATAAACTGCCCACCTGGCTTTGGGAAAAGGTGGGAGTGGACATATTTACCTACAAGAAAAAGCAGTATTTGATTACTAATGACTACTATTCAAATTTTTGGGAGGTTGAAGCTCTGCCTGATGCAAGAAATGAGTCAGTAATTGGCAAACTGAAGGCCCAGTTTGTGACAGATGACATTTTGGACACTATATTCACCAATAATAGTCCCCAATTTGCCTCAGACTAATTAAGGGACTTTGCATGCAAATAGAAGTTTGATCACCATGCCTCTCCCCCAGCATACCTACAGAGTAATAGTAAAGTAAAGTCAGGCTTGAAGGTACACAAGGCAGTTTGTTCTGGTTCAGACCCCTTGTTAGCATTTTTGCCACACTGGAATACCCTATCATACGAATGCCAAAATAATCCATTGCAGGCACTGATGGGACAAAGGAACAAAACCCTGTTACCAGTGAGGGGAGACCTGTTGCAGCCAGAATGATGGAGATGCTGCTGAGACTCCTCCTTTCTCTGATGCCTCCTTTCTCTGATTGTTGGCCAGTACAGTATGACAGGTCAGCCAAGGATCTACTAGCCCTGGAGACAGGCAGTCCTGTGAGGGTCCAGCCATTAGAGAGACTGTAAAACAAGTAAACTAAAGGAGCTGTGTGGGGTATAGTGGCACCCAAGCCATACAAGGTGACCACATAAGAGGGACAAGCAATCCAAGGGAACAGAAGTCACTTATGAGCCAGCAAACACAATACCCAGAAATTATTATAGCCTACAGAGATTATTACAGAAGGGAGAGGCCAGCCCCACAGGGATTGAAGGAAAAAGATAAGAGAAGAAGGGAAAACAGTTAAAACATTTGAAATGTAAAGTATTACATAAGCCTTTTCTTTTAACAACTTTTTTTGTTGTTGTTTTCTTTCTTTTAGGCTGAAAGAGTTCTTAGAAGGAAAACATCTCTGCCTGGCAGTTTTTTAGGTAGTATTAAAGATGGTAATAACTGTTCTTTTGGGGAAATGAGACGAAGTTAGCTGAGGTGGGATGGAGCTGTTCTTGTTGCTGTTTGTTTTATTCCCTTTCATCTCAAGTGGTGGCTGGGATTCTTCTGGAGCCAGTAGATGTGGCAATGTCGTTTGGGTCCCTGTTCCTGGCCCAGTCTGGTCAAGAGATTTTTTTGGATCAGGATAACAAAGGAGGTGGTGGTTGTAGCAGCCATGATGGTGAAGCTTCTCCATTAATTAACACCCCAAAGTCTCCTTCTTTTAGGTCCCATAAAAGGAGCAGTGAGCAGAATAACCAATCCCCTCATTATTTCATCCACTAAATAGGCCCAGTTTTCAACACACCAATTTTGGTGATTTCTGGTGCCGGACTTTTCTTGTTTACCAGCCATGAGCTTCACACAGTTCTTAAGTTAAATCAGTAGGCCTTTTTGTTTTGACTAATTCAGTCTTTCTGACTCCCTTTAGTCCTTTTTCCCATCGATATTTGTTATTATTGTTGAAATATTGTTATTTCTCAAACATTTTACAGTTGAGCTCTCAGTTAGGGTAAATTTGTAGGCCCAATTATTATAAGGGACGTAAATGGAAAAAGGAATGCAGGGAGTTGGACTGGAAGCAACTCAGTCACATGGACAGAGCATTGAATCAGGTTTAATAACATTCTGCTCAATCAGCTTAACCTGCAGTCAAGTCCAATCTTTGTATAGCAATCACCAGCTGAAGTTAGGAAGAAATCCCAGACCCAACCCCAGGTATAATATTGCACAGTTAGCTACATTGTAAGTGTGAACGATATCTATGCTTTCCTCTGAAACATCTTCCTTGGCCAGTATCTGATACCATCTGTTACCAATCTCTGATGCAAGTCTAGATGTACCATCAGTTTGTTTTAAAATCAGGGGTGGCTCTAGGCATTTTGCCGCCCCAAGCACGGCAGGCAGGCTACCTTCGGAGGCTTGCCTGCGGAGGGTCCGCTGGTCCCCTGGTGCCTGCCAGAGGTCCTCTGAAGCCATGGGACCAGCGGACCCTCTGCAGGCAAGCCGCCGAAGGCAGCCTGCCTGCCACCCTCGCGGTGCCTGCAGAGCCCCCCCCGTGGCTTGCCGCCCCAAGCACACACTTGGCGTGCTAGGGCCTGCAGCCGCCCCTGTTTGAAATGGCAGAACAGATCATCCACTGTTTCTTTTATACTTGTAAGCGGGACAGTAGACTAGGTGGGCCATTGGTTTGCTCTGCCCAATCAGGAGGTGTGATATCAGACTAGACAGACTGTTGGTCATTTTGATTATGATAGTAAGAGGATACAGGACTGTTCCTTGATTGATTATGAGTCTATATCAGTAGTGTATTTCCTAGGTTCTTTGCAGTTGACTGCACACACTTTCAATTATTATGTCAAGAAGAATTTAGTACCAACCCCTGAAAACTGAAGCTCAGGAAAGTGTTTAAAGTTTGTGGTTCAAATCAGGTACGGATTAAACCATCAGGTCTGACTATCCTCCGCACACAGTCATCTTTTCAGGACCCCACCAATTCCACAGTAACTTGCAGCAGACCAGGCACTTACCATCCATACATAATTTTCAGCAGGTTTGGTGGCAATACAAATTTTATGCAAGGAGCTGTCCTGGTCCTGGAGATTTGTGTCAATCTCTGTGCTGATGCATTGATCTTCTCACACTGATGTGATATAAAATGAAGCAAGGACGGAAGTTAAAACATAAAAAAAAATTTCCCCTCACCTAACTATTTGCAAAATCTCCCTGGGGTTTCAGGGCACATGAAAGTTTCAGCTTTAGATTGTTCCTTCTCAGCTATGGATCTGCTTAGAATATTTAAGAAGAATCAAAGTAGGAATGTTATGGATGTTGACTGTACCTCTAGAAGTTAGTCTCAACTTTCCAAGGCCCCCCTTAAAGAGTGATTGCCTGACATGGATTCAGGCTGCTGTAATTTGAGATGACATGCCAGATCAACTGAGGCAGCCTTTAGAGTCACATTAACACTCCAGTTCTCACCATTGCGAACAAGTCACCTTTAGGGATGCAAATTTAATTAAACTCTTTAAGCTTTTTTTCCCCCCTCACTATTTCTGTGGGTAAAAGTCACTCAGCTCCTTCAATAGATGTTATCCCTCAGATGACCAAAACCACAGGCGACAGCCAGTCTTTTTCTCTGTGCAAATTGTATTAAGTAAAAACATAGTATAAAAACTTAGCTAGACAGACAGGCTGGCAGACAAAGGGTTTCAGCTGGTAGCAGCAACTCAATAGAGAGAAATGAAGAAAATGTTCTCCTGAACAAAATCATTTCAAGTTTGTTTTCAACAAGCAAATAAAAATAGTTTAAAAGGAGATGAAGGAATGTAGGGTTTCTGAATGTTTAGTGCAACAGTATCTAGTGGCTTTACACTGTATATTGTGAAGAGGCAGATCCTGCCACCCTTACTCTTATTGAATAATTCTTCTCTTCTAATAGCCCCCTTGAAATCTATGAATAAGAGTGGCAGAATCTGGCCCTAAATTATGGCTGCTTGGAGCCTTCCCCTCTATGAATGCCATAGAGGGGAAAGAAAAATTCACTTTTTGCACAGATCTAATGTTGATACCATTCCACCTGGAATGATACCACAGTTTGTCTGGTATGTATATATAATTGGGAAGGTAAACAGAGTCCTGTAGTTAACATACATGACAGGAGATGGAGCTAATTCGCTGAGAGACCAGCAAGAGGCACCGCAAGGGTGAGTTCGCACGCTTACACTCAGGAAAGTGAAAGAAAAAGTGAAGGAGCAAAGCAAGTGGACAAAAGTAAATCAGATGTTGAGTCAGTGGAAGTGCTTGGCCAAGTGTCATTTCCCAAGCTTTGCCCTTGTCTCCACAAACACATTCATTCACCTGCACATCCACCAATGTAATATACGCCATCATATGCCAGCAATGCCCCTCTGCTATGTACATCGGCCAAACTGGACAGTCTCTACGGAAAAGGATAAATGGACACAAATCAGACATTAGGAATGGCAATATACAAAAACCTATAGGAGAGCACTTCAACCTCCCTGGCCACACTATAGCAGACCTTAAGGTGGCCATCTTGCAGCAAAAAAACTTCAGGACCAGACTTCAAAGAGAAACTGCTGAGCTTCAGTTCATCTGCAAATTTGACACCATCAGCTCAGGATTGAACAAAGACTGTGAATGGCTTGCCAACTACAGAACCAGTTTCTCCTCTCTTGGTTTTCACACCTCAACTGCTAGAACAGGGCCTCATCCTCCCTGATTGAACTGACCTCGTTATCTCTAGCTTGCTTGCTAGCATATATATACCTGCCCCTGGAAATTTCCACTATATGCATCTGAGGAAGTGGGTATTCACCCACGAAAGCTCATGCTCCAAAATGTCTGTTAGTCTATAAGGTGCCACAGGATTCTTTGCTGCTCAAACATATAGGTGAGATTCATCTCTACCTCATCATTCATCCTGAACATTTTACTCTGATAGCATATCTCTGTTGAATCCATCCTCCCTTTCTCACACTCCAATACCCTTCTATCTCCTCTCTACCAGATACCCATAATACACAAAGACTCCAGACAAATTGGTCTTGGATAAAGTTGTTTTCGATGCTTGCCTGAATCTCTGCAACATTGAAATTAAGAAAGCTGATCACTTAAGGCAGACTGTTGTCCCAGCGTAGTTCAAGGCATTAGAGAAAACTACAATCAATGAGTCCTGAGAATAACAGCCGTCAAAGGCAAGGGCTATTTTGCCTGGGGGAAATGAGTCCACTATTAATTTTATCTGTCCCTAATTTGTTTTAATGACTCTATCAGAACCACATTAAGAGCTCAGACAGTAATACTATTTTTATCAATCAATGTGAATAAAACTTTGTAATAAATGTCTCATAGGTAATTAACTGTTCTGAATACAACCTTTATGCATGAGTCATTTGTTATATCATTTATGCGAAATATGGCATCTTTGGGATGAGATGTAACTACAAAGTCATGATTACTTAGCATTTTTCACAAAGGAAGGATTGTTAGATGTGAGGTTCAGGCCAAATTCTGAGAGATCATTCCATTGTGCCTCTCTAAATTCCACAAGCAGTTTTAACTGGATAGAGGATCCTTCTTCATGTGCTGAGTGTTGTTTGCAGTGTTAAATAACTGCTCTGTTCCATTTGTTAGGAGATTGCATTGCAGGAGACGCTGATGTACTTCTTGTATATATGGAGATTGATTCTGATCTCTCTCATTAAAGTTTTAATTCCACCAACCTCAGCAGGGCTACTCCTGACTTATGACGTTGCAAACTGAGGGTCTGATCTCACTCAGAATGCTTTGATATTTGTAGGAATGAAACATAAATATAAATTAACAGTTTAAGACATTCTCAGATTAATACATTATTCAGTTATTGGGCTCTTTCTTTAAGAAGCTTCTCCAATGTTGTTCAATGGGACTATATTTGTGAGTTTTGCTCAATGTGACTGAGCCATGTCCTTAATTAGTATGCAGGCCACGCAAACAGACAAATATACAGTAGCTATTTGTGAAGCCACAGCTTGTGTCACTGAGTTAAAATTCCTATTTAACTAAAAGAAAATGGTTATCGACCTGTATTAGGTTGATTGCAAATGCCCAGCCCTGCATTCACTTTGACATATTAGGACACAGCCAAGAAAAATTGATTTATATTTAAAGGATCCTGTGAAAAGTTTTACAGCTGCACATTACAAAACAGTGTAAAAGCAAATAAGAACTATTTTTTTCTCAGTTGCCCTGACAATTGTTCAATCTGCCTTGTCTCTGTAAAGTATGTTAATTTAATCTGAATAGGAAAGATAAACAAAAGCTCCCAAGTCTCCTTGGAATGTATGTTTTATCTGAGACATCAGGTTATCATACAATATTTCCTATAACCACGGACTCTGTTATCTCTGTTTGTGACCATGGAATGCAAAGATTTTTGAAACTGTGCACTATAAAACTAGCTATGAGCTCACTTATCAGCTCATTGCTAGTAGGGCACAATGGAGAATGGATATATTGGTCTCAAGATGTTGTATAACAAGAAAGCAGCATCTCTCTGACTTCCTACTTATCTCCAAAAGAAACCTCTTCTACTCACAGTTATGGTTGCTCAAGTGCATTTCCTGTCAATGCAGATTAGGCCAAATATGCTTTGGAACTGGGGGCCCACAACTTGGAATAGCAGTGGGTGCAGATGAACTTGAAGACTGAAGAAGTACATTGGCAGAACTTTGGTCTCCTGTGTTTTTCAGACACAAATTGTCCATTAGGAGAAGAACTTACTATTTTTGACGGTAAAGGCGGCTTTACTGGAGGCAGTTCATAGACTACATAACCTCACTACACTTGAGCAGACATGTCACTGCCTCACTCTTGAGAAAAAGAAAACATTATAATTGCATTAATGAGAATTGGTATGAATTCAGCGGCATATATTTAACATGTGTAATTAAATACACCTCTGTCTATGTTCCCCAGGGACTGTACCATAGCTCCAGAAGTGATGCCAAATTACAAGGAGTCAAGTCTCATGTGTGACTGTGTTTACAAGTTGACCAATGAGTAGCAAATTACCCTACTTAAAGATGAGTGTTACAGCCCACACCTAACCATCAGTCCATGTAAATACTCACATATTTGCTGTGACTGGGCATCATGATATCTCCAGGAACTGGAATTTCCTGAAACAATGTTACCATCAGACCCAATCCATATTTTTGGTTTTTACCAGAAGTGCCACCCTTCAGGGGCGGACATTAGCTAGATTCAGACACAACCCTGCTGTGGGGGAGTGGTATGGAAGCCAGACCACACTAAGCAGAGCACTGTAATCATTCAGCCTCTGGGAGGTAGAATGCTTCTTAGCACTCCCTAGTGTGCAAAGAGAGAGATGCGCCACTTCATGGAGTGTGGCATCTTACTCTTCAGGCTGACAAGTAGTAGGGGGAAGCCATGGCTCTGCCTACTCACTGTGCAGGGCAATTAGAAAGTAGTCCCTGCTATAGCTGGGCAAACTTTTACAAAATTTCAATGAACTTTTGACAAAGGGAAGGGGGAAATTGAAAATATCACGAGCCTGCCATAGTTAGATGGACTCAAACTTTGGTCATGCCCACAAACTCCATTTCTGCCTTTGTGCATTGCCACTATTGCCATACGCAACAAAAAAAGAAGAAACTCAAATGCCTACATGGCTATTAGTGCCAACAGAAAGAACATGTCTGGTCAGCAAAACTATCCCTCAGACTACAGCCATATGTTGTTTATTAAAAGCTTGAGAAATGCCCTACCTTCCTTGAAGTATATAGCAGAGCAATGCAAACATATTATCACTGGTTTCCTTGCCTTTGCCAAAAGGCAATGTGTCAAATAAATAATTTAGACTGGCTGAGGCACCACAAGAAAACAAAGCAATCAGTCATCTCAGTTACATTATTGATCACCAATAACAAGATACTTGCTAAGACAAATGGCTCTGTTATTATACTGGTGAGGTTTTAGCCTATCCTGACTAAATAAATCATATTGAACTGTTTGTTGTTTTTAGATGTGCAAACATATCAATAATCACTTTTTGCCCTTCATTCTATCCATCCATCTACAGAATGTATATATACAGTATCTATTGTTATTTCTCCACAGTCTCTCTCTAGGCACTGCTGGCTATCTATTTATCATTCATTAGTCTGGTCAGAAATGTCATCTGTGATTTATTTATTTATTTATGTTACCTACAAGAGCTATTTATTTGTTTGGATATACAGGAAAATGTGAATGGTGAGACTATAAATTAACCATTGCATCAGTATTCAGTATAGATGTAGTTCCACCAGGTTATGGCCAGGAATCTTGTCAAGTTTTATTGTTTGAGCATGAGATTTTGTTTGGGGGG
Source organism: Gopherus flavomarginatus (assembly GCF_025201925.1). Taxonomy (NCBI): domain Eukaryota; kingdom Metazoa; phylum Chordata; order Testudines; family Testudinidae; genus Gopherus; species Gopherus flavomarginatus. The sequence continues at coordinate 82,829,973 of NC_066621.1, forward strand.
TCATTTGCCTCTCCGGCTCTCCCCCCCTCCCCTGATATGGCATATGCCATCCTTTCAATCTGTCTTCATTATTTTATTTAATTATATTGCAGTAGTTCCTGGAGGCCCCATTGAAGTTGAACTTCATGGAAAAGCCTCACCTTCTCAGAAGCATCTTCTTCCTCCTCCCTATTTCCTGGAGTATTTTGTTGTGTTTCTACAACTATCTCACTATTCAGGCTTTGACAAACCTGTGTGGTCTCTCAGTTCATCCAAACCTGCCTCCCCCAGAAACCCATGTCTCATACTTCAGAAGAAGGCTTAGACTCAGCTGATCTGGGCTCTAGTCCCTGGGATATCCTGTGTGAACTTCTGTGAGCCTTCATCTCTCAAGTTTTTTATTTTTCATTAGTTGATTGTGAGTTATAATTTTTTTCACTAAATTCTGCAGATAGGACTCTTTACTCACACAAAGAGCAGAGCAACAGAATAAATTTTAATATGGAGCACACTGTAGATCACAAAGCATTTTAGAAAGGTGGCTAAGCATTAGTATGAATTAAGAAGTTGATGTTTTCAGACTAGAACTACAGTTTAAGTTCTCTCAGGATTCCACACTTGCATTTGCAAACAAAAATAAATAAGCAGAATTAAAAATAATCTCGGGTATTTCATTCCATTTAAAACAGTTTAAATTATTTTATCCTCTTGGTGATGTGACATAATGTTGACACTTTTCCTTGCTTCCCTCTTTGCTAGACATATTCCCTGGAGATTTCCTACTATTAGCAGATAAACAGAGAGATTGTGTGCTGAGAAAAGATGATCACCAGAAAACTACTTCAGGTCCCCTTCAAGAGGAAGACAAAACTGCCCCATAAAAAACAACATTGAATGACATTCTAGTGCCACTGAAGTCAATGGCTAAATTCCCACTGACTTGAGTGAGGCCAGGATTTCATCAACTGTTTCAAAAAGATACTGCATCTGGAACTTCTTGTCCTTGTTATTATTACTTATGAATATTCATTATCAAAAGTTTTAAAGGAAAATTTACTTTTTAGTGAAACTGAAAACAAACATATAATGTAGAAGAACCAAACTTGAGGCATTTTATCAACTGGTTTGTCTTACCTCTGACTGGAAGAAGTATATAATCATAATGTTTTGCCCTTTATAATACCTTCCACATAAGGGTCTCAAAGCATTTTGTCAGCATGGATGAATTTAGCTGCAGAATCCCCTCAAGCAGGTATTTATGGTTAACCCTATCTTGCAGGTGAAGAAATTAAGGTATAGAGAGGTTAACGAGCTGACCAAAAATCATAAAGGACGTCTGTGGCAGAACTCAGCCTAGAAACCAGATCGTCTGGTTCCCACAGTGGTGTGTTTTAGCCACAAATCAATCCTGTCTCAAGGATAGGTGGGATGATTGCCCCAGGCAGCTTAATAATAACAAAACTTCTCTCCCCAACCTTTGCCTTGTTTTTGTTTATTCCTGGCTTTTAGCCTTTCCAACCCTCCCACCATTTTGAAGATATGAGAAAATAGTTTCCTTTTTGCTCTTCTATTTTGTCATTTGTGTGCATCTCCCCATTTCTAAGACCACAATCAATAAGCACCTAATTATCCTGAGAAGAGCTTCGTCAGGCAACTGTTCTGGCCTATCCAGAAGCAGAAGCTAGGAAGTGAAGATTCATCCATGATCTGTATAACTCTCTTAGGCAAATACACAGCCTTTGGTTTGACAAACTATTCTATCCCCTAAAATGACAGCTCAGTGGCTTATCAGAGGATGGCTTAGACATCTAAGTATCGGGATGAAAATTCCTAGTAGACCCTCCAGGAACATTAACTGTAAACTTGACAAGAATAACTTTAACTCACTCCTCCTTTATTTTGAAATGCCTCCGTTGTTTTCTATGCCATTTAGTGTGGGATACTCTCGGATGGGACTCTGATAACCAACATCCAATCTGCAATGCATTAATATTAAAGATTCCATGGGCTTCCTTTCATAACTCAAAGGTTCTGCCCAGGGTCCTTGGCCAAAAGTATCCCCAAGGTTGTGCTATGTACCAATTGGCTTCCACTCTCCTTTCCAAAGGTAGATGCACTTCATGAATACTGGTAGTCAGTTTCTGAAGTGCTTTGAGATCTTACAGAAAAAAAGGAGCTGCATAACACTGAAAATATTATTATTATTATTATTATTATTTATTATTAATGTACGTATGTATGTTAGGTTGGCCAAGTAAAACATAGATTTAGTCTATGATTGATTGAGGAAAGTGACCTGCATTGTCCTTTGATGCATAAACCCCAAGGAATGATCAGACACTCCTTTCAAATTAGATTAGACTAATATAGGAGTACTATGTTACATGTCTCATCTTACTGCACTGTGGGGCAGGGTAGGCACTGAGTTCCACTCCAGGCATTGCTCTCATAAATGACATGGTAATTAACAGAAGGGGAGGCTTTATGGCTAGTTTCTATGCATAACAATGTCCTAAGGGCCATGTTCATCATCATTTCCTTGTTTATATTTGCTATCACCTTTTAAAAAATGATGGATGAATTGGTTCAGCAATCACTGTCTCCTTCCTGGGTTCCGCAGTGGAAGTTGACATTTGGAGGATTTAGCTTTTGTTGCATCTTAAAAACATTCTCCCCCCACCACCATTCCTTCCAGGGGATAGTAGACCTTGTCATAGATCATCACGTCTTTTGATTAAAAAATGAAAAGCTTTTCACTCACCCCCTTTTTTCTCCCTTGTCACAAACATAAACCAATATTTACAGGTCATATGCATCTTGGAGGGCAGTCCTTCTGGGGTGCACAGCCTCATACACACAATAATTAAGCCATGTGATTTGGAACTAACACCCAGAATGATGAAGCACAATCTTGACACATCAGATCCTTCTCAACCAACATCAAGTGTGGCAGTTTGTTCTGTGGGTGCATTATTTTCTCCCTGTTTGCCCCCGAAAAGGCAACCAAGCTAAAACTGTCAAAAACAGTAAGTTCCTTACCTAATGGACAATTTGTGCCTTAAAAACACAGGTGACCAAAGTTTATTCCCTCTCTGATTCTCTGAACCAGACCTTTTCATTGGCACCTTTTCCACACCTTAAGATGGCATTTAATCAACACTCAAGAATACCTTTCAATTATCATTTTTGGAATTAGTCTCCTTTGAATAAAGCAACAAGCCAGACATTTTCTAAGTATCAGATGGAAAGCACCACTCAGGTCATGTAAACCATCCCTCTCCCCAAGCCATTATTCCCTACCATATATTAATAATTTGCAATATTTTCATATCAATTCTTCTGTTAACCACCTCCAACTAGTGAGTATATACTTGGCATGATTCAGTCATGCCGCCACTGCTGCTACCCATGCTACAGCTACTACATTGATATTTATACTTTATATGTGTGCATGAGCAGGGGAGTCTAAAAATGTCAAGATAGGCACCAACTTGCCATTATTGCTGCTGACTAGCTAAGCATTGCACACATCCTGTGCTTTTGGTGCCATGTCTTCCCCAATAGTCTGTTTGGCCCTTGTGTGTCCTACCTACCTGTTATGTCTTGTCCATTAGACTGTAAGCTCATTGTGGTAAAGACTACCTATTACTACATCATTGTACAACATGTAGCACACCTGCCTTGTGTCTAGGCTCTATTGCAATACAAATGTTAAATCATAATAATTAAATTTTCTGCTGATACCAAGCACTCCAAATTTAAACTGAGAAACCAATTTTGAAGGAAAAAATAAATTACAGTAACAATATAGTCAACAACTGACCTAACATTTAAATTAGTGCAACAAAATCTTGCTGTTAGAATGGTAAAGTCCTTTTCTGCATATACCTTATGATTTAATTGTTAATTGTATCATCACAAGTTGTCTTATATCAATGTAGCAGCTAGTTAACATGTAGGTGCTGCATTAAATTGCTTGAGAAACAGTATAAAGGGCTAATAAGTAGTTCACTGATTTTATTATTAATGATAGAAGTTATGGTAATGCATATATACACAAGAGAGAAGAGTTAAAGTTGGGTGTTCAACCTTATCTTTCATATTTCCTACTTTTAAGCATTTAATAGTTGAACCTCAATGTTTGGAATCACTGAACATCTTCAGTTACATACGTAATAGGGAAAGTGAGCTTTCTGTAAAGTTCTGACCCTAATAATGTGTGTGTGCGTGTCTTACTGACAACTGTATTAAGAGAAGAAATCCAGAGTACAATCATTCTAAATTCTGATAATATCTTACTCAGTCTTGTGATTCTTACAAGAACTGATTAACGTTATGGCTTTTCTATCCTTGTTAGGATCTTTGACACCAGAAAAAAGTTCTCACAGAATTTTAATGAAAGATAAGTCCTTTCCATCCTCCCATAGTCATGTTTCACTTTTTCTGTTTTGTGACAAACACTGCGATAAGGGCCAAAACCAACACTTAATTAATCCGTTTTTATGACAAATAATATAATCAGAATAGACACAGACATGCAAGTTAATTCATCCCAGTGACAACAATGGTAAGAAGAATATAACATGCTACAAAATCTACTCTGTTTCCTTGGTGAAGGCTGGAACTGGAAAGGAAGTGGTACTAAAAGGAGATCCCACCTCATGGGCTGACATTTTTCCCATCACATCACAAAAATTGTGAGCACCAAAATAATGAATAAATCGTTGCAATTAACCATTGCTGTACCAAAAAAAATCCAGAGGGGTTTCTTTCAGCCACAGGTCTTTCTGAGTCACTGCAAGGGACCAAATGGCTAAGCAGCAGTTTTGCAGAAAAGAACCTAGGGGTTACAGTGGGTGAGAAGCTGGATATGAGTCAACAGTGTGTCCTTGTTGCCAAGAAGGCTAATGGCATTTTGGGCTGTATAAGTAGGAGCATTGCCAGCAGATCGGAGACGTGATCATTCCCCTGTATTTGGCATTGGTGAGGCCTCATCTGGAGTACTGTATCCAGTTTTGGGCCCCACACTACAAGAAGGATGTGGAAAAATTGCAAAGAGTCCAGTGGAGGGCAACAAAAATAATTGGGGGCTGGAGCACATGACTTATGAGGAGAGGTTGAGAGAATTTGGATTATTTAGTCTGCAGATGAGAAGAATGCGGGGGGGGGGGGGGATTTGATAGCTGCTTTCAATTACCTGAAAGGAGATTCCAAAGAGGATGCATCTAGACTGTCGTCAGTGGTACCAGATGACAGAACAAGGAATAATGGTCTCAAGTTGCAGTGGAAGAGGTTTAGGTTGGATATTAGGAAAAACTTTTTCACTAGGAAGATGGTGAAGCACTGGAATGGGTTATCTAGGGAGGTGGTGGGATCTCCTTCCTTAGATGTTTTTAAGGTCAGGCTTGAAAAAGCCCTGGCTGGGATGATTTCACTAGGGGTTGGTCCTGCTTTGAGCAGAGGGTTGGACTAAATGACCTCCTGAGGTCTCTTCCAACCCTGATATTCTATGATTCTATAAAGTGGTAGTTTTGACATTGCACTCCATATGCTTTGTGAAAACATGCTTATGAACGTGAATATGATGTAACTGGACTGTGCTTTATGCAAAAGGTCTTTTGTAAGGTATCATTACAAAGCTTATAATCTACTGAGTGTGTTCATCCTATCTGTATGCATGTATCATTCTTGTACCTGAAGCTAGAAATATAAAGTATAACTCTGAAGTCCTATTGTAATTATGCAAAGTGTGGGCCATTAATGATCTTTTAGAATATTGATGGTTTCCATTGACTAGGACAATTAGTTGTGGATATTCATGTGTACATGTGGGCCAGCCCATGGGTAATGAAGAATAAGATCTTACAGTGACATGTGACCATGTCACCTGGTAATTAAATCCATCTTAAATCTGGTACTTTTCCATTTAGAAGGAGGGTGGGGACCCAGAGACCCAAAAGATTCCCGCCTTGTGCCAAAGCTATAAAAGGGGATGGAAGAGAACAAAGGAGGCTGCCAGTCACGAGAACACCCCTGCTCACCACCTGAGATGTCTGTTGGAACTAACAAGGACTGTACCAGGGGAAAGAATTGGGCCCAGACTAGGAAGAAGTCTAGTCTGTGAAAGAACCTTATTGAAACATCTCTAAGGATGAGATGTTACCAGTAAACAGTTTCTTAATGTATTAGGCTTAGACTTGTGTGTTTTTGCTTTATTTTGCTTGGGGACTTACTTTTGTTCTGTGTTTCATTTATTAGTAAACTCAGAGTAAGTTATTAAAACCTGGGGAAGTAAACAGCTGTGCATATCTCCCTATCACTTTTATAGAGGGTGGACAGTTTATGAGTTTACCCTGTATAAGCTTTATACAAAGTAAAATGGATTTATTTGGGGTTTGGATCCCATTGAGAACTGAGTGTCTGGCTGCTGGAGATAGGGGACCTGCTGAGCACTTTTTGGTTAAAGTCTGCAGCTTTGGGGGCATGGACTAGACCTGGGTCTGTGTTGCAGAAGGCTAGTGTGTCTGGCTCCACAAGGCAGGGTTCTGTAGTCCCAATATGGCAGGAAAAATGGGCTCAGAGGTAATTCCAGCACGTCAAGTGGCAGTCCCAAGGCGGTCTCTGTGACCAAATTTGTCACAGTGATTTCCACTAGTTCAGTACATGCTTACAAGTCTTCATATTCCCCAGTAATTCCCTTCAGTATACCCCGCCTAATGTAACGTGGTTTATTGTGTTTTGTGCATGCCTCTCTGTACCTCATCCACATTAGAATTTGAGTTTGCTACAACTGTTAGCTAGGGAGTTAGTCCTTTAATTCAGATTATAGAGGCTCATGCTCTTAGTTCTGGAGGTCTTGGGTTCAATACCTAGAGATGACTAAAAATGATTGTTACTATAATAACATATTATTGCTCAGTGCTGTGGGTGACATGAATACCCTCATTCCCTAGCTGTTTGAAAATTAATCGTCTTCCTGTCCTGCGATTCTATGATTTCCTAGTAATATAAGACCTTTAATAAGCTTGCCCTTCCAAATAAATGAACTTAATAAAAAGTATAACTGGGTTCAAAAAAGAATTAAGTAAGTTCATGGAGAATAGGTCCTTCAGTGGCCATTAGCCAAGATGGTTAAGGGTGCATCCCCATGGTTCAGGTGTCTTAAACCTCCAACTGCAAGAAGCTGGGACTGCATGACAGAGAATGGATCACTTGAAGTTGCCCTATTCTCTTCATTTCCTCTGAAGCATCTGGCATTGGCCACTGTCAGAAGACAAGAAACTAGGCTAAATGGACCACTGATATGACCAAGTATGGCCGTTCTTATGTAACTGAAGGTGAATAATTTGTAGTGTGCCAAGAGGATATAATTAACAGTTAATTTAATCCTTTTAAGAGAAAAATGTTCTTTACTGTGCCACATACTAGACTTGGAACAGTGTCCCGGGAGAAGGAGTTGAAGCCCCATCACTTGGGGCTTTGCCCTAGCCAGAAATGGGACTGGGTGAGAGGTTTCTTCTATTTCTAACATCTGTGTTCAATAGAGAATAGTGCGATATCATGTGAGCTACATCTGCAAAATCAAATACAGAGCTATTTCACTGCACATCCCATTGACAAAGAAGCAGTATGCAGTAGCATTATTTTAATTCTGTGATTCTAGATATTTTCAAACTATTCCTTATATCAATGGTCCAGTTTAGTTTTGATTGTTTTCAGTGATGGACACTCCTGAAAGTCTGAAAGAGGCAGCAGCAGAATGTTGGAACCATCTACAGTTTGGACTGTCATTTACAGCTCCCATCACTGATTCCTTGATATGATTCTCTCTCAGGAACTTTTGCAAGCAGATTTGTCTGCACTGTGTCTTTGAGAGCACGCACATAGGCTTAGTGCCTGTTGTACTTTGACCTGCACACCAAAATTAGATCACTAATGATCCCTGGCATTCTAAACAAATTACTTATTGATCCCTGAGTGGTTACATCTGATACTGGCCTATCTGACAAGCTTCAGGATTAGGAGAGAAATAATAAATTGGTTTTACTGGGTATATAATTGCTGAAAGATGATTTAGGGGCTTTTGTATTGATAACAGTTGGAATAGGAATTTAATTTTAGTGAAAGTCAAAGATTGTTCCACAAGCTAATGAAGAACAATCAAATTACCTCATTAAGGGGACAGAGAAAAGATGTTGAGGGCATAATTCTGCTCTCCTCCGAGTAGAATGGGAAGACTCTGATATGCACACCCATGATGCTGAATAAATTAACAACAATGAAATAATAAGAATATCCTTGCCTTCAGAGCAGCTTCTTCCCTAGTCTGGCTGTTCAGGCAAAAAGGGATTTAACTGTGTTGCGGTCTGGATCACCTGCTTCTCAGGGCAGCTTCATGTCTTGAGTCTTTTCACTTGGCCAGCAACCTTGAAAATGCCCTTAGAATGTTCACCCTGATTCTAATTTTATTAATAGTGGCTTTACACCACTGTAATTTTGACTTTAGTGGAATTACTGCAAGTTTCCACCAGTGTAAGTGGGTTCAAATCTTGCCCACTGCTATATTGAGAACCAACATGGCTTTTATTCAATGGGTTAAGTGTGATTAATACGATAACATTTTACACATATATAACACCAAGGATCTGAAAAGTCTTTATAAGCATTAAGAGCCTGCTTCAAAGCCCACTGATATCATTTGAAAAATGACACAACTATGAAGTAGGTATTTTGACACCTATTTCACAGGTGGGAAAACTGAGTGTGAGAGAGGTTAGGTAACATGCCTAAGACCAGTCAGCCAGCGGTAGTGCTAGATGCTTAGATACCCGCATGATAGGTGCTTTGTAAATACCTAAGATTAGATAGCATGAGTGAGTGAATAGAACCCATTAGCCAGCTCCTCAGCTGAAGTCAATGGTGCTGTGGAGCTTTGACAATTTACTGCTGCTGAGGCTTTGCACCCAGGAATCCTGAGTATCAGGTCCCCACTCAAAACACTAGCTCTTCATTAATAAACAGTGATAGTTTATTCTATAAAAAATGATGCTAAGGCACATTGTAATGTAAACAGCTTCTAAGATTATAAGTTGTCTGATTCAACCAAAGGACATAAAGAAAGCTTATATGTACAAGTAACGAAATGAAAGTAATGGTAAGTTTCTCTGCACAATCAAACCAATAATGTCCTCCCAAGAGGGAACGTTGTGCTTAAAAATAACTAAAAGAACAAACAAAAGCAAGCATTATTGCAAAGATATTTGCATATTATTAAACAGTCAACCTTTAACATGATATCAGGCATATTTACAGTGCTGCTCAAATTGATTGTTATGAAGCTGGTTATTATATTAAGATATTTATAAATAGGTTTTAATTTTGTGTCACTTCTATCAGAAAACTCAATAGAAATCCTAATTACCATTTTCCTGCACAGATGAAAGGCAATCATAGGTACTTATTGACATTCAACGAACATCATTTCCTAAAAGGTTCAAATGTTTAGCACAGCTGCCAAATTATTAAGCAAGGGCAAAACCTGATTTTATAAACAATGGCTGGCTGAGTTCACTTTAGTATTACAGAACACCCTTAAACTACTCAGTTTAGATACATGAAAAGCATCAACCTGTTTTGGATTGTTTTTTTTCAGATTTGGGGGTTTTATTTAAAAAAAGTTTCCAAACATCTATTTACATGCATTCTTTGAAACAGCTGGGGGAGGAGGTTGCTTGAAATAGAGTTGAGTATTCCATTATTAGGCTCCCGTTTCCTTCTGATTTAATTATAGATTATGCAAATTTGTTTGTCCTGGAACTATCTGATTACAGCTGGACAGACACCAACTGTAAATCTAGATTCCAGTTCCCTGCATTGTTACCAATGCCTTCACTTCATTGTCTTCTTTGCTGCCTTTGTGAACTACTCCTTCAGGGCCTCAAACTCTTTCATGCACACGTCCTTCTGCAGCTTGACGTGGCCTGTTGTCGTTGCAGCCACACACTTTCCGTAGGCTGCTGCCTGGCCCAGATCACCTAGGATGGCTAGGGTTGTGGTACATTGGCATGCCCGAGATTCAGTCTTTAGGACTGTCATTCTGGTACCTTTCACAAGTCCTACATTTAAATATTTATTTATTTTGCAATGAATACAAAATATTGTTCCCTGGTGCATTGGTTGACCTAGGGCCCACTGCACTCAAAAGGCCTGGTTTAGGTTGAAACCAGTTTTGTTAGTACCTCAAGCCATTTTTTGTACTTCTGTGTTGTGAAATAAATATTCACAACCTGGGGCCGATTGACAACTAGGCATTGCTGAGCATGCTGGCAAGCTTTTTTTCCTGGCACACTCAACCCAATGTTTATGCTATGTGTGTTTAAATTTTTCATTTGTACTGTCAGATCTCCTTCACACATTTGCTTGTGGAGGTGCTGTTTGGGGGCTTGCAAGGGGGGCACCAGGAGGGTGTAAAAACTATCTGATGTGCATGGAAATATATTATCAGAGACTAGCTGTTTGTGATTCCAGAAGCTGAGAAAAAGGAATTTTGGTTGTCATCTCATGCTCATGATCAGTGTGGTATCATCAGTACCTCTTGGGTTCTGTGGAATACAGAGCTAAAAGCTAAAGCTGATTGACATAATTATTATCCCTACCAAATTTGACATAAAATTACTTTTTGACAGCTTCTTGCAATACCAAATAACAAGCCATATGCTTTTATTAGTAATTCTTGAAGTAATAAAATGAAATTTCTTGTTTATTTTCATCCTGAAGTGAAAAGTGGTTTTTGCAAGTAGACTGTGGTCATTTAACCACCAGAGGATGGGTTAATGTAAAAAATAGCACCCCTGTCCTCAGTCAAAATATCTGTCTGTGTCTGTGTTAAAGCTCTTGACTTTACTGACAAAGATTTCCTCCTGTTGATTCTGCAGCATTAATAGAGATATGGGAGAGCTCTATTCTTCTCTCAGACCCCATTAACAAAATAGTCAACTTAGTTCTAACTGCACAATAATAATTATGATATAAGAGAGAGAAATAATGTAAGTGGGTTTTCCAATGATAGACTGTTTGTGTAGCACTGGCAGAAAAAAAAAATTCTGACTCCTGGGGGAGCCAATTTGCTCTTGGGTTCATTGAGAGAGTGAAAATTTGGAACCCCACAATGTTATTTTAGAGTCACCTTCCACACCATTAATATATAGTGCAGTCAGTGTTAAAATATGATGTTGTGGTGACAACATTGAGGGGTTGTGCTATATACCATGCTAACCTCTTCTAAAATTTGTAGTTCAAAAGAAATAGGTTTCTACTGCTATTATAAAGCTGTAAAAGCCTTGCTTTGAATGGCAAAAGCATATCACAACTACCCTAGAAATACACAGAAAAATTTTGTAGGCTCAGCCATGCCTTTAAATATTGAGGGGTGAGCCTCAAAGGTCATGGGTGCAGTTTGGAGCAGTGCTGAGGACTATCTAGAGCCTCTGTGGACCTTCTGAGAAGAGTTGGCTGAAATTTTGTTCATCAAAATTATTTTTTGAGTGGTTTTTCAAAGAAACAAAAATTTTCAGAGAAACTTTTCGAGCGTTCATCAAGAAAACAAAAACACATTTTTTGGCAACCAAACATTTTCTGGTTTTCTGTCCTAACACACTCAACATCCCCCAAAAAATTGAAGACATTTTATGACAAAAATAGAAAGATATTTTGATCAAAATTTTTCATGTTGGGGAAACATTTCCTGACCAGCTCTACTTTTGAGTCGCCACCTTTGAGCAGCAAATCTTGTGGAACTAGACTTTACAGAAATGTTGGTGCTTTTTCCCATTGGAGTATTGTAACTGAGGACTAATTCCTCACTGTTTGTAAAGCACTTTAGAAGGTGCAGAAATAAAAGGAACTATTAAAGGATAAAGTATCAAGATTTCTCCAATTTCTTTTTATGAAAAAGTCCCCAGTGTCAAAAATCACATTTATTTTAGCACCTTCCCTAGCTGTGATATATAAAAAATGTCACTGTGTTTGTTCCTGTGTCTTAGTAACCAAATCCCCCAGAGTAGTTACAGCTTAGGTATTGATATTGATTCTTCCCATATATGAGTGAACAGGAAGGAGGAGCAACATTGCTTGACAAATGCCATAAATCATAATTTTACTTCTTATAGTGGCTGCTTTTTAATGCCTATAGTTGCAATATAAACAACTAATTGGTATCTGAGTAGAGATTTCTCTATTGGCACAATAGGCTTATAGAGGAAAACATGTTATTTGCGGTCAACAATAAATATACCAACTGATAGACTTGTTCTTAATACCACACCAAATGCAGCCTGAACAAATGAAGAGTCTTGTTGTGATGCCAACAGTGAACACAACTGTAAATTATTTTTGCAACATGTTCATAGAGTCCCAAATTGCCTTTTTACTGTCTGCATTCCTAATGATGGTTGATGCAGCCCCAGGAAAAGAAATAACTGGACACTTTTTTCTTGATTTAGCCATTGGTCTGGGAGTATATATACACTCAGTGGCAACAGGGACCACCACCACCCTCCGTTTTTACTAAGTAATAAAGTAACTATATTCTAAGAAAAGTAGAAATCACAGTTCATGAGTCTTTATAGTGGTAATTTAACCTGGCTGTTATTTACACTATAAAACAATCCCTGTATCTGATGATGTGTTTACTTCACAACTTCACATGAAGATCAGACTCGTTTTCTTGCAATTTTGAGTTGGCTTTACAGAGAGAGAACTGAGAAAGTCATAAACAGTGCTATATATTGAACAGATATGGTAGTGATGAAAGAATACCTGTCTTCTTGTAATGTTTAGGGTAATTTTTTCCTTCTCTAAACTTAGGAATTGAAAAGAAGCAAAAATGGTCTCTGACGAATAGAGAATAAAGCATCAATTTTCTGTCTGTCTACTTGCCTAGGCAGGTGTGCATATATAACATGATCATCAATGTGGTATACTGTATTAGTAGTACCTTGTAATTGAATGTCATGGTAATCTGAAACAGCACAAGGATAGAGTTTGGGAGAAGGGAGGGAAAATTTTAGGTCTTGAGCTCCAAAAATACAAGCTTCTGACCTAAATCATACTAACCTTTAATTGTAACAGTAGTAGGGCATATACTGTCTTTATGGACCTGCCACAAGAGGATAGACTTAATCAAATGTAGGGGATATATTTGCAGTTTGGCTATGGCCTGTTCTCTGTGGCTAAAGGTTCAGTTTGCATCTGCAAAATTTGTGCCGTGACTCATGTGCCTGCAAAATGGACCACATGTACAGATCTGGGTAGATGTATCTCTACCTAGCTAATTGATGCCTATATCTAGAGATGTAGCCACTCAGATGTCAAATGACCAAAAATGAAGGTCAGACTTGTGGCTGCAAAACAGGGAGGCCACAGTTCTGAAAATTAACCCCTTAAAGTGTAGTTAACCTCTGAGAAGTAAGTGTAAACATGGCATTGTAAGTTTCCATTTAATGCTTCTCAGTGGCTTCCATATCAAATTCTCTCAATTTACATGTAGAACAGGCCTCACTCATGATGAACATCAAGGAACCAGAGGTCACAGAGGTCTCCCCCTTCTGATGCATATTTCTGACTGGCAGTTTTGTGGTGGGGAGGGTTGGTTAAGTCAATCACTAAACACTGTCATTAGTTCAATAAATCACACGGTCTTGAACACTTTCTTCAGAACAAAGGGCAAAACTTAGCATAAGCAATGAAACCAAATAGAATTTCTGTGGCTCAGCACATCAGGATAAATATTAAAAACCCCCGCTGATACACTCCTTCAAGTAGGGAAAATATGCCTGAACTTGTTCCACGTGTAAATTGTCTTTCTGTAAACAACAGGGAATGAATCCCAGTCTGATGTGTAGTCCCATGATGCTCCCCAGACTAGAGATGTCTCCTGAATGGTGTTTGTCAGCTGGACCCAGGTCCCCTGACACTTCTGTGATAAGCCCTTTCTATTGTCTCTGGTCTCTTCACCCTGATCTGTGTCACTCTTGTGCCCATCACAGGCTGGTGTTTCTGAAATGCAGTAATGAAAAGCAATACTTGCATCCCTGCTGCTGACAGGTGGCTTAGAGATCGTTTGAGATTTAATGGATTTGTTATAGGTCACAGATAGGCATAACAGTAAAATGTCTTCTGTCTCTTGATTCTGGATGTTAGGTGTCTCTCTGGGAGTACAAACACATTTATCAGCTATGTGCGACAGCAGTGCTCAGCAACTATAACTTCTCTGTTTTCACTTCGGGGCAGATATTCTAACAAATGGGTTTACAGCAGAAATGTTCATGATAATTGTGAAATTTAAGCAAATATGGTAGTATATTCATGGAAAGTGAGTTTATTGGGTGAGGAATCCCCCATTGCCAGTCTTTGCACACACAAAAATTAAAATTTGAGAGACCCCACATTGGCACTGTTGGGTCCCAAATAATCATGCGTATTAAACATTCACACAAGGCCTAGCTGCATACCTACTGCAGGCTCTGACTGGTTTCTGACTACTTCAGAATTACAGAGCACAGTAAGGGGCACTAGAGGGCTTACAACTACTTAAAGGTACACTATGCTATTCCTGTATACTATAGGGTTCTATACCCCGCCCTGATACAGAACCGCTGTGTAACCTTCTCTGTGCTGACAATTACCCTCCCATCATTACCTTCCCTGGTCTATTTAGACTGTAAGCACTTTGTGGCAAGGTCTGTCTCTTACTCTGTATGGGCATGTACAGCACCAAGTACAATGGGGCTCCAGTCTCAGATGGTACTTATAGGCGCTATCATAATCTGACTAATGACTTAGCTGTCATCATTCCACCAGAAATCCAATTCCAATTCCAAGAGCTGCACTCATACAGTCAGTGAATGGAAACTTACTACGTGAACTGTGTATCCAATCAAATCAGCTCAAATTTTGAACAAATTCTTTCAAAGAAGAAACCACCTACAACTCAAGAATACCGTATTTCCTCCTCTCTCTTTCTCTCCCCCCAAATTATTTGGCAAGTGCTTTTGATTAATCACTACTCTTGAGAAAACCACAGTCTTAGTGGAAATTTCATAATGGGAAGGAATGAAAAATTTGTACAATAAAGGACTTGTTAGAAATATTCACCCAGCTCTAGTTGCCGGGTTTGATATTTGGAGCCCGTACTGTACAGAAATGACTTAGTTCTGTAACAGTTCTCAGTTATGACCTTTGCAATATGCACAGGGAGTGAAAATCACCCCTGCAAAGGGTTAGCAGAAGCCTATGTACCACTTAAATCCTGTAGGGCTTAAGTGGAACTTGCACAGTGCACAGACCTAGCTCTGGGCTTAGACCTTTTATGTCCCTTTCATCCATCCCTCCAAAGCAGGATTGTTCTCTTCCCTACAATACGTTTCTCGGTTCTTTGTGAAATGTAGTTTTAAAATGTCTTAAATGATGGGGTTTCTCACAGTTAAGAGAATTTTCCTTTAACAAATGTGTGGTGGGCATGACCTTAGATGAAGGGTCATATTCCTGTTGCTTCTTATTGTTATTCTGACATTGTTGAAGATGTCTTCTTTGGGGATGTCACTCTGCTTTGTGATTTCAAAGACATTTTAGCATTCACTGATGTCCTTTGATATAAAATTCCTCCCTGTCAGAAGACATGAGTGCAGCAGTAGCTTAAAGGACTTAGAGTGCAGTATATATAATAAATACATAAAAAAACCCTAAATTAAAGAATATTAAGGTTGCAAAGTAAAATACTCAAAAGTTAAGAAATGTCAGAGTTAAGATTACCTATGCAATACTAAGTCGACTCCCTTCTTCCTATGCATTATGATACAGTCCTTAATTACATGATCAAATACTATTTTTCCCATAGGAACCCCCCTGCCTTATTTGCTGCACATCATCCGAACCTGGCACTGAATATAGAATTATTAATATCCTCATAGGTTTTTCTATGGTGCTCTATAGTATCTTAGTTCTTTACAAAAATTAATGAACTTATCTTCACAGCACTCAATTGTGGAGTGTTGGTAGTATTAACTAAGCACAGAGATTAAAAACAAAATGATCACAATTGTCAACTAACTTTGAGACCCCAATTTAAGAAGCCAAGGGCCTGGTATTTCAGAGTATTTCGCATTTATATAGCACTTCATACATTCAGAGCACAGCTGCCATTGACATAGGTTGCAGTAGTGAGTAAAATCAGACCCCAGGGTCTCAAGTTGGATAATCGGAAAATAAGGAACACACAGTGGCCACCTGTGAAATTTTTGGTTTATGTGACCTGCTCAGAATCATATAAAAACTATGCCAATGGCAGGGACAGAATCCAGTTCTTCAGGGTGACATTCAGCTGCCTAAACCAGAAAGACTATCCTTTCTCTTTCTGATGTTCCTTTCCTAATTTACTACTTGCCTATTTACTACATACTACAAATGAGGCAGAGGTCCTACAGACAACAGCAATCTTCATACAGAAACCTGATTTATCCACAGAGTAGGTTCATCCTGCGTGCTGAATGGTCCTGTGGGGAAAAAATCAAGTATATGATCATGAAATTCAAGATTATATCATAATGTATACACAAGAAGGCAAATTAAAATTGCACAGACAACCTTAATTCTGGCATTTCCTAACTTTTGAGAGCTTAATTTTTCAATGTTAACATTCTTTTAATGTTAGGGTTTTTTTGTTTTGTTGCATGAAATTAATTACTCAGGAAGATTATATTGTCAACGAAAGCAAAGGCTGAAAATAACAACCTCCAACCCCCAAAATTGCTTTGGAAATGGGATTTTTTTACCACAGTTTCTGCATAACATCCTAATAGATCTCCACTGATGAGTAACATTAATATGCCAAAAGCTCACAAACCTATGGGGTACAAAGGCCACTGCAATCTGCAAAGGGACTGAGGATAGTAAACATTATGCTTAAATGAGAAGGCAGCCAACGTATAACCAAAAGAGATGCAGCAATACCTATTTCTAAACATGCTTTGATAAAGTGAATCTGGATGTTTATAAAAGAAATTAGACCCGTAAATATCCCTCTCAACTCTCTCAAAATGGCAGCCACCCAAACCTCACCTGTAGCTCCTCTTCCACTGCAGAATCTTCAGTGGGAGTGTCCTTCCCTCTATCCCCTCTACCAAACAAGTGTGGAGTGATAAATGAGTTTGGAGGATGCCCCTGATATTTTATATACCCAGAATTGCAGGCAGCAGTGGGGATTTTGCTTAACCCACCCAGTGTTACTCTGATGTGGTTCATAATTAAACCCTCCAATGAATAAAAAGACGGCCCTATCTCAGGAGACAGTTAACTCTTACCATTAGGATTGCAAAACATGCCTGCAGGAGTCTAACCTTACCACGGGGAGTGCAACCTTCTTCGGAGGTTGGAGGGAAGAGAGAATTGGCAATACTCTCCCATTATCCTCGTCCTCCTGGCTCTCATCAGGAGGTAATGGTGGAATTTGTTACCAAGGGGCTTTCCTCAAGGAGGGTGGACCTTAAGAGAGTCATTGTCACCCTGCACTGGGATACAGGGCAAGGTAGCATGGCAGTACTGGAAGAAACACCTTCCACTGGCCTCATTTTTCCCTCTATCCACATAGGAGGAGGAAGCAATCAAGTGAGTTGAGAAAGGGCTGCCTGCCCTGTTTCACACCCTGGGCTTCACCTCCAGGGCCCCATCTACACAGAGAAAGACGACTGACTCCATGCGCAAGTTCAGCAAAAGAGCCCAGCTGTTCGTCACCCACTACCAGAGGAATCGGTACATTCCTCCCCATTAATGATCCTTCAGGATCCTCTCTAGAAACATTATTACAACATTATATTTCTGGGGGACTTAGGGAACTTTTTCAAACACCTGAAGCCTCTAGCACCCCCAAATAATGGCAAACAGAGAACAGTAGATAGCCAAGCGTTTTAAGATTTACCAGCCTCCATGCACCTGGCCAAGCTGCCTATGGGATCATGAGGTTGCTGTAGAACTTCAGATTGCCCCATGGAGACTTTGAAATTGGATAAAAGCCCCTGGACATTAGAAGGGACCCTGCCTATCATGCACCATCAACAAACATTGAACTTACCTTCTGCATACCTTGTGGCATCCTGGAAATGCAATGGCTCCTGCATGCTTTTCATTCACCTTTTGCCCAAGACCAGAAGACACCAATGCTGATCTCTATATGTCCTACAGTCTCCTGGGCATATAATAGCCCCCAGCCACCTCAAAGCCTCTTCCTCCTTCTTCTTTTATGATTCACCTGGCCAGGCTAAATTGGAGGACTAAGAGGGTAGCATGAACTTGAAATTGCCCTCATTGGGACTCTGAAGCCTTTCACCCCCAGATGTCTGGGATTTCAGCCAGCACAGAGCCCACTTGGGAACTCACAACCTGCTCAGATGAGAAAATGAAAGGCAGAAACCTGTAGTCTCCTGATGGATCTCCTGAAAAACTGGAAGATAGAAAAATAACAATGTGAATTGTTAAGTTTTCAATCTGCTGCTTTCTAAACCAAGCTCATTATTTTTGAGGGAGCTGGCTCATGGTATTTGAAGACTTGGGAACATTGCAGACAGTGCATTTTTTATTCCATGCACTAAACTCAGCAATGAGAAAAATCTCCATAGCTCCAAAGTGTGGCACTCTGAGGAGACCCTACATTGCCCATATTGGCCTGCCCAAAAGAGGAGAGATTAAACAAGGATGGTCTGCAACATCAGGAAGATCAGGTTATGTTCCTTTCCTGCAAAGCTGATGGGTGAAAACCCCACATGGAGGTTTAAGTGTAGAAACCTTAATGAAACTTCACATTAATTTCCCTGACAAAGGTGGCATTTCATTGGCATTCTCCCCTGACATATTTATCCTTCACTCCTCTTCAGCTTGGTACATTAAAGTCAGACACCCTTAGATATAAAGAGCTAACTTTTGTCCCACTACTGTGACTTGACATCAGAGATCTTTATAATAGACAACATGGCCTGTCCCCTGCCAATTGCTCTGAGTGATTAGACACAGTTGTCTATAACATATTAGGGGATATTCCCTCTTTCCTCCTTGCAATAGACCTGTTGAAACAGATTGGATAGTGGCCAGAGGGTGAACCCAGCTGTCCAGATTCAACAACTAGTCCTAGTGAAAGCCTTCACCTGTTACTTGGGCAAAGTGGAGGGGATACTGCCCCGTTGAATTCAGCTCTTATTCACTAGTCTCATGCTTAATCTCTTGTGGAATGAGAGAACATGGAGCCTGAGGGGATTCAATACAGATTAGAGTTCGTGATCCCAATAGAATTTTGTTGAGTATGTTTTCAGCTCATTCTGATTTCCTCTGCTGGAATGACAGTGGATTTGTTCTGTCAAATGTCTCCTGGGGGATTGGATTTTCCCTACTCTGTACTCACCCAGGGCTCCATATGACAGCTTCATCTTTCAGCCTGCAGGGAGCTAATTTGATTTCTGTGTCATGGCAGAAGAGGAACACTGTCTAATCTGCCAGTCAGATGTAGGGGCCTAACAAAACACTACCGGTCTTGGTCAATTCCTCATCACAGGCCAGAGCAACTGCCCCTAAACCAAGCCCTATGGGACCCACTAATCCACTGCTTCCTCTCCAC
The DNA here is from genome assembly GCF_025201925.1 of Gopherus flavomarginatus. NCBI lineage: Eukaryota > Metazoa > Chordata > Testudines > Testudinidae > Gopherus > Gopherus flavomarginatus. Next base: position 82,849,609 of record NC_066621.1, read on the forward strand.
CGCTCCCTCCTAGCCAAACTCCTACATATTCTCAAAACTCTTAATATATATGAAATAATCCCACTGAGCCACATTCCCAAAGGCACTCAAAGCCCTACTTATCGGTCTGAACCAGGGCCAATAGAACACTTGTTTATTTTCTTTATAATTCCATACTATATTGTTTTTCTAGCTTCCCAGTGAAATTAGAAAAAAATCCCAGAGCAATCATTCTCAGCACCAAAAAATTCCCAGGATTGATGGAGCTCTCACCATCATCTCGCAAGCTCTCAGCTCATGACCCCACTAATGTAGAGATTTCTCTGAGCTTTTTCTTGTGTTTGCCTTTTCTCTTTCTTTCTTTCTTTCTTTTTTTCTCTCTCTCTCTCTCTCTCTCTCTCTCTCTCTCACACACACACACACACACACACACACACACACACACACACACACACACACACACACACACACACACACACACACCTTATCTGTTTACAGTGACTTTTCTAGGCTCCTCTTCTTTTCCTCCCATGTAGCCCATTAAATCTCTTCTTCATAGTTTTTAATGTCTCTGTGGTTCTCCCTGCATCCTATTTCCACGAGAGAATTCACCCAGACACTTTGCTGAACCGCAGTATCCTTTCTGAAGAGGCAGTTCAAGCTTCATCTCCCACCTACTTATTGAGCTGATACCAGCTCTGACTTCGCAGTGCTAGGCCGATGCTGTGCTGCATCTGATAGGATGCAACAGCAGTATGCAAAGCGCACTATGGAATTTTAGTGTGCAGTGGCAGGGTCCACACGGACAGCTAGTATGTAGCACACTACAGCACTGTAGACTTACATCCCAGTGGCCCACACGCTAACTCTCCATATAGACATGCCCCCCAGAGTTAGACAATACTCTAGTCCCTCTTTCTTTTTTCTTTTCTTTTTTTTTTTAGTGGAAAGTGTTTTATTACTGGATAATGCGAGACAGTCACCTCTGCAATCCCTGCTGTCTTAATCAGGGGACCAGAACATCTCTGTCACTGTTTCACAATCATTTGTCTCAAGGGTTCCATTGTGTTTCATGTTTCCCCTTTTTTTCTTCGTAACTGTGATCATTGTTTCTATATATTTGTAGGATTCTGCTTTGTTTTCTATATCTCACTGTGCACAGAATCTAGTAGTGAGAAGCTCTGATTAGGAAATTGTAGTGATGTTGCTGCTGTCAATTTCTGATCTTCCTTCAAAGGTTAGTTTATTGTCTTTTTAGACTGATGATTAGCATTTTGAATATTGTTCAGTTCTGAAGTCACTGATGTTAAGATCTAGGAGTTCTGTAAAATCTGTACTGTCCCTTCAACCATCCCTGTCCATCATATCCTGTCCCAGCATTAGTCTCACCACCAGGTCATAGGCATTCAGCAGCAGGATAAATCATTATAGACTCACCAACTTAGGAATTTCCTTGTCTAGTTCTCCTGTTCATGCACATATAAATAACTTTGTCCTTCTCTGGGAATCTTTGGCCAGTTGCACAGCACAGAAAAGATCACTTCTTCTATTGATTGTCATGGACTCATCTGGGTTCCTCTTCTTTTTTCTCATGTTGCCTCTGGAGTCTCTTATTTTTTATTTCTATGTTCTCACACCTTAACTTTCCCCCATGTGCTGCTGTGGCTGTGAGACTCCACAGAGTTTTTCTCTGTTCCAAATGCGAACACTGGAGAGTTCTTTATAGAAAGGTGAGAAGCTTCATTTCCTACCTAAGCCAAGTGCTGATTTCAGCAGCAGCTTCAGTATTGAGTTTTATGCTGACATGGTACAGTTGAGCATCAGCCAGAGCATCTCAGTTGTGCACTGTATGTTGTCTCTTTCCTTTCTCTCAGATTTAGCCATGAGCATACATTGTATATAGGGTTTGAATTAGTATTCTCAGAGTCTTTCTTGTCTGCCTGGGCTGAATATAAAATTATCCCTATATATGCAATTGGACTGTCATTAGTCCTGGCAAAATCTAATGGTTAAAAAGATTTTTAAAAAATTCATTGAGCCCACTGTACAATTTGCCAGGTGCATTCTGATATTCCAATTCTGGTATCAAAGAGTTAATGCATGCTACTGACTTCAGTTGCTGTTGATATGGGGTAGACAGGCTCAGCCTCATTCTTCTTCCATTTACACTGATGTCAATCATAAGTAACTCTAGCAGAACATATGACATTGCACTAGATGTAAACTTTGTGTGAAGGGAGAATCAGGCTCATATAGCATTTTATGACTGCTGGAATGTTACAAAAAATTGGAAAAAGTTGTCCATGTATATATAAGTAGCCTGAAGGAGAGACACAAGCTTGAGAAACCCAGCAGAGCCTACAAGATCCTATTATGTGCTACTGAGAATGAGGTCTTATTTTGTCATCTCAGGCAGCTGGAGCTCAGCTTGTGGGAAGAGTCTGGATCTGAAAACAACACCACTTTTTGTCTCCAATTCAAACCCTGAGGTCATGGAAGAGCAAAGGGCAGCACTTTCTCAGACTTGTCAAATATAAACATTAATTTCAGTTCAATGTTGGTTTGAGAATTTGACTAAGATTTGGAATGTCTCCCACTTTGCCAAGTTGGTTGGTACTCTCATTGTTAATTATCAGCCTGCACCACCAAATTCCTGGACGATCTTCTATATTCTTTCAGGCCACCATGTACTATAAAAGCCATCAGTGGTTTTACTGTCAATAACTGCACTAGTGAAAACGGTGGCTGCACAAGCAGAATTAATTAAAACTGGGAAACAAATGGCGAGCAAGTAGAGAAAATCATAAACAATAAAGAGTTTAAAAAGCGCTTTCAGAATGGCATTCACTAGTTCCATTGCAGAGCTGGGATTCAGGCCTCCCGGGTTCCAGTCCTGGTTCTGCTATTGAGTAGCTGTACGAGCTTGGGTAAATCATGAAACATATGTCTCATTTTACCCACCTGTAAAATGGGGATAATAGACGTAACTATCAGAGGGTAGCCGTGTTAGTCTGGATCTGTAAAAGCAGCAAAGAATCCTGTGGCACCTTATAGACTAACAGACGTTTTGGAGCATGAGCTTTCATGGGTGAATACCCACTTCCTCAGATGCATGTAATGGAAATATCCAGGGGCAGGTATATATATGTGTGCTAGCAAGCAAGCTAGAGATAACAAGGTCAGTTCAATCAGGGAGGATGAGGCCCTGTTCTAGCAGTTGAGGTGTGAAAACCAAGAGAGGAGGAACTGGTTCTGTAATTGGCAAGCCATTCACAGTCTTTGTTCAATCCTGAGCTGATGGTGTCAAATTTGCAGATGAACTGAAGCTCAGCAGTTTCTCTTTGAAGTCTGGTCCTGAAGTTTTTTTGCTGCAGGATGGCCACCTTAAGGTCTGCTATAGTGTGGCCAGGGAGGTTGAAGTGCTCTCCTACAGGTTTTTGTATATTGCCATTCCTAATGTCTGATTTGTGTCCATTTATCCTTTTCCGTAGAGACTGTCCAGTTTGGCCGATGTACATAGCAGAGGGGCATTGCTGGCATATGATGGCGTATATTACATTGGTGGATGTGCAGGTGAATGAACCAGTGATGGTGTGGCTGATCTGGTTAGGTCCTGTGATGGTGTCGCTGGTGTAGATATGTGGGCAGAGTTGGCATCGGGGTTTGTTGCATGGATTGGTTCCTGAGCTAGAGTTATTATTGGTGTGGTGTGCTGTTACTGGTGAGAATATGTTTCAGGTTGGCAGTAACTGCACACCACACCATATTAACTCTAGCTCAGGAACCAATCCATGCAACAAACCTCGATGCCAACTCTGCCCACATATCTACACCAGCGACACCATCACAGGACCTAACCAGATCAGCCACTCCATCACTGGTTCATTCACCTGCACATCCACCAATGTAATATACGCCATCATATGCCAGCAATGCCCCTCTGCTATGTACATCGGCCAAACTGGACAATCTCTACGGAAAAGGATAAATGGACACAAATCAGACATTAGGAATGGCAATATACAAAAACCTATAGGAGAGCACTTCAACCTCCCTGGCCACACTATAGCAGACCTTAAGGTGGCCATCCTGCAGCAAAAAAACTTCAGGATCAGACTTCAAAGAGAAACTGCTGAGCTTCAGTTCATCTGCAAATTTGACACCATCAGCTCAGGATTGAACAAAGACTGTGAATGGCTTGCCAACTACAGAACCAGTTTCTCCTCTCTTGGTTTTCACACCTCAACTGCTAGAACAGGGCCTCATCCTCCCTGATTGAACTGACCTCGTTATCTCTAGCTTGCTTGCTAGCACACATATATATACCTGCCCCTGGATATTTCCATTACATGCATCTGAAGAAGTGGGTATTCACCCACGAAAGCTCATGCTCCAAAACGTCTGTTAGTCTATAAGGTGCCACAGGATTCTTAGATGTAACTAGTTAGCTATAAGTGACTAGTCATTTTGGAGACCGCAATTTTATGTTCCCAACCTGACACCTTCAAAAGGGCCTGATTTTTAGACCTAAAAATTTAGGCACTTTGAATCCACATTTTGAAAATGTAAGGCAATAATATTTCCTCTTCCTCAGCAGTGTAGTGTGAAGCTTACACAGTTAGTGCTTCTTAAAAGTTTTGAGAACAGCCTTTCTCTCTCCCTATTCACAAAGCTGTTCCATGTGCGGCACTGTATGGTGTTGTACATCATTTCAGCAGCATTGCCATTCAAGAAATACAATAAAACTGAAGTATGAAGGAAGGTCCTAGAATCTCTGGCATCTTTTCTCTTAGAAATTGTTTGCTTTCTTATTCCATCTCTTGTCTTTTTTATGATTAATTAATAGTCATTTGTATACATAGGGTGGCTATCCCTGAGGATGTTGCAAAGTAGCTACAGTAGTTGCATCAGCTGGTAAGGCTGTGATACATCTGGGCTGGGGGAAAAAAACACAACACGCTTCAGCTGCAACAGGTAGAAGAAATGTTTGCTAATTTTCTGTTGGAGGACTTGTAGTTTCTATTTGAGTTGATGCTGCTGAAATGAGAATTTTCACATTCTGAATACGAAATAATTTACATGAAAGATACACTCAGTAAATATTTCTACTGGAGTAAGTTTAAAATTTGCTAAAACCTGCAAGATTTAAAACAGTAACCTCAGCATTCCCAGGGGTGAACTGAGCTGTTTGGGTCAGGTAGATCAACAACTAGTGAATGACCCCCTACTGACATAGGAAAAGTCACTGCCTGGTCAGATGGAGCTATATCCCAACACCTAGTACATTTTTTCCTATTTCTTTATTGTCTCTCTCTCTCTCTCTCTCTCTTTCTTTTTATTGTTTTAACTTCTGTGATTGACCTAGGCTTATATTTATTTTCAAGAATCTCTTCCCCAGATTTAAAGTTTGGAGCATAGCAAAGGAATTCATATTTGTAACTAGATGTACAGAACTGTGATGACATTATGTCACAGAAGAGAACACTTTACACCTATGTTGACTTCTTTTTAGAACAACAGGTAAAAGATCACATGGCAAAGGGTATTACTAAAGGAATATGGAGCTTTTCGTAGAATCATAGACTTTAAGGTCAGAAGGGACCATTATGATCATCTAGTCTGACCTCTTGCACACCGCAGGACACAGAATATCACCCACTCACTCCTGTATCAAACCTGTGTCTGACCACTGAAGTCCTCAAATCATAGTTTAGAGACTTCAAGATGCAGAGAATCTTCCAGCAAGTGACCCATGCCCCACGCTGCAGAGGAAGGTTTAAATCTTGTCTGGGTCCACAGTGACAAAATCATTATATCTAAGGGTAGTTTTGTCAAGAATATAAATGTTTGGTATTCTGAGGCCAGTTCCTAGTGGGCAAATGTACAAATCCCAAAACCCACCACTACAGTTTGCTCCCCTGCTAGCAGTCTCAGCAGAAAGGCCAAGGACTAAATTCTCAAGGAGTCTGAACTCCCTGAACTCTCCTAGCAGTCTCTGTCCAGGTCAGGGCTAAGGCACATTGGGGGGGGTGTGTGTGTGTGTGTGTGTGTGTGTGTGTGTGTGTGTGTGTGTGAGAAACATGGCCTCCCACAGTCTCTGCGGTACATGTTCCATGGCTAAATAAATTACTTCAGTTTGCAGAGCCATCAGACTCTCTGTCTTTCACCACCACTGAAATCTCTTAAAATTCAACCCTGGAATTTTTTTTCAGACAGTTGGTGGTGATATTGTCCTGCTCCTTAGTAGGAGGTCTTCTTGTGGGCAGGACTGCAGTGACACTAGCCAGAGGACAAGCAAAGTTCAAGAAGTGACTCACTGATTTTGTGTGTGATGGGAAATGCCCGTCATGACCCATCAACCTGAGAACTTAAAAATGTGATTATTTTTTCATACCAAGTTACAAAACATACCTTAATGAGAGAATAAAGTTTAAAATATGAGGCATGTGCTTGAAAATGTCCTATTCCTCTTGATCAAAATGTGATATATTTTATGATTCATTGTGGAAATGCAGGACGTGGTTACTGTCTTTTCTTTAGGTCAGTGGATCACCGAGGCACTGTGCATAGTAATACCATAAAACTGCCATGAAAGATACTTTCTTTCAACCACATTTTTCACCATTACTGTTCTGTGTGTTTTGAGTTAAAACTTCAGAGATGAAATCAGAGCTAAATTCAATTACTCAAGCAGGTGGTCAGATACCATGGCAATGAGAGATATCTATATATGGAGATTAGATCAGAGAAAATCCATCCAGACAACTAAACCAGCAGAATGTTGAGTGGCAGCAACCTCCAATGAGAATACAAATTAGAACCATTACATCATCCGAACAAACTGTCATTACCTGAGCTGTGATCTTGATGATAATGCATTGACACCTACAACTGATCAACCACATTGTTAGTGTTTCATATACTGTACTGTTGTTTCTGTCCATTGTATTTACTGGTAACAAACCATGATAGAGCTAGAATGACCAGATACCACAAAGTTCCCAGTATTTTATTACCTGAATGTGACTGCTTTCTGAAACACTGGAAGACGCTACCTTGAGAAATCTCCCATCTTGTCTGTGCCCCTTTGCCACCAGTAACAACTCCCAATTTACATCAAGAAAGATTTTCAGAGGAAATCCTCTCCTCCTGTTCATCACAGATAGGATGCAATCCTCACAAAGCTGTAGAATATCCATTTTCCACTTCTTCAAAACATGTGTGTGAATTTTTTAGTTCTAGTTCTTTAGTTCTAGTGAATAGTCCCAGGCTGACAGCCTTAGAAACTGATGCCTTCTATCTGCAGAAGTGCAGCAAGGGAAGTAGGAGCATGAACTTATCCTTCACTGCTCCAGGCCAATTTAACTAGGGAATTAGGGAGACCAATTCACATAGTGAAAAAAGAATAATACAGGTTGCACACCCATTCAGTCTCTGGCCTCTCTAATGAGTCTGCCAATGAAAAGGGACAATTAAAAGCATCATGTTTGATCACTTTTTGTAATGTACACTAAATAGTGGAATTAAACCCAACATCCTCGCTTCATACAGGCCATCAAAGAGATACCCAATAGTAACATATTTTAGTCATTGCTAAATTAGGCTGAATCAATATAGAAATGGTCTTCTAGAGGTGAAAGATTCCATATGCAGTTCCTAATATACTGAGCCATCATATTAATCTAGGACACAATTTCTGGCCAAATGCGCTTTAAATTAATTTGAGCATGAACTACATTTTCCTTTCTTATCTACTTTAAATGTTGAGAGACTGAACAGATTTGTAAAATGTGGGCTATTTTTATGAACTCAGAGGGAGAAGGAAAGTAAACATTTGATCTGCACCATCCTGATCAGCCTGCCATGGGTGAGGTATGCTGTGTATTGGCACAACTTCCAAACTGGTAAAATTATAATGTAGGATATATATTGTGTGTATTACTGGTCTCTGATGGTTGGAGGCCTATAACCTATTATATACTATGTTGGTAACTGTGTTATAAATGCGTTGGCTGGATTCATCCTTGTATCTCAGAATCAAGGGAGACTCTTCTTCTACTCAAGTGGTATAATCCTGAACTGAGGGCATATGTGTGATAAAACAGATGACAATGATGTTCATGTGACAGTCAGGGGCGGCTCCAGGCACCAGCGCTCCAAGCGTGTGCCTGGGGTGGCAAGCCATGGGGGGCGATCTGCCGGTCACCGCGAGGGCAGCAGGCAGGCTCCCTTCGGCGGCTTGCCTGCGGAGGGTCCACCGAAGCTGCGGGACCAGCGGACCCTCCGTGCTTGGGGCGGCAAAATGTCTAGAGCCACCCTGGTAACAGTTACCAAGTGAACAGCAACTCTGATCTCTTCTGGCCTCTGAGTGCCCCTCTCAGGCCTCTAACCATTGAGCAGTGACTCTGAAAAAGACTAAGGGGTCATCGTGAATAATCATCTGAACATGAACTATGGCAATACCAAAGCTAAAAGAGCTAATACAATCCTTGGATGTATAAACAGGAAAGTATCAAGTAGGACTAGGAAGGTATTTTAGCTCTTAATTTGGCACTTGTGCTGTACTCATTTCTGCTGGAATAGTGTCCAGTTCTCATGTCGGTGATTCAAGAAGAATGTTGAAAAATTGGATTGAGTGCAGAGAAGAGCCATGAAAATGATTAAAAGATTGGGAAACAGGCCTTATAGCTATAAACTCATGGAGCTCAATCTATTTAGATTAACAAAGAGAAGGCTGAAGGGTGACTTAATGAGTTTAGAAGTACCTACATGGAAAACAAATATTTTAGAATGAGATTTTCAATCAGGCAAACGTACAAGATCCAATGGCTGAAAGTTGCAGGTAGACAAATTCAGACTACAAATAAGGTGCAAATTTTTAACAGTGAGGGTAATTAACCACTGGAACAATTTACCAAGGGTCATGATGGATTCTCCATAACTGGCATTTTTAAAATCAGTATTGGATTTTTTTTCTAAAATATATTCTCTGTTTCAAACAGGAATTAATTCTGGTTCCTTCTCTGGACTGCGTTACACAGGAGGTCAGACTAGATGATTGCAATGGTCCCTTCTGGCCTTGGAAATTATGAATTTTTGAACATGTATCTCAGGGTGGAATCACATGATTCTCCCACCCTCGAGCCAGGCCCTGGGTTACTGTCATCTGTGTATCAATCATGATATGCCACAGAAAATCTGACCTATGTCTAGATCCTGTGATTTTCTTCCCTCTAAGAGTGACAGCAAGTGATGATCAGTGACTAAACAGCTTTCTTAAAGCAAAGTATTATTTATTAGAATACAAAGACACAAGGTGAGTGAGGTAGTATCTTTTATTGGACCAACCTCTGATTTTGAGCTGCTAATTATTAAAATACAAGCATTTCAGAGAAAACACACCTTGTAAACAATAAATCAGTCTGTGCATTTGCCTGTCTTTCTCTAAGCCTTACCATTCCCTTCATCTTGGGGAAAAACCCAACTCTTTCAGTCTCCCAGTGTCAGTCTGTATCTTCCTAGGCAGCTCCTCACAATTGATTCCACCTTCTTCTCCTGAGAAGGGCTTGTAACTGTTCAGAATGTTTTTGATTGCCAGGCTCCCAGCTTTGGCAAAAGAAGGTTTGTGATTTGTTAGAGAGAGGACGCAGGATCCTTGCAGCTAGGAATCTACCACATTCTCTTTCAAGAGTGTGCTGGGATGGTCTTATTTTGGAAACTATTGTGTTGTCTTCTTGTTTGTTCTTCCCACAGACCCCTGTTAAGTTAGATCAATGCATTGGTATGGGAAAATTTTACAACTGAATGTATAAGAACTACCCCAATTGCCTGGTTACATAGTGTCCATCATCTTATATTATTACATGGTATTTCCACTACAGTCCACATTTGTACAGCCATGGACTGGTTACACAGATTTGAAAATGATAGTATGTTTCTGCCACAACATCCATTCCTAAAAACGGCTCTATCTTAAATCGGGGTGGTTTGGTATTGCAAGAATCACTCTGTCTGTTTGCAGGGTAGTAGATAGATTTTCTTATTATTATTTTCTATTATTCTGTTGCATCTACAACAAATAATAGATGTGCACTTTCTGTACCGAGTCAGAGCAGAGTTAAGTATGGTTTATAAGCTTCCAGTGTATGATGCATAAAAGCCATTTGGATACATAATTCAGCTCTGAGGGCAGTGAGCCAGTTCAGTAAACTTCACTAGCAGTTGGGGTTTTTTATGTTTTTGCTAAATAGAAAGTTACTGTACAGTTACATCCCCATTATATATGATATTAATAAATGTGCCACTAGGACAGTCTATTCTTTTAAGTAACTCGGCTAATCTGCACACATTATGCTGGATTTATTCAGCAGTATAAAGTTTCTGGAGAAAGCAATGAAGCAGCCTGATTATAGAATCTAAATTTACTATCATCTCTGCATTTGTGGCATCAGAAAAAGGGGAATAAAATTTAAAGGAAGAGGATTTGGATACAAATGACTGCAGTTTACTCTGTTGGTGTCAATGGGATCGTTTCTAGCTGGATTGTCTCACTATCTCCATTTTTTTTTTTTTTAAAAAACACCTTCTTTCTTCATGGGCTGTAAAATATTCCAACTGTTTTAGACCTCTGAGACACTAAGTCTCATTTTTAAATGATAGTAAATATACATTGACACCCCAGGGTTCTAAGATGGGGTCGGAGGAGGGGAGGGGGAGGGCTTCGTGCTGCAGAGCATGTGCAGTGTCCATCCATTAACATTCCAAGACCTCTGGGATATCTCTGAAACCCTTCACTTTTCTCAGAGCTAGAGAAGAGGAGCTTTTACCCATGGAAAAAGAAGAACATGCATGTTAGCTTGCAGATGCTTTACCTAGTCATTGTCTGTCCTCCCAGGATAGTGGTGGAAAGACCATACAGTAGTAAAGGATACAGAATGGAAGGTGCTTCTCACAGGACTGAAGACATATGGAGTCAGACATCTGCACTTACTGCAGCTAAATACAGGGTGCATCTTGAATCTAAGCATACCTGTTCTAGCATTTGAGCTGTAGAAGAATCTCAGTCAGTTGATGCTACTTTTCCTCCATGCACTCATGTTCAATATGGTCACATATGTCTCTCTGCACCTTTATTACACCTACAGCACCTATGTTCAAAGACAAAAACAGCGTAGTACATTCACACAGGCCTCATAGTCACATATTCCTGCTCAGCCTTGACTGCACCTCAGTCATTCAATGGGCACCCATGCAAAGTACAGCTGAACACTTGACCCTGTCACTACCTGATCGCAAAGCAACAGCTCTAACAAGTGAGCTAAAGCTAAATCTCTATTAGTTCTGTTGATAGTAGGAGCTGTTATATCATCTTCACAAGTCTCCAGACACTAGGGGACTAGACTATTACAGTGGCCTGTCAGGGAATATAGAAACAGCAAGGAGTTCATTACTTCTGTTCAAATTGTCAGGCTTTGTTCACCCTTAGCCCACGTCCAGACTAACCCGCGGCATCGGCGGGTTAAAATCGATTGCTCGGGGATCGATATATCGCGTCTAGTCTGGACGTGATGTATCGATCCCCGAGCGCGCTTACATCGATTCCGGAACTCCATCAACCCGAACGGAGTTCCGGAATCGACACGGAGAGCCGCGGACATCGATGCCGCGCCGTCCAGACGGGCGAGTACCTCGATTTTAGAAATTCGACTTCAGCTACGTTATTCCCGTAGCTGAAGTTGCGTATCTAAAATCGATTTTAATTCCTAGTCTGGACGTGGCCTTAGAACCCAAAAGACGAGTACTCAGATTCTGAGGAAGGGAAAGGAAGCAGCTCTACTTTGGTCCAGCCACCTCCTTCTCTGTCTTCCTCCTGCTCTATTCCCTCAATCTCACCTTCCTAGCCCTCTACCAAACAAGAAGTTTGCCCTCCAAGGAATTGTATATGCTCATTCTACCAGGCTATCTTCCCCCTGTGACCTGCTGCATCAAATCTCTTAAAGGGATCTTGTTATACCATGTCTTTTATTTAGGCAATTTCTTTTGTGCTGGCAGTTCTCACCTTCCTATATCAGTTAGGTAATTTGCATCAACACAGGCTTGGCTTTTGGATTCAAAGCCATCAGCAGAGCTCAGAGACTCTGTCTTAAAAGGGACACAATCAACTTCCACCAGAGTTTTGATTTCTTTCCACTTTCAACTCCTGCTTACAAAACACAGAGATCTGAAAAAGAAAACACAGTCTATTGCGGCTCTTTTTGGAGCCCTAATAGGATTTTAATTCAGTAGCACTTTTCTTTTGCATTTCGCTTACCCTCTTCTACAATATACACTGCACATGTCCTAGGGAAAATGTACATTCCTTCTATACTACAACTTTTTATTTAAACATTAGCCATATCAATTTTTACATAAGGTGTAACTATTTCTTTTGTTCTTACAGAGTTTTCATGTACCCTTATCAAAGTGACAGTCTGATTACACAGAGCCATTTTAAGGCTCAGTGTTTTTAACATTGCTTCTTTTCGTTTTGTGCACCTCACCTCTGCTGTTGCTTCAGAGGGTCACTGTTAATTTCTCATTCTTTCACTACAGCTCTTATCTGCTATTGTTACAAAAAAAACCAACCAAACAAAAAGACTTCAGAATCTCTCCCTATTCTCCTGATTTTGACTGCCCTATTGCAGCCATGACTTGGGGTATGGCTACACTTACAGTTGTACAGCGCTGGGAGTTACAGCTGTCTTCGTACAGCTGTGTAGGGAAAGTGCTGCAGTGTGACCACATTTGCAGCATTTGCAGCTCTGTTGGGAGTGGTGTATTGTGGGCAGCTATCCCAGTGTTCAAGTGGCTGAAACGTGCTTTTCAAAAGAGGGGGGTGAGGGGGAACATGGGGGAGAGAGAGAGAGTGGATTTTTGGATCTGTCAGCTCCGTGCCTTGCAAGTTCTAAGGACTGAAGCATACATATCACCAACCTGCAATCAATTTAAAAGTTTCGAGCCCTTCCCCCACCCCTCTCTTATTCACTAGATGCAAATTATGCACTCCTAAATAGCCTTCAGACCACATAAGCAGCTGCTCAACACGGACTCCCTCTTCCCCCTCTGCTGTGTGACTTCTCTCTTCAAGCAAACAACTGTAAACCTTCCAAAGCAATTCCCCTGCCTGCCTCCGCTCGTTCACTCCAGCAAACAGGAGCTGTGTTTGTTTTTTAGATAAGCAGCTCGGGGGAGCTCGGAGTTCAGCCATTCTTCTGATTTGTTGTGAGCAGGCATTCTGGGATACCTCCTAATACCCTGGAGGCTAATAACAGCACTTTTGGTGGCCACACTTGATGAGCAGCGCTGCATCACCAGCGCTGCAATCGTTACACTCCAAGCAGACCAGGTGTACAGCCAGCGCTGCAGCCAGGGAGTTGCAGCGCTGGATGTGCCTTGCAGGTGTGGACAGTTACTAAGCTGCAGCGCTGTAAACCCACCACTGGCGCTACAACTCTCCAGTGTAGCCAAGCCCTTGGTCTTTATTTAAAAACATTTTAAATTTTGTAAAGAATCAAGTTACCCCTTAAGGGTTAAATGCTAAATCCCAAAGCCAAACAACACTAATTACCTGTGTCTTGCAAAAAGGTCTGTCAGTTTTGCAACTTTGAATTAAAGAGTCAAATGAATCTCACACCTAGAAAACAGGAGTTTTACAAACCAGATGTGTTGGTTTAGATTCTTAGAACTTTACATGTTTTCACAGACAAATAGATACATACATATTTTCTTTTCCTTAACATTCCTTTACACTGCTTTGTTTTTACATAGCTGTATATATATTTGGATTATTTACAGGCATTCTTCTGGAAAAGGGCCCATTTTCCCTTCAGAATGACTGCAAAGAAACCAAGAATTCTCTCTCTTTAACATGGTCCTTTTTAACATTTTCACAAAGTTTAACTGCTTAATTCTCTCCAGCCTCTGTAGAGTTAACTTTTCACTCTCTTTCCTTAAATCACTTGTTTATCTCCCAAAATGACACCTTTATCACCTCAGATTTCACCATTTTAAGTATTGTTCCAGGGGTTCATGCCTGCACTTACTGCTTTTCTTACTCCTGACACTATTCCCTTAGGGCTTTCAACCTGTTTTTCAGTTTCTTTGGATATGGCTACACTTACATTTGTGCAGCGCTGGGAGTTACAGCTGTGTTCGTACAGCTGTGTAGGGCCAGCGCTGCAGTGTGGCCACACTGACAGCTACCAGCGCTGCAGTGTGGCCACATTTGCAGCATTTGCAGCGCTGTTGGGAGTGGTGCATTGTGGGCAGCTATCCCACAGAGCACCTCGTCCCATTTTGGCGCTGTGGCTTGTGGGAAGGAGACGGAAGGGTGCGGGTCTTTCTGCTTCCTGTTCCATCGCCCCGTGGTGCTTTGCTACACATTCCAAGCAGTTTGGCGCAATTGTGAGTCTGCAGCACGATTTCTGTTACAAATGGAGCCCGAGCTGCTGAGAATCTTGCTGATGAATGTTGCCAGCACATCACGCATGGCAGTGGAGCTATTCCTTCAGCTCCAAAGTGACAGTGAGGAGTCAGACTACGATATTGATTCGCCTGACGTGCAAGACAATAAATTGCTTGTGGCAGTAACGGACGTGCTCAGCACCATGGAACGCCGCCTTTGGGCTTGGGAAACGAGCACTGAGAGGTGGGATCACATCGTCCTGCAAGCCTGGGATGACGAGCAGTGGCTGCAGAACTTTCGGATGAGAAAAGCCACTTTCATGGGACTGTGTGCTGAGCTCGCCCCTACCCTGCGGCGCAGGGACACGAGATTGAGAGCTGCCCTGCCAGTGGAGAAGCGGGTGGCTATTGCAATCTGGAAGCTGGCAACTCCAGACAGCTACCGATTGGTGCCGAATCAGTTTGGAGTGGGAAAGTCGACCATTGGAATAGTGCTGATGCAAGTTTGCACGGCCATTAATCACACCCTGCTAAGAAGAACCGTGACTCTGGGGAACGTGCAGGACATTGTGGATGGCTTTGCACAAATGGGTTTCCCTAACTGTGGAGGGGCAATAGATAGGATGCATATTCCTATTCTGGCACCACCCACCTGGCATCAGAGTACATTAATCGCAAGGGGTATTTCTCTGTGGTTCTCCAAGAGCTTGTGGATAACCGTGGGCATTTCATTGACATTTACTCAGGATGGCCTGGAAAGGTGCATGATGCACGCATCTTTCGGAACAGTGCCCTGTTCAGGAAGCTGATGGCCGGGACTTTTTTCCCAGACCGCAAGATCACAGCAGGGGACGTCGAAATGCCCATTGTGATCCTTGGAGACCCCGCTTACCCCTTAATGCCATGGCTCATGAAACTGTATACAGGGAAGCTTGACAGGAGCAAGGACCGGTTCAACTACAGGCTGAGCCGGTGCAGAATGACTGTGGAGTGTGCTTTTGGCCATTTAAAGGCGCGCTGGAGGTGTCTCTATGGGAAGCTAGATTTGGGGGAAAGCAGCATCTCCGCTGTTATATCCGCATGCTGTACCCTCCATAATATTTGTGAAGGGAAGGGTGAAAGATTCAGTGAAGAATGGGCCTCCGAGGTTCGACGCCTAGAGGCTGAATTTGCACAGCCAGAGAGCAGGGCTACTAGAGAGGCCCAGCAAAGGGCTTCAAGGATTAAGGATGCCTTAAGGGAGCAATTTGAGGCTGAAAGCCAACAGTAATATTTGGTGCCTTTGCTGTGCCCGTTTTTCCCTTGGGGTACAGTATTTATCACTTTCTTCAATAATAAAAAATGTTTTATAAGCCAAGAAATCATTTATTCAAAATACAGTACATAAAAGGGCAGGGGGGTAGGGTGGTGGACTGTACATTCAGAGGTACAAATATGTCCTGCTTGGATTGCTGTTCAATGCCTGCTGCACTTCAGGATTAATATGCTGCATCGTGATGGGGGTTGAGTGCATAGGGTAAGGGTTGCAGTTATCAGGGCTGGTTGGGGTACAGTATTTATCACTTTCTGCAATAATAAAAAATGTTTTTAAAGCCATGAAATCATTTATTCAAAATACAGTACATAAAAGGACAGGGTGGTGGACTGTACATTCAGAGGTTTGAATATGTCCTGCTTGGATTGCTGTTCAATGCCTGCTGAACTTCAGGATTAATATGCTGCATCGTGATGGGGGTTGAATGCATAGGGTAAGGGTTGTAGTTATCAGGGCTGGTAGGTGATCGTACAGGTGTTGGGGGCAGCTGGGGGTGGTAAGAACCAGGCTGCTGGAGAAAGGTGTTTTGTACAAATACTGGGGAACAAGGGAGAGAGCTTTGGGAGGGGTGGGGGTTACCACGGTACTGATCTGCCTGCATGGCTATGAGAGACTGCATACAGTCAGTTTGGCAAGACAGGAGGCTTATCAGCTGCTTTGTGCTTTTCTTGGTAGACAATTCCTTTCTCCTGCTCTGTGTTTGTCTCCTCTCATGCATTTTTTCTCTCCAGTCCTGCAGCCTTTTACTGTCTCTGGCGTACTGATTCATAACTGCTTTGATCAAATCTTCTTTTGATTTTCTAGGATTTTTCCTCAAGTTCTGTAACCATTGGGCAGGCGGTGATAGTGCTGGATTATTCAAGGTCACTTAAAAAAACATAAATAGAAACATTTAATACAGAGGCTACATTGTTTATTATCACAGTAAAGGAGTTTGTAGACTTTTTGTAGCATCATTCCCACATACCTAACATAGCACAGAGAGGCCACGGCAGCGAAGGCATAGGCATGTCTAGCGATGGGGTGAGTGTTTCTGCCGCGACTTCACCTGGGAAGGGGAACTGCCAGAGGGCTGGGGTTTCTGTGCATTGGGGAAAGCAGAGGGCAGGCAGTTGGGGAGCAGCAGTGGGAAAAGCAGAGCAGAGGGCAGACAGTTGGGGAGCAGCAGTGGGAAAAGCAGAGCAGAGGGCAGACAGTTGGGGAGCAGCAGTGGGGAAAGCAGAGGGCAGGCAGTTGGGGAGCAGCAGTGGGGAAAGCAGAGCAGAGAGCAGGCAGTTGGGGAGCAGCAGTGGGGAAAGCAGAGCAGAGGGCAGACAGTTGGGAAGCAGCAGTGGGGAAAGTAGAGGGCAGGCAGTTAGGGAGGAGCAGTGGGGAAAGCAGAGGGCAGGCAGTTGGGGAGCAGCAGTGGGGAAAGCAGAGCAGAGGGCAGGCAGTTGGGGAGCAGCAGTGGGGAAAGCAGAGCAGAGGGCAGGCAGTTGGGGAGCAGCAGTGGGGAAAGCAGAGGGCAGGCAGTTGGGGAGCAGCAGTGGGAAAAGCAGAGCAGAGGGCAGACAGTTGGGGAGCAGCAGTGGGAAAAGCAGAGCAGAGGGCAGACAGTTGGGGAGCAGCAGTGGGGAAAGCAGATTGCAGATAGTTGGGGACCTGCACTGAACAGTCATCCCTACATTTTCAACAGGATTTTCTACTGCCAGATATATCACTGCTGCGTGTTACCTGGCAAGAGAGGGAGGGTCTTCTACAGCAATGTGGATTCCGCCCTGGACCCTATGCAGTATGCCTGTGTGCATCAATGGTCCCCCCACCCCTCACGGCACAGTGGCGCGGACAAGTTAGCCTGACCGGGACAAGGACCACGGTGGCTCTCCCTATAAACTTGCGCAAGCACATTGCCCACGCTCTGGCTGCAACTTTTGAAGAGATTACTGAGGCCGATTACAGAGACGTGATAGACCAAATCAATGGGCTATTCCACATTTAGGCATGCATGCATGCAGCCATAACCCCCACCCTCCTCTCACAAAACATTGCCATCCTAGAAATAAAATCTGCTTACCTGGAACACCCTCCTCTACTTCCTCTTCACCAACAAGTTCCAGCTGCTGTGACTGGCTAGCCTCCTCCTGGCTTGAGAAGAGCTCCTGGCTGCATGCCTCCTGGGACTCCGGGGTGTCTCCCTCCACCCCAGTAGCCTCACTCTTGGCTTCCTCTACACCCTCCCCCACTTCTCCCTGCTCTGAACTCTCCATCGTGTTCCTTGGATTGGCAGTGGGGTCACACCCAAGTATGGCATCCAGCTCCTTGTAAAAACGGCAGGACATGGGGGCAGCTCCTGAGCGGCGATTTCCCTCACGGGCTTTGCAATAGGCACTCTGCAGCTCCTTTACTTGTACCCTGCACTGCAACGCGTCCCGTTCATGGCCCCTTAGCAGCAAGGACTTTGATATCTGGCCATAGGTATCATAATTTCTACAGCTGGAGCACAGCTGTGACTGCACAGCTTCCTCACCCCAAACACTGATGAGGTCCTACAGCTCGGAAGTGTTCCATGCTGGGGCTCGTTTGGGGCGTGGAGGCATGGTAGCTGATTGATTGATTGATTGATTGATTGCACTCCACACCTGGCTGAGCAAACAGGAAGGGGATTTTTAAAATTCCCGGGGCATTTAAAGGGCGGGTCACCTGAGCCCAGGGCAGTGGAGTGTGAAACGATGAGCAGAGTGGCTGAAAAGGTATGCTGGGATACCTCCTAATACCCTGGAGGCCAATAAAAGCGCTGTTGGTGTCCACACTTGATGACCAGCGCTGCATGACCAGCGCTGGAATCGCTACATCCGAGGCAGACTAGGTGTACAGCCAGCGCTGCAACCAGGGAGTTGCAGCGCTGTCTGTGCTTTGCAAGTGTGGGCACAGAGTGAGTTGCAGCGCTGTAACCCCATCACCGGCGCTGCAACTCTCCAGTGTAGCCATGGCCTTTATCTGTTGCTTGCCTGCTTGTCTGGACCTGATCCTGCTTTTTTCCAGTGAACCGTTTGTGAGTGATGTTGTGGTCACTTCACAATTTTGAAAGAAATGTTCAAGGAAAGGGACCAGGAAGGGTGGGGGCTAGTTGAGGAGCCCCCCGCCCCTTTGCTGAATTGGTAGTGGAACACTAAAGAATCAGTTTCTGAGGCAGACTACAAAGGGGAACAGAACAAGGGGCTTGTTGTCCTTTTTACAATGAGATGGGAGTATGAAGGGGTTTGGGATCAATCTGGGGTTTGGAGAACGGGGTAAAGGGGAATGCTCAGTTTGGTGGTGGGAGAGGAGGATTTTAATAAAGCTTTTAACTTATTTCAATATTTGAGAGAGGCGAGTTTTGATATTGTCCACCTATGATTTGCCTATTCCCACCACTGCATGAAACAATTAACCTCTCCTTTAGCCAATTTAGTTTTAAGTTGGCCAAGTTGTCCTTTAAGACGTCTACTTGGTCTTTGTTCCAAGATTTTAACAGTGGCCACTAAGTTTTGGGATCCCCCTGAGTTAGCCTAGACCATTTTTCCAGAAATTTACAGGAGTCCAGACCCTTTACAGAAGTCTGGACCCATCCTAGATACATAAAATGAACCGGCGTTCATTTAGGGAACTGTCCCGACTTAGACGTCTGGTTATCCGTACAGGAGGACTTCACACAGCAATCGCACAAGAAGGAAATTCAGGTTCGTCAGAGCAATGCCCAGTGCAACACACAAAAGGAGCCCACAGGCTACTGCCTCAGTCGCCCTTGCTTTCACACCAAGGGTTTTACCTAAAGTGCGGTGCGGCTACGATTGTGCAGATTCCACTCACTCAGACCGCGGGGATAGGAACCCTGTGGTCGGCCTATACCCCGACTGAGACGGCACCCAGACTCAAACACTCCACAGGAGGACAGATAGACACAGAGACAGGACAGTCCTCAGACAAAACACAGAAATAATTACCTGACCAGATTCCTGATGTCAGATCCCGGGATCCCTACCAGAACAGAGTGGGAACCAACAGGTTCAATGGCATAGACTTCACTGTGGTCGTGTGCCTTTCCCTTCTGGTGGAGGATCGCTCGAGCCAAATGCCCAGGTGCCGGCTGCCACGGTCATCCTACAAAAACAGTCAGGAATCACACAGCCCCAGTGAAGATGGTTGCCATCTCGGTGGAACCTCCAAAATTGTCAAAGTTAGACTCAGGACTCACAGTTTGTCAGACCACTCTGTTTTATTAGCACAGCGCTCTGCTAATAACACCCAGATAATGTGAGCACCATGCAAGACACAAACTATCTTATTTATACAAATAATAGGGCCAGCACTTAACAAGATAACAAAGGAAGCAGAATCTGTTAAGTTTACCTGGGCTAGGCATGCATATCTTATTTTCTTACTAACTATTACCAATCTTCTGTTAATGTTTCGCCATTAGCACCCTTGTTTATGCCTAATGTTTCTTTTCCTGGCACCTGTATTTCAACATTTTTTATTTCTGCTTAAAGGTACATACACATTTCTTTAATCCATTCTTATTTTTACAATATAACTCATTCTACTTTCACACGCCAAAGCAAAAAAACCCAAAAAACGGAGTGCCGCCCCCAAAGGGCCGGAATGCCACCCCTTGAGAAGTGCCACCTCAAGCACATGCTTGGAACTTTGTTGTCTAGAACCGGCCCTGTTGCCCACCACTGCAACAGAGGTTTTCATAATGAACACATTATCCATAAACCTGTAATGCTCAACAAATGAGTTAAAGTGAAAAGCCATGGCAAAAAAGAATCATATTTAAATACATTAAGAGCTCAAGAGGTATAGATTTGACAGGATGATCCAATTTCATGCTACATTAATATAAATAGCTCTAATTTTACACACACTTGTTTTAGAATGATCCTTTATTTTTCAGGATCAAACTTCAGTATCACATGGATATTTAAACAAATTATCCTTGTTTTGACTTTAACCGGAATCCCCTTGGGACAGCTGAAGAACAACATATAAAAAGGGCCACTGACCTTATTTTAATGTACGGGGAAATGTGTGCCCTCTGCAGGACAAAATCAAACCTGCTTAAGGAGCTGTGATTTATGCTACCTCCTAATGGCTGAAGAACTACTAACAGAATATAAGTTCTGTTAGGAACAAGAAATGGTTAAGATTCTCTTGCAGCACAAGTGATCAAGACCTATCCTCTTGAAACAGAAGGCCTTGCAGTCTGTTGCCTGTTAAAAACGGGTGTAGAGCTGCACAAAGGAAACTATTTGCAGTGCACATCAGCAACAAACATTATTGGTCATACCAAACCCATAAACAATACTACAGATTATTGAGCACCATCAATTGTCACGTTATATATTAACTATTTGTTTACATACAGACATAAAGCAATCTTGTAACATTCTCCATGCTGAACATGTATGGATTAGTTGATGAATCGTCCATCTGGGTGCAGCTACGTAGTATTACATTATCCATGAAAGCTAAAAGCATGGGAATGAATGGTGCTATCTATCTTATAAAGGCTTTTTCAGTATTTTAGAACTGCTGGCTCCAGGGGGTTGCATGTGGGGATGCACTGTCAAGGGACCATGATGGGAGGGAGAGAACAGGCCTTAAAGCTGATGACACTCAGGCGATGTCTACATTGTGAGCTAGGGCATGTGATTCTCCTGATCATGTATACCAATTTGTGCTAGCTTTCATTGATGGCATGAGTATAAATAGCAGTGTAGCTGCAGTAGCACAGGTAGTGGCAGCAGAGGCTCAGATGATCCATGTCTAGTATAAACCCATCTAAAACCAGTGGGTATGTAGTTGCTATAGTTCAGCTGTGCTTCCACTCCTGCTACCTGTTTTATGGTGGTTACACTACTACCTATACCCTTGCTATCTCAGTGAAAACTAGAGCACTTACACCACACTAGAATCACACCTCTAGCTCGTGGGGTAGCTATAGCCTAAGGTTTTTGTTCTCTTATTCATCGTTTGTTTACATTGTAAGTTCTTTGCCGTACAGACTATATCTTTGTATGTGTGTGTACAATGTCTAGCACAATAGGGTCTTGATCTTGTTTGGAGCACCTAAATGCTAATGTATTACAAATAGAAATAATGACAAAACTAAATGTGGAGGCAGAAGACCTGCATGCAAATGACTTATCAATGAACTTCAATGCACAATGAATTTTACGCAGCAACCTTTACAGGAGTGCCAGGCAAATCCAGTCTGATATCTGATCTAATCTTGTTCCATGTTACATCACATGTGTTCTGGGGTCAAAAAGACAGTGGACATTTATATGGATAACACAAAAATATAGAGTTATAGCTGTTAAAGATAACAGAAATGTTGGAAAGGTTATTAAACCTCATGCTTCAGAGTTTAAAACCATCCCTACTATTATAGATTAGTATGCGATTTAATGAGTGGGGGAAGATTATGCCACAACTGTTCTTAAAGCTTCTGAAGCATTTGGTACCGGCTGCTGTCACCCAGACCTCAGGTCTGACCCAGGATGGTAGTTCTCATCTTCCTATGTTCCAAATGCTGCAGTAACAATCTACAAGAAACAAAATGTTCAGTTCCCCCTGGCTCTTGTCTCTTGCAGGTGACAGTACTTATTTGTATGAGCTGGGGATCGAGATGGCGAGTCCCCCTTTGTGCTGTTCTCACTCCAGTGGTGACTAAAAGACCTAATGTCTGCTAAGCAAAACCATTTCTCTTCAGGCTGATTGATCTCGTTGGTAATTTACACCAAAGGTTATTGCCTACATCATTTTATTTAACCTCAGGTTGCTTTTAGTTTCCATCAAAAGATTATGAGCACAGTCACTTTCCTTCGGTTCTGAATGAATGAATGCCGTAGAAGAGAGATTAGAAATCCTGCAGAGTTCTTTTTAGAAAATGAGAAAAGGAAAGTCAGTAAATCAACTTAGTTTCCAGCTCGGCAGCCTCTTTATTGTAGATGTTTCATGTAAAGCATAATGACCTTGCAGTAGAAGTAATGAGCAAGAGAACAAGTGAGATTGTTCACTTGGCCCAATAGAAGACATGCCTGGTTTAACATAGCAGTATTAACAAGAAAACTGACCCTGTAACATTTAACGTAGGGTGCTATTTGGAAAGCAGAATACCTAGCAAAGAGGAAAGGTGGACTGGAGGATCATGCTTTACAAGTACAGAGACTTTCACCTTTATGTGAAATCCAGCCGAAACTGAAGTGTCATTTCAACATGTCGCCTGTGCAATGACCCTCTGTGAAATGCATTGGGTGTTCTCTTAGGCAAGATGAGCACCTCAGAATATCACCCCCCCCCTTCAGATTTGGCAATGAGTAGCACATTAGCAGGGAGCCTTGCACCGACCAGTGCTCTGGTTTCATTCTCCACTGTCATCATTTTGCACCATTCATAAGTGCCCAATATGTGTTTGTTTTAATGAACAATTATAAATAATTATTTATCCAGTATTCATACCTCATGAGTCCCCAGCTCACACCATGCTAGAATGATCTTCATGCTCCAACAATTTTCTTCCATCAAGAAGCCCCACATATCATTACAATATTCTGACGTTTGACCTTCTTTACTCTTTCTCATTGTATAGTGGTGCAGATACTTCTGCTTTCTTATTCTCACCTTCTTTCTGAATTCCCCAACTACTCTTTAGATGATATTCTGCCATTTCTTTTTTTCACTCCATGCATTTGAGATTTGACACAAGTTTATAAATGTTTTTTTCATCTGCCAAGTTGCCTGTGTGACCTCTTAGTAAAGTCATCTATGGTCCTAATTCAAGATATCATCTGTATTCAGGAAAGCACTTAAACATGGACTTGGATGCTTTCCTGAATCAGAGCCCCAAAACATAAGTAATCTGCTTTGTGAAGTGCTTTGAAACTCTTAGATGAAAAGTGTTCTATAAGGGCAAAGTATTATTTTATTAATGGCCCAGTTCTGATAGCGTTATTACAAATGTTGAGTAGCATCTTATTCCACATGTAGTTCCATTGACTTTCATAGGACTGGTCCTGGTGAAAGGTACTATTCATTGTTAGTAATGGTGTCAGAATATGTAATATTATCATCCTTCCTTCCAAAAAGAATTTCTGACTAGCTTTCTCTTCTCTGTCTCCCCAGTGCATGCTCAGACAGCACCGCTGTGTTCACTTATTCCTGAAATCCACTGCCTCCAGTACCCCTGTAGAACATTTTCCTTCCTTACTCTTCATCTCCATTCTTGTCTTACCAGCCACTACTACTTTAAACTAAGATCTGCAGAAAGAACAAAGTTTTTCTTGCACTCTCCTCACTTATTCAGGTCATCCAGGGTCTCACACTGTTCTTCTTAAACTCTTTTCTGTCACTCAGAATTTATACTTTTTGTTAAAGGAAATTTAGTGCTAGTGGAAGCTGCCTGATTGACAGCCCTGGAGATTGATGGTCCCTGTTTATATACAGAGCAGGGATAGCACAGGCATCCATACAAGTTTCTCTCATATTGCCTTACCAGTGTGCTTCCTTGCCCCTGACCTGGAAGGATTACTTCTAGGTGTGACAGGTTTCAGAGTAGCAGCCGTGTTAGTCTGTATCCGCAAAAAGAACAGGAGTACTTGTGGCACCTTAGAGACTAACAAATTTATTTCAGCATGAGCTTTCGTGAGTTACGGCTCACTTCTTCGGATACATAGAATGGAACACACAGACAGGCCTGTAGCTGTAGCTCAAGAAAGCGCATGCTGAAATAAATTTGTTAGTCTCTAAGGTGCCACAAGTACTCCTGTTCTTTCTAGGTGTGAGAAATACTTGAGTCCCCAGGCTTAGCACCAAAGGCATGTTGCCAGGACTGCGTAAGGGAAGCTTACTGTTGGAAAACTTGTTTGCGGAGAAGTTCAATTTCCAGGCCTGTCAGTGTGGCTCCTTTTGGCTCCAGAAAATTCACTTCAGCATTTGAAGGGAGTGAGGAGAGAATGATAGTTTGACTCTGGCTTTATTGTGTGGTACAAGCAGGATATGCTCACTTGTCACTTCTTTGGTCGTGTATTAGAAAGCCAGACTAAAGCCCGCTTGCTGATGTATCATTGACTGGCCAGCATTGCAAACACATCTGGGTCTAATGGAATAAGCACATCTTTCATCTTCAGAAGCTTTGCAGTTCCTACACATCAGGAGCTCTTGCCAAAGTCCACATATATCTGCTTGACTTTACTTGGCTAAGTTACAGAGAATGCACATTTATTATTCACTCCAGGCAGTAGCTACTAGTCTAAGAGCCTATGCCCTGGATCAGAGCATGAAAACCTTCTTTGTAATGACATGGGCATTGATCCAAAGCAAAACCTAATGTAAACCATTGCTTAATAAATGAATTGCGCAAATGAAGTGACTGGATGGAAAGGTGTCCTATCAACTGGTGTCTTGGTTACCAATGAGCTACTCATTATCCTTAACCATTGCAGTCTGTTAGAGTGTTTCCAACATACCTACTGTGGAAAGTAATGCATGATGCTATAGAAAATACAACAGAGCACATGAAGGAATACCTCCACTCACTCCAAGTAAATATGAACCCCTACACTCCATGAAAAGAAACAGAGGCGACAGCAAGAGATATACTTAAAGACACAGGTTAGGTAGTCTGGAGATGTGTGTTTGATGCACAGGTAAATCACAGACCTCTTATGTGTGACCACAGACAAGTTATTTTTACTTCTGTGTGCTTCAATTTATAAACTAAAATTGATACTTATCCACCTTTGTGACGTGTTTAAAGATAAATTCATGAGTGTTTGTAATGTTCATATGGAAAGTCTATTGTATGTGTAAAGTACTGTTTATTCCTTTCTATAATTTTCTGTATAAGACTGCTATACGTACTTTTTTAAATATACCAGTAAAAAGCAGCTCTTTCCTCACTTCTTTTTATGATGGACTTTATCATAAGCCACATATGTGAGGATTCTTATTTTTTTCTTAATAGTAATTATATGTACATATTAGAGCTAGGTGGAGAAAAGTAAATCTGTTTCACAGATTTTGATATTTCAGATTTTAAAATTTTCCACAAAAGGGAATGAAGCCCCAGCTCCAGCATAGTCTGTCTGCCAGGCTGCCCCAGAGTTGTGAACTCTGGAACCCCTAGGAGCCCATGCTACCAAGGAATCACAAATCTGGCAGCTTGTGAGCAGGGTCTCTAGGGCAACCTGGTTCTCACCTTCTTGTCAGCCTCTTAAGTGGGCAAGCAGGTAAGCTGGCAGGAACCCAACTGGGTTTCTGATGGAACTCTGTCTCCGAAGGAATTACATTAAAATTGAACTGTCTCTGTGGAACATTTCAGTTTCAACAAATCAGCAAATCTCTACCAGAAAAAATGTTTTGACAGAATTTTTCTGATCAGCTATATATATGAAAGTCTTAGAAAGATTAGATTCTTATCAGTAAATGTCAATTTCACTGTACCATACAAACCAACCAGAAAAAAATAATAATACCATCAATAATAAACAAAATTTACAAATAAGCAAAGTAAAAAAAAATACTGCTTGTGAATTTATTAGAGTTTGATTCAAGGATATTTACTATGTATATTTTGGTGCGTAATGTTGACACTTTGTGTTTTAACAAATATAAATCTTTAACTTTTTGAATCTCAATGTCTACTGTCATTAAATAATTGCTCAACCCTCAACCATTGTCTAAGCTCCCCTCCCCACATAGTTTCCCCCAACTGTGAACATTTAAATTGATAAAAAAAATTGGAGAGAAATATACTTAAATTCCATAATTTGTACAACTGTGAAAATTTTAATAAATAAAAATAGGAAAAAAATGCCTAGAAATAAATATTGATCTCTGTCAAAATAATTAAAAAACAGATTCTGCCAAACCTATTATTGGAATTTTTAATAATATTTGAAATTATTCATGTTAATATGAGAAACCACCAAACACCAATTTAACCATAAATTCCTTTATTAAATTTAAAGGCCAAATGGTACTTATACATGGGGAGAGACTGTCTAGGAAGGTGTAAGGCAGAAAGGGATCTAGGGGTTATAATGGACCACAAGCGAAATATGAGTCAATAGTGTGATGCTATTGCAAAAAAAGCAAACGTGATTCTGGGATGCATTAACAGGTGTGTTGTGAGCAAGACATGAGAAGTCATTCTTCCGCTCTACTCTGCTCTGGTTAGGCCTCAACTGGAGTATTGCGTCAAGTTCTGGGCACCGCATTTCAAAAAAGATGTAGAGAAATTGGAGAGAGTCCAGAGAAGAGCAACAAGAATGATTAAAGGTCTTGAGAACATGACCTATGAAGGAAGACTGAAAGAATTGGGTTTGTTTAGTTTGGAAAAGAGAAGACTGAGAGGGGACATGATAGCAGTTTTCAGGTATCTAAAAGAGTGTCATAAGGAGGAGGGAGAAAACATGTTCACCTTAGCCTTTCAGGATAGAACAAGAAGCACTGGGCTTAAACTGCAGCAAGGGAGGTTTAGGTTGGACATTAGGAAAAGGTTCCTAACAGTCAGGGTGGTTAAACAGTGGAATAAATTGCCTAGGGAGGTTGTGGAATCTTCATCTCTGGAGATATTGAAGAGTAGGTTAGATAAATGTCTATCAGGGATGGTCTAGACAGTATTTGGTCCTGCCATGAGGGCAGGGGACTGGACTCGATGACCTCTCAAGGTCCCTTCCAGTCCTAGAATCTATCTATGAATCTATGAATTGCTCTAAACATGCCTAAAAAAGCCTAAATAATAAATAATTTACTACATCCAAATAGTAACAAAACATTTATAAGCATTTGCTCAAGATACTTACAAATGAGATAAACCCAGGAATGTTCAGACTCATGTTGGTTGACCCACGTTGGTCTGCTCTAATGTGGTGAGGCAGGTATTAACAATGAACCCTTGAAGAGTTTACTTTTTTATACACTTTAACAAACAAGTGATGTTATTGCCAGTTACTGACTTCAGCTAAAATACAATTGGAGGCAGTTCACCTTTATCTCCAGACTCAATCCAGATAAAATTTACAACTGCCTTTCTTCCCAAGGCCTTTCCTCCCCTCCTTCTTGCTGTCCAATTGTTTTCCCATTGCACCTGGGTTCCCATAGGCTTTAATACTGGTGTATGGGTTGGAGAAGGGCTGTATTGGCTCATTTTATGACAGATTCTCTTTCTTTTATTTAAAACCATTTGCAGTCACCCCTATCAGTCAGAGTCCTTCTTTTTAGAAACTTCTGCTGATCTCATTAGTTATTCTTTTAACCAGACATCCTCCCTACTTTATTCCTTCTGGCCTTCTCACTTATAATTTTCAAGGCCTTCCTTCTATTTGCTTGTCAGGTCCTTTGTTTACAACACATACATATTTCCTCAACCAAACTTAATTCTTCATGTGACCGGGTGCCTGGATGGGCCACACTGTGAATGCTCTACTCAGGGCAGAGGGCAAGAAATAGGGCAGACAATCCCCCAGCTTGGTGGTTTATTCCATAATTAGATTCACCAAGCCAGTAACAAAGCAGCTTCTGTAATACCATACTGGTCATCAAGAATCTCCTTTAAGAGAATCATCTCCTTTAAGAATTCCAGCCCAGGACCTCCATCTAGACATCCAAATCCAATATAGTGAGAGGTTTTTGAAAACCTGATTCACCATATGTGAAGTTCCCCAATCCCAAAGGGCTGGACACTGATCATCGGGTCAACATGAGTCTCAGATCTTATCCAATAATCATGCAGATGCCAATCCTTTAGTAACTAAAATACTGAAGGTTTAATAATAAAAAGAAAAAGAAAGAAGAGAGTTGCAGAAGGTTGAAAGTCCAATATACACACAGATATGAGAAAAGTCCTTAGGTCAGTTTCATAGCAGAGATATTAAGGTTGCTGATTTGTAAAAGTCTTTCTGGAATCTATTTAAAAGGTTATAGTCCAGGTAGAGTCTGTTCAAGTTCTTCCATGAGAATCCTAGAATTAATCTTGTGGTTTAGACCTTTCCTGATAAAGTTTAAGCAGACCTGACATATAGTTCTCCAGCAAACTGATAAACCTCTTAACAGCTATTGAAGAATGAAGAATAGGCCATGTAGATTGTTGCTTTGAAGCTAATCTTCTGTTTCTTATGCATACGCAAGTAAACTATCTGCATTTATTCACATAAGATAATCAGCCATTCAAACTATCAAGACAGTTCATAATAGCTTAGATAATTAAGCTGAAGACAATGTAAATAATATTATTAGTTCCTACAGTAGCTTATATCTTTGATCTTAAAGTTAACTGAACCATCCGCATGCATAATATAATGCCATTGAGACATGAAAGGGAATTAGCATCAGCAAACTGTTTTGGTTACATTGTTAAACTCTAACAGAATATAGGTAAACGCAGACAAAAGAGCGTATCATCTACCCTTAGGGCTGATTTACACTACTGGGGAAAATCGATTTTAGATACACAACTTCAGCTACGTGAATAACGTAGCTGAAGTCGAAGTATCTAAGATCGAATTACACACTGTCCTCACGGCGCGGGATAGATGTCCGCGGCTCCCCCTGTCTATTCCGCAACTCCATTCGGGTTGGTGGAGTTACAGAATCAATATAAGTGCGTTCGGGGATCGATATATCGCGTCTAGATGAGATGCAATATATCGATTCCCGAGCAATCGATTGCTACCGGCCAATACGTTGGGTGGTGAAGACATACCCTCTGTTTCTATTACTACATAAATGGGTTAATGGTTGCTGGTCTAGGACATCTCCTTGAAATTCACATATGAATAGATTGTCTTGATTACATTTCAATGCCTCTTGTTAAGTTGTTATGGGTCACACCCAAGTTGACCAGTCAGTCAGTGTCACACTTTAATTTTATACTTCTCCTACACCTCAATATAATTATATATTATACCTATATAATGTTTTTTCTCTGTTACATACATAAATAAAAGTTACAGTGAGAAACAGCCAGGAAAGCATGCTGAGAGACTGGCACTGTGGCAAAGTAGAAATCCCCAGTGCATGAAGTGTTGATTTAGATCCATGCGCATCAGGGGGTGAGGATATAAAGGTACAGGAAAGGTCTTTGTGATAGTGGCTACCTTGACAAATGGAGTCTATTGTTCTCAGGAGATAGGGTTTTGTTGTTGTTGTTGTCATTATCCTTCATTTCCTGTGGCTGCTGAAAGCCTTATTTGTCGTCCCTGTCTGGTGGTCCTGTACATGCAGCCAAACAGAGGTTTCATCCACTTAACAATGAGAGTCAGAACTTTAAAACAACCCACATCAAATCTTACAGGAAGCCAGCGTAGAGACTTCAGAGTGGGAGTGATGTGAGATCCTAAAGACTTGAGCTCTGAATGAGCAGCGTCCTTGAAATAATAATGTCAGGAACCCCAGAAAACAAAGAATTAGGGTAATCTAGCCTTAATAAAATGAGAGTATTCATTCAACATTCTAAATCATTCTCATTAAGGGATTTTTTTTACCCTGGAGATATTTCTGGACAGTTGACATCTCCTAGTAATGGATCAAAAGTGCAATCTTATTTGATAAATAATGATCATTAAAATATTGAAGTAAATTAAATGTCACACAAATAAAATATACTTGTTCATTAAACATATAGGGAGAGATCCTCAGATGGTATGAACTGAAGTCAAAAGAGTTATGCTGATGTATGCCAGATAAGCATCTAACCCATAGTCCTGGAGCCTTAAAATCCCACCTGGCCTTTAAGAAAGCAAACATCCTTTTTTTTACAGTTTAGTGCTAATCGGTGGAAATCTGGAGAGAAGAAAATCCTCTGTAGGACTAGGAAATAGTAGGGAATTCAAGAAGAGTACTCATATGCTTAAAGTTAATTATTTGGTTAAGCGATTTGCTGGGTTGGGGCCTGAAATAGCACAAGAGGCACTCATGACTCCTGAGTTCTTGCACTGGCTCTGCCAGTGACTCCCTATTATGACCTTGGACAATTGTTTAAACTCCCTATTATGACCTTAGACAATTGTGTTACTTCAGTTTTCCCCTTGTATAAAATGTATGTAATAGAAATACCTACCATACATGAGTGTTGTGAGGCTTTATGTATTAAGGTTTGTAAAAACTGGCATACCTGGAAAAAAGATGCTATGGAAAGGCAAAGTATTTTAGATGGACAAAGGAAAAAATAGTGAGATCTCTGAAGCTAACTCCTTCCTATTGATTCTTTTTATTTTATTTTTAAAAAATGTGTCAGGTATCCAGTAGTTAATTGCAGGTGTAAGGAAGTTGAGAATGAGAAAAAAATTGGATAAGATGCATTCTACTCTTGCAAAATGGTTCATTTGGCATATACTATTGTTACAAGGACTTGACAAAAGTTGCCAAACTAAAAGGAAAGTGTACAAGCTCCAAGCTTGATTTTGTCTCCTAGCACAGAGAGAATCCTGAATGGCAAAATCAGGACCAAAGTCACATGTTTTACAGGTTATTTGTGCCAGGAAAAAAATTATCTAGTTTTTTTTAAAAAACAAAAACAAAACTACTCTTCCATAGCATTCTAAATCTTCATACAAATTATTAATGTGGTTTTTATTATTAATTATTATTATTAAGCAGAAGAGCTAGTCAAGTATGCGCTGTAAATTGGAAAATAAATTTCCCTACAAACTTTTTCAGGGTATATAGAGTTGTCACTGAGATTTCATGGCTGCTGTGATGAATTGCCATTATTATATCATTCTCATAAAGAGAAGAATAAAGAAGTACTTTCACAACAGAGCAAACATAAAAAATTAAAAGACAATTTGGCCAAGAGAAAACTGGCTTAGCCTATCTTTCCCAGTGATCTCTTTGCTGTTTTCAAAGAAATATGCTATATGCTAAAGACTTTCCACTTGAAGGGCTGGCTTCCTCTTTGACCCACAGTGAAGTTATTATGCCCTTGCAGTCCTCAGTCATGGAAATGCGTGTACTATGCCAAAATTGGCCCAAGTCTGAGGCAGTGCAATCTGAAAGAATGAGCAGAGGACTGGAAGCTTGGAGCACTTGCATTTTATCCCGAGCTCTAATGTCAGCTCCTTCTATGGGCTTAGCCTAGGTGCTTCAGCTCACTGCCTGGCTTTCCTCATCTTTAAACTGGAGATAATACTATGGCTGGACATCAAAGGCTTAATTAGTTAATATCGGAAAAGCACTTGTTATTAAAATAAACATTATGACTTCACTACAGGGAAAGCAGCTGGGTTCTATGGGAGTGAGTCTTTCATGCCTATTGGAACTGGTGAGTGGGGTATGAAAAATTATTTAAATCCTGTAAAAGATTAATCTATTGATATGACTGTCCATATAACAGATATGCCTCTCCACTAGCAGTGTCCCAAATGAAGAACAGAGACAACAGAGCCAGAATCATGTGAGAGAACAGAGCTAATTAAACAATAGCCATGTTGTCTGAATTCTGAAAGTTTGTTCAATTTGAACATGTTTGTCTAATTTGTTGTATGTGAATAGTTTTTTTTGTTTGCACACATTTGGGGAATGGCTGTTCTTTATTCCAAGTAAACAACAGTATTGGTGTCTGAACATGAATATTCACTAGTCATTATTTATTCTTTGTTACTTCTTATTCTTTATTCTCCTGATTAAAATGTTCAGTCACCTGTTCAAGGAGAAGAAAAAAATAGCATGCGGTTTAGGTGGCCCATTTCACACCATGAATACTGAGTAATCAAAGTGAACTGCATGTGAGCAGCTGAGTGGCTGAAATTTGTTTGTCCAAACTATTATTTATAAATTAGAGACAAAGATTGAGATCATTATAGGGCTGCTCTGGAGTGCTGGAATGTCTGCTATTGTAGAGACCCCTTTAGCCCTTAGATGTCAACAGTCAGGGCCTGCAACAGAGCCAGTCTCCAGGCAACTTAATGAGCGCAGCTGGCCTGCAGTAAGCTGCCTGGTTGGCTATACTGCCTGACTGGTGGGAAGAGTCAGCAGACCAGCTCTTTAGCCTGGCAGCTGCAATAGTTAAATGGCTGCTCAAAGAATCCACCTGTGGCTGTTATAGCTGCTGTGTAACGTTTCTCAAGACTACGTGTTACCTTGTTACCTTCTGCCTTCAGCATGAGGGAGTCTTGCCTCTGTACGATGGGGTGTCAGTTCACTGACACCACTGTCCTGTCAGCCACTCAAGCACTCTTCTCTGGGCTAAACCAGTACTATCTTTGCCTTACAAGTTAACAATTGGGGCTCCCAAGACTCTTTGAAGCATTTCCCTGTGATATCCAACACTTTACACTGTCTACTCACAGAAATTCAAGATCCTCTGCCTCCAAAGTTGTGTTGTACCCCAGTTTGCCAGTTTTACCTTTAAACTATCACTCTTGTGTAACACGCAGTGCTGGTGAGTGCTTATAATAAAACAAAAGTAGGTTTATTTAAGAAAGGGTATAGGTTTAACTAGAAATACAAGTGATGGAAACAAATGGTTTTGTAAAACTAAATCATAAAACCTGAACTGGGGTCTACACTTGTGTTTCTCTTCATAGATAGGATGAATCCCAGTCTTGTTGTAAATGTTCTATTTTACCTTCACGTGGTTTTGATTGTTTGCAGTAGCCTCTGATGGTTTTCCATGGAAAGTCTTGGTACTGCACAAGGCTTAACAAGTGAGTCTTGCATTGCATCACCTGCTAAACAAGGCAGGGTGACAACTCCCTCCTGCCTGAATGAGCCATCACTGAGACACATTATCCCCTGGTGACTAATTTTTATTCCAAGTTCATAAAGCTTAGTTGCAATATAAATACATTATTCCTTAACTATTACTCTTACATACATCTTTGCAATGCGTATGAATCTTGACAAGTTATTAACTTTCTGTGATACCTTCCATGTTCATCTTTATGGATCAATATTCTGTAAGACATTGGTTTGATGTAATGAGTTTGTCAGGCTTGAAGTGAGAGTAGTTTGCAAGAACAGGGGACTCTTCTCTGAGGAGCTGCCATATCATAGCCTGCTTGCTTCCATCCTTGCTCCCACCCTATTGTCCCGCTCCAGCCTTGTTTCAGCCATTTTCCTCCCTCAAACCCTGTCCAGTTTTTGCATTGACCATAGCTTGTCCCTGCCTTACCTAACCCTGCTCTGACCCTTAGCTTCAATTCCTGACTTTGGCTCTACTCTGCCATCTGGCCTGTCTCCAGCTATGACTTGGCTGTGGCATCTGCCCTCTGACTCTGGCTCTGAACCTTGACTCCTAATCCAGGCTACTGACTCTTATTCTACCCACTAGACCTAACTCCTGCTCCAGTCACTAGCCCTGACTGCCCATGTGCCAGTCACTGACAATAGATTTTGCCCAAAAGGTTCTTTCAGTGGTGCTCAGGGATCACGGGGTAGATCATTTATTATTATTATTATCACTGTAGCAATATTGAGGGCTCATTCTAGAACAGACCCCATTGTGCTGGTTGCTGTACATATGAAGACATGGTCCCACTCACAAAGCTCTTACAATCTAAGAAAATATATACTTGTTTATTGTAAAATAGCTCATGAACTATGGGCTGTACCAAATGGGTTGATTACTCTAAGACTGCTTATTAATACTGAACTTGCACAATAGCTTGTTTTTGGAGAGTTTGTCATTACTGGGCATCTGGCTGTTTTAAAAAAACAGGATTGTAGCTTTGTCTCTGGAGGGAAAAAAACTACAAAGAGTTAAACAGGCTCTACACAATCATCCAAAATAAAGTATAAAACAAGAAAGAAGTAGGTCAAATTATAAGACAACAGACTTTGTTGGAGTCCCTTTAAAATGTTTTATCACAAATCCTACAGTATATGACACATTTTGCTACATATTTAAACGGTAAATGAGAGAGACAGATGCATAACAATGTTATGAATGGAATGTGGGTTTGTATAGACTTAAAATAATTGTTGTTGCTTTAATAGGGAAAAATATTCTATTTGAATACAAGTTCATGTACATTATTCTCTGTATTGTGCTTATGTAATGTTTATACAGTAGGAAGAGAAAGAAAGCAGGCAATTTCTCTGGCTTTTAAATGAAACATGAAGCAAGAAAAGGCTAGGATTCTGCATTTGTGTCATAGCAGCTATTATACAACTAGAATACCAAATCAAACCTGGTGGCAGAGTGATGAGATTACCCTGACTATTGATGTAGGAAGATAAGCATCAGCTGGGTGACAGAAGCAAAGAGAGAGAGAATGACTCCAAGGATAATAAGCTACAGGAGCATGTACAGGAATTTCATCTTTCTATGTATAGGAAATGAGTTGGCACATTATCTCCCAGTGCATTTTCTATCATTCACATGGAGGATCTGATCGGAATTCTGAATTTGCTTCTATAGAACATTTTACAGAAAGCCTCATGGAAGCAGCGGCAGAAGGAACAGCTCATTGTGTGAACAGAGTGATGGAAATGGGTACAAAGAGTCAAAGAGAGATACTAGGGACCAGCCTACTCTGGGAAGTGACCCCCTGCTGGTTGTCATCAGTAGACCTCCCCTGGTCTTCAAACCGAGTTGGAACTAGAAATACTTTGGCTGCTAGTGTATACAGGACAGCACCATTTCTAGCACTGTTACAGGAAGAGTGATAGTCCTCAAGTTCCAGTAGTTTGCCATCACATCTTCATCAGTGGGGATGTTTTGTTCCATGTATAGTAGCTATTAAACCATATTCAACATCATTTGTGGAGTGGGAGGCTGGGGAGTGAGGAAATGGGAAACATTTGGAAGGGCATACTGAGTGTGGTCCCACAGGGATCAGCTCTGGGTCCAGTTCTGTTCAATATCTTCATCAATGATGCAGATCATAGAATCATAGAAGATTATGATTGGAAGGGACCTCAGGAGGTCATCTAGTCCAACCCCCTGCTCAAAGCAGGATATAATAACCTTAGTCCCAGATTTGGACCTTAGCGTCCAAGATATGGGGGTTAGCATGAAAACCTCCAAGCTTAGTTACCAGCTTGGACCTGGTACTTGCTGCCACCACCCAAAAAATTAGAGTGTTTTGGGGCACTCTGGTCCCCCTGAAAAACCTTCCCTGGGGACCCCAAGACCCAAATCCCTTGAGTCTCACAACAAAGGGAAATAATCCTTTTTCCCTTCCCCCCTCCAGGTGCTCCTGGAGAGATACACAGACACAAGCTCTGTGAACCCAAACAGAGTGAATCTCCCTCTCTGTTCCCAATCCTGGAAACAAAAAGTACTTTCCTATTCCCCCAGAGGGAATGCAAAGTCAGGCTAGCAATCCAACACACAAATCTCCCCTTGATTTCTTCCTCCCACCAATTCCCTGGTGAGTACAGACTCAATTTCCCTGAAGTAAAGAAAAACTCCAACAGGTCTTAAAAGAAAGCTTTATATAAAAAAGAAAGAAAAAATACAAATAGTCTCTCTGTATTAAGATGACACAATACAGGGCAATTTCTTAAAAGAATATTGAATAAACAGCCTTATTCCAAAAGAATACAAATCAAAGCACTCCAGCACTTATATTCATGCAAATACCAAAGAAAAGAAACCATATAACTTACTATCTGATCTCTTTGTCCTTACACTTAGAAACAGAAGACTAGAAAGTAGAACTACTTCTCCAAAGCTCAGAGAAAGCAGGCAGCCAGAAAACAAAGACCTTAGACACTCAATTCCCTCCACCCAAAGTTGAAAAAATCCGGTTTCCTGATTGGTCCTCTGGTCAGGTGCTTCAGGTGAAAGAGACATTAACCCTTAGCTATCTGTTTATGACACGCCCCCCAAATTGCAGACAGTGGGGAAGCTCACTGGCGGCGATTTCCTTCTAGAACTTGAAAATAAACAGATTAATACAACATATACACCTTTACATATACTCCTAAGTATATAACTAACAGACTTCTACATTTTAAGAACACTTTTTAACTACTGAATTCTGGGAAACTCTCACGGGAGAGTGCATCAGCAACTTTATTAGAAGCTCCTGTGATGTGTTGAATTTCAAAATCAAAATCTTGGAGAGCTAAACTCCAACGAAGAAGTTTCTTGTTGTTCCCCTTGGCAGTATGAAGCCACTTTAGCGCAGCATGGTCAGTTTGTAGTTGGAACCGCCGTCCCCAAACATATGGGCGTAGCTTTTCCAGGGCGTACACAATGGCATAGCATTCCTTTTCACTGACTGACCAGTGACTTTCCCTCTCAGACAGTTTCTTGCTGAGAAACACGACAGGATGGAAGTTGTGATCTGTTGCTTCCTGCATGAGCACTGCTCCTATACCACGCTCAGATGCATCCGTGGTTACTAGGAATGGCTTGTCAAAGTCCGGGGCCCTGAGCACAGGGTCAGACATGAGCATCGCCTTAAGCTGGGTAAAGGCCTTTTGACACTCGTCAGTCCACTTAACGGCATTTGGCTGGGTCTTTTTGGTCAGGTCGGTCAATGGGGCAGCGATTTGGCTGTAGTGTGGTACAAATCGCCTGTAGTATCCGGCCAAGCCTAAGAAGGATTGGACCTGTTTCTTTGACCTTGGGACAGGCCACTTTTGGATAGCATGCACCTTGGCCTGTAGGGGGTTTATGGTTCCTCGACCCACCTGGTGCCCCAGGTAAGTCACTCTGTTTTGGCCTATTTGACACTTTTTGGCCTTAACAGTTAGTCCTGCCTGCCTGATGCGCTCAAAGACCTTTTCCAGGTGTAGTAGGTGTTCGGGCCAGGAGTCAGAAAAAATGGCCACATCATCGAGGTAGGCAACTGCAAATTCTCCCAGTCCAGCTAGTAGACCATCTACCAGCCTTTGGAAGGTGGCGGGTGCATTTGGAAGGCCGAAAGGAAGGACATTGAATTCATACACCCCCGCATGGGTGACGAATGCTGACCTCTCCTTGGCAGGTTCATCTAGCGGTACTTGCCAGTACCCCTTGGTTAAGTCTATTGTAGAGATGAACTGGGCACGTCCCAACTTTTCCAATAGCTCATCGGTACGTGGCATTGGATAGTTGTCCGGACGAGTTACAGCATTTAGCTTACGGTAGTCCACGCAAAAGCGTATTTCCCCATCTGGTTTGGGTACCAGAACCACTGGAGATGCCCATGCACTGGTAGATGAGCGGATTATACCCATCTGTAGCATGTTTTGGATCTCCCGTTCTATAGCAGCTTGGGCATGAGGAGACACTCGGTAGGGTGGGGTTCTGATTGGGTGAGCATTACCTGTATCAATGGAGTGGTATGCCCGTTCAGTCCGTCCTGGGGTGGCTGAGAACAATGGGGCGAAGCTAGTGCACAGCTCCTTGATTTGTTGCCGCTGCAGACGTTCCAGGGTGGTTGAGAGGTTCACCTCTTCCACGCCACCGTCTTTTTTCCCGTCGTAGTAGACACCGTCAGGCCACTCAGCATCATCTCCCTGGACTGTAAACTGACAAACCTGTAAGTCTCTGGAATAGAAAGGCTTGAGAGAATTAACATGGTACACTTTAGGCTTTAGTGAGGAATTGGGAAATGCTATGAGGTAGTTTACAGCTCCCAGGCGCTCTTGGACCGTGAATGGCCCTTCCCATGATGCTTCCATCTTATGGGCCTGTTGCGCCTTCAAGACCATAACCTGGTCTTCTACCTTGAAGGACCGATCTCTGGCATGTCTGTCATACCAGGCCTTTTGCTCTTCTTGAGCATCCTTTAGGTTTTCTCTAGCAAGGGCTAAAGAGTGTCGGAGGGTGCTTTGTAGGTTGCTTACAAAGTCCAGAATGTTAGTTCCTGGAGAAGGCGTAAACCCCTCCCATTGCTGCTTCACCAACTGTAATGGCCCCTTAACCTCGTGACCATACACAAGTTCAAATGGTGAAAACCCTAAACTGGGATGTGGTACAGCCCTGTAGGCAAACAGCAACTGCTGCAACACTAGGTCCCAATTATTGGAGAATTCGTTGATGAATTTT
The DNA here is from genome assembly GCF_025201925.1 of Gopherus flavomarginatus. Classification (NCBI taxonomy): domain Eukaryota; kingdom Metazoa; phylum Chordata; order Testudines; family Testudinidae; genus Gopherus; species Gopherus flavomarginatus. The sequence continues at coordinate 82,888,299 of NC_066621.1, forward strand.
CGTATCATGGCCCCCAAAGTTCCATTGAACCTTTCCACCAGGGCATTGGTTTGATGGTGGTACGGGGTGGCAACCAAGTGATTCACCCCATGAGTTTCCCACAGTTTTTCCATGGTCCCTGCCAGGAAATTAGACCCTGAATCTGTAAGGATGTCAGAGGGCCAACCTACCCTGGCAAAGATGTCTGTTAGGGCCAGGCACACAGTGTTAGCCCTGGTGTTGCCTAGAGCGACTGCTTCTGGCCATCGGGTAGCAAAGTCCACTAAAGTCAGTACGTACTGCTTTCCTCTGGGCGTCTTTTTTGGGAAAGGGCCCAGAATATCCACAGCTACTCGCTGAAATGGGACCTCAATTATGGGGAGTGGCTGGAGAGGGGCCTTGACCTGGTCTTGAGGCTTACCCACTCTTTGGCATACCTCACAAGACCGGACATACTTGGCAACGTCCTTGCCCATCCCCTCCCAGTGGAAGGACTTCCCCAACCGGTCCTTGGTTCTGTTCACCCCAGCATGGCCACTGGGATGATCATGGGCTAAGCTTAAGAGCTTCTCCCGGTACTTAGTTGGAACCACCAACTGTTTTTGCGGCTGCCATTCTTCCCGGTGTCCACCAGAAAGAATTTCCTTGTATAAAAGTCCTTGGTCTATAACAAACCGGGATCGATTAGAAGAGCTGAGAGGCGGTGGGGTGCTCCGTGCCGCCGCCCAAGCTTTCTGAAGGCTGTCATCTGCTTCCTGCTCAGTCTGGAACTGTTCCCTTGAGGCTGGGGTCACCAGTTTTTCCTCAGACTGTGGACTTGGGCTTGGTCCCTCTGGAAGCGATGTAGGTGATGGGGTTGTTTCCGTTGCTGGTGAACCGCTCTCCGCTGGTGCACCTGAGGGTATTTCAGGCTCTGGCTGAGCCTTTTGGGTATGGCTGTCTGTTGCTTCTGCCAGTTTTGGCTCGCTGGCGCCCTCTGGTGTTGAGTTTGAAGATGTAGTTGCACTTGCTGGTGCTGGTTGCTGTTCCAGTTCCGGGCCTGGGACTGGAGATGCTGTGGCTGTTTCAGTGGTAGGCATGGAATCCGGGTCCTTTACCTCTGTCTGGGTCTCTGGTAACACAGACGGGGCCTCTGTGGACGGTTCAGGAACAGGAATGGGTCTGGAAGCTTGCCTGGTTTGGCTACGTGTAACCATTCCCACTCTCTTGGCCCGCCTCACCTGGTTGGCCAAGTCTTCCCCCAGTAGCATGGGGATAGGATAATTGTCATAGACTGCAAAAGTCCACATTCCTGACCAGCCTTTGTACTGGACAGGCAGTTGAGCTGTAGGCAAGTCTACAGCTTGTGACATGAAGGGGTAAATTGTAACTTTGGCCTTTGGGTTGATGAATTTGGGGTCAACGAAGGATTGGTGGATAGCTGACACTTGTGCCCCCGTGTCTCTCCACGCAGTAACCTTCTTTCCGCCCACTCTTAAATTTTCCCTTCGCTTCAAGGGTATTTGAGAGGCATCCGGGCCTGGGGATCTTTGGTGTGATGGTGGTGTAATGAATTGCACTCGCATGGTGTTCTTGGGACACTTGGCCTTGATATGTCCCAGTTCATTACACTTAAAGCATCTTCCATCTGATGGGTTACTGGGCCGAGGTGAGTTACTGGAGACTGGTGAGGTTGAAGGGTAGGGTATCTGTGGCTTTACTTGGGTGGTATGTGGGGTCTTTGGCTGTCCTCGGTTGTAGGGTTTATGGTCTGTGAGCCCCCTGGGGTAATCGTTCCCCTTGACAGTAGCTTTCTTGCTTTCTGCCAGTTCCATCCATTTGGCTCCAATCTCCCCCGCCTCAGCGATATTCTTGGGGTTTCCATCTTGTATGTACCGCGTGATGTCTTCAGGAACACCATCCAAGAACTGCTCCATTTGTATGAGGAGGTTCAGTTCTTCCAAGGTTTGAATGTTGTTTCCTGTTAGCCAGGCCTCATAGTTTTTTGCAATGTAGTAGGCGTGTTTGGGAAATGACACCTCGGGTTTCCACTTTTGGGTTCTGAAGCGCCGACGGGCATGATCTGGGGTTATCCCCATCCTGTATCTGGCCTTGGTTAGAAAAAGTTTATAGTCATTCATTTGCAGCTTAGGCATTTCAGCTGCCACCTCTGCTAAAGGTCCACTGAGCTGTGACCTCAATTCTACCATGTACTGGTCTTCGGGAATGCTGTACCCAAGACAGGCTCTTTCAAAATTTTCCAAGAAGGCCTCGGTGTCATCACCTGCCTTGTAGGTGGGAAATTTCCTGTGCTGTGGAGCAATATTTGGCGCCGGGTTGTTAGGGTTGGCTGGCACAGGCAGCCCAGCTTTTGCCAACTCCAGTTCATGTTTTCTCTGTTTTTCCTTCTCTTCATTCTCTTTTTGGTGCTTTTCCATTTCTCGGCGGTGGGCCAACTCTTCTTCTTCTTGTTTCCTTCGGTGGGCGAACTCTTCTTCCTCTAGTTTTCTTTTGTGTGCTGCCTGTTTGATTTGTTCTTCTCTTTCTTTCATCTCCATCTCTTTTTGTTTTATTTCCAGTTGTCGCCTGTGTTCAGCTTCTTTGATTTGTTCTTCGGCGTCAATTTTTGCCTTAGAAGTCATGGTTCCTGTTTTCTTGTGTTGGGGTGCCCTCCGGTGTTTATCTTCTGAACTGCAGGTTCTCTGTTGCCTCCTGAAGTCTGCCTAGCAACAGTGCTTTTTTCCCTTTCTCTCTCTAGCTAATGTTCAATGAAGGGAAACCAGAAAAACCACTTTATTTGCATGCCTATAAGTGCTGGTACTTGCCTCCTAATGGGAGGGCTATTGCATGACAAAAGACCCTTAACATGCAAGCCACAAACTGCGAGAGAGAGCAGAAAAAAAAATTCTCTCTGGTTCCCTTTTAAAACCAACTGCTTCTCTCTCTGCTAAAAAGCCCTTAGCAGAGAAAAGAAAAATATAATATTTCTACTGGCTTCTGGATTCTGTCTATCTCCCACCAGCTGCACACCATATAATAACCTTAGTCCCAGATTTGGACCTTAGCGTCCAAGATATGGGGGTTAGCATGAAAACCTCCAAGCTTAGTTACCAGCTTGGACCTGGTACTTGCTGCCACCACCCAAAAAATTAGAGTGTTTTGGGGCACTCTGGTCCCCCTGAAAAACCTTCCCTGGGGACCCCAAGACCCAAATCCCTTGAGTCTCACAACAAAGGGAAATAATCCTTTTTCCCTTCCCCCCTCCAGGTGCTCCTGGAGAGATACACAGACACAAGCTCTGTGAACCCAAACAGAGTGAATCTCCCTCTCTGTTCCCAATCCTGGAAACAAAAAGTACTTTCCTATTCCCCCAGAGGGAATGCAAAGTCAGGCTAGCAATCCAACACACAAATCTCCCCTTGATTTCTTCCTCCCACCAATTCCCTGGTGAGTACAGACTCAATTTCCCTGAAGTAAAGAAAAACTCCAACAGGTCTTAAAAGAAAGCTTTATATAAAAAAGAAAGAAAAAATACAAATAGTCTCTCTGTATTAAGATGACACAATACAGGGCAATTTCTTAAAAGAATATTGAATAAACAGCCTTATTCCAAAAGAATACAAATCAAAGCACTCCAGCACTTATATTCATGCAAATACCAAAGAAAAGAAACCATATAACTTACTATCTGATCTCTTTGTCCTTACACTTAGAAACAGAAGACTAGAAAGTAGAACTACTTCTCCAAAGCTCAGAGAAAGCAGGCAGCCAGAAAACAAAGACCTTAGACACTCAATTCCCTCCACCCAAAGTTGAAAAAATCCGGTTTCCTGATTGGTCCTCTGGTCAGGTGCTTCAGGTGAAAGAGACATTAACCCTTAGCTATCTGTTTATGACACAGGACCAACCCCAACTAAATCATTTCCAAGGCTTTGTCAAGCCGGGCCTTAAAAATATCTAAGGATGGAGATACCACTACCTCCCTAAGTAAACCATACCAGTGCTTTACCATCCTCCTAGTGAAATTATTTTTCCTAATATCCAACCTAGACCTCCCCCACTGCAATTTGAGACCATTGCTCCTTGTTCTATCATCTGCCACCATTTAGAACAGCCTAGCTCCATCCTCTTTGAGACCCTCCCTTCAAGGAGTTAGAGGCTGCTATCAAATCCCCCCTCATTCTTTCTTCTGCAAACTAAATAAACCCAGTTCCCTCAGCATCTCCTCATAAGTCATGTGCCCCAGCCCCCTAACCATTTTCTTTCCCCTCCGCTGGACTCTCTGGATAACGGCATAGAGAACACACTTATAAAGTTTGCAGACAATACCAAGCTGGGAGGGGTTGCAAGTACTTTGGGGGATAGGATTAAAACTCAAAATGATCTGGACAAACTGGAGAAATGATCTGAAGTAAATAGGATGAAATTCAATAAGGACAGATGTAAAGTACTCCACTTAGTAACGAACAATCAGTTGCACACATACAAAATGGGAAATGACTGCCTAGGAAAGAGCACAGCAGAAAGGTATCTTGGGGTCACAGTGGACCATAAGCTAAGTATAAGTCAATAGTGTAATGCTGTTGAAAAAAAAGCAAACATCATTCTGGGATGTATTAGCAGGAGTGTAGTAAGACACAAGAAATAATTCTTCCACTCTACTCCACACTAATTAGGCCTCAACTGAAGTTTTGTGTCCAGTTCTGGCAACCACATTTCAGGGAAGATGTGGACAAATTGGAGAAAATCCAGAGAAGAGCAACAAAAATGATTAAAGGTCTAGAAAACATGACCTATGAGGGAAGTTTGAAAAAATTGGGTTGTTTAGTCTGGAGAAAACTGAGAGAGGACATACTAATGGTTTTCAAGTACATAAAAGGTTGTTACAAGGAGGAGGGAAAAAATTGTTCTTCTTAACCTCTGCAGATAGGACAAGAAGCAATGGGCTTAAATTTCAGCAAGGGCAGTTTAGTTTGGACATTAGGAAAAACTTCCTAACTATCAGAGTAGTTAAGCACTGGAATAAATTGCCTAGGGAGACTGTGGAATCTCCATCATTGGAGATATTTAAGAACAGGTTAGACAAACACCTGTCAGGGATGTTCTAGATAATATGTAGTCCTGCCATGAAGTCAGCAGACTGGATTAGATGACCTCTCAAGGTCCCTTCCAGTCCTACAATTCTATGATTAGGAGAGACTGTTGTCAGCAATGGGTTATTGTCTGGATGTAACCAGAGCAGAGACACACCCAGACCATGTCTCTACTAGTCTTTCCCCCACTAAAATTTCCCACCATTCCTATCAGATGACAGCAGTGATGGGAGTGCTTGTATATAGAGGGTCTGGGTAGCCACTCACCAGAATTTTACTCCCCATTTTGTCTACTCATTCTCTGAGCAGTGCTAGGTGACACAATGATTAAAACACCAGGGTTTGGTCTACTCTAGCAGTCCCACCATTTCTGCCCCCAGCGAGACTGCAACAGTGATAGTAATGGTGGGAATCTTTAGGCAAAAACAGCTACAGTAGAGAGCCCGAGAGACACACACTGAGGGTCTAATGCTGCACTTCTTCCTTTGGCAAAATTCCCATTGAAATTGACAGAAGTTCTGTCTCAGTAAAGACAATAGGATTGGAGGCAGAGAATGATAATGATGCAGAGACAGACAGACAGACAGAGGTGCAAAGTCAATGCACATATCTACATTCCAAGACAGAATGGCTGCTTGTAAAGTAAGGGAAAAAAACATTTCTGTGATATAGATTTACATTTCTGTCCTGCTAATAAATGGGCCAATGAAACAGCTGACTGCTCCCCTATTGCAGGTGTTGGAGTTATTTACTTTCTAATCCGCTCCCTTTTAGCCCCGTCAGTACAAGAATAAAAATCTCTGGTGTTAGGTATTAGGGGAGATGGTGAAAGCACAGGAACCAATTTACAGGGTTTCACTTGACTAGTTTTCTTCATTTGACTCCTATTAGCTCTGATAATGTATCCTCACCATTAATCAGCCAGGAAGAGAAATGGCAATGGCTAGACATGCATGCGCAGGAAAGGCTGTGCGTGCACCACAGCAATCTCACTGGGGAAAGAAGGTCAGTGAAAGTGTCTCCTTCAGAGCTTACATGGAAAGAAGCCATGGACCCTGAGCACTGGCCAGCAGTCAAGAGACACAAGTCATTTAGAATGAAGGTTTGAAATAAATATTTGTATTAGTAGCAGCTGCACAATAGACTCTGTGGAACAAATTCATCCCTGATGTAACTCACTAAAGACCATAGTACCTGAAAGTGCAAAGGAACCCTAGAGCCTGCAGATCTTACTAGATGTGGATTTCTCTTGAGTAGGGGGAATTGTGCATGGCATAAAGCTGGAATACCAGCTGCATCACCCTCTTCATAGTAACAGGCATGGATAGAGTACCCGTGCGCTCCACCTATTTCCGACTGCTGGAACTGTCCCTTGGGGCAAGCGGGCATAAATTAGAGCATCCTTCAAGGCCCTAGAATCAGAGACCCTCTTTCTCTCAGGTCCTGCTCCAGGCACAGCTAAGGTGGACCCAAGAATTACACTGAATGGACTTTTGACTAGACTGAGTCCTGGATTCCCAAATTCTTACTTCAGAGTGGAGAGTTGTCAGAGCTGTCAGGATGAACTTGCATAGTGCTTCTGTTTGCATGTTATGCCAATCACTAGCCTGAGTAATCCGTCTCTACTGAATTTCATCCCACTTCTATTATTCTAATCTTTAAGGTCACCTGGACCTGCCTGTACAGTACAGTATTCCAGTCGTCTTCTCCATTGATGATACCTCTGAACTTTGTATCATTGACAAATTGATTAGCACCGTATATGATATTTAGATGATTGTCTCAGCTTTCTTGATTAGCAAAAGAGGACAATTAGACATCCTCTGACTGCATTTATCTGGGATACATGGAATTTCTATTACCAGTTTCCAGGGCATAATGTCACACAAATCACTCTGTATCCAGTCAGCGGAGGCTGCAGCTATGGCTATTCACCCATATGTTGTCATCTCCGTTCACACTGCACAACACGTTTTACTCTTCTGCATGACAACACTGGAGTTAGCATAAGTAAATATAGAATCCTGCTTTAATTAAAGCCCATCATGTTTCATGCATTAGGAAAATATCACAGCTTCCCCTATGGAGCTCTCAAACATCTGGCAGACTTGTGCCATCATCTGGTTCCATCTCTCCTCTCACAATAACGTGGAACTAATAAAACCTCCATACCCCAGAGCTCTCAGGTAATCTGACAGCCCATAAACCTCTCGAGCACTTTCTCTCTCTCTTGATCTGGATTCTCATGTCACTTATTCTGGTGTAAATCAGGAATGACTCCACTGAAATCAGTGGTGTGATGTTGGTGTAAAAATGGTGCAAGTGAGATCAGAATCAGAAGCATAGGGCCGGATTCTCCAGTCCACTAAGGGCCATTTTGCCCTTCAGGTGTCAGAAGATGATCAGTGCAGGGTAACTTTCCTGTGGCATAGCCATGTCTTGCTATCCCTCCACTCCTGGCATAAGATAAGGAAGGGAAAGTACTGAGGGCTTTCTATGGCGCGATTGTGAGGGACGATGTGGAGCTCTGCTTCTTACAGTCCTCCACTTACTAGCATAAGGACAATAAGGGACCTAAGTGGAGCTTGGACAGAGTGGAGAATCAAGCGTTAGTTATCTAGACTGAAGCAGAATAACAGCAGAGAAAAATCAGAGGTACCTTATGTTTGTTCAGATCAAAAATCATTACCACATGGAGGCTGTTTGATGGCCTATAAGAAACAATTGTATGATGTCTGCCAATTTTTTGCTGACAGATGTCCACATAAAAGACCCACCATCAGGACTGACAGTCTCAGAACAAGGACCTAGGACTGCAGGGACATGCAGGATTAACTGCACATTCACCACAAAGGGGTTATGCTGAGGAAGGAAGGTTATGCTGAGACTCAGAGAAGTTGTGTGTTGGGTTTTGAAACTGAAATAGAGAGGAAAAGATCCTGTTCCCTCCTCTGCAGCAGCACCAGGAGTTACTTTGGTACTGCATTTATCCCAGGTTTTGTAAGCCCTATGTAATCCTTCTGCCAGTTGGACTCGGCAGCTACAAGGGTTGGGTTCAATATCTAGGGGTTCTTTTTCAGCAATACAAGACAGAACCAGCTCGAGCCCCCTGCCTAGTAACCTGGGACAATTACACACCTCCCACTGGGCACCTCTCAGAGGCAATACTTCCCCTCTCACGAGCACAGAATCTGAGTGTAGAGAAACTCTTAAATAACAGAAGAGAAGTAACCCAGCATTAATTTGGGAAAACACCACAAGCAGGATTCATAAACATAAAACCATGAGCAAAACACCCACCTCAGAGTACGTTGGGCAGCATCGTTTTGCTTCAGGTTCTTAAGTCCCGCAACCAAAAGTTTGTTTAACGTGCCCCTCATTTCTCCCTCCACTGCACCCCACTCACGGTTGTTGTCCTTGGTCACCGAAGGCCCAGAGTTCAGAGGTGCATATGTGTGAGCTCACCTCCACTCTAGTGGGAGAGGGGATGTCACCTCGCTTGCTCTGCTGTCTGGTAGCTCACTCTGGTGTCAGCCGCCCTTCCGTCTGCTCCACAATTGTAACATCAATAGACCCCGGTCATTGGCAGGTGGGATCAAACTTGGGATCTCTGAAGCTCAGTGTATGAGCCCCTGCTGCATGCCCTAAAAGCCACATGCCGCTTAGCCAAGGTTGTAGCAGACTCATCAATCGCTAGATGATGTAGGTGCCAGTAGAGGAGGAACAGAGCACCACAGCACGCAGGCATGGGTTCCACCTATATGATGGCTGGAAGAGTCCTGGTTTTCCAGGGGATCTAGTCACCTTGAGAATGATCACGGGTCTTGAATTCCCCCAAACATTTCAAGAATCCATTTTTTCTCTGGCACTTTATTTAAGTTAGGTCAGCAGAGGAGGACCCATGGCACTAAAATTGGACACATTTCCTATAATACCTTGCAATTCCTGTGAGTGCTTGAGCCTTCTTCTTGCTCGTACTGTACCTTTGAAGCCTCTAATTTCACTGTCCACTTCCTACTATCTGTCTAAGTTCTTACATAGCAGCCATCACCATGGTATCTGATTGCCTGGTGGCCTGAATATGGCACTTGAACTATGCTGACCTGCTGTCTCTGTTTTCACGACTGACGCTCAACGCAGTTTTGGAGGCTCTATCACACATGAGGACACATAACGGAAAAGTCAGGTAAATTTAGGTCCCAAATGCAGATTTGTTGAAAAGTGGGGGTATGGGTTATACAAATGCTAATATAGTTATACATTTGGGTGAACATTTTCAAAGCTGAGTATCTAAAGTTAGGCACCTAAATCCATATTTGGGCACTTAAATAAGCAGCTTGATTTTCAGAGGTGCTGAGCACCTGCAGCTCTCATTTCCCCAGCATGACTGCGAACTCAAGCACATCAATAGTGGGCTGGCGTATGAAGATCCAAAAAGGGAAACTAACTAGAAATAGAGAGCAAAAGGAACCAGTCTTGTCTTATTGTCTAAACTGATCAAAGTGCAAAATGTAGACTAACAGCATCAGTCATGAAAATAAAAATCGGATTTTAAAACTTCTGTCTGTCTTTATAACCTAAGCTGGTGCTATAGTAACAGAGGGTTTTTCTTAAAATATAGTTTTTATAACTTTGTCTTGTTAAAAACTCTCAGATTTCCTTCAGGTTTTCAATGAGATCCTGATGAGAAGATCTGGTCCCATGGAACAAAGACTGTTAGATTAATTTCCCCTGGCAATGGCTGCTGACATCCCCAACATCTAAAGCCAAATGTAAGCAGAGCTGGCGGGTATTTTGATGCCTTCAAAGATAAAAAGCTCAACCGACATGAAAAAAAAATCATATATGTACACTGTGGAGTTCAAGCTTGAAAGTGCTATGAATAGGAAAAGTGGGAACTGATCAAAGCTTTGGTCTTAGTCCCCCGTTGTGTAGACAGTAATAGTATCATGCTGTTTTTATGATGCTCCAAAGGACACATTAAGGTCTAATGGAAAGGGCTTTAGATTTTTTTATTGATTTTGATTTTTTTTTCTCCACTGGATATGAAATTACCAGTTAGAGTGGGTTAGCCAATTGGAAGTAGTATCCATCTTTAAATATTTATTTCCTTTAATCTCTTTTCAGTCCTGGAACTCCTGTAAAACTGTTCAGTGCACAGAGCTGTTAAAACTGAGCTGTGTTAACAGTGACTGGGAATCCTGAACTTGGTCATGTAATAGTATTGATATGAAACATATTGATCTTAAGGCTTGGGTATACATTTGTATTATGAGTTAATGGTGGGAGCAAGTTTTGTGATCTTAAGCTCATCACTAGCACATTAGGAGTCTCAGCAAAGGAGTGCCCCAAGGCTTTCAGAGTATTAATATCCTCAGGCTGAAGGTGGTGAGATTTTAAGTGTTTGAACAATATTGGGAAGGACAGGAATAGCAGTGGCTGTGGGAAAGACCCAAGAGCAGAGTTCAGGAGAAGCTAGGACTGGAGCAGCTATGAATCCTGAAAGTGAGGACTGAGGTGCACTAGTAGAGCTGGTTTAGAGCCAGTTCTGGAGCACAAAAGCTGGGGGTGCTACAGTTGAAAACTGGACTACTTCAGAAACAGATTACGCTGAGTCCCACATGTTAGGTAGCTATTATGGGAGATCTTGTGGTTGAGGAATTGGTCTGGAATTCAGGAGAGCTGGAGTCCATTCCTAGTCCCACCATGATTTGCTGCATGATTTCAACAAGTTGTGTGGGGCCAGATTTTCAAAGATGTTTAGGCACCTAAAGATGCAGATAGGTGCCTAGTGGGATTTTCAGAAGGGCCTAAGCATGTTATGTTTCTGACTCCCATTAAAGTCAATGGGAATTAGATGCCTAACTTGCTCAGGCACTTTTGAAAATCCCACTAGGTGCTGATCTGCAATGCTGGTGCCTAAATACCTTTGAAAATCCTCAGCCCTTAGTCTCTCTCTGTGCTTCAGTTCCCCATCTGAAAAATGGAGATAGCAACCATTCTTTTCTCGCCCCTTCTTTATCTCTTTTGCCTACTTAAGTTGTGAACTCTTCAGGGGAAGGACTGTCTCTTTCCATGTGTTAGTACAAGTGGGCACTGATTTTGGTTGAGACTTCCAGGAATGTTTTTAATGAAATAAATCATAATCTCTACCAGGTACAACCTGTCTTGAATGCTGATCTACAAGGCTGTTAGATTGAAAGGTACTAGATCCTATCACCCACTCACCTACTAACAATTACTAGAATAAAAGCTCAACCCTGACAGAAGGTTCCAGGTCTGGAATCTGACTGGCAGAATGCTGGGCATTCTGATTGGTTCACAGCTTCTATATAAACCCAGAAGAGGAATGGAAAGTTGTCCATGCAACTGGGATCTCCATGCTTTGGACTGTTTCCCATGCAATACCTGCTCTCCTGGTAACCTGACCTTACCTGCCTCCTGACTCAGTTTTTCCCTTTGGTTTGCTTTGGTATCTGACCTAGCCTGATTCCAGAATCCTGCTCTGACCACTATGACAGATCTCCCAAGCCCCATTTGTGACACAGCCTCAGCAGGTCAAATTTGGATGACAATGCTAAAACGAATGACGTTAAAGTTACCTGTAGTGTAATATAGCTCTTTACCATCCTAGGGAATGTAAAACACTAAGTTTTCAATCAACATTATTCTGATTATTGAAATAACTCCTACTGCAATTAAAGAGATAACACTCTGGGTATTATACTATCTTCAAATCAAAATTGCCCTAATCCATCCAGTTCTTGAAATGGTTTTTTGGCAGATTTCCCCTTCCCCCTCAAATAAAAAGCCAACAATTAGTTCTCCAAAGATAGGTATCAGAAACAGAATGGATCATTGATGCAGTGTTGTGAAGTGAAATCAGAAACCAGACAGAAACTGCCTGAAGCCAAAAATTTTGCCTGTGGTATTGGTTATTTTCAATGCTCAGCCCCCAGAGTCACTATCCCAGATCCTGTTTGTTGCTACAGAAGATGTCAAAAGGACAGTTTGAGTTTCCAAAGTTAGTCAAAGCTGTTCAGAAGGAGAAGACAGGACTTGCAAATAATAATGCAAATTTGTCATATGGACTTCAAGCAGGGTCGGTTCCAGAGTTTTTGCCATCCCAAGCTGCGGAAGAAAAAAAAAGTAATTAAATATTTATATAAATAAATAAATAAAAGCCATCATCGTGATTGGCGGCAGCTCCACCGCACCACTTTCTTCTTCAGCGGCAATTTGGCAGCAGGTCCTTCCCTCCGAGAGGGACCAAGGGACCCGCCGCCAAATTGCCGACCAAGAGCCCGACGTGCCGCCCCTTCCCTTTGGCCACCCCAAACACCTGCTTGCTGAGCTGGTGCCTGGAGCTGGCCCTGACTTCAAGGTCCCATGCCAACTTGATCCCACATGCTTTGTGGACATAACAAAGGGAGAGGAAATAATTTAGAGAAAACAGAAATTCAGGACTTGAGTCACAGGAAGTGGGTGTGGAAGAACAGTCAGTTTCAGGAATTGGGAGAACTTGCCAGATCAGCAACTTCACTCTTTTTTTTGTTTTTTTTTGTTTTAAAAAATGTTTTAGGCTCTCTGGAAAAGCTAAATTAAGACCATAGGGCTTAATTGGTGCTGTTTGTCTGCACAGGGGTTAATTCTATCTATGGAGACAATGGTGATAAGCAGGTAATCAGGATAAGTTTGATGTTCACAAGGTGTTACCAACTCACAGCAACAAATGTTTCATGTGGAGAGTGTCAATTTTACTCAGTTTAATCTGTACAACCCTTTCCTGTTCTCCTTCTTCACCTCCTTAGATTTCTCCCCTCATCCTTCCATCTTCCCATTCTTTCTCTCATTATCTGATGCCTTGGGTTAGAGGGAGGCAAGGGGACACTTGAGATGCTTTTTCACTTATGGACATTGAATACATTCTCAACTAAAAGAAATAAATTCTGACCATTTTTCTTAGGCATTCTTCTCTGTTCCTTTCCCATTATTGCACTATCATCATCACAGGATGACGATAACCAGTAAGAGGGAAGAGGTCTGTGCACCTGTACTGGTTAGTTGACCCCCACAATTAGGCATCAGAGAGGACATCAGAGCCCTCAGGGGAAGGAGCATGGGTGAGTCAGAGATCCAGGGAGTCCAAGTCAGTCAGAAAAGAGGCAGGTGAGAGCTTCCTGGCAGTAGACTGAGAGAATCAAAGAAGGGCAAGTAAGAGCTGCCTGAGGAGGAGAGGTGAGACCCAGTAAGATATAGGACCAGCAGATCAGAGCTGGTATTGGGAAGAGCAAAGGGTTGATGGTGAGGGCTGGCCAGAGCTGGAAAACCCCTGCCAAGTAAAAGCAGAGGCCTGCAGAAGAAGGGAAAGAATCAGCCTGGTTAGGAAAAACTGAGCCCAGAACAAGAGAGTTGATGCCAGAGAGTAGATCCCAGCAGCAGAGGTAGGACTCCAAGCCCAGGAGACTATGTTCCTTTTACGGGTAGAAGGAAGGGGAGACTGAGGCTGGTGCATCAGTCATGTTGCAGCCTGCCATAGGAGGGCACCCCAGACATGGTCGCCTTATGGGCAGTTGTTCATTTGTGTGTAAAACACAATTCTGGCAAAATTTTGGAAGTCTCATATTTTCAAGAAGCCCCCAAGTACTTACCATGTTCAGTACTTCCCCCAACTTCTCTTATAAGGCATTGGGAATTACCAAAGTATTTTAAATAATAAAAAATAATACTTTGCAATCATATTAAATGGTTTCTTTCATTGGAGGATCTCAAAGTACCTTAGAAAAATGGCTCAGAGTTAATATTCCTATTTTAGTAACAACTCGATTGATGCTAAAGACATTGTTTTGCTTCTGGCTCTGTTATAGTCTCTTGTGTCCATCACTGCAACTCTTTGTTCCATGTTGTGCCTGATATTTGGGATTCAGGTGGAAGTAGATGAGAGGGAAGAATTCAGTAGCTCTGAGAGAAGAATTCAGTTTCCTTCACCAACTCAGTCTATGGTTTCTCTTTTGAGGCTGCCAACAAGGGGGGGCAATTAGGATGGTAGTTTGGCAGCAAGTGATTTGAGTGATGTGGGCTCATAACTGGACTAAAATCACTAAATTAATTTCATACAGGCCAGTGAGCAGCTGGTGTTGGCAGGATTTTTCTAAAATGAGGACAAACAGGATAAAATATCCAGAAGAGCCTTGAGGATGAATGAGGATGTAATAAGCTGCATGTGTTCATGACTGACTTAGATACAAGACCTTAACTGTATTGTAGTTCTGCCTGAATAATGTAAACAATAGACTGTATTATTACTTTTAATAGAGCCTATGTTTAATGGTATTAAGCACAATTATATTGCAGTTCTGCTTGAGCAATGCAGACAATGGAATTCATTATTACATTTAACAGAAAATGTATTTAATTTTCTTGTAAGTAATCTCATTGAAATTGAAATGGGCTACTAAAGTATTTTCCAAAACAAATTACCTATGGCTGCAGTATTTTTGCAAAATAGCGCTGTCCATGTTCAATTAAATTAATTTGCTTTTAAGCAAAACTGTGTGGAAAAAGTGATTTGGTTTTAATTTTATAAGGAATTGTTTCAAATTTGGTCTAAAAACATTCTGAGCTTTATCTTGTTGTTCAAAAAAAGTACCATACTTTAGAGAGAGAGAGATGGGTATATATAAAAATAACACTTTAAACTTTTATATTACATTTTTCATAGAAGATCTCCAAGCACTTAAAAAGTTGGATAAGCATGTATGCCAAGTACGCTTATTAAGTTTGCAGATGATACCAAATTGGGAGGGATTGCAACTGCTTTGGAGGACAGGGTCAAAATTCAAAACGATCTGGACAAATAGGAGAAATGGTCTGAGGTAAACAGGGTGAAGTTCAATAAAGATAAATGCAAAGTGCTCCACTTAGGAAGGAACAATCAGTTTCACACATACAGAATGGGAGGAGACTGTCTAGGAAGGCGTATGGCAGAAAGAGATCTAGGGGTCATAGTGGACCACAAGCTTAATATGAGTCAACAGTGTGATACTGTTGCAAAAAAAGCAAATGTCATTCTGGGATGCATTAACAGGTGTGTTGTAAACAAGACACGAGAATTCATTCTTCCGCTTTACTCTGCACTGGTTAGGCCTCAACTGGAGTATTGTGTCCAGTTCTGGGCACCGCATTTCAAAAAAGATGTGGAGAAACTGGAGAGGGTCCAGAGAAGAGCAACGAGAATGATTAAAGGTCTTGAGAACATGACCTATGAAGGAAGGCTGAAGGAATTGGGTTTGTTTAGTTTGGAAAAGAAAAGACTGAGAGGGGACATGATAGCAGTTTTCAGGTATCTAAAAGGGTGTCATCAGGAGGAGGGAGAAAACTTGTTCACCTTAGCCTCCAATGATAGAACAAGAAGCAATGGGCTTAAACTACAGCAAGGGAGATTTAGGTTGGACATTAGGAAAAAGTTCCTAACTGTCAGGGTAGTTAAACACTGGAATAGATTGCCTAGGGAAGTTGTGGAATCTCCATCTCTGGAGATATTTAAGAGTAGGTTAGATAAATGTCTATTAGGGATGGTCTAGACAGTATTTGGTCCTGCCATGAGGGCAGGGGACTGGACTCAATGACCTCTCAAGGTCCCTTCCAGTCCTAGAGTCTATGAGTCTATGAGTAATTAGTGAGGCACGGACAGGTTAAGGGCCTGATTCTGAGATTCTGTCTATTAGTAACTCCTGTTCACTTGAATGGGTGTCATAAGCAGGACGTGGTCTGACCTTGTGGTCAGAGCAAGAGTCCAGCCAGGTCAGATATCCAGAGATCAGAATCTGAGACAGACCAGAGGGCAAACCAAGTGCCAAGAGTCAGGTAGGATCAGGTTAGCAGGAAATCAGGAGCAGGTATTGCAGGGGAAGCACTCCTGAGCAGGGAAAACCCAGCTGCATGGACAACTTCCTGTTCCTGTGCTTGGATTAAATAGAGACTGGGGACTGATCCAGACTCTCAAGATTCCACACATCAGAACCCAGGACTGGAGTCCTTTGTTAGAGTTCAGCTGCTATTCGAGCAGCCGTTAGCAGGTCACAGGATGGTAGGTTGGGACTGTTTAGCTCTTGAGAGCTCTTTGGATCAGCATGCAAGACCTGCAGTGCCTGACACTGAGAGATGCTGGAGCTTGGCACTCCTTACATTAGGCCATACTGTAATTTATATAAGCTCTCACAGTGATTCCAGAAGCCAGTCTAAAATAGAACCTAGGAATTCTCATTATCAGTCAGGCGCTTTTGCAGCTACCAGGAAGTCACACTTTCATTGTGTTTATTCAAGATTAATAGATTCCAAGGCCAGACACAGGCCAAAATATTTCCTAGAGCATAGCTTTCAGGAAAAAAAACCCACAACACCCTCCCTCCAATTTTTTATTTAAAAGCTGTTAGTGATTGAGAATCCACCATCACCCTTAGTTAATTGTTCTAATGGCTAATTACCATTACTGTTAAAATTTTACACCATATTTTCAATCTGAAGTTGTCTAGCTTCATCTTCCAGTCATTGGACTGTATTATATTTTCATCTGCTAGCCTGAAGAGCCTATTATCAAATATTTGTTTCCCATGTCATCCCTTAACCTTCTCTTTGTGAAGCTAAACAGATTTGGCTCCTTCAGTCTGTCACTATAAGACAGGTTTTCTAATCTTTTACTTGTTCTCGTGGCTCTTTTCTGAATCCTCTCTACTATATCCACATCCTTCATGAATTATGGACACCACAACTGAGCAGCAGTTGCGCCAGTGCCAAATACAGAGGTAAAATAACCTCAACTCCTATTTGAGATTTTCCAGTTTATGCATCCAAGATTGCATTAGCCCTTTTAGTCAGAATGTCACAATGAGAGCTCATGTTTATCTGATTGTCCACCCTGACCTGTACTACTTGTCTGATTCCACTGTTATATTCATCTGTTTCAGAGAAGAAAGACAATTGGTAATTTCAAGATAAGTTTATATCTGATAAGATTCTAAAGACCTTTCCTATTTTATTTTGGAACGACGAAATTTAGCCTGACTTAGTGCGCAATCCAGAGTAGAAGCTGTTGTGGCTCTAATAATGCATATATCTTTATTGCCCATGTGCATAATTCAGGGTTGGCAGAGGTTTCACTAGCCACTGATTCTCCAGCCTGTGCTGTGCAAGCTCTTCTCATGTGCAATTTTATTTGGTAACAAGGCTCAGTGAATAGCTGTCAGGCACATTTCACCACTAGCACCCTTACGCCATACACCTATGTAACTATCCTGTATTGTGTCCATAAACAAGGCTGTGGCTGTGTCTACATGTATGAAAACCTACACACAGAACAGACTATCACAGAATCATGAAATCATAGAAAGATAGGGCTAGAAGGGACTTCAAGAAGTCATCAAGTCCAGCCCTCTGTGCTGTGGCATGACCAAGTAAAGCTAGACAATCCCTGACAGGTGTTGTCCAATCTGTTTTTAAAAACCTCCACTGATGGGGATTCCACAACCTCTCTGGAAGCCTGGTCCAGAACTTAACTACACTTATAGTTAGGAAGTTTTTCCTCTGACCTAAATCTCCCTTGCTGCAGATAAAGCCCCTTGCTCCTTGTCTTGCCTTCAGTGGACATGGAGAACAACTGATCATCATCCTCTTTATAATAGCCCTTAACATATTTGAAGACAATTATCAGGTCTGACCTCCATCTTCTTTTCTCAATTCTAAACAGGTTTTTTTTAACCTTTCCTCATAAGTCATGTTTTCTAACCCTTTTATCATTTTTGTTGCTCTCCTCAGGACTCCCTCCAATTTATCCACATCTTTCCTAAAGAGTGGTGTCCAGGATTGGACACAGTACTCCTGCTGAGGGAGAATAAAGGAGGCCAGCTAGCTCCCCCCCTTCAAAGTCATCTGGAGAGCTGAGGTAGCTAGAAGATTGGACCAGGTACAGAATGGGTCTCAGATCAGAAGAAGGATGGAAGTGCAGTGTGAATGGTGGTGGTAAAAGGGTACCAGGCCTGCCTAACTTTTCCATGAGCTTTGCTGAACTACAGTATATTTCAGGTTTGCACTGAAACCTTAAACAATGTGAAACCAATTTAGGTGCAAAAATGTATTCTCAGCACTGGTGACAGCTAAGCACCGTGCCCAGATTGTATAATCACAAGATTTTGAGAGCTTTAGTCAATGCTATGCAGACAAGCAGCCACAGAAGCTATAATCAATGTCATTTGCTGTTTACTCTTGCATCCACCTTTAGTGTATTAATTTGAACGATTCTGAAACGTGAGACAAAATATTTACCCAGACGATAATATACACTCAGAGTTCTTCATGATCATGGGTTTAATGTTTTATGTATAGCAACTTGGTTTTTTGGTTGTTTTTTGTGGAGGTGGGGTTTGTTGTTTGTTTTTTGGTGGTGGTGTTTTGGTAATTGGATGAATAATTTAACTCGGGACTCGGAACTGATCCTTGCAAGATCAGAGTCCTCACATTAGTTCTGTGAGGTCCCCAGAGCAGGATTACAATAAAAGATAACAATCAAATAAATAATGATATAATGGTTTTAGATGAATGAGTCATTTAAATAGGCTAGTAACAGTAATTAAGTGTACGTCACCAATAGAATCCATACACCTGTCCTTGAGAATTTGAGGAGTGGAAGAAGTGGGTCTTAATGGCTCTTAAACAAGTTGGGTTTTTAAACTTTTTTGCTTTCTGATTTCTTCCATTTGGTTTCCAATGTGACATTGGTTAAGGTCAGCCAGGACTCCCCATGAGAAGATGGGATTTTATTTGTCCATTCCAATCTCACTTCCTGTTCACTGAGACCTGGACCCACAAAGGGACTTAGTTGTTGCAACACTGAGCATTGCAGCACCTCACTTTTAGGCACCTAGAAAATCACAGGAAGAACACTGTGATCCACAAAGCCTGAGTTAGGCACCTAGACTCCCTATACTATAAATGAGAAGCGATAGGCCCCTTAAAATTCTATCCACAAAAGCCAATATGCTAAGCAGAGGCAGGGCAGGTGCAACCATTTAGGCGAACTAGGCGGTTGCCTAGGGTGCCAAGATTTGAGGGCGCCAAAAAGCGGCGCCCCCCCCCCCAATTTTTTTAAATGGTTGCAGCAGTTGCTGCTGGAGAGGTAGTCTGAGCTGCCGGCGGCAGCAGCTGCCTGCAGCCTAGGGCGCCCCTGGGGTCAGAGCGCCGCCGTGGCAGCCCAGCAGCCCGGGGCGCCCCAGGGGTCAGGGTGCCGGCGCGGCTGCCCGGCAGCCCAGGGCGCCCCCAGGTCAGGGAGCCGCTGCGGCAGCCCGGCAGCCCGGGGCGCCCCCGGGGTCAGGGAGCCGCTGTGGCAGCCCAGCAGCCCACGGTGCCCCCCGGGTCAGGGAGCCGCTGCGGCAGCCCGGCAGCCCAAGGCGCCCCCGGGCTCAGCGCGCTGCCACGGCAGCCCAGGGCGCCCCCGGGTCAGGGAGCCGCTGCGGCAGCCCAGCAGCCCACGGTGCCCCCCGGGTCAGGGAGCCGCTGCGGCAGCCCGGCAGCCCAAGGCGCCCCCGGGCTCAGCGCGCTGCCACGGCAGCCCAGGGCGCCCCCGGGTCAGGGAGCCGCCGCGGCAGTCGGCAGCCCAGGGTGCCCCTGGGGTCAGCGCGCCGCGGCGGCAGCCCAGAGGTTTGGGCTGACGGCTGCGCTGACCCAGGGGAATCTCTGAGCTGCAGGCAGAGGCTCAGAATCCCTCTCCCTCCCAGAGCAGGGGCTCCAGCCTGTGCCATTTTTCTCGTTGCCTGCGGGGGCGCCAGCGGCTGGGCAGAGCTGCGTAGCTCTGCTTAGGGCACTTGGCAGGGGCCCTGCGACAGCGGTGCAACACCAGGGCTTCGCTTCTGGAGGAAAGCCGCGGCTGCCCCCTGGCTCAGCCTCCACGTCAGCCCCAGCGAGGGGCATGGAGAAGAAAAGAGCCTCAGCAGTGGTCTGGTGGAGCGGAGGAAGAGGACCCCAACGCTCATACATTGGGCAAGGTAAGCAAGTGCCTCCCCACAGGTCGGCCTCAGGTGCCTGTGCTCCTGCCCCCTTGGTCCTTGGCTGGTCCCTGCTCCTGCTCCCCTTGTGCCTGGACGGCTGGAGAGAACAGCAGCCTGCAGAGCTGAACTGCCCCAGTGCCCCCAGGCACCCCCCTGACCCAATCCCCCCCCACAGCCCTTACCCCCAGCTCTGAGCCCAGTCCCTCTGAGCTGGAAACCCCCTGACCCCATCCCCCCAACAGTCCTGACCCCCAGCTCTGAGCCCAGCCCCTCTGAGCTGGACATCCCCCTGACCCTATCTCCCCACATCCCTGAGCCCAGCCCCTGTGAGCTGGGCACCCCTGAACCCAGAGCCCAGCTCCCCACCCAGCCATGGGCAACAACAGCACCACCCCCAGGCAATGACAGCCCATTGGTACCAACTATCATAATCACCCAGCAACTGCCCATTATGTAATTGCAAATGTATACAGACCATTACAGCTTTTAATGTTTTTAAATAATGTATTTAGTTTATTTTCAAATTATTACAAATTAATTTTTGAATGTATTTCACTAGTTATTTTTTACATTTCCTAATACATGTTACTATAGTATTGCAAATGTTTTATGGAAGGGGCCCCCGATTTTGGTTTGCCCAAGGCCCCCTGAGTCCTCTGGGCGGCCCTGTCTGAGTTCTAAGTCCTGCTGCTGTGTTTTGCCTGCAACAGGCAGGCCTAAGCCTGTGAGTGATCCCCATAGCAGCTGCCTGAAGAAGTGCTTGGGGGAATCATGCAGAAGGAGCGTGATATTTGTTTGAGTTCTCTCCTCATGGAGGCTGTGCTCCACTTGGTGCAGGACAGCAGTCTCAGCAGGACTCTAGGCCCAGCATCTTGCTTCAGTTTGTAGATTTGTAGTGCACCCATCACCGGGCTCAGTCTGGCACCGCTACCCCTCACCAGTGCCCAAGAAGCAGTCAAAAAAGTTGGATGGACAGGTTAGGTTAGTTGTCATGCTGTTGCTTGGCCAGTGTAGAGACCACTGAATGCATAGTATTCCTCTATGATGTTCTGTCCTGAGCAAAATTGGCATGTTATGAGGTAGTGCCTGTGAGGGACAGGTGTCTGTTTATGTATCCAGCCATCATGTCTTAGGTCTTCTTGGGGGGGAGCTTTTCCATCCTGCTTTCATTGGTGACATCTGTGATGCTCTGGTAGACATCTATGAAGACAATACTCTGACAGGATCATCTGGCAATACATCACGAATTGATGCAAAGGCTCTTACAAAAGCCATTTCTAGTTTCAAGTTTCTTGTTTCTCTTGTTTTGTGGTATGACATATTGTTTGAGATCAACATAACTAGCAAACAACTTCAGGCAAAAGAATTTGATATATGTGATGCCATTAATCAACTTGAAGAAACCAAGAAGTTTCTTGTGGGCCGCAGAAGTGACGCAGCCTTTGAGAAAACATTGGTAGATGCAGGTGAACTTGCGGAGGAGTTGGATGTACCTGCACTTTTTGAACCAGATCCAATCCGTATTAGAAAGAAGAGGAAGCAGTTCACATATGAAGCAGATGACAAACCTATTTATGATCCGAAAGAAAAATTCAAAGTGAACTTTTACTTTGCAGTCATTGACACAGCAATACATTCGGTTGAAGAAAGATTCACATTGATGCAGCAAATTAGTTCAGTATTTGGCTTCATATATGATGTTTACAGTTTGCAAAATAAAACACCAAAGCAAATTATGGAACATTGCTTGAATCTGGAGAAAGCTTTGCAACATGGTGAATCCAAAGATATTGATGCCTTTGACTTGTGCAGTGAATTGCAAGCTATTGCAAGACGAGTCCAAAGGAGTTCATCACCGCAAGATGTATTGAACTTCATATGGGAAAATAAGCTGACAGATAGTGTCCCTAACACAGTTATTGCTCTTTGCATCCTCTTGACTCTCCCAGTTTCTGTGGCCAGTGGTGAGCGAAGCTTCTCGAAGCTCAAGTTGATAAAAACATATATGCGAACATCAATGTTGCAAGAAAGACTTGTTGGGCTATCTACCTTGTCAATAGAACATGACATTGCTTACAGCATTGACTTGGAGGAACTTGTTTCTAAATTGGCTAAACTTAAAGCACGGAAACATAAATTCTAAATTATAACATGTTACTCTGTGACCATGTATTGTGTATAATGTATGTGATTTTTGGGGGGACAGGGGGGCGCAAGATGGAAGTTTCGCCTAGGGTGCAAAATATCCTTGCACCGGCCCTGGGCAGAGGTCTGCATAAGCCAGTCAGTGGCAGATGTCAACAACAGGGGTGCGTGTTAAATCCTGCACCTCCCAGCAGCCTGGACTTTAGACACTTATCTCTGCATAATAATCCGTGAATGGGAACCTGTGTCCTGGAGTCTGGTAGCTTAGGTACCTAAGTAGTTTCTTATGGGAGTGAGTTAGGTGCCTGCCTCACTCCACAGAGAGCAGCTGGGGATGCCCACCTTATAATTTGTAGCCCAGTGGTTAGAGCACTCTATGTGGTAAGCCAAAGCATAATTTCTTCCTCTGTCTGAGGGGGAGAGAGGATTTGAACTGGGGTCTCCCACTGTGATGGGTTGAACCCCCCCTTTTGGGGTGCCACCTGATGTGCTGGGGTCTCAGTGAGCCCATCCTTTCCACCAGCCTGGATTTTCTTACCCTGTTCTTGCTGCGATAGGCTCTCAAGCCTTCTGCAGCACACACACAGGAAAGGCCCCACCCAGCTCTAGACACAGACTGAAATCAGTTCTGTGTGGCAGGACTTAGCTAGGAGAATGTAAGCTCGTGACAACAGCAGTCCCAGAAGCATTCTGGCAAATTAGTGCCATGGGGAATTCCATATCTAAGCTATGTTAAAGGCACCCTCAGTCACACCACTTCTCCCCTTTCTACTAGTTCATCTTTTGGACCACATGCAGTAAGGGGGTGACATACAGATAAAGGCACTAATGGTGCTTCTGGCTGTTTGATCTACAGCTTCAAGGGACAGCAATAGAATTCATAAACAATAGCAGGCCAGGGAACAATAATGGAGAGGATAATATTGCAAACATATAGGGTCTCGGCCATTCGCTCATTCATCTTCTGCTAGCTGGAAGAAGGTCTGCAGTAAGTGAAGGATGGGCCGGCTGTAATGAAGCTGTCGGCAGCAACAAAAGTCACTTGTACATAGCCTAGCACTCTAAAATATTGCAAACTGCCTAAGCCAGAGCACTCATCAATCGCTGCAAATACACCTGCTGGGCAGGGAGGCATGGACCATAGGGTAAGATATTATTATTTTCTCAGAGACCCCTATACTGGCTCTTCATTATCCCACATCCACCCTCTACATGAGTTATCATTGATCAAGCCCTGTATTACTCCAGGTATGGCACCATGGTACATACAGTAACATCATTATTTTTTCTCACAGTTCACATCCACCTCTGAATTATTTCTTCCTTGCCACATGAATTATTGTTCAGCAGACTTTTTTTTCCTTGTGTCCTGAATACAGTGTGTGGAAAATGGGAAGAAATATCCCACTTAGACCGAAGCTGTCTAGAATTAAATCATTCCCCATAACCCTTCCAGAACAGATGAGTGACAAGATACATTCTAGTTATCCCCAGCAAGCATCAGTTGCTCCTAGGGCCGGCTTTGAAAACAGGGTCCTGCTTGAGCCTATCCAGAGCATAAATTAAACCCTACTATTACTGGTTTGAGTTCAGAAGCAATGTTACCCTAGCTAAGCCCTGAGCTCTGTGAGCCCTCTGGGAATGCCTAGTGAGAAGACTGGCCACATGAGGAAGCTGCTAGACAAAAGAAGACTGAAATTCAATAACTTATATCTTGAGTAAGAGTGGTAGAAAAAGTCAGTCCTTACGGACAAGTTTGACCAAGGTGGAAGCCCATCCATGTGGCAAAAAGAATGGGCTGCTTGCGTATGTGGTTTGCTAGGCAGGTCACAGGATGACATTTAAGTTGCAACACCACCATCACATCAGGTTTATGGTTTAGGCCAACTCGTTCCTGAGCCTGAACCTCCTTGGGCTCATCCAGTCCAAGGGTCTGTTTCCTGATCCAAGCTCTACGTAGGTTCCTATAGGTTCTAGTTCAGCTATATGGGACCTAGGGATAACAACATGACTCTGTGTGTAAAGAACATCATGTTCAGGGTCACCCTGAGGGGGGGCGCAAGTGGGGCAATTTGCCCGGGGCCCCAGGGGCCCCCACAAGAATACAGTATTCTGTAGTATTACAACTTTTTTTTATGGAAGGGGCCCCCAAAATTGCTTTGCCCCAGGCCCCTTGAATCCTCTGGGTGGCCCTGTTCATGTTTATGAATGCATGATCCTGACTTATTCCCTGATGGTATCTTCCAGTTTTCTGTGCTTCTGTTTCCTTTCAGAGCTGCATTCAATGGTTTATTATCATTCCCCATTCCTCTTTGTGAGATCTTTGATCAACCTGAGCTTGACTGATCTTTTCCCCCCACTTTTGTTGTTCTCTTTTCCAAAATGTCTTTTCTGATAAGTAGGGATGTGATTCTATTATCTAAAGTATCGCTAAAGTACCTATTGCAATTACCCTGCAGCACACTGGAAATCCACTTCAGACAAAATAAGAACTAACCCAAACTCTTTTCCAAAATTCAAAATGAACCTAAGCCCAATCATGTTAGTTTTAGTTTTGTGTAATTCTCCACTTTCTTGTTATGGTGGGAACTATTAGTGCATGTGCCAAAATAGGGCTAGAAAAGCTATCCTCATATCAACTTTTATGGCCAGATTGACAATAAAAAAGTCTAGGAAAAGTTTGACTTCCAACCCAAACATATAGAAACAAGAGGTTTGCATAATTTAGCTAAAGATCTGACATGTACTGTGTTCATCCTAAGAATACCTGTTGATTTTTTGAGATTTCCCCATTACCAATGTTAAGAATGATCTCAGAGGGTATGTTTATACTGCGGATGGACACCCACAGCTGGCCCATACCAGCTGAGTCAGGGTCCCAGGGCTCAGGCTATAGGGCTGTTTAATTGTAATGTAGGCCTCTGGGCTTAGGCTGCAGCCCAAGCTCTGGGATTCTTCCACATTGCAGGGTCCTAGAGCCTGGGACCCAGCTCAAGCCTGGTAATCTACACTGCCATCAGGTCAATACCTGAACCTTCACATCTAATTAAGGCTAGCAGTCCTTTAATTTAGAGCTTGCAGTCTCCTTCAGTCTCTTGGTTACTTTCTTAGAGGCAGCCTGGGGCAGAGCTGTCTCTCCTTTGCTGTTCCAGATCTTTCTGTTTCCCCTTCGTTCTCTGTACTCCCTCCTTTATAGCTGCCCTTCTTCCCCATTGGTTGCAATCGTGGATGTCTGTCTTCATGACTGGCAGCTCTGGCAGCTGTGGTGGGGGGGTGTAATCAAGCTGCTAGCTTGTAAACAGGTGAGGTTTTCTTCTTCTCCCTCTCCCCTGTCCAAGCTCAGTATGGCATTTGTAGACCCCCATTACAAGGGATTTTGCCAAAGAACAATTTTTAGTGCAAGCTGATAGATTAAAACTGAAGGGGAACCTGTCTGGTTTTGGGAGGAAGGATGCAGGCAATTTCTCTCAGCACACTGATTACAATTCTTTTCCCCAGCACAATGAATAGCCAGGGTCAGAGTTTGAATTATTATAATGAGCATAAAAGCTAAATCAATTTCTTTATCTACCATTATTATAATAATAGTGTCCTGGAATGCTGAAAAATTGAACCTGGCAAATGCATTGCAAGGGCCTTCCCAGAAAAAGTAGGGGTTAGGGCAGGCTAAAGAAAGATGACAGAGGATGAATGATGGTAACAAAATGATTACCCAAGATTAGACGTAACTAGCATCTTTAAGTCTGATTTTTTCTGTTTCTCTCTTTTTCCCCACTGACTCCTCTGTATTACATAAACATCTGCTGCTTTTCAGCCCTTGCCATGATTTATCTTATTTAGGGGGCTCTGTCACCGGGCTAAACCCAGAAATCCTCATGCAGTCCTTCCTCAAGCAAAACTGCCATTGATTTTATTGGACTGAATGAGAATTTCAGTCATGGCCTTTAAATCTCCTGCTTTGTTTGTGCACTCCCATCCATGGACCAATACTTCTGCCACATGATATAAGAAGGTCTCCTTGACATCAATGAGAACCCCTTGTACCTAGTGCCAGGAATACAGGGTCCATAGCATGGACTAGTCCTGCAAATGAGAAGAGGGGACAGGTATAGGGACTATTCAATATAATTTGTTACAGAAAACTAAATGTGTTTTTGTAAAGGGAAATCATGCCTCTCCAATCTACTAGAATTCCTTGAAGGGTTCAATAAGCATGTGGACAAGGGGGATCCAATGGATATAGTGTACTTAGATGTTCAGAAAGCCTTTGACAAGATCCCTTACCAAAGGATGTTAAGCAAAGTAAGTTGTCATGGGATAAAAGAGAAGTTCCTCTCATGGATCAGCAACTGGTTTAAAAATAGGAAACAAAGGATAGGAATAAATAGTTAGTATTCAGAATGGAGAGAGGTAAATAGTCCCCCAGGGGTCTGTACTGGGACCAGTACTATTCACAATATTTATAAATGATCTGGAAAAAGGGGCAAACAGTGAGATGATACAAAACTACTCAAGATTAAGTCCCAGGCAGATTGGTAAGAGCTACAAAGGGATCTCACAAAACTGGGTGAATGGGCAACAAAATGGCAGATGAAATTCAATGTTGATAAATACAAAGTAAGACGCATTGGAAAACATAATCCCAACTATACATATAAAATAATGGGGTCTAAATTAGCTGTTACTACTCAAGAATGGGATCTTAGAGTCACCGTGGATAGTTCTCTGAAAACTCAATGTAAAACAGCAGTAAAAAAAGCTGAAGAATGTTGGGAATCATTAAGAAAGGGATAGATAATAAGAAAGAAAATATAATATCGCCTCTATATAAATCCATGGTACACCCACAACTTGAATACTGCATGCACATGTGGTTGCCCAAAGATATATTGGGATTGGAAAAGGTTCAGAAAAGGGCAAAAAAATGATTAGGAATATGGAACAGCTTCCATATGAGGAGAGATTAATAAGACTGGAACTTCTCAGCTTGGAAAAGAGACGACTAAGGGGGATATATTAGAGGTCTATAACTGGTCATGACTGGTTTGGAGAAAGTAAATAAGAAAGTGTTATTTACTCTTTTTCATAACACAAGAACTAGGGGTCACCAAATGAAATTAATAGGCAGCAGGTTTAAAACAAACAAAAGGAAGTATTTCTTCGCACAACACACGGTCAACCTGTGGAACTCTTTGCTAGGGGATGTTGTGAAGGCCAAGACTATTAAAGGATTCAAAAAAGAACTAGATAAGTTCATGGAGGATAGGTCCATCAATGGCTATTAGCCAGGATGGGCAAGGATGATATCCCTAGCCTCTGTTTTCCAGAAGTTGGGAATGGGTGACAGGAGATGGATCACTTGATGATTTACCTGTTCTGTTCATTCCCTCTGGGCTACCTGGCTTTGGCCACTGTCAGAGGACAGGATACTGGGCTAGATGGACCTTTGGTCTGACCCGGTATGGTCATTCTTATGTTCCTATGTAAAAGCAAACCAAAGTTTGGTAACAATCACAGTCACCCTAGAAGTACATACATGGGCAACAGAAACTTGATAATAGAGGGCTCTTCAATCTAGCAGAGAAAGATATAACAAGATGCACCGGCTGGCCATTAAAGCTAGACAAATTCAGACTAGAAATATGGCACACATTTAACAGTGACATTTAATATTTAACCAACCAATACCAAGGAATTCTCCAACACTAGAAATATTTTAATCTCAGTGGAACTATAGTCTAATTTAAGCACAGTTATTGGACTTGAAGCGGGAATTAATGCAGGGAAATTCTATGGCCTGTGTGTTATGCAGGAGGTTAGACTAGATGATCACAATGGCCCCTTCCGGCCTTAAAATCTATGAATTGTTGGGGAAGTACAAGGAAACAATAAGACAATACTGGGGAGATTTTTTGAGGAGGGATCTGAAGGAGAATGATGAAGCAGCTTTGCTGATCTCTGTGAGGATCTCCTTCCAAAAATGAAGTGCAGCATGGGAAAAATCACAAAGGTGCTTGCTTGATGGATGGCTAAAAAAGGGCCATGTCTTAAAGATGTTATGCAGAAAGAATTGGCAAGATTACACATAGCCTGGATGTGAGGGCCTAGAAAGAGGTTTAAGTTGAAGAAGACACTCAGATTGTGGGCCTGAGTAACAGGCAGAATGTTGGTATCCACAGTGATTGAAAAAGGAGGTAGTGGGGAGAGCTTATAGTAGTGAGAAACAGTGATTGTAGCACACAGAGATCATGTGCTGTGGCCCTGTTGAGGACTAGAGATCATCACATTTATTTACTTGGGGACAGACAAGTCTCCTCTGAAAGTTTAATTACCAGTGAATCAGACAACTTCTGCATATTGAACGCCTCCGTTAACATGGTGCTTGTTTTGTCACCGTTCAAATTCAATTATTTCTTTTCCTCCTTTTGCCACACTTGTGACTTATCACAGTCACTGTGCAAATCTCTTTCTTCCAGCGGCAGCTTGCACTCCGGCTAGGTTTGTGATGTTGGCCTCTCGGCACGCACAGATTGCTCACCACTCAAAAAAGTCTTTAGTGGCATTTGGATGAAGGAAAAAAGAAAGAAAGAAAAACTAATTGTTCAAAAATTGATCTTTGAAAAAAAGATACAAGTGAAACAGGAGTAATCAATAGGAAGTAATGCTTGAGTGGCCCCCAGAGACTGCTGCGAGCATGGGCCAGCTCAGAGTGAGGTAGTCATTCATCCCAGCTACTGTGTAGTCTAGCTGAGAAAAGCCAGACACGCCCAAATCAACTCATCTGAGCAGAGCAAAGCACTCACAGTACCTGTGCCCAAAGGGCCCAGCCTCTGTTATTATTTAATTATTTGTATTCTAGAAGCAGCTAGAGACCTCAACTGACATCGAGGCTCCCTTGTGCTAGGTGCAATCTTTGCCCTGAAGAACTTTTAATCTAAATAAAGACAAAAAAGAAGTATTATTATTTCCATTTTACAGATTGGGTAACGAGGCACAGAGAAATTGAGTAATATTGCCTTTCTGGAAGTCTGTGTCAGAAGCAGGATCTGAATTCTGAGTCTCAATCCAGTGCCTTCATTTTAAGACCATCTTTCTTTCAACATACTGAGTGCTCTGTCTGTCACTAGCAGGAGAAATGCATACATCACAGGTTTCAGAGTAGCAGCCATGTTAGTCTGTATTGGTAAAAAGAACAGGAGTACTTGTGGCACCTTAGAGACTAGCAAATTTATTTGAGCATAAGCTTTCATGGGCTACAGCCCCACTTTATAAGATGCATAGAATAGAACATATAAGAAGAGTATATATATATATATATATATATATATATATATATATATATATATATATATATATATATACATACAGAGAGGATGCCATACCAGCTCTAAGAGGCTAATTAATTAAGATGACCTGTTATCAGCGGGAAAAAAAACTTTTTAGTGATAATCAAGATGGTCAATTACAGACAGTTAACAAGAGGTGTAAGGATAGTTATCATAAGGAAAAAGAACAGGAGTGCTTGTGGCACCTTAGAGACTAACAAATTTGTTAGTCTCTAAGGTGCCACAAGTACTCCTGTTCTTTTTGCGGATACAGACTAACACTGCTGCTACTCTGAAACCTATCATAAGGAAACAGATTCAGCTAGTGTAATGACTCAGTCATTCCCAGTCTCTATTGAAGCCAGAGTTAATAGTATCTAATTTACACCTCTTGTCAACTGTCTGCAATTGACAATCTTGATTATCACTACAAAAGTTTTTTTCCTGCTGATAACAGGTCATCTTAATTAATTAGCCTCTTAGAGCTGGTATGGCATCTTCTCTGTGTGTATATATATATATACTCTTCTTACATGTTCCATTCTATGCATCTGATGAAGTGGGCTGTAGCCCACGAAAGCTTATGCTCAAATACATCACAGAGACATTTTTTCATCCGCTTGCATTTTAATTGGTTCTTAAAAACAAAGAGAAAAGTGGCAAATATAATTTGTGATTAAGAATATGTTACTACCCTAGATAACATCAACAAATTCCAGAGAGGAAAGTCTCTTTGGGGGAGTGTATAATATTTAAAGATGATCCTTTTTCTTTTTCTTTTTCCATGGCAGATGAATACAAACCTCAGTGCAGAGCACCAAATGACTACTGGCTGGGGAGAACAGCAATTTGTGATGTGGAAAGAAAGAAGTGATTCTTCTCCTGAGCTACACAAATAAGTTCTGTTTTGGTTTTTTTCTTGATGGCTCTCTCAGCAGAAAGCAATAATGGTTTTCTGGCCACTGACTGCCTACCCAGCACCACTGGCACCCATATAAAATGAATCAAATGTACCCATCTCTCTCCTTGAGATCTAATAATTAAGCACTTCTAACTCCCTTAGCATCCCACTCCCAGTCAGCCTCTAATGGTACTTACTTGGTGATATACAATTGCAACGCCAATACAAATTGAACTTTCGATTGCTGCTCAAGTGCAACTTAATGACAAAGAGAATTAATCATTTAAAAGGAAAATGGAGATATTTCTTTTTTAGTGCAGTTCTGGTATATTAACCTGTAACAGGAGCAAGTTAGCCTGGAGACTGTGAGCCTTCCACTGAGGCAACTGTACCCTTCAGGATGAAATATTCACTTCCTTGCTTTGGGTTGCTGAACTGCCAGCTCATTGAATGCTAGATTGTAACTCTGGTGTACAGTATATAGCTATCTAACTCTAATGACTTTTGTCCATACTGCATCTTTACATTTCCAGGAGAATGCCCGGCTGCAGGCGCAACTGCTGTTTTGTGAGCCAGTGTTCATATAGCATGCTAGACATACTCTGAGCTCTCTCATGTGGCCTGTACTTTTGTTCTTTCTAATTTTGTTGTTTCCTTTAACCTAAAATAAAAGTTGTTGAGAGTGAGTGTATACAGATGTTCTTTGTGTATTGAACACATACACATAAGATGGAGCTGACTCTAATTGTACACATACAAAAGCTTCTGTTTGACTAAGGCCTGTAGTTTGCAAATCATTTTGAAAAGTTTGTTGAGTCCTTTGGGAACGTGGATAAAACATCAACTACTCTGTGCTTCTTAAAGTACTTTTGTGACTCCATGTCCCCAGGTAGTGCACCTTTTGTACGAGCTAACAGTCACCTAGTCACACTTCCACAGGAGCAGGCTCAGAGTCCCCCTGTCATATAGCCTTTGATGAATAGGTCAACACCACCTTCAGTCTTAAGATAATGTTGAGCAATTAGGAAATACCTCCCCCCAACCCCGCAAGTGACTAGCTGTATCATTTCCCCCCTCCCACAACCCTCCCTTAGCACAGTTTAGTCTGTGAAAACTCCTCTCTGAAATCACAAAGAAAACGATTTTGATAAGCTATCACTGCATTAGACATCTCTCCAAGAAGCGCCGAAAGAAAATGTGCAGAGACAAGGCCCTGCATTCATGCATATGAATTTGATAATGCATCAATCTGGCTTTCTCCTAGGATGTGAAAATTCAAAAAAACAACGTAGACATGGCTGATGTGACTGGAGCTCACAAATTGTCACTGCGCTCCCAAAGCCTTAGCAGCCTTTCTTTTCTAACTGGCATGTCTGATTACTTTGGGGCAGGTTTTTTCCCTTCAGTTTTCTTCATCACGCTCAAGGTACAGTCTGCTGGAGACTGGTGCTGAGAGGTGTTACTACAGTGATAAAATCTCCCTGTTATTAATTTTTGTGTTAACAAATCCTTTCTGTATATAGGAAGATGTATGTTTCACAGAAAGATTCATCTTTGTGCTGTAAAAAAGAAAAGAGCTTTAATTAAATACCAGTAATGATTCCTTATCTTTTTTATCATATTACATGCTAGATATAGTTCAACGGAGGTTAGAGCATGTGGTTGGGAGACAGCTGTACTGTGTTCTATTTTCTTCTCTGCTATTGACTTTCTAGGTTACCCCAAGCAAGTAACTTAGGGGGTGATCCACAATGCAATATAGGTGCCTAAGGCTCCATGTGCAACACCACTGTGATCTGTGAAACTCCCACTTGGCTGTCACCTAAATCTGTAGGTGCCTAAACACACTCAGTACTTAAGTTTTAACTGTAAAAGTTCCCTAGGTGCCCAAGATTTAGACGCTGGGACATGCAAGCTGCTGCCCCACTCTAAGCAACCAAATACCTAAGCCCCAGCATGATTGACAACCAAGGGAAGATTGGCATTTGGCCGCGTAAATTGCATGCAGGGCCCAATCTGGTAGGTGGCCTCTGAGTACACATACCAAATCAGAACCCATTCAAAATCCAGAATAATGTGGTGGTGCTACATTATAACTTTTAGCCCAGTGGTTAGTGCATTTGCATGGTACATGGGAGAGCCAGGTTCAATTTCCCCCTCTTTGCCAGAGGAAGTGAAAAGATTTGAACAAGGAGGGGAGGGGTCTCTCAAGAGAGTGCTCTAACCACTGAGCAATGGGATATTCTGATGTGGGGCTCCCTGACTCTCCTGTTGAAGCTGTTGCACTGTGGATAAATAATGAAAGAGAGCGGAGCAGAGGGACTGGACCCTGGGTCTCCATTGGCCAGGTGGGTCCCCCTAACCACTGGATTACAGCATCATTTCCTCTTTCTCTGGCCCAATGACTCTTCCACTGTGGATAAATACTTAAATACTCATTGGGTCAGAGGGAGAGAGATTTATTGCATAAAAGTGTGGCCAGCGGTGACATTTTACAGATGATGGTCCATTCTGCCCCCTACTGGCCTCCATATGCCATGGCATATAGGAGTCACAAATGCACCTCAAGGGCCCATTCCCCAGGGGGAGAATTTCCTCAGTGCAAGCATGGCGGAGTGCCACCTTAAGCATCCTGATGCTGCCCTCTTCACAACCTGGCATTGTAGGGGCCATGCCACGGATGGGGCTAGGAGTAGGAGGATATGATTCTGAGGCAGAATTGGTTAGTTCTATAGCACATGGTAATATGGGGATTTGTGGCTGCATTAGAGCACATAGGTAGCCCGGGATAAGCCCACATGCCATGTTGGACAGCTACCTTTGTTTCCCTTCTTCATGAATTGTGCTTTCAATGCCTCCCAGAGCTGCAGCACAGAGTTATACTCAAAATGTTAAACCAAGGTCCTGATCACATGTGGTCATTAGCAATCCCAAGTCAATTTTCACAAGAGTGGAGATGTTAGTTGTCCTGGCCAAATTCCAGTGTGTGTAATGACTTTTGCAACCTACATTCTATGCAGCATTCTTCATCACTTCCTCTGTTAAATGGTTGTATATAGCTGAATGCTTTTAAGATTGCTGCCACATTCCAACCCACTACAAGTGGAATCTTTGCTGTGCAAGGAGCAACTCCGTGGGGCCAAGTAATGTTCCAGATGAAGTGGCAAACTCCCAAGGACTTCAGTGGGATCAGGATAAGAACCTGCATGAAAAATAACCTCTTCAATTGAAACTGCAGAGGATAATTATGCAGACAAAATGCTATTACCTGAGATGGAATGATTTCAGGGTACAAGGAGCAAACAACCTGACTCTGAAGAAAATTGCTAGGGCATTTTGATGACCAAAGGAGGCTAGGACTTCTAGTCTACATCTCTGGAAAGGTGGCTCCTCTGGCTGCCCAGCAATCTCTTTGTGTTTCTGTGTACCATGTCTGTTGGTTAAACTAAAGAAACAAGATGTTTACTGTTAATCCAAATTTATTGAAAGAAAAAGAAAATCTATAACAGGAAGGGACTGTGCACACTAAATAGCTTATGTAAATTTCTTCTGGTGGTGCTTCAAAATACAACTTACCTGGATTAATCAGTGTTTAAAAAATAGCCAGCAAAATACAATTGCTGTGATGTGTTTAGGGCACTCTTTGGGGAAAGAATATTTTGGTTCTGAGCCATGTCTCTTGGTTCCTCTGTTGAGTTCTGGAGTCGGCTATCATTAGGCACTGCTAAAAGATGAGAAGCACAATTTGGAAGCTGGAATTTAGAACCTAGGAGGAGGAGAGTGGCAGGTTGCTGTATTCCTGGAACCAGATTTCCACAGCATCTGGAGTAAGTCATTAAACAGTAGTTTGCATCAACCTGATAGTTGAGACTAAAGCTTTGTGGATTTGTATACTTGAATGTAACATATTTCCATTAAATATTATACGCTATCAATGATGATTTAATACTCATGTGATAATGTTACTGAGAGACGTTCCATCCTTGGCAGACCTATATGTTATGTATATGACTGAGTAATCAATATGTGCATAGCGGAAGCTCTGGATTGGACCTAATTAAAACAATATTGCACATTATGGGCCAGATCCTCAGCTGGTGTAAGCAGGTACAGTTCCATGGACTTCATTGGAGTTGCACCCATTTACAGCAGTTCAGGATCTGTCCTCCTGGTTAACAGCAAAATTCTTGATATTTGTGAGTTTGTGAATTAAACTGCTTTGCACTGAAAGTGCAACAAAAACAAAATTTGTTGGGCCTGGTTTTACAATAAGGCTCCTTTACACTACCAGAAAGGTATATAACATTTGTAGTAGAAATACGAATCAAGCCCATTATGTTATAATTTGCAGTTAACCTGGGCAATAACACCACACCTCTGACAGCACAAATGTGGCATACTAGGACAATGTTAAATCTTCAGCCTCTTGGCAAAGAAACGTGTTCTTCCTAGAGCTCTGCAAAGAAGGGAATAGCTGTTACCCAGTTGACATTCAGTTCTTTGTTACTCGAATTATTTCTTTCCTATGATTCCTATAGTAAAATTTCATCAAACAAATCTCTTCAAATTAAAGCAGCATAATATTATAACTGTTTTACTGCAGGAGACAGAGAATTTCTGCATGTAAATGATGGCTTCTTGCTTGGTGCAACAGATAACTCAGGGCTATGGGAATGCACTATAGAGCCTTTCGTCTTATGGCTCAGTTACCAGTTCAATTCCAGCACAAGTCAGTTGTTGCCATCTGAAGGATGTTTGGTGACCAGTAGAAAAGGAGTTAGTGCTCTTGGAGGGCTAATGATCATATCACAAAAACTGGCATTAATTTGGAGTTTGTTTGGGTTTTTTTGGACTGGAAGTTTTGCCAAGAATTAGAATGGATACAGAGGCTAAACTACCATCTCATCTCCATATCACAGTGAAGGCTAATTAGCCAAGGTCTCATTAGAGAAAGTTTGCACTGTGTCACTTGTGGTGGTATTTTTTTTCGTATAGTCACATGCCCCACTGGGAAACTCATTTAGCATAAACCACTTAACAATTGTTGAAGTCATTTACAGAGACACTAATTTATTGTTCACATCTATGAAAACAGAAACATTACACAAATATAGATATTGCAAGCAAAAAATGTAGTGTTCATGCAACATTAAAGCTGAGAAATGAGGCAGTCAGAAGTCAGGAAATACTGAATTAAGACTGAAAACTCAACCTTAGTTCTGCCTTAAAATATATTCTCTCTTTATTTCATGATAAATTGTCAGTTAATATTACAAACTGGAATTTTGTATGAAGCTTCACATACGTTAAGGTACAGTACAGTGCACACAGGCCCAGATCCTCAGCTGGTTTAAATTGCCTTTAAATCAATGAAGCAGCACCAGCCTAGGATTTGGCCCTGAGTCCTTAGATTTAGTTTTGCTGTAGATCTCTCGCTGCATTCTACAAAACAAGCCACTCCGTGAATTTGAAGGAAATCAGTTCATATGTGTTTTGAATCTTTGTCCATCATTTGTTATTAAGCAAGGGTTTTGCTCTGTCCCCAGGCCATTCTTCCACTACTTGGTTCTGCAGTGAGGTCATAATGTTAAACTTGTCACAGTAACCTTTATATCTGTGGTAGCAGGCTGTGATGTGACCAAAAACAATGATTATGTGGCTGTGGGTTCTAGTAGCTGAGTGCATAAAGGCAACAACTCTTTGTTCAGTGATGCCAGATAACAACAAAGGTGTTATTCCTATGCGTATATTTATTTGTTATGACTATTTCCTGTGTACCACCTCTTTAAATGTGAGGAGTCCTTCTGCCGGTCTGCTTGGAGGCAGTGCCGGGAGAAGATTCAGGATAGCTGTTGCAGAATTAAACACTCCAATCATGCTCCTTAATGGAGAATTTATGTTTGTTCTTTCTTGGTTGGTTGTTTTCCTCAGCGTAAAATAGAAGTTATTTAGACTGGAAGCACATATTGCTCTTTGTGTATGGAAAACAGAATCAAAGAGAATGCAGAGAACTCCTGGCCAAGACCTTGCACTTTGTTTAAATGTTTTTGACAAGCTTGCGCCAAAGTGAAAGTCTCTGTAAATAAAACTGCTGGATTATGTGCCACATTGTGAACAAGACAGACTGAAGCTGTTGAAATGTGTTTCCAACTGCTTTTAGGTGGGTGCATTTGGGAGGCCAATTTGTGATTTATCTGAATTTCCTGTTTAGCTTTGAATAGATTTGATCATGGAAATTGGCTGCATTTTTCTAGCTTGTAAAACCCAGTCAGCACTGACCTTTCACAGAACTGTATCTAATTTGTACTTTTATTCCACTGCAAGAATAGAATGAGACAATGATTCAGTTAAGGAATCTCACTTCACAAACCTATGGTGATGGCCAAGTGGAGGCAGGAAAGAAGAAACCCCACCAAGTAGTGTGTGAACCCTTTGATGAGGCTAACTCAAAACAAAACATCTTCAAAGAGTCATGGTGATTGATTCTCCACTCTGTTACACCAGTTTTATGCTGCTGTTACACTGACATAAAACTGATATAAAAAGAATGGAAAATCCAGTCTGCAATCACCTTAAAAGGCTCTGGCAAACTAAATGATGTGCTCATAGGCATATAGATGGACATGGAGGAGACCACTTACCCTCAATTTTCAGGTGAGACTACAGCTCCTCCTCACACCTCATTTTAAGTACTATGGTTGTTGGGGAAGGGAGAGGAAGGCAGCTGTGCCCAGTGCTGTGTCCTGCAGCACTTAGTCTCCTCCCCACCCATCTTCTAGTGCTGCTCCACCTGAATGCTGAGCTGCTCAGCTGCACGGAGATAATTGGCTCAGCAGGAGGAGCAGCAGAGAAAAGGCTGCTTCCCACCAACAGGTTGAGGAGGGATTCTGTTCCCAGCATGTGGGTGGATGGAAGAAAATGATCCCCTGGCCCTTTGGCAGGGAGGAGAAGAAAAGCCAGAGGGAGTGGGTTGAGAGCTGAAACTCTAAGTGAGTGAGAGGGGAGCTGAGGGGGTGAGGGGCAGGAGGAAGAAGAGGAGGAGAGAAAAAGTGGGGATAGGGTGAAAAACTAGGGTGAGAAGATCCAGAGAGAGAGAGTGAGTGGAAACAGAGAGGAAAGATAGCAGCTGTGTGAAAGCAGATATGGACACACATGAGGGAGGGAGGAGTATCTGGGGGAAAACTTGAGGGGAGCTTTGATAGACTTGGCACAGGGCATTGATGGATTTGAGATGTTCTGAAAATCTCCCCTCCCCAAGAGAAAGGACACAGTGCTTTGCAGTGTTGATGGGGCCCTCATGAGGACAGCAGGTTTCAAGGGTGCTTGAGGAGCCAGATTCTTTTTCTCCAGAAACTTAATATCAAAGGTTCAGGCCAGGGGAGATCATAGGGAGACTATATGTGTCTGGGGGAAGCCAAGGTGCCACAGGTGGTGGATTGGAGACTGACCCAAATGTAAGACCCAGAAAGCAGGGGGCAAGTTAAAGGAGATTTGTTGGAGAAACTGTTTGTGGTCCATTAGTAGAACTACAGGTAGAAAACTCTGAATTCTCTGTTATTTTTGTGATAATTAAACGAACTCAAGACAAAAATCATAAATAGAGAGTGTGAAATTCATCCTTATAAAGAGAGCCAGTACCAGGACTATGCAGCACTTAAGTCCTCAGTATAGATCTGAAGTGGAACCTAAGAAAGCCCATCCCTTGTCCTGGCCTTCTGCACAAGAGTGAATTTCAACCAAAGAAGGGGGAAGATAGGGAACTGAATAGACTCTATGACCACTGAAGACAAGGAGATGTCTATTCCAAAAAAGTGCTACTAATACTTTTGCAAAGGGATCCTACAAATTGTTCCTCCAGCCTGTGATAAATCTTATATGTTGGGGTGAAGGGAGTTTGCAGAGAGGAAGGGGTAAGCGACTAGAGAATCTTCTCATTCTCTTCCTTCCATTTAAACAAAAGCACTTTCTCATACACTAGAGGAGAGGGAACATCACTTTGCAAACAAATGCCTGAAGGGCATGTGCAGGCCAGCATTCATTCTTGTATAAACTGTGTCCTGTTTTTCAATCTGAAGTGGGAGGGGAAGTTCTCATGGAAAGACTCTTGACCAGGAAATGTTTTGAAAATGCCTACAATTTCTGGCAATCTGGTCCATTCCCCAGGCTGAAGATTTATTTTTCAACATTAATTTTATCAACCCCTGTGATAATTGTTTAACAATATCCAGAAAGGGGATGACTCCATCAGACTAGTCAGGATATGTCTACACAACAATTGGGAATTTGCTTCCTAGCACAGCTAGATAGACACATGCTAGCTCTACTGAACTAATAGCAATGTAGCCAGGGAAAGCATGTGCTGCTTTGTGGGGTCCAATGAGTTTGTACTCAGGTGGCTAGCACGCTGCCATGTTTAGTGCACTAGCTCAAGAAGAGCTAGCACATCTGTCTACCCATGTTGGGAAGCAAGCTCCCAGCTGCAGTGGAGACATGCCCTCAGAGAAAGTAAATAAAGAAGTGTTATTTACACCTTCTCGTGACACAGGAACTAGGGGTCATCAAATGAAATCAATAAGCAGCAGGTTTAAAACAAACAAAAGAAAGTTTTTCTTCACACAATGCACAGTCAGCCTGTGGAACTCTTTGCCAGAGGATGTTGTGAAGGCCAAGACTATAGCAAGGTTCAAAAAAGAATTAGATAAATTCATGGAGGATAGGTCCATCAATGGCTATTAGCCAGGATGGGCAGGGTTGCAAAATCATGCTTTGAAGTGCCGCTAGCCTCTGTTTGCCAGAAGCTGGGAATGGGTACCAAGGGATGGATCACTTGATCATTCCCTCTGGATCACCTGGCATTGGCCACTGTCAGAGGACAGGATACTGGGCTAGATGGACCTTTGGTCTGACCCAGTATGGCTGTTCTTATGTTCTTATGAAACAATGCCAATCCTCCTGTAAGTTTGGGGGGAAAGAATTTGAAACAAGGGTATGCCGAGAGCCTCTTCCTGCGTCTCTGAGCCTCACCTGTTGCTATCAAAAAACATCACAAGAAAGCAACCACTGCTTTCTCACCTTTTGTAGAAGACACAGGCTCTGGAAGATGCACTGCTCTGTCTCTTTACCTTAACAAGAACAAGAAACTTTCCCTGTCTCTGCACATTTCAAAAACTGACTTTTTTTTTTTTGCCACTACTGTATGTGGCAATGTAATATTTCTGTTTGCTATTTCAATTTCACAGCTGAGCAGGATCTACAGAGACAGAGAATTCTAATAAAATTTCAGAAACATTTAATGCAATGACTGGCAGATGGGGAAAGGGTTTGTGGCAGCTCCATTTTTGTGATTATGTTAACAAAACATGGCATGTGCTTTTCTAATGCACAGACAACAGTTTCATTTACAATTTAAATCTGATGACTGAAACACTGATTAGATGACTTCTTCAGAGCTGTGTTTACCACCTGAATGGTCTAATAACATAGAAATGGTTATTTTTCTTCCCTCAAATTAACGTTCCAGACCCAGAGTTTAATGAAGTTACACAGGGCAATTTCAAAAATTGTCTAAGTGCAACAATGCAATTTTAGTAAACTATTTATGCATACTTGATTATGCAATTAGGGAACAATGGAGTATTTTAATCTATACTAGAAAGTCCTTTAAATAAGGAATAGGCACTCCAGAGCATTAATAGGCAGCTAAAGGAAAAGATTGAGGGGCTTGTGGGCTACACAGGCAGCTATGTGAACCCTTCAAAATTTGGTTCAAATTGGGGTTTTCGAGATTTATGTAAAATAACATTTGCAGACCCTGAAATCAGCATACGTTTTGTCCGTCAATCAACCTAACTAGCTAGGCACTTGTGAGATTCTCATCATTGTATTATTAGAGGTTCTGATCTGAATTAATCCTATGTTTGAATCATGCTGGAAAACTTTACTTAAAGTTTGCGTATGACATGTTCATGCCCATTTCCAAGGGTTGTCTGGTTTGTCGGTTCACTGGAATCAGAAGTTGGACCAGATGTCATCTCTGATGCCATTTCAGAGCTTTGATTTCAGTGAAATAAATTTTCCCTTCTAAAAGTGGATATGATTATGAAGTGAGCCAAGATATTAAATAATAGTGAGACAGCTCCCAGTCTACTGGAAGAATTATAGAAGGTGCTAATGCACTGCCTACCAGAGTCAGACGGACAAGGGAGTTAGGAGGAAATGTATGGTGGTATCTTTTCCCTTGGATTTTTCCAGCTGAATCAGAGTTCCTTTAAAATGCAGGCTCAGAAACTAAGTAAAAAATACTTCTGCTGTTTTCAGCTGATCCCTGATGATCCTTGCCTGATTATAGGGGCACCGGAGAGAGATTGTGTGGCTTTTGCCATGTGAATTAGGCTCAGGTCTCAGAATGGAAAAAATGAAGATGCAATACTGCAAATGCTACTAAGTTGGTGGATCATATCCTGCTGGCAGTCCTTCTTCCTAGCAATCTCACTCTCTTTATTGCTTGTTCCCATTTAACCATGTATGAGCCCCTCTCCACTGCTCTGATTCTACCTGAGCACTGAGCACTATCCCATATGACTAAATGGAAGCCTTTTTGATGGGCCAGGGAGATTGAACTCATCAGTGTATTTTCAAGTCTCTTTTCTTTACTGATGCAAACATTTCCCCCTCATCCCAATAACCCTAGGAAGCCAACGTCACGATGGCAGAATGAGTTACATTCTAATGTCTCGTGCATCTTCAGAAAAAATGGGCAGCTACATTTGATAACTGAATCTTTTTCACTTGTGCTGATGTAAGAGGCAGAAAGACCCAGGTGGGTTTTCA
The DNA here is from genome assembly GCF_025201925.1 of Gopherus flavomarginatus. NCBI lineage: Eukaryota > Metazoa > Chordata > Testudines > Testudinidae > Gopherus > Gopherus flavomarginatus. The sequence continues at coordinate 82,929,589 of NC_066621.1, forward strand.
GATCCCATGTGGAATTTGCAGCACCAGTAGTTAAAAAAAGAAAACATCTTCTGACTTGTGAACTGAGCAAATCTGATCAGAGAAATCGCTGACAGGAAATAAATAGGGAACCCCGGGATGCCATTTTTAGAATCACTTTTCAGAGCAGAACTGCAATTTAAAGTGACAGCTGAAGCTTGTATTTCCAAAGAGTTCTTTTAAACAGTGTTTCAAAGAAAGCTAACAGCTGATATTTTAGGTGTCCCAACATGCATTACAAAGCAAAGAGTTAGATACCAGCTGCACAGCAACTGTGCAGGCAAATGCAGTAGTTCACAAGTAGCCTGGGATTTAAACCTATTTTATTGAGAGAAGAAATATTTATAGTGTCCTTCACAAAGGGAGATGGAATTCAGCTGTACTGAGCACCAAGAGGAGTCTTCATTGAGGCTGCTGGACACAGACTTGTAGTTTATTCTAGCTCCCAGAGTGACACAAACAGACCGTGGAGTGGAGTGTCACCACATAGGGTCGCCATAAGGCCTGGCCTGGCCAGGCCAGTGATAGGAGGGGCTACATACTACGTTATGTGATTGAAACTAACAGTGCTATGTTCACTCACTCCTTTTGGGAGAGCGCCAAAGTATCTTTTCCTTCCTCTCCAGCAACCCCATCTCTCTTCCAAACAGTAGCATCTATAAAACTACAGAACATGTTTTTTTGGGGTGAGTGCAGGATACTGACTGTTTGTTGAGGGTGGTGTAATGAGTAAGAATGTGGCAGAGAGATTGTGGGTGCAGAGAAGCTGTCAGGGGGATAGTAGATCCCTCAGAGTCCACTAAAGGGAGTCCTGAGGCACTGGGAACACATTTTCTTTTTGGTATCTGATTTTCTCCAATATACAGTAATTCAAGCGAACATCAGTTCAGATCAAATGAAAACTGACTGAACTACCTCCTGCCCAAAACTTTGTTGCGGTTCGTTTACCTCTTTCTTTTCCTGTTTTTTGTTTTTGTTTTGTTTTTTTCCATTCCATTTGATGTCCTTTTGCCATTCCAGGATTGGAAATGTCACCAGAGCTTGTTTTTTATGAGATGGCTAACCCATTCTGGCAGACTCAAGAGGGTATGGATACTTGGATCTCTTGTGTGCATATTTGAAGCAGACCAGACCTTCTGAGGTTATCCACCCATTGGTATGATCTGGCCTGGGTCTGGAACCATTATCAGGTGGCTGAAAGGCAGTATAAACCAAGTCATAAACTGCCCTGTTGTCTTTTTCTCACTTTCTCCAAGTTGAGGCTGAAATATAGACACCTCATCTCTCTGAATCTGATGGGTTTTTAGGGGCTTAACTTCTTCCTATACAAACTAGACTCCTTATCAGTCTTGACTACAGGATTTGATTAGCAAAGTGTATGGTTGCACCTGCCTGGATGCATTTTTTTGTAACATTTGCCCTGAAGCACCATCTAAAGATGAGTTTTCTTCATCTCAGGAGAAATGTATTTATTTATTTATTTATTTATTTTAAAATTCTAAAGTATGCTGTTTTCTGCTTGTTCAAAGTTCACCCTGACAGTTGGCTGTTAAGGAGCAAAGCTTCATATGGCATATTGAAAGGTCAAAGCATGCATTAAATCGTGCATTGTAAATCAAAGCTTTGTAATTCACAGGCTGTGGCTTGGAATTTTCATATAAAAGGAACAGGGTAAGAAGAAAAGTTTCATCCCTTCTTAGTTCTGTTAGCCCCACAATTCAGTCCTGTGTCACAGCAGTGCCACAGCCTTTTGCTGATATGAAGGTTTTATCGCCACGGCTCTTCAGAGTTGTAATGTATCTAGAGCAGGTGCCTGGGAATCGGGACTTCTGGATTCTATTCCCTGCTTGAACATTGACTTGTTGTTGTCTGACCTTGGGGAAAATTTTCAAAAGTGTCTAAGTGACATAGGAGACTAAAGCCCATTTCAAGAAATGATCTAGCCACTTAGGAACTTAAGTCTCATTGGAAGTCAATGGGACATAGGGTTCCAAGTGCCTAAGGGACATGCTTACAATGATATTTAGGCACCTAAAGATGCTGATCGGTGCTTTTGAAAATCCCACTATGCATCTGCCTGTATCTTTAGATGCCTAAATACCCTTGAACATCTGACCCTAGGTCACTTCTGAAAAATGGGACCTAGGTCACTTAGGCTCTTTTGAAAAATTTACCCTAACCCTTTCTGAATCACAGTTGCCCAAATGCTAAAATAGAGATTATAATACTTCCCTACTTCACACTGGACTTAGTGCTTGTGAGGACAAATGAAATAAAATATTTGTGGTATGCTTTGAGATCTTTAAATAAAAGGGAATATAGAGTGTAAATGCTTTAATTTAACAAATAATGAATGCGTAAGAATGGCCATAGTGGGTCTGACCAATGGTCCATCATCCTGTATTCTAACAGTGGTTGGTGCCAGATGCTTCAGAGGAATGAACAAAGCAGAGCATTTACCAAGGAATCCATCCCCTGTTGTCCAGGCTCAGTTTCTAGCAGTCAAAGGTTTAGGGACATGCAGAGCATGGGGTTCTAACCCTGACCATCTTGACTAACAGCTATTGATGGAACTATCCTTAATAAGCATATCTAATTCTTTTTCTAACCCAGTTACTATTTTGGCCTTCACAACATCCCCTGATAATGAGTTCCACAGTTTGACTGTGCGTTGTGTGAAGAAGTACTTCTTTATGTTTATTTTAAACTCGTTGCCTATTAATTTCATTGAGTAAGCCCTAGTTCTTGTGTTATGTGAAGAAGTAAATAACATTTCATTATTCACTTTCTCTACCCATTCATAATTTTCCAGAAGTCTATCATATCCCCCCTTAGTTTTCTCCTTTCTAAACTGAACAGTCCCAATCTTTTTAATATCACTTCATATGGAAGCTGTTCCATAGCCCTAATCACTTTTGTTGTCCTTCTCTGTACTTTTCCCAATTCTAATATATCTCTTTTGAGATAGGACAACCAGAACTGCATGCAATATTCAAGGTGTGGGCATATCATGGATTTATACAATGTCTTATTTTCTATCCTCTTCCTAATGGTTCCTCACATCGTTAGCTTTTTTGACTGCTGCTGCACATTGAATGGTCACAGCTAATTTAGATCCCATCATTTTGTATGTATAGTTGGGATTAAGTTTTCGAATGTGCATTACTTTGAATTTATCAATATTGAACTTTATCTGCCATTTTGTTGCCCAGTCATCCAGCTTTGTGAGATCCCTTTGTAACTCTTTGCAGTCAGCTTCGAACTTGACTATCTTGAGTAAACAACCTTATTATAAACAATAATAAACTAGCAATGCACTTGTTTAGTAGTAGTGATTCCACTACTGAAATCCACTCCCTGTCAAGTTTGAAGATTTGAAGAAAATATTGATTTAGTTAGGTCCTCATATCCACACAAAAGTTACACTGACTTAGTTACAGTTGATTTTTTAAACCAGTGCAAATCCTGTTGTTAACATACTTTAATTGGGCTACATCTGGTTTATACTGATCTAGTTTAATTGACTTTACTGATTTTAAGTGTGTCCACACAGAGGTTTGTACTAACTAGCTTGACTTAAAAAACAATTTTAGTTTTGTGATGCTAACAGACCAGGTGCCAGTTCTTGCCGAGGCTTTAGGCCTCAGCTGAGCACTGATAAGTTCATTGCTGGAAACCAGTCTGTTTCACCTGTGTGTTAGTAAGGCTAAAATGGGTACTGGATTTATAACAACGTGTTTAGACTTCATGAAATGCTTGTAAGTTGCTGCATGCATTAATCTCACTTGTAATAGCTTTATTATATGCTATAAGGTAATATTTAAGCTTTGCTTTATAACTGTAAAAAATGTTTGCTCTGGAACCTGTGAAGGTAGAATGAATTATATTGTAAAAATAAGAATGGATTAAAGAAATGTTGTATGTACCTTTAAGCAGAAATAAGAAATGTTGAAATACAGGTGCCAGGAAAAGAAACATTAGGCGTAAACAATGGTGCTAATGGCGAAACATTAACAGAAGATCAGTAATAGTTAGTAAGGAAATAAGATATGCATGCCTAGCCCAGGTAAACTTATCAGATTCTGCTTTCTTTGTTATCTTGTTAAGTTCTCGCTCATTTATCTGTATACATAAGATAGTTTGTGTCTTGCATGGTGCTCACATTATCTGGGTGTAATTAGCAGAGCACTGCACTAATAAAACAGAGTGGTCTGACAAACTGTGAGTCCTGAGTCTAACTTTGACAAACCGTGAATCTGCCAAGAGGGATTGTCTCGTGCACATCAAGAAGGCTAGTGAAACTAAATGGGCCCTGATGAGGCTATGTGCAAAAGGGCTTGTCCCATCAGCTTGAACTCTGGAAGAAGGAAATAAAGACAGCTGACAAGAAAACCTTTCATCTCATTTGCTGTTTAGACTCTCACAGGGCTGCAGCTATGAAACAAAAGTAGAGATCCCCAGGGTCAGCCTAGGTAAAGCCTAAAAAACATTCACTTCTGACCAATTATTACAATTCTGTCACCTTTTGGAACCATACACTGTAACTCATTTTTGTATATATGTTGCCTTCTTTAACCTGTAAATAACTCTTATTTCTTTTTCCTAGCTAATGAATCTTTAGTTTATTACAGAATTGGCTACAGGTGTTGTCTCTGGCAAGAGCTCTAAGATATAAATTGACCCTGCAGGTAAGTGAATGGTCCCTTGGGACTAGAAGCAACCTGAATCTTTTGTGATCTTTGGTGTATAGCAACCCCCTATCACTAAGACTGGAGTGCGCAAGGGGACTGCCTGTGACTCCATAGTAAGACTGTTATAGTGCTTTAGGAGGTCACACTTGTTACGGGTTTAGTGAAATCTACTTATAGAGCACACAACCAGTTTGGGGTCTCTGCCCTGCTCCTTGACAATCTTCCCTGAATTTGGTACTCACACTCCAGACAGTGTGACAAGTTTAACCAGTGTAATGTTTATGTGTAGAGGAGGCCCAAGAAGAGGGCAGAGGAAATGTATTTTGATACCTCTAAGGTTCTTTGGGTCCAGTTCTGATTTAATTTACTCTGCTATCAATTTGGAGGAAGGCCACTGAAGTCCATTGAGATACAGTGTAAAAGAGATCAGAATCAGCCCTGAATTTATCTTCCTTTAATTATTTGTTCTAAATTTGTGCTCAAGTTAGTGTTTATGAAAGTGATGGATTAGAGACAAGCATGGTGTGAGCGGACCTATTGTGACTTGTCCACCGACAGCAATGCCAACACACCTCAGTCCTGATCTGCACCAACTGTACCAATCCTAGATATTCCACATTTGTCATTTCATCAGAGTTCTGTCCTCTAATAGCCCCAGCTGTTACAGTACAGGGATTCAGTAGCAACCCCTTTCTACTCTTGAACAAGTGCCAAAGCTATTGCCTCACTCCTTCTCATTCCTCCCTTAAAGTCAAAAATCAGATTTCTTCTTTCCAGAGTGACCAATTGAAATCCTGCTCCTTGTGTTGTAAATACAAATAAAAGTTTATTTGAAGTGGGTTGGAAAATAAAGAAAAAAATCCCATGTCTAGTCCGATGCAACAAAATCACTACTGGACTGGCATACATTTTGTATTTGTTAATCTGTTATAAAGAATATTATTTTGAAGTTACTATAGCTAAACTAAAAGGCTGCCAGTGCTTCTCTTTGATCATCAGTTTAGATTTTCTTCATGTCTCAATAAGGTGGGCCTAACAAACAAAAGTTTCCACTTTTCCTTCATATTTTCTTTTTAATATATCACACTTCACTTTGATGCTGAGCTGAAGCATGTGCCCAATCCAATTTACTGTAGTGGAAGAGCCCATAGTCCTTCGACCCCAGAACAGTAAGACAGTGTGTTTCTGTTGCCCAGCAGTGGTTATCTGATTATCTAATTCAGGGGGTTTTCATTTCTGTTCCAAGGGGGCTTCACGGCTTATAAAAACATTCATATAACTAAAAGGTTGTTTTGTACCTCAGGGGTACACATAGAAGCTCACCTTATCTCTTTTGAAGGATTTACGGGTCAGTGGCGACAATCAACACGAGCTCTCAGTGCAATGCAGTGGCCAACAGGGCTAATGTGATTCTCGGATGTACAAAAAGGGGAATATCAAGTAGAAGTAGAGAAGGGGTATTGCCGCGGCACACAGCATTGTATGACTGCTACTAGAAAACTGTGTCCAGTTGTGATGGCCACACTTCAAGAAGGGTGTGGAAATACTGGAGAGAGTTTGAAGGAGAGCCACAAAAATGATTTAGGGCCTGGAAAATAAGCCTTGGGGTGTGAGGCTTAGGAAGTTCAATTTATTCAGCTTATCAAAGAGAAGGTTGAGAGGTGACTTGATGGGGCTTTTCAACCTTGTTGCCAAAGGCATAACAAAAGCCAGTGGCTGGAAGATGAAGGTAGATAAATCAACCTTGAAATAAGACACGCTGGCCTCTCTTTGAAGGCAATAAAACATTGGAACAGTTTACAGGGGGAGATGGTGGACTCCCCATCACTTGGAATCTTTTTAGAGATATGCTTTAAGCCAGTTTCTGGGAGAAATTCTGTAGCCTGTGTGTGCAGCTCAACCCATGCCTCAGGGCAAATGGCTAAGGCCTTGGGTGTTTTTCATTGTCCTCTTCAGCAGTGGTTCTCAACCAGGGGTCCAGGACCCCCTGGGGGGCCACAAGCAGGTTTCAGGGGGTCTGCCAAGCCTGGCCAGCATTAAACTCACTAGGGCCTAGGGCAAAAGCTGAAGCTCCGCTGTGCAGGACTGCAGCCTGGCGCCCCAACACCTGGGATTGAAGCTGAAGCCTGAACCACTTCTTTTCGTGGTGCCCTGGGCACCTGCCCTGCTTGCTACCCCTTAATGCCACCCCCGACTTTTATATGAAGAAAACCAGTTGTTGTGGCACAGGTCGGCCGTGGAGTTTTTATAGCATGTTGGATGGTCCTCAGAACGAAAAAGGTTGAGAACCTGTGCTCTGTAGCACGGGACATGGTTTGCCTGCTGTGACCTGGGCATATCCCACCTAATTAATTTTCTGCCATTGCAGAAGTCTTGAGCATGTTTGGCAGCTTGGTCTCTCCTGTTCTTTCCTAGTGGCACACCGTTTTTTCTCCTGAGGACAAAATCCTTTAGTCTAATTAGAGTGTTGGGCATCATCTAGGGATATAAGTGTGAAAATTAATGGCCTGTGGTATCCAGGAGATGAGACTAGATAATCCGATGGTCTCTTCTATCCTTAAACTCTGTGTATGAAAGATTTTTAAACTCTCTTGGGAGAGAATGGTTTCTTACCATTCACCTGGAGATAACCTGAGTTTGCAAGCTAGTTGCCATGCACCGTCACACATAGAGCACAGTACTGAGTTCCTCAAGACTTACTCGTATCATGCAGGAAGTTGCCAACTGCCACGATAAGACACGGGTAGATCTCACTGAGTGACAAATAGCACAACACAATATTACCTCCAGGATTCCAGCTGCATGGCAAGGCAAAGAATCACTAATGTGAAGTGGAGAAAAAACAATACAAGCTAGAGAATGAGACTGAAACATGAAAAAGCATCCTTCTAATTTCCGTAATATAAAGGTCCCCACTCAAGAATCCCAGCTAATCAGAACAAAAGCAGTGACAACTAAACTCTCTGAATAAATTAAAAATCCATGAGTCTAAAGTATAAAAGAGCTATCAAAGCATGCTAGACAGATACTGTCAGTTCTGAAAGGAATTCCTACACATCTTCACAGCAGCATCCTAATCTCTATAAACTGTTTGCAAGAGCTGGGCTGAGGCAGCCCCAGCCAATCCTTGACCCACTTCAGAAAGCAGGCACTATTAACACTTACATGAGAAGCTGAAGCCATCCTGATATCTCAGACCCAGGGCCGGTGCTACCATTTAGATGACCTAGGCAATGGCCTAGGGCACTAGAATTTCTGAGGGGCGCTATTTTGCTGGGGGGCTGCACGCAGGTCCGGTGGACCTATCACAGTCACGCCGGTGGACGGTCCGCTGCTGGAAAGGCTCCGGTGGAGCTGCCGCAGTCATTTCGGCAGACGGTGCGCTGGTCTAAAGGCTCCGGCGGACCTACCGCAGTCATGCCTGCGGCAGGTCCACCGAAGCCTTTAGACCAGCGGACCTCCCGCTGGCATCACCGCAGCAGCTCCACCGGAGCCTTTCCAGCAGCGTACCGTCCGCCGGCATGACTGTGGTAGGTCCACCAGGGCCACGGGGGGCGGCGAAATGGCCTATGGCGTCAGAAACCCTGGCACCGATCCTGCTCAGACCTGTGCTGCTCTGTCAGAATACAGAAATGCCCTCACTAAGCTACTCTTTTGCCAGTTCTGTATTCTAGATGGAGGACATATTAGCAGGCAATTTGATGTCTTTATGTGTCTGTATAGTGCCCAGCACTGTACTATTTGGCCACCAGTGGTGTAAGGGTGAAAAAAGAAGTCTGTAAACTAACCTAAACACCATATTCCCCAGATGAGAAGTGTGTAAACTCCAATTACCCTTGACTATACTGCTGCTTACCACTCATATACAGAATACCTGAGAGCTTGGTGGTAAGAAAGGGAGTGGGGAGAGATTGAGGATTTTATCCCTGGCTCTGCTGTTGGCACACTATGTGACTTCAGGCAAGTCACTTAACTTCCCTGTGGCCTTCCATTCTCTGCAAAGGGAATTTGTGGGTCATAATTAACTGATGTTTTGAGAGACTTAAATGAAAAGTGCCAGAGATATGCAAAGTATTTTGATGTCTGTACTTCTGTCTCTTTTTTCTAGTTTTTAGTGTGCCAATCACAGTTTAATCTAGGGTTCACATCTCAATGTGTATTGTCCATTTAGAGTTAGCTTTTCAAAAATTGGAAGCACAGACCTGTGCAAAATTGTGCATCTACTTTCAGGGAAAATTACCACCATTGCATGTGCAGAAAGTATGAGGTATGCAGTATTGATTGTAATAATTGTAGATATACCAATCTCCTAAAACTGGAAGGGACCTTGAAAGGTCATCAAGTTCAGCCCCCTGCCTTCACTAGCAGGACCAAGTATTCATTTTTGCCCTGGATCCCTAAGTGGCCACCTCAAGGATTGAATTTATAACCCCTGGGTTTAGCAGGCCAATGCACAAACCACTGAGCTATCCTTTCCCCCTGAGAATAGAATAAAGAGAATGGCAAGTCCAGAAAGCAGGCATAAGGATAACAGTAAAGATCTTTTGTTCATATAGTATCCTTCATCCATAAAGATTACAATGTGCTAGACAATCTTTGCAAACTTCTGATCTGACCTCTTGCTCTCTCTTGCTATCAGTGACTGGAGAGACCAAATTCCCCCTCACTGCTATAGGTCCTTCTGTGTCACAGAGGAGGTACAATGGTGGGAGAATCATGCACTGCTGCTGTCCATGCTGTACTGGTCTCACATTGAGAGCCTTTATTCAGTCTGGTGGGCTGTCAGCATTCAGTGACCTATATACCAAAACAGATGTGTGAATCAGTCTAATCTCTATAGTATTGCTTTATTTTCTTTTTTCTTCTTGGCTCTCAAAAGCAACCAGAAGGTGAGGATTAAAGAAGTGTTCCATTGTATAATAAAGAATTCCATAATTTCCCTTTGTATGACATGGAATCAGAAAGGGCCCCAAAAACTGGGCTGCTCTGAGTACCTTGCAGTTCCCCATATCTTGGACAACAGCTGTTACATTTGTTCCTCAAATTTTTGCAATAATGGTTTAAGTTTGTTCACTGGGAAGAAATAGCAGGAAAAGCCACAGAAGAGTTTAGGATTTCAAAAAAATGCACTTTTCTGTATCACTTTAAATTAAACTAAATCCAAGTGGTCACACATTTTGTTGAGATTTAATATGCCATTTACTGCATGTTAATTAAATATGGTACAAATTCGTCTCTACCAAGGACTTCACAGCTGTCTCTGTGTTGCCCACCATGGATACCCGAAGTATCATACAGGCAGTGGGGAACTGAATTGTCCTGCTCCAAAAGTGCAAGCCCGGAGAATAACCATTTGCTGTTAGGCATATAGGGCCTATAACATCCAGTTGAGCATTTCTGATTCTATGCAGCAAAGGGAAGTGGTACATACAAACATTAGTTGGTTCATTTTAATATGTTTAATTGGTTTCATACTGAGCCCAGTTCCTAGGGGAAAGGCGTGCGCATCAAAGAAAATACTGTGAAAATTGGCCTCATTTGCCTCTCTATTGGCAGTCACAGCAGAGAGACCAAGGACTGAATAGGCCATAGAGTTTAAACTTCTGTCTCACTCCTATGACTGGTTCCTTCCAACGAGGTTTGAAACCCATTGATAGGGCAGTTTAAGGGAAGCTTGCACAGCTGCTACTTGTGGCCTACCCAAACTGAAGATGGAGGGCTCACACTTCAAGGGTGCCCAACCATCACCTTTCACTAGCACTAAGACCGCCAAGAAATATATTGCAATGAAAATTTTTAAAAAGTATGTTCATGCCCTTTTAAGAACTAGAGGAGGAGAATGCTGGATCCCAGTAGGCATAGTCCTAATGAGTCTCAATGAAGTGAGAGAAAAGAGCTTTGTGTGCAGTAATTTTTTAGAAAACATTGCATTTCAGGATGCATCCATCCTATAAGGTAATAAATAGTCAGATCATCAGTTCAACAAACTTTGGAGCCAAGAATGTGGTCTTAACAAGCATTCCTCCAATTATTATTAGACTGCAATATCCAGCAATTAAATATTCTAAATGTAGAAGTAGAAATATTTCTTCTTCCAATGAAATGAGATGCTGAGGCATCTGTTTTTGTTGTGGGGGCCATATGAATAGCATAAACAGTGGCCAGTTTGAGTGAGTTAACTACCACACCCATGTGAGTCAATAGCTGTACAGTATCCCTGGGTTCTGACAACGGAGTCAATCCCATTGCACTGTAGCAAATGCTAACTAGATGACAAATGATTTAAAAAAACACTTTTCATATGATTTCACAGTAGCTAAGGTGATTGGCTCTGCTGTGCAGCACTGCCCTCTGCAGTGTGGACTCAAAACCACTCAGATGTTTGGATTCCATTTCCCCCTTGTGGCTAGCAAACTGAAAGGAACAGAAAAGCTCTGATGGAGATTCTCATTTAGTTCTATCTATCTCACACTTGTCCCCATGGTATCCAAATGCATATTGTAGATAAAAGCCTGTTTCTTCAACAGAATATTCTGCATTCTGTGTCACGAAGATGTGAGGTCTCTGTGCATATAGCCCAGAGAGTATTAAAAGTGCAACACAATAAGAGGAGATGCTAAGCTCTACATAAAGGAGATCAATCTGTTCCCTTTCTCCTTTCCAGGCCAAAAAAACCACATATAAAGCTAATAAGGCTTTGAAAATAAAAATGGCATGTCCCTCATCCTGGAAAAGGCTTTCAGAACTGTAAGAGCAGACCTTAAATTACAGGCTTTTTACTATTTCTCGGTACAGTGTGTCTATCTGCAATTTCTCTTCTGCAGCCCAGTGTCACCTCTCTTAAAATAACAGTCTGGAGCTACTTTGTGAAATTGTTCAACCTTCCAGAAATACAAAGGTACAGATTCTTCTTCTTCTCCCTTTCCTTCTGCCCTTCTGCACCAACCTCACCAGCACCCTTTCAACAGACATTGTATCACCAATTCTTTTGGGAGGTTACTGTGATTAGCGATATTAAATATTTGCATGCAGTGTGAAATAAATAAGATGGGGGGAGGTATATAGCTGCATTTTATATCACTTTTCAAAGGACCTAGAAGGAATGACTAGAGTATGCAAATGAGCAAAATTCAGGACTTAGTTCAACAAAGTTACACTCTTTTGCCCAGAACTGGTTTTGGCCCATAAAGCAAACCTGCCTGTTATTTTGCACTAAATCAAATACTTAATGCCTTAACAGCTGCACATAACAAATGAATGAGGCCTCTTTGACTTTTTGTTAACGCACATATTCGCTGTGCTAGCAAAGGAAAAAGAAACTCTTGTTCTTTCAGCGCTTGTTTATGGCTCTTTAGCGCCACTGTCTGGTGGTGATTTAAATTTGATAGAGAATTGTAAAATAATTTCTTTTCAGAGGTAAGATGTCACTGTTATGCCCCAAAACATAGATAGCATTTAAGGTTTGGGGGTGGAGGAGGTCTGTGGAAAGTTTATTAAGTGAAATACTGGCCCCATTGAAGTCAGCGGGAGTCTTTCTGTAGAGTGCCATGTGGCTGTTACATTTATTAGGAATGGTTGTGAGCTGGTAATTCACGCACAGAGTCAGATCTGTAATTTCCCAGTGTGCTTGGCTTGTCCAAACTGGCATTTTTGGGTCATTGCATTATACAGAGAGGAGAATAATGAAGTTCTGATTTTTCTCCAAGTGGATCTAAGGATTTTAGTGCAGGTTTGTCTCCAATTGTCTCTCTGTCTGTCTGTCCATCTATCTCTGGCTTTACAAAGGGTTCTTGTGAGCTCTTTCAGAGAATAATTCACAAGAAATAATTTTTTTCCAACAATTTCTCCTTCTAATATTCCCCTGTTCACAAACTCATCCTGAACAAATTGTGACACTTTAGCAGTTCTGCCCACCCACGGAGATTCCACTGAGGGGGGCAAGAGGGTTTTAACTTGCATTCTGGGCTTTACAGGAGGCACTCAGAGACTATGACAAGAAGTGTGGTACACATGCTTAGTCGCGCTGACAGGTTTAAATGTGCTGACTCAGCACATTCCTGGGTGCCCTGACCATGCTCTCTTCCTTCAAACACTCCCAGAGGTGTTCAGTGATCACTCAGGCTATGCAAAGACTGGGAGCTAGACGTGTGATTCCCAGCTCATATAGACATACTTGCACTAGCTTGGCAAGAGTTAGCACACTAAAAAGTGTGATGTAGTACAGGCAGCAGGAGCAGCAGCACAAGCTAGCTGCCCCTAATATAGACCCACAAGCTTATGGACAGGTTCACACTCAGAGCAGATAGCTTGTGCCACTGTTCCTGCTGCCTGTGCTTCCACACCAACACTACTATTTTTAGTGTACTAGCTCAATGACAGGTAGTGCAAATATGCCTGTGCAAGCTGGGAATTGCACCCCAGCTCCAAGTGTAGACACAGCCTATGGCCCAAATCCTCAAAGGTATTTAGACTGCTAACTTCCACTGATTTCAATAAAAGTTAGAATCCTAATTACCTTTGAGGATCTGGGCCTCGGTGCTTAATACAATAGATCCGCATTATTATTCTGTGTCAAGCTCCAACAAGAGCTTCACAGTGCCCTGCATGGACCCTCCATCTAGGATGTTCAGCCCTTTAAGGCACGGTCCCCATTGCCACACCACCCACTATGGAAGTAGCACTAACCAGCTACAAGACCCCATGGACTAGGGTTTGCAAGGATATTGCAATCCACAACCCCCTGCCTGGTGAACCTTCTACTGGGCCTTCTGCAGAGGCTGATGTAATCTGGGCCTGAATCAAGCCCACTGTGGCTGTCATCTTTGCTCCATAAATGGCAAAATGCTTCACACAAGCTTTACAATACCATGATCTGCATTCTCCCAGAACACATCACTACTGGCATTTTTGTCAAACTGTAGGGGAAGTGGCTGGAGCTCACCAAACCCCATCCTGCCCCCAACACTGCCCAAAAGTCCTGGGTTTCATAGGACTTCCTTGCTTTAACCCACAAACCCCCTTGGCCAAGTTGAAGTGGCTCCTGTCCTACACGGCTGGCTGGGCTTGGCTTGGTTCCCCGAGCCAAGTATTGTGAAATAGAGTTGCAGCACCATTCACTCAAATTTGGCCAGGCACCCTCAACCCCATTGGGGCGGGTCAGACCAAATTTGAGTAGTGCTATGACCCCATGCACAAAGGGGCAGGTTGCAATGCCCCCACAGCAGGGAGCCAAGCCCAGCTAGCCCTGCAGGACAGTAGCTGCTCAAGCCGTCACTGCAGTGTGAGCGCAGGGCAGGCTCGCTTTTCAGCTCCCCCTCCCAGAGCTTTCTAAACCCCTAGGGGAAACATCTGACCCTCCTCAGGCCAACTCCCTGCCCCCAGGGACAGGACCACTCCTGCTTTTCCAGCTTACAGTGTTGGAAGGTATGCTACCCTCAGCACATCGCCCAATACAATAGTAACGTGGACTAATATTTTCATTCTTTTAAAGAAAGTAAAAAAATGCACCTGCAACAGAGCACAGCTTGATTCCTCATGGTCTAGTTCTTGTGTCTCCCACACCCACCTTTTCTACACCCTTTATTTTTTATCCCTTGTTGTATATCTAAAATAGATTGTACAGCCCAGATTGGGGTGGGAGAGGTCTGTCCTTTTGTATTTGTCTGTCAAGCATCATGTTTTGCTATGGTTCTACATGAAGAATAATAATGGTGTGGAAACTGAGGCCCTCCCCCCCAAAGTTATGCCTCTTGTCCAACTATACTAGTATAAAGCGGTACAGCTTCCTTGTAGACAAGGCCTAACTCACAAACTGTTTGCTGTCAGTATTTGTTACTAGAGCTGTGTGATTGGTCACACAAGTCACATAGTGGCACTGTTTTGTTCTCTGATTGGATAACTGGATTTTATAAGCAGTAGAAAGGGCTGGTTAGTTTTGGGAGTAGAGTATTTTACTTTTACAGAGATAAAAAGGTGTAAGGGATTTTAACAGATGCTAGCCTTTATTTCTTTCTCATTTCCTACAATAGTATTACATTCAGGCTATGTAGGTGGACCTCAGATTTTAAAAAAATACCTGGGTTACTCCCAGACACAGAGAAAGATAGACATAAACCACTGGAGGCAAGATTTACTGGCTATTTGCAGAAGACTTTAATGTGGCAGAATAGACACCTATGAATAAGAGGAATTGAGAAAGCAGCTATGTCTACTTTTATAAGGGATTTTGTTGGGTCTAATTGGAGTGGGGTAATAAAAGGATTTAGTTTAGCTGTGGGCTGTTTGAATGCTGCCTGCAATTATAAAAGCTTTACTTCAGGGAGCTCAAGAACGCAGAGCTAACAGGGGTTTTGTCAGTTACATTCAACAGACACATTTTTCCCTAGCAGAGAAATTTTGTACTTTGGGGTATGATAGTTTTCATTGGGTTTAAAATAATATTCTGCTCTAGCATGATTAGTGACATGTTTATGTGTATGAAATAAATGCTTCAGCACAGAATAGCCGTGACTTTGGGACTGCCTAATTAACCCCACACCCTGTTTACATTAAAATCTCTTTTGTCACATTCCAACAAGATAATTGCACTTGTATACCCAAGTGCATTGTAGTCGGTGAAGGGTATGGGCAGAGATGCTGGTCCATCTCACCTGACTAATTGCCTCAGTGATGGAGTTTCACTGTCGCATCCCCTGTACAACAATATTTCATCAGTATCTCAAGTGTCTTTAGTGAACGTACTGGTCTCCTATTTTCTATCACCACCCATCTCTTTCACTACAGTTTAGGACACTCCCTCTACTAGCACCGTTTCTCTATTTTCACAGTCCCACTCCCTGATAGTGAGAAGTGAGGATTGCCACCCAGTGTTAAATAACTTCTTTGACTTGCAAGGTGGTGACATTGAAAATAGTAGGCAGATCCTCCTTCACCACCAAACCTACCGTATGTGGTCCTCTTTCTTCTTGTGACACTTTCGTTTGTCTTCTCTTGTTTCTTCACCAACACCCAGGGCACGGGCTCCTCGTATCACCTTTGTATTTTTACCTCTGAGCACAACCTTTGTAGGTTGTTCCAGAGGTCATAGGTCCCAGCAGGGCATCCATTCCCCATCAAAGAAGCTGATAGCACTCCTGAAAGTTGGCTAAATTTCCATATGTCACCTTACACCTAAAGTGCCACCAGGCTGGGGACTTTATACTATTTTACCTCACATAGTGATGGTGATGGTATGACACTGCTTATCATACCTGCCTCTATACTCTTCCAAACCTTCTTCATTTCCTTCCAACTCCCAGTCCATCAAGATAGCTGCACAAACACTTCCAGGATCAATCATCCCATAAACACATTTGTAGGATCACTCAAGATTTTTGCTTTACATGCACATTCTTGCAAAACAAAGTCTCTCGCACCAGTATTGGTGGAATGTGGATGAAAAGGTCATGAATATCATCAAAGCAAAAGCAAATTAAAATTCAATTCAGTGTTTATGGATCATTTTCTGTGCTATTCTGCCTGCTTTGGGTAATACTCTGAACTCAGGATTTGACAGGTTAAGTAGGGGGAATGCTTTTCAACTTTTTGTTTTAAGATCTGTGCAGCTGTCATTTTAACATCTGTACTAGATTCTGTTAACAGATCATAAACAGGCTGTTGTGTTTCTTTCATTTTAAAAAATAGCTTTTCCGTTCATCTACAAGAAAAATATCTATTCTGATGGATGGCTAATATGCACATGGAAAAATAACTTTTACAAGTGACCGGTTAGAGCCTGAAAGTGGATGTTTTGTATGCATATAAAAATACACAGGCCAGTGATGTCAAAGGCTTAAAAGGAAAGATCATTATAGTGTCGCTCCACACATCTATGTTGCTAAATTGCCTTGATCCTAGGGAGCAAATCCTTACAAAAATAACATATGGTTTGCCAGTCGGTTAAAAAGTCAGATTCCTTTGAATGCTGTTTTCTTCCTAGATCGTACTGCTATCTCTATTACTTGATATATGGTTTTTCAAATATTAAAGTATTTTTTGTTGCCACACAAAAGACAACTTTGGAGTTCATGTAAAAGATTTACAAGAAGCACTTAAGAAACTAAAAGGAAATAAAGAGCAGAAAATATCCTAGTTACACAGGTCATGTCAAATATCCAAAAAATTAGATGCATTATGGAATACCAAATTCCAAAAGGTTCCATTCTGTAAGTCAGACACTAATAAAACCATGGGGACCGAGAGGAGAACTGAACAGGTTCAGGAATTATGAGTGCCTTGAGGCAGGTGGACTGAGATATAATGTGGGTGGAAGAGTCTGTCTCTTGACTATACATTGATTATTGCTGTTATAGTTAATGTGAGGGAACTGCATGACTTTAAGGCTTGGAAATGGGAGATGGAGCCTTTTGCCTGTTGGTCATCAGACCCCGCTGGTGGCAAATGGAAATGATTACCATCTGATGGCTGTCTGGTGGCCTCTATGTGAAATGAGTTGGTGGTTCTCAGTGCAGTTGCCAGTGCACAAAATCCACATGTTTAAAATTATTATTCCAGTTTGGCAGCCTCAGGAGAGAGGCCAAACACTAATTTGAGAATGGAAACTGGATTCTCTTTTAATCTGCTAGGAAATTCCTCTACCCCACGCTGCATCTTTTCAGTGGATATAGAGAGGATTTCGAACTCCAGGATTAACCTGTCCCCTTTCAATCAATGATAAATTCACTTTAAAGAAAAGAAAATGATCTCAGACTTCTCTCTGCAGGGGACAGGGGCAGGGTTGCAGGAAACCCCATAGTTTCTATCCAGCCTTACCATGTGTTTTCACTTAGCAATGTGTTTGGCTGCAGCACAAGATTTAGCTTGGAGGCCATCAAGCCAGTACCATGTATTATCAATCCTATCTTCATCTGTCAGTCCTGCTCCCTTAGCTCAAAGGCCTGAATTAGGTTTGAGAAGCCACAGTTCTCTAAAGCCTTTTTAGACCATCAGTGACTTTTGGCCTCTAATTTCTAATCAGTTATAGTCCACCTTAGCACCTTAGGGTGATACAGACGGTCTTTGCTCACCCATCACCAGCCTTCATGGAAGTCTGAATTTGACTGTCACAATTATTGAGTGAGTGGCTCCTTTAACCCCTTCTGGTCTATTTGAGTGCACCCCATTTCAGGCCATGAGCCACCACCTCTCTTGGGGTGAAATTATATGATTTCTCCCACTGTCAGGCTAGGCCTTGGACTGCAGCGCCCTGGCACTAACCATGATTATCTCAGCAGGTCTGACTGGGGTTGACCCCAGAAATACCCTTCTCTCTGGGAACCATGACCAATGGTATCACATGACCAGACAGCCATCTTAAAACAAAGTTTTATTTTATTTAGAATCAAAGCATTTCCGAGAAAACAGAACTTAAAACACTAAACATACAAGTCCAGTGTACTTGTCTGTCTGTTTTCCACATGGGGATCCTGGAGGTCTAAGCTTCATAGTGACCACAAGAGCTCTAGAGTTTAAGGGCATGTAAACATAGCAGTTAGGTACCTATGGCTGGCGCATGCCAGCTGATTTAGGCTTGCAGGGCTTGGTCTGCAGGGCTGTTTAACTGAGGAGTAGACATTTGGGCTTGGTTTGCAGTCCAAGCTCTGGGACCCCGCTGCCTTGCAGGGTCCCTAGAGCCCAGACTCCAATGCAAGCTCAAATATCCATACCCCAATTAAACAGCCCCCCAGCCCGAGCCCTGCAAGCCTGAGTCAGCTGGCACAGGCCAACCACGGGTTATTAAGAGTAGTGTAGTCATACCCTGAGTGGCATAATCTATTCCCTTAACTTAACTGCTTCAGGGAGACTATCTTTAAATCCCGCTCAGTCATTTGAATGCCCCTCTTCCCTTTCTCTCTAGAGAAACTATTTAATGTTCTTTTGATCTCAGAGGGTATGTCTAGGCTGTGTTTTAAAACTCACAGCAGCAAGTCTCAGAGCCCATGTAACTAACTCAGGCTCGCACTACAGCACAAAAAACAGCAGTGTGGATGTTCAGGTTTGGGCTAGAGCTCGGTTTCCTAAGCCCAGAGAGGGATGGGTTTCAGAGCCCCACTCCTATAGACCCAGGCTCTGAGATTGTCTGCCATGGTTTTTAAAACCCACTGTAGACATACCCCAAGATCCCAGGCACAGCAAAACAGCTGTGTAACTTTGGGTTTGAGCCTGGAAGTAGCATCTTCACTGCTAACAGCTCAGCTATTGTCTTGTGAGTGTCCCCAAGTGCTTGTTGGGAGGCTGTTTCCTTAGAACTAGTGTGGTGTTCTTCAACTTGTTTTTCCAACAGCCCCCTATTACTCTAGCTCAGTACATTTATACATAAAACCCATACCCTATATAGCTATACAGTAACCATCTCAATTACCATTATTATTGATCAGAATTCCTAGCTTACTATATAGCAGCTCTACATCTACTACAGTGATCGCTGAGGAATGCAGTATCTGTTGGAATTTCTCAGTTGATATTATCTTGGCCCTCTCCTAAAGTTATGCAAAAATGGAGGCATAACAAAATCAGAGAGAACTTTTGAGAATGTACCTTTCCCAAGGTCACACGGTGAATCCGTGTTCAAACCAGGATTACAACCCAGATCTCCTGACTTTGGGTCTTGTGCTCAGACTCGCTTTGTGCAAAATTGATCATAAATCTTAGTAACTGCTACTGCAAGCTGATCTGATGAACTGGAAAGCAGATGTATGTGATGGACAAGAGAATAGATGGATGAAGCTAGGGAGAAGAAAATGAAAATAACCAAGTCTGATGTATTTGGTTTTTTGGAATGCAGAATCTTGGGGCGATGGGGTTTGAAAGCAGATTTTTCTAGTGGTTTACATTTTACAGGCTTCACAGGCAGCAAATATCCTTAACTATTTATACCAACCATCATCTACTTTAGGTCTGAAGGCAAAAAGTATATTAAAAAGTGATGTAAATATTAGATTCACTGAAGAATTTTAACAATACCAAAGGACTCACCCAGCATTCCCTGCACAACCAGGGTGCCTGCTGAGTTCAATGGGATACTATTTTTTAAAAAAATTATTTATAAATTTTTATAAAAACTTCACAAAGTTTTACACAAAGCAAGAATCTATTTCAAAATTCTAATATCATATAAATGTAAATGACCCAGCAATCAGAGAAGTGAATTCATCATAAACAGCTTCTTTACTGAAAGAGATGGGGGGGAGGGAAAACACTGCAGATAAAGAAAAGAATCTCATTATACCAATGTGAGAGTATCTCACTGTAATAGTATTTGACATTATCTGACTATACATCTTATGGAGAACCACAGGGGGAATAAATACAGAATATCCAATCAAAAACAAATCACTTCTTTAAAAACCCTTTAAGAAAAAGTCTTTGATCATATCTTCTGAGGAAAGTGACTCTTGTTCAGTCACTAAAATTGTATAATGAGTGTTCTGAGTGCCAGTAAATTCAGGATCAGAACACTAGATATGGCCAGGTTGTCCTTTTTTCAGGCAAAACCTCTGGGGGGCACCGGGGTGGTTCCTCTCTCAGAGTCTCTGTTGAGGTAGGGTGGAGTTTTCCCTTCTCATGGAACAGACTTCTCAGAAACTGCATTCTAGAACCACCAAAGGTGCCCTGGCACCCAGTGGGCCTAGGCAGGGGCAGCTGTAGCCAGATTGCCTGTGGATGGTCCACCGAAGCCGTGGGACCAGTGGACCCTCAGCAAGGACGCCTGCGGGAGGTCCACCGGAGCCATGGGACCAGCAGATCCTCCACAGGTATGCCTGCGGGAGGTCCACCGGAGCTGCCTGACGCCCTCACAGCGACTGGCAGAGCACCCCCGCGACAAGCAGCCCCAAGCACAAGCTTGGCGTGCTGGGGCCTGGAGCCACCCCTGGGCCTAGGCAAGCTGTCTCCACTGAAACTATTGTTCTGGGGCACTCTCCTTCCTCTTTCACCTTGCCCCAGTTGCAGCTGCCACCAGGATACCAGTATAGATGATACAGTCCCAGAATACAGAGACAGATTTTGTCCCCTGACCTGGCCTCTCTCTCTCTCTATATATAAATATACTGCGGCAGTGGCACATAGGAGCTGAAAATGTGCCCCAAGCCAGGAGAGAATTCCCCCAGCACAGGCACAGAGTACGTCTGCCGGAAGTAGCCCTGTCCTAGCCACTTATAGGCAATTTAAAGACACCTTTCCCCTCCGGCTGCACTTTGTTTTGCACATCCCAGAGGCACAGGATAGAATATTAACCATTTTCTTTTATTGGGTATTTCTATGGGTCTGAAGGGTAGCCAATGTACCCAGGGCCACTCACTCTTACCCTTCACCTTGCTCAGCCTCCACCTCATAGACTCATAGACTCATAGATTCTAGAGTCAGAAGGGACCAATGTGATCATCTAGTCCGACCTCCTGCACAAAGCAGGCCACAGAACCCTACCCATCCACTTCTATAACAAACCCCTAACCTATGTCTGAGTTATTGAAGTCTTCAAATTGTGGTTTGAAGACCTCTAGCTGCAGAGAATCCACCAGCAAGTGACCCATGCCCCACGCTGCAGAGGAAGGCGAAAAACCTCCAGGGCTTCTGCCTATCGGCCCTGGAGGAAAATTCCTTCCCGACCCCAAATATGGCGATCAGCTAAACCCTGAGCATGTGGGCAAGACTCACCAGCCAGCACTCAGAAAAGAATTCTCTGCAGTAATTCAGATCCCATCCCATCCAACATAAATATAAATCACCGACCACTGGGCATACTTATCTGCTGATAATCAAAGATCAATTGCCAAAATTAGGCTATCCCATCATACCATCCCTTCCATAAACTTATCAAGCTTAGTCTTAAAGCCAGATAAGTCTTTTGCCCCCACTACTCCCCTTGGAAGGCTGTTCCAGAACTTCACTCCTCTAATGGTTAGAAACCTTCGTCTAATTTCAAGTCTAAACTTCCTAGTGTCCAGTTTATACCCATTTGTTCTTGTATCTACATTGGTACTAAGCTTAAATAATTCCTCTCCCTCCCTAATGTTAATCCCTCTGATATATTTATAAAGAGCAAGCATATCCCCCCTCAGCCTTCTTTTGGCTAGACTAAACAAGCCAAGCTCTTTGAGTCTCCTTTCATATGACAGGTTTTCCATTCCTCGGATCATCCTAGTAGCCCGTCTCTGAACCTGTTCCAGTTTGAATTCATCCTTCTTAAACATGGGAGACCAGAACTGCACACAATATTCCAGGTAGGGTCTCACCAGTGCCTTATATAACGGTACTAACATCTCTTATCTTTGCTGGAAATACCTCGCCTGATGCATTCTAAAACCGCATTAGCTTTTTTAACGGCCATATCACATTGGCGGCTCATAGTCATCCTGTGATCTACCAATACCCCAAGGTCCTTCTCCTCCTCTGTTGCTTCCAACTGATGTGTCCCCAATGTATATCTAAAGTTCTTATTATTAATCCCTAAGTGCATGACCTTGCACTTTTCACTATTAAATTTCATCCTATTATTATTACTCCAGTTTACAAGGTCATCTAGATCTTCTTGTATGATATCCCGGTTCTTCTCCATGTTAGCAATACCCCCCAGCTTCGTGTCATCCGCAAACTTTATTAGCACATTCCCGCTTTTTGTGCCAAGGTCAGTAATAAAAAGGTTAAATAAGATTGGTCCCAAAACCGATCCTTGAGGAACTCCACTAGTAACCTCCTTCCAGCCTGACAGTTCACCCTTCAGCATGACCCTTTGTAGTCTCCCCTTTAACCAGTTCCTTATCCACCTTTCAATTTTCATATTGATCCCCATCTTTTCCAATTTGACTAATAATTCCGCATGTGGAACCGTGTCAAATGCCTTACTGAAATCGAGGTAAATTAGGTCTACCGCATTTCCTTTGTCTAAATAATCTGTCACCTTCTCAAAGAAGGAGATCAGGTTGGTTTGGCACGATCTACCTTTAGTAAAACCATGTTGTAATTTGTCCCAATTACCATTGACTTCAATGTCCTTAACTACTTTCTCCTTCAAAATTTTTTCCAAGACCTTACTAACTAACCTTACTAACTAACAGGCCTATAGTTACACAGATTACTCTTTCTCCCTTTCTTAAAGATAGGAACTATGTTAGCAATTCTCCAGTCGTATGGTACAACCTCTGAGTTTACTGATTCATTAAAAATTCTTGCTAACGGGTTTGCAATTTCATGCGCCAGTTCCTTTAATATTCTCAGATGAAGATTGTCTGGGCCCTCTGAATTTGTCCCATTAAACTGTTCAAGTATGGCTTCTACCTCAGATGTGGTAATATCCACCTCCATATCCTCATTCCCGTTTGTCATCCTTCCATTACCCTTAAGCTCCTCATTAGCCTTATTAA
The DNA here is from genome assembly GCF_025201925.1 of Gopherus flavomarginatus. Lineage (NCBI taxonomy): Eukaryota > Metazoa > Chordata > Testudines > Testudinidae > Gopherus > Gopherus flavomarginatus. Next base: position 82,952,696 of record NC_066621.1, read on the forward strand.
AGACTGAGGCAAAGTACTTATCTAGATATTGGGCCATGCCTAGGTTATCCTTAACCTCCTTTCCATCCTCAGTGTTTAGCAGTCCCACTTCTTCTTTCTTTGTTTTCTTCTTATTTATATGGTTATAGAACCTTTTACTATTGGTTTTAATTCCCTTTGCAAGGTTCAACTCTACTTGGCTTTTAGTCTTTCTCACTTTATCCCTACATGTTCTGACTTCACTAAGGTAGCTTTCCTTGCTAATCCCACCCTTCTTCCACTCCTTGTAGGCTTTCTGCTTTTTCTTAATCACCTCTCTGAGATGCTTGCTCATCCAGCTTGGTCTACAACTCCTGCCTATGGTTTTTTCCCCTTTTTTCCTAGTCCCTCAGCATGTTCCTTGGAGCACCCTCTGTGCAGTCTATGTCAGGGTGTGGATAGGGATTTAGTAGTGATTGAGCCCCTTCTCTCCAAACAGGGATAGAACTACACCCAAAGGGGCTCCTCCATGCACACATTCAGGGGGAACAGTCCCATTCAGAGGCAGGGAGGTGAGAGGCTAAAATCAGTTCAAATCTGAACAGAGCTGAACAAACAACAGCTGATCTATTGATTCAGAAAAAAAAGTCTCAGAACAACATCACAAGCTTGAGACAAGGTAATCAGAATCCTGAGCCACTCACACCAGCTGTGACCAAAAGACAACCTTTCCTCTTAGACAGAACCTTCTAGACAAAAGCAGGAAAGAAAAACTGCGACACAGAACTCTCCACACAGACTGAAAGGATCAATCACTAAAGAAGCCAAGCAGCTCTGCCTTTAACATGAAAACCGAGGACAGCAGAAAGGTTAGCTTTGTGGTATTACATGAGAAGAAAAAAAGTTAATGACTGGAAACACTCAGGTCCAAAGTGGCTCAGACTTCTTGTCAGAGCCATTGTGAGCATTCATTAATAAACAAGCCACAAACAAACCAAACTCACCAGCCTCTTTTCCAACAGTTTTGTTTTGCAAGCAAAAAAGCTGTGAGCAGGGAAGATATTTATTTAAAGGGCCATTCTCCAAAGGATTTTCCTTATCAAAATAAAAAACTGATGTGGTCTTACCTGTGTTGCTCATAGCATGTTCTGTTGCTAAAAGTGAAAGAATCTTAAATATTTAATTACTTTCCACCATATTTTTGTTGTGCCCAGAAGATAGGAAGCCATGACTCTGTGCCATTATCCTCAACTTCTCCCTGGCATTGCAGATACCCCTTCAGTGGTCCATGTGGGTCAGGGGACCTGTATGTAAAGGAGTGGACCAAAGGGCATGTCATTCTCTGCAGCATTGTTCCCTTCCATCCTTGCAGGATAGTCATGACTTAGTCAGCATCATCTTTCATAGTGTGAGCCATTATATCCCTACTGTGAGACCCTGTACCCCATGTTCACCACTTTTATTTGGTTATGATATATTTTGTACAAAGTACGCCTTGTGGGGTATCATTTTAAAAAAAAACCATCATAATTGGCTGAACATTATTATCCTGTCAAAATGTGTGAAGCATAACTACATGCAAAATTATTAGATTTTGCTTTATGATTGTTACTGAAATATGTTGTCTTTCTGGGTAATGCTCACAAAGCATTTTCTCAGAGACAAAGTCATACTAGCACCCCAGTAAAGTGCTAGTGGGTCATTACCGGCTTACCTGGCCATACACCAGCAGGGGAGAAGGTATAAACAATAAATTTACATTTCACCCCAGAAATTATTCATATCTCATGTACACAGGGAACTGTTTGTCTACACCTCTGCGGGGGCAGGAGGGTAATCCTTAAAGAGAGGAGGAGGGTGTTAAAATAGGAGACAGTGACATCCACATCATTCCTCTCCTTCTCCTATCTCTTTGCTTATGGCATCAACAAATACCTGAAGGACATTAAATTGGGGAAAAGTCCATGGCTGAAAAGAAATCGAGCCTGTGAACTGTTACAGCTTATGGTGAGAGAGACCTTTTGCTTTTAATTTCATTTAGAGGTTAGCTCAGGGTTTTATCTTTTTATGTCTTTTGTAACCAATTCTGACTTTTATACCTTATCATCTGTAATCACTTAAAATCTATCTTTCTTTAGTTAATAAACTTGTTATATTGTTTTATCTAAACCAATATGTTTGGACTGAAGTGTTTGGGAATCTCTATTTAGAATGATAAGTCTGGTGCATAATCATTACACGGTGTTGGAATGATGGACTTACTACGAGCTTATACTGTCCAGGAGAAAACTGAGCAGTGGAAAACACACATTTCTTGGGAACAAGGCTGGGACTAAGGATTTCTGGGTGTACAGTAATTCATGAGTGGCTGGGAGAGCATTCATATATTTAGCTAGGAGTGAATTTACGTGCTGAAGGCATGTTCAGGCAGTGGCTGTTCAGGCATTAAAGTAGTGTAAAAGGTACCCCAGTTTTCAGGGGACACCACTGTTCTACAGTGAAGATTGTATCCTGCGGAATGTCACACCTACTAACCCAAGAAAGGACTCAGGAACAACAGTTAGGAGTCTATGAGAACACAGCTGCTGCATACGCCGTAATGACATAGGAGCAGGACTGGCGCTTCTATTGAGGTGAACTAGGCAATCGCCTAGGGCTCCAGGATTTTTAGGGGGCAGTATTTTGCAGGTGGGGCGGCAGGTGGCTTCGGTGGACCTGCCGCAGTCGTGCCTGTGGAGGGTCCGTTGGTCCGCGGCTTTGGTGGATCTCCTGCACACACGGCTGTGGCAGCTCCACCGGAGCCGTGGACCAACAGATCCTCCGCAGAAATGGCTGCGGCAGCTCCACCGGAGCCGCGGGAGCGGCACCCGGGGCGGCGAAATGGCCAAACGCCTAAGGCGTGAAAAACTCTAGCGCCGGTCCTGCATAGGAGACTGTGCAAAGGCACACAGCCTCTTTGTGCACCTTTTTGGATCTCCTGAGATCTACATGTTTATAGGACTGAACCCTTGGACAATTGCCTAGCTTCTCAGTCATGACAATTCCATCTGAGTGGGAATTTCTGTCCCTTATGTGGGTTTTTCCTGCATAGAGGAATCTGTTCCTCAGTTATATAGAACTTGTATGCAATTCAAAAAATATAAACCCACCAAAAGCTATACTAATTAATTCATAAGCACAATGTAAAAAACAACAACAACCCTGGCTATTATGCCACAAAACTCTTGGAATGAATCTGCTTCTCCAGCTTCTACCTAAAATTATTAGTTCTTAAATAAATATTGCCTGGGATGTATTTGAAGATATCATTTGCAATTCACATCAGATTTACTTTCCAATTAAACAGTGCTTACAAAGTACTACTAATAAAATGCATGTAAAATCATCAAGTGCAAATACCCAGAGTGACACATGCTTGCAACACCCTCTCATATCCAGAGCATTTATGAAATTCTCAGAGTCTAGCAGCTGTTCATACACTATTGTATTTAATTAGCAAAAAAACAGCTTATTAAAAGGATGTAGTCAACTTAGCTAGGATTCATATTTAGACTCTTTAAAAGGGTGAGCAGTAGAGGAGTAAAACAAATGTTAGTAGGAGGTGTGATCAGGAAATGTGAGGCAAAAAAGAACCACTAGATCTTTAAAGTCCATAACAGCAGACAGAAACTCAATTTTTAAGGTCTTGTCTGGAAGCTCGAGACAGTATGCTATATAACCTTCTTATCTACAGAATCTAGGAAGGTTGAGTTAGTGAACTGACCTTATGGGGATTTAAACCTCTGGTTCTAGAGAATCAGGATACAATGAACATAAAGCTGAAGCATCTATACCATCTGCTGGGGCTTTATCGGCTATCTGGTAAATGTAATATATATCTTGGGTGATATTTATACTAGTGACACAGCACGAAGATTATTGCTTATATCGATTTATACATTAAGTGAAAAATATCTTCTCTGATCTGCACTATCCAACTCAACTGAATATCTTGCACTCAGTTCCTAAGAGAGCTGGGCAAATACTGCAAAAAAGGACTTGTGAACATATCATTTGAATAAAATCCATGAATTCCCTTGGATGGGATTCACAACCTATTTGCATAAACATTTGTATAAGAAAATCTTTGTTTGCAAAAACGTTTACAGAAAGAAAGTGTCATGAATACTCATGTGAATGTGTATTTGCACTGGAAGTATTTGTATGGCCATTTTGAAAGCTCTCTGTGGTTTTGTGACAAATCCAACCAGTAAGCATGCGACTGAGGTTCCTGAGCTACCAATGGACCAAAATATGTTCAAATAAACCATACAATGAATATGTTTTAATAAGAAATAAGTAATATTTGTCTGACTACAGAAACTACATTCACAAACATTAGGATTCTAATTTGATCCAGCAGTGTTCCTTTCCTTTATTATTCACAAATACCTGACTCTTTGGAGGCAGCCTCAAATGCACTCATTCTAGATATCTATTCAGCCCACTGTGGTCCTTATAACACTTCGTTCATCCAATCAGTGAACAGAAACAAAATAATATGACATGGGTGACTAATCTTAAAGTTTGCATACCAAATACCAACACTGCATACTTCATTATGCTTAGTCTTGGAAAGATTAGATTTTTTTCATAAATGACAATGAACGTCAATTTCACCATGCAAACACAAACCAACAAAAAATCTTTCTATTGATAATAACTGAAATGTACAAGTAGGCAAAGTAAGAAAAATGCTGCTTACAAACTTATTAGAGTTTGAATTAAGAATATTTAATGTGTATATTTTGACATGTGATGTTGACAATTGTGTTTTAATGGATTTAAAGCCTTAACTTTTTGAATCTGAACATCTATTGTGATTAAATAATTATTGTCTGAGGCCCCATTGTCTGACTCCCTCCCATAATATCCTGTAACTGTGAAAATTTAAATCAATAGAAATCAGAAAAAATGTTTTAAAAAAAAAACAAATTATATCATCCATCAAAATTATTGGGAAAAAATGAATTCTGCCATGCCTAACTATGCCTGCTTAGACTATCCTCACTTGCAACATCAGCTGAATATTTTCGAACACTGACTATATTCTCCAAAACCAGACCAAGGACAGTATTCACTGAAGATAGGATTTGGCATATTTCTACTTGACCAGTTTCACAAATTCACAAAATTCAAAGTCTGTACATGAATAATTTGCAAATATAGGAGGAGGTTAAATTTGTCAACTAAATGGTTAACGGTGCCCTGGTTACCTAATGCTATTCCCTACCCAAAATGTCCTGTGGTCTCTCTTGATGTTCGCCGTGTGTTGAGCATAGAAAATAAATTCAGACAGTGGAAAAGGGAGGTGTGTTGAGGTTCAGACAGGAGAAATTCACAAAGTTTATGTGTGTGTGTGCGTGTGCGTGTGTACGTAAAAGTATTTAGCACTGATGAAAGACTGGCATTTCTGGAGTCTGTATGTTTTATTTAAACTACAAACAGGAGTAGTTCACAGAAAGAATACGGAAGCTTCCTCAACTATGAAATGGAAGGAGGCATTTCTAGGAACAAGAGGGGAGTTCAGTCTCCATGGTACAATCAGCCCTGGGCCTCTCTGCTAGTATGATCAACACATGCCAATTAGCGCCAGAGTATAATAATTTTAAGTTACTCCTGACCTGGGGTGTGTTTGAACCCTTGGAATGCTCTGTCTCACATTACAACTCACTTGAGCCACATGGTCTTCTTTCTAAGTCTAATTGTGAAAGGTAGTTAAAAATAATGTTGTGCTGGTATGTCCCAGGCTCTTGTAATCCTTCAGTGAAGGATACCTGTGTCCAAATTTGGTTAACAAATACAAATCAGTTTCTGAGTCATACAAGTAGTGAACAAGGATCACACATTTCTCTTGTTTCTTCTTTCATTCTGCTGACTCAGGAGCTGGGGGAGGTTCATTATATAGTAAAAAAAACAAAAACAAATTTTGCTCCCTCAAACAAACTGTGAGCAGCTCAGTTGGAGAGGAGCTACTGGAGGAGAAGGATACCTCTCACCTGTTGCTGAAACTCGGACCCGACAGCAACTGCTGCAGTGCCCAAGATCTGGAAGCACTGCTAGAGCTTCTGGTTGCCGGAGACATCAAAGAGTTGCCAGGGCTGTCGTTAGCTGTTTACCCCAGTGCAAGACGGATATTGATCCTGGGACCCAGGTGCCCCCTCGAACGGGAGTGTAGGAAGTAGGCCGGGGAGCTTAATATCATTTGTCTGTGCTGCTGAGTGACAGCCGGCCAGTGTGTTGCGGCCAGATTTCCCCGCTGACCCAGTGACAGACCACTCTGCCACTGTTAGGGCCCTGGGATGGGATGCAGAGGATTTGAGTGGGCCTGTGTCCCTCTATCCCTACCACACCACCCCTGGGGTAGCAGCCTCCCCACCACAGGCCAAGAGGCCTGCATTTGTCAGTGGTCTGTCAGATCCAGAACCTCTGACTGTTTGCTGCCCCACCTTGTTTGAGGGCCTGGGCTAATAGACTCATTACTGATCTGCCCTGAATACCAGCCAGAGCTGCCTAACTGCTCACTGCCTTGTCCTGCCGGGGGGCTGGGGCTTATGGACACTGCTGCTCTACAGTCTAGTTTAGTGCCCTATCTGGTCAGAGGACCGGGGCTCCTAGACTTAGTACTGGGATACTCTGCCGAGTGGCGGAGACCTCGATGCCAATTCCCGCCGAACTGTGTTCTTCCAGAGGACTTGTAGTGTAGCCTGATTTAGGGTGTACTAATAATATTAATTTAATTTATCAATTTAATTTTTATTTAATTAAATTAATAATCATCATCATCATTAATATTAATTAGTATGAGTCTTAGGCTCACCAGTCAGTTTGATCAGAAGATAAAAGTTCTTGTCCCGAATCAGGCTCCACAGAATTTACAAGGGACCCTCAGGGGTATGACAGGAAGCTCACACTGAGACAGATATAGCCTTAAAGACTTTTTATTAAAATTAATAATAGTAAAAATGGTAAAATAATCAGAGTTACAAAGTTACAACTGCATTACTGCTATTCAAAAGATACATATAGTAATATAGTATTATATGCTACAAAGCCTTGGTTAATATACTCACACCCTTCCTTGATAACCTGGTGGTAAGAGACACAGGACCAGCCTTGCAGTTCAGGTTTCTCAATTCTTGAGTGAGGGATGCAGTGCTTAGAAAAAGCTAATGCTACTTAGGGTTTACTTGACTAACAAACTTAAAATCAAAACCTAATAAACAAACTAAGAATAAAAACTTAGGGAAACCAAGCTTAGCCTAGTTCCCTTGAAACTTAAAGTTTAACAAGAACAAGTACAGCCTATTAATAATAGTAGTCATCATAGATAGAATAGATAGAGAGAGATAGAATAGAAATAGAATGTAAGTGAGACTACTGTAGTGAGGTGGGTCACCTCTTTTACAGGGCACAAGTGCAGGAAATCCTTCCTCCTATGCCCAAATTTCATTCCTCACTCACAAAATGTTAGGGTATGCTTACTCCATAGGCTAGTATGTATGTACGTATTGATGACATGTACCTACGCACATATGCTTCCTTGTGGCGTACCTGTCTGCGGGTACAACATTGAAACCCCCCCAATGCCATTTTCCATTGTCTAATTAAAAGGTCTTAGATGTAGGCATGGGTACTTATCTATTTAGGTAACAAGATATAGGTCAACTTTACTTTCTAGGTAAAAAGTCTTACTATAGACTAACTTTGCCTTAGCTTAACATACAGGATATAACCTGTAGGTCCCTTTGCATTACAGCCAAATTTATTTTTAATATGATCTATAAACCTATTACAATACAGCAAATACTTAAACTATAAGAAAATATATATATATATGCAAACAAGCAGGTTAGTCCTATAGGTTACAGTAGCAAAGGGGCATGGCTTCCCTTCCCAGATGGACGGAGGGACAGCTTCAACCACCTTACAACACCAAAGACAACAAAATGACAAAGGTAGAGATTCTTACAGCCAGTTTGAAAAACTACATAGATCTGGCAGATCCAAGGGCAAATTTTACCCTGCTGTCCTTATTATTATTTTGTAATCCATTCTCTATAGGTAAAGAAGATCAGTAACAAATACTGACTGAGGAGAATTGTTAGGCAGCTGTAAATCAAAGGCTTTCACCCTGTTTTCTGTGCATGGTCTGGGGAGGTGAAAAGTACATAAGGATGCTGCTGGCTGCACTTGTGTGTGCTCTCTTGGGAGTACGGTAAATTGGCCAACATGAATGTTTGATCTCTGTAACACATTGTTTTCCCTCTACAAAATGAAAGGAAAGGAAGTAGTGTAAGATAGTGGTTAGAAAAGGGGGCTGGGAGGCTGGACTCTTGATTTGTTTCTGGTTCTGCCACTTGATTCAGTCTGACTTCAGCCAAAATTTTCAAAGACAGTTGCTGATTATGGAAGCCTCTGTTTTTGAGTGCCCAGCTTGAAACATCTAGGAGTCTAAACTTATGCACTCAAAAATACAAGCACCCAATATGAATGGACATTTTGTAAATTTAGGGCCTGAGCCAAAGCTCATTGAACTCAGTCAGACCCCTTCAATGAGCTTTGGATCAGGCACTTGGATTTTAACTTCTGTGTGTCTCAGCTTCTCCATCTGTAGTCAGACAAAATGAGAATGCTCCAGGGAGACAGTGAACTCTAGTGTATAAAGTACTGAGCTGGGGTTAAGGAAATCTATTCCTGGATCTACCACTGATGTGACCTACACTGCTTTAAGTCTTAGGAGTAAAATGGGAATCATATTTTTCCACCTTTGTAAAGCACTTTGGCCCAGATTTTAGAGGCAATTGGGCATTCCTCCGCTCAGCATTGCAAAATGTAAATGTTTTGGAAGGCCAAATCTCATTTTCAAAAGGGATTAAGGCACTTAAGAGCCTAAATCAATGGGATTTGGGCTCCTATGTGCCTACACCACAATTGAAAATGAGTGAGGCTTCTAAATCAGTTAAGCATTGTAACACTGAGCACCATAACACCTTTGAAAATCTGGGCCTCTGTTATCTATGGATGGAAATAATTGTATCAAAACTAAGTATTAAAAGAGCAGACATAATATTTTTCCAGAAGGCTATGAGGCTTAATTATTTAAAAGACTTTGCCAGGTACTATGAAAGTGCAAAATATTATCATTAATAATAATAATTCAAACAACAGAGAGCCTTTCTCAGTAAATTAATACAGAATCACAGATCAGTTCCAATGTTGTTTTTTTTTAAGCTTAGCATTTCTTCCTGATGGCTAGATGAGAATCTTTGTCCCTTCATTCATTGCATCCAATAGTTAATCTCAGATTGCTTTTTAAATATTTAATACCTGCTTGGGATGTTTTCCTTTATTGCAATTCTGCAACATGCATCCCTAGGCTCCTAAATCCAGTGCTGGGTCTGAAAACAAACAGAGCTGACTAATTGCTGTATAAATCACAGGAACCTCCCTTAGGGTTTCCTGAAGGTCAAGGGAAACATCCCAAGAAGGCTTTGGGTTTTTTTCATTTTTCACACCCTTCCCACCACCCACCATCAAATCAAGCAAAGCTTCTCTTAATCATTATCAGAGAGACAAAAGTTATAGCGCAAAGCAATGGACCAGAATTTCACACTCCATTTGCACAATAACTCAGAAGGCCGCTAATGTGCTGTTTGCTTTTTAGCAGGCATCTCTGCAGCCATCACTGAAACGCATTTTGGCGCTGCTCCCAGGGCAACTTAAGTATTTATGACAGCTTGTCTTGAAGTGCCTACATGAACATTAGGATGTCCATAGCAATTTGCAAATTGACCCGTCCACATGGCATTGGGGATCAGATGGAAAGAGCTTTAATAATGTGATGAAGGTTAGGGTAGATGTCATTTTTAATTTTATCTTTTTACCCCAAGTTCCAACAGCAGCTCTGATTCTCCATCCCATCTTTCGGCTAGGATATGTCAACTTATGAAATTATGAATTAACAGATGCTAATTACATGACTGGAACTATTTTTTGTTACATACTCAATCAGATAATAAACTAAAAATATAAACTCCCACCCTATAGGCACCACCTCCCTGCGGACAGGGAACATGCCATGCCAAACCAGACTGTTTACTATTTGTCCACTCTGAGCAACAGATAACTAATTTAAAGCAAAAAGTCTTCATGACAGCTTTCATCTCTACAGTGCTCCAAGGTTCAGAGTTGTATTTTATCCTCCAAACTTTATATCAACTTCATTCCTTAGCAAAGCTCCTTAACAAAAAGAAAATTTTGTATGAGTATAGATAACAACAGAGGAGTAGAAAACAACTTCAGCTAGGATCCATTTTCATACACTCAGTTTGGAATGGTGGACTATGGGAGGAAATGTGATCTAGTGACTGGAAAAGGAGATTCTGCAGGTAAAGAGGGAAAGAAAGGTCAAGACTCCACTCAGATGCAGCTGAAAGGGCAGCACTTCTTGGGACAAGTCACCTCACCTCTCTGTGTCTCACTTTCTATATTGAGAGGATACTTTCCTGTTTCTTAGGAGTTTTGTGAGACTTAATTTCTGTTCCTCAACTTGTTTGAGCTCTTCAGATACCACGGAAGAGAAAAGTGGTTTTAATCTGTAGGGTCATAGGTAATACCTAAAACAAAAAAGTCACTAGTCATTTCCCTTCTCTGTAACTTTGTTCCCCTTCAATTCTGTCTGTTCTGTCTATTTAAACTGTAACATTTTCTGGGCACACACTCTTTCCTGATGTGTGTGTGTGTGTGTGTGTGTGTGTGTGTGTGTGTGTGTGTGTGTGTGTGTGTGTGTGTGTAGTATATAGCACAATGGGGCTTCGATCTCTGTTGGGGCCTGTAAGCATTACTTTCATACAAATAATTAATCTCAGAATCTGGGATATTCAAATGGGCCTAAGGGAAATGAAAGCAAATGGGAGTTGTGTGCCTGATTCCCTTAGGCTCCTTTGGAAATCCCAACCATATTTCCCATACTGATTTAGACCCTGATCCTGCATCCATTGTTGTCAGGTGCCAGTGTGGGGCCAAGATCTCATAGACTCATAGACTCTAGGACTGGAAGGGACTTCGAGAGGTCATCGAGTCCAGTCCCCTGCCCTCATGGCAGGACCAAATACTGTCTAGACCATCCCTAAAAGACATTTATCTAACCTACTCTTAAATATCTCCAGAGATGGAGATTCCACAACTTCCCTAGGCAATCTATTCCAGTGTTTAACTACCCTGACAGTTAGGAACTTTTTCCTAATGTCCAACCTAAATCTCCCTTGCTGCAGTTTAAGCCCATTGCTTCTTGTTCTATCATTAGAGGCTAAGGTGAACAAGTTTTCTCCCTCCTCCTGATGACACCCTTTTAGATACCTGAAAACTGCTATCATGTCCCCTCTCAGTCTTCTCTTTTCCAAACTAAACAAACCCAATTCCTTCAGCCTTCCTTCATAGGTCATGTTCTCAAGACCTTTAATCATTCTTGTTGCTCTTCTCTGGACCCTCTCCAATTTCTCCACATCTTTCTTGAAATGTGGTACCCAGAACTGGACACACTACTCCAGTTGAGGCCTAACCAGCGCAGAGTAAAGCGGAAGAATGACTTCTCATGTCTTGTTTACAACACACCTGTTAATGCATCCCAGAATGACATTTGCTTTTTTTGCAACAGTATCACACTGTTGACTCATATTAAGCTTGTGGTCCACTATGACCCCTAGATCTCTTTCTGCCATACTCCTTCCTAGACAGTCTCTTCCCATTCTGTATGTGTGAAACTGATTGTACCTTCCTAAGTGGAGCACTTTGCATTTATCTTTATTGAACTTCATCTTGTTTACCTCAGACCATTTCTCCAATTTGTCCAGATCATTTTGAGTTTTGACCCTGTCCTCCAAAGCAGTTGCAATCCCTCCCAGTTTGGTATCGTCCGCAAACTTAATAAGCGTACTTTCTATGCCAACATTTAAATCGTTGATGAAGATATTGAACAGAGCCGGTCCCAAAACAGACCCCTGCGGAACCCCACTTGTTATACCTTTCCAGCAGGATTGGGAGCCATTAATAACTACTCTCTGAGTACGGTTATCTAGCCAGTTATGCACCCACCTTATAGTAGCCCCATCTAAATTGTACTTTCCTAGTTTATCTATAAGAATATCATGCGAGACCATATCAAATGCCTTACTAAAGTCTAGGTATATCACATCCACCGCTTCTCCCTTTTCCACAAGGCTCATTATCCTATCAAAGAATGATATCAGATTATTTTGACACGATTTGTTCTTTACAAATCCATGCTGGCTATTCCCTGTCACCTTACCACCTTCCAAGTGTTTGCAGATGATTTCTTTAATTACTTGCTCCATTATCTTCCCTGGCACAGAAGTTAAACTAACTGGTCTGTAGTTTCCTGGGTTGTTTTTATTTCCCTTTTTATATATGGGCACTATATTTGCCCTTTTCCAGTCTTCTGGAATCTCCCCCGTCTCCCATGATTTCCCAAAGATAATAGCTAGAGCCTCAGATACCTCCTCTATTAACTCCTTGAGTATTCTAGGATGCATTTCATCAGGCCCTGGTGACTTGCAGGCATCTAACTTTTCTAAGTGATTTTTTACTTGCTCTTTTTTTATTTTATCTTCTAAACCTACCCTCTTCCCATAAGCATTCACTATATTAGACATTCCTTCAGACTTCTCAGTGAAGACCGAAACAAAGAAGTCATTAAGCATCTCTGCTATTTCCAGGTCTCCCATTACTGTTTCCCCCTCCTCACTGAGCAGTGGACCTACCCTGTCCTTGGTCTTCCTCTTGCTTCTAATGTATTGATAAAAAGTCTTCTTGTTTCCCTTTATTCCCATAGCTAGTTTGAGCTCATTTTGTGTCTTTGCCTTTCTAATCTTGCCTCTGCATTCCTGTGTTATTTGCCTATATTCGTCCTTTGTAATCTGACCTAGTTTCCATTTTTTATATGACACCTTTTTATTTTGTAGGTCACGCAAGATCTCGTGGTTAAGCCATGGAGATCTTTTGCCACATTTTCTATCTTTCCTAACCATTGGAATAGCTTGCTTTTGGGCCCTTAATGGTGTCCCTTTGAAAAACTGCCAACTCTCCTCAGTTGTTTTTCCCCTCAGTCTTGATTCCCATGGGACCTTACCTATCAGCTCCCTGAGCTTACCAAAATCTGACCTCCTGAAATCCATTGTCTCCATCTGTAGCAGGAGAGCAGGACAAGCCTGCAACTGAAGCTGTATCTGCCCTAGACTTTTGTCCTTTAAAATTGCCCACCATTGCTATCACAGGTGCATCTCCTCTGGAGGCAGCAGAAATGAGAGCATTAGTGTACACCAACCACTGACCACCAATTTGTCATTCAACTAAGGGTACATCTTCACTACCGGCTGGATCGGCGGGCAGCGATTGATCCAGTGGGGATCGATTTATCGCATCTAGACTAGACACAATAAATTGACCCCTGAGCATTCTCCTGTCGACTCCTGTACTTCAGCTCTGCGAGAGGCACAGGCAGAGTCAACGGGGGAGCGGCAGCAGTTGACTCAGTGAGGTGAAGACACCGCTGTAAGTCAATCTAAGCCCACGTCCAGACTAACCCGCGGCATCGGCGGGTTAAAATCGATTGCTCGGGGATCGATATATCGCGTCTAGTCTGGACGCGATGTATCGATCCCCGAGCATGCTTACATCGATTCCGGAACTCCATCAACCCGAACGGAGTTCCGGAATCGACACGGAGAGCTGCGGACATCAATGCCGCGCCGTCCAGACGGGTGAGTACCTCGATTTTAGAAATTCGACTTCAGCTACGTTATTCCCGTAGCTGAAGTTGCGTATCTAAAATCGATTTTAATTCCTAGTCTGGACGTGGCCTAAGTACATCGACTTCAGCTACGTTATTCACGTAGCTGAAGTTGCGTAACTTAGATCGATCTCCCCCCAGTATAGTCTTGGCCTTAGACAGAGCAGACTGACATGACATGCTGATTAAAATGTTGTCAGCAAGTCTATGCTAGTTTTTACACTGCTGCTACCACAAGCAGATGCTCCAATGGTTGTAATACTGCACGCATTAAATGGATTAGAAACTGGCTAATGAATAGATCTCAAAATGTAATTGTAAATGGGTAATCATCATCAAGCTGGTGTGTTCTTAGTGGGGACCTGCAGGGATCTGTTTTTGACCCCTTAATCAATGTTGAAAGGAAGAAAACATAAAATCATCACTGATCATGTTTGTAGATGACACAAAAATTGTGGAAGTGGTAAATAATGAAGAGAACAGGTCACTGATCCAGAGAGATCTGGATCACTTGGAAAACTGGGCGCAAGCAAACAGTATGCATTTTTAATATGGTTAAATGTAAATGTACACCTCTAGGAACAAAGACTGTACACCATTCTTACAGGCTGGGGGACTCCTAGAAAGCAGTGACTCTGAAAAAGATTTTGGGATCATGGTGGATAATTAGCTGAATATGAGCTCCCAGTGTGAGATTGTGGCCAAAAGGGCAAATATGATCTTTGGATGTATAAACAGGGAAATCTCAAGTATGAGTAGAGAAGTTATTTTACTGCTATATTTAGCGTTCATGCAACCACTGATGGAATAATATGTCCAGTTCTGGTGCCTACAATTCAAAAAGAATGTTGAAAAATTGGAGAGGGTTTAGAAAAGAGTCACAAGAATGATTAAAGGATTAGAAACCCTGCCGTATAGTGACAGACTCAAGGAGCTCAGTCTATTTATTTTAACAAAGAGAAGGTCAAGGGGTGAGGTGATCACAGTCTCTAAGTACCTACATAGAGAACAAATATTTGATAATGGGCTCTTCAGTCTAACTAATAAAGATATAACATGATCCAATGGCTGGAAGCTGAAGCTAAACAAATTAAGACTGGAAATAAGGCATAATTTTTTGACAGTGAGGGTAATTAACCATTGGAACCATTTATCATGGGTCATGGTGAAGTCCCCATCACTGATAATTTTTAAATCAAGGTTGGATGTTTGTCTAAAAACTATGCTTTCGGAATGATTCTGGGCAAGCTCTATGGCTTATGTTATATGGAGGTCAGACTACGTGGCCAGAATGTTCCTTCTGACCTTGGGATCTATGAATCTACATGAAATATTAAAAAACAAAATACAAAAAGGTCTCACATGGACAAAGTCAAACATGACTGCAGAATGTTCAGTAATCATATCAGTTTGTCATGTGCAGCTGGTTAAAAATTACAAGAGAAGAAAGAAAAAGATATTGTTCTCATTATGTAATTTTTCAACAACATGTATGTCAGCTGTGCTCTTCATAAAGGTACAATTTAAGTTCATATGCAGCTGAAAGTTCAAACAACTAATGATTATAAGTTTAATTACCCGAGCAGGGGAATAAAAAATAAACAGTCTTTAATAAAAATCTGGATGATAGGAATTTTTTTAACAAACCATCAGTGGAAGCAGCTACACCATATTGCACTGGTTAGCACATGGATCATCATCACTGTCCTCTCCTGAACGGAATCTGAGCTGCTCAACTCTGTGTCAGGCTCTATACCACTACAGCTAAAGGAGATTCTCCTTTAACACAAGTGGCAAGGATAGGATTCTTCCTTCTGCAGGGAAAGGATCAGCTTTCTATCCACCCACTCTTGCAATAAAGTGGCCAGCGTGGGCACTAGAGTAACAACCACCTGGACATGGACCTGTAACAATATATTCTTCAGACCATTCTTTCACTTTTTCATTATTGCATCATAGGTAGAAAAAACACATTTCTAAAACACGTAGTATTGCCTGGACACAGTGTTCACGAGGTGTGTCAAGAGAACATCTTCTTGGGTAGAAGGTTTATTTTTATATTTTTGTCCTTCTTGGTTGATTGATTATTTGTTTGGTTTGGGTTTTTTTTTTAAAGCCAGATGAACAAAGAACACGTGAGTGTGTTTTGTCCATACAGGAGGCAACATGCTCTGTGCTTTAATAAGGAAAATGGAATTGTGGCTTCTTTGAGAGAGTATATATCAGAAAATGTTCTTTGCCTATAGCACCAACAGTACTGAGCAAATACATCTTCCACAGCTCACAAAAGGCAACCATATAGCAGCAGGAATTGATTCCTGTACCATTAATCATTCGCAAAATAATGGAATGAGTTCTTCAGGAAGGGCCCAGAACTCCAGTTGACTCGGGATCAGGGCCTAAAACACAAAGTACAAAAAGAGCTTCCTATTTGTGTTCTTCCTTGGCAAAACCTGCTAGTAGAGGTGTGCCTGAACAAATCTTGAGATCCTGCAAATACTCATTCACTGCATTGTTAGATATCTTTGGTTGTCTTTGCTCTGTGTGAAGGGTTAGCGATCCCTGGCAATCTTTAAAGCTTTATCGTGTCTGTAATTGCCTCTCCCTACAACTGATTCCCCACAGTTGTAATCAGAGGTAGCACTTGAGCTATCAGCTCCACCGTAACTTTCACTTAACTTTCTAAATCACAGTGAGGATGAAAGACTTGATAGATTACAAAGTTCCCATTATGTTGTGATGAAGAAGTAGCTGTTTCTCACATCCATTTTCTCAAGTTTATGTTGAAAGATAACATGCCATCTGTGTGGTTGCTGAAATATTTCAAAAGATGTTACATGTTGCCACAAAATTAACGTGGCAACACATTTCACACTGGCCAGGCCTTCCCAGCATCCAAGGACCCTCTTTCATATTTTCAGCTTTGATTGTTTGCAGTCAGTTGTAGTCAATTTGACTATGGAGAAATCTTTGCACCATGCCCTCCGAGGAAGGGATATGATTCAGATCACATTCTTCTAACTACAGGCCTGAAGCAGCAAATACATTGAAGACTTCTACTGGGATTGCTTTTGCATGGCGTTCTGAGTGGAGACCCTACATCAAGAATATTGTTAACAAAATCCACTCATGTTCGCTAATGATGACTTCATACCTAAATGAACATGTGTTGAATAAAAACATGAGTGGATATTGACATGTAATCGTCTGTTTGACTGTCTTAATAAAGAACAGGAATTACATGATGTCCTGTGGTTAAAGCGCATAACTAAATCAGGAGATCTTGGTTCTATTCTCAAGGTACCACTACCTATTTCCTATGGGATATTACTTCCTTCCAACATAGGGGCATTGTGAGGCTTAAATTAATTAGTGTTTGTAAATTGCTTTGAGATTCTAGGATGGAAGATTCTGTGCAAATGGAAAATATCATCTCAGTGAACACTCACAGCAACATCAGCTCCATAATTTTATAATGTTTTTAACTGGGATTGAAAAAACACACTCATCAGATGAGAAAAAGAGAGAGAGAGACTGAAATACTCTTCTTCGCCTTTAAAAAAAATAAGTTAAATTTAGCAGTCATTACAGTGCTAGACTGATAGCGCTGGATGAAGACTGAAGACATTTAGTTACTCACAGAATTAGACACAGCAAAGGCAGCAGCAGGGCAAGCTGCTACACAACATGCCTCAACTAGAGCTGGTTGAATAATTCACAGTAAATAATTTATGGCACAGTCTTGCATTCTGTCCTGTGGAAAAGAGCCCTTACACCTCTACAAGGTCCCACTGAAGTCAGTGGGGCTCCACAAAGGCACTAGGGTCTGATTGTATGGTTCACATTGCAAAATAAGCTCAACAGAGTAGGTCTTTATTTTTTTCTGTTTGGAAGTCTTTCAGGAAAACCCCTTGATTTTCTCTATTTTATTTGTTATTTGAAATTAATGACCAGATCATTTCTACAGGCACCAGCTAAGCAAGCTCGTGCTTAGGGCAGCAGATTCTAAAGGCCAGCATTCCATCCAATCCTAGGATGGCACGGCTGCCATTTTATTTTATTTTTTCGGTTCACCGCTCCGGCCGCCCTGCGCTCTGGTGTTTTTTTTTTTTGTTTGTGTGGTTGGTTTTTTTTGTTTCGCCGACGACTTTCAGTGCACCACTGTAGGGTGCGGCAGTGTGGAGGAGGGGAGCACCCTGCTGGGGGGGGCCGCAAGCTCTGTGTGCCCCAGCTGGTGCCAGGTCTGCAGCAAGCCCGGCAGCCCATGTCCTTCCCTCCCCGCCGACTGACGACTTTCAATTCACCTGCAGGCGGGAGCGGTGCGGAGCCCTCCTGGAAGGTGGCGCAGTGGGAGGGGCTGAGTAGTGAGCTCCCCGGCTGAAGGAAGCCCTGGCCGCTCTCCGGTCTGTCCCACCCCACCCCCCCTCCGCTGCTAGCCGGGGCACGCACTCCGCTGCCCAGGGCATATCTGCAATGCAGGGAGTCCCGCTAGCCAGAATGCAGCTGCCGCCCGCCAAGAGGCTCATCAGCGCAGCTGGGGGAGGCAGCCGCGAGCCACCAAGTAAGTGGCACCGAAAGTTTGCACCCTGGGTTTTTTGTTTTTTTTGGTTTATTTTTTTGGTTCTCTGCTCCGGCCTTCCTGCACCCTGGTTTTTTTCGTCGTCGTTGTTGTTGTTTTTCTTGGGGCAGCAAAAAAGCCAGAGCTGGCCCTGTCTACAAATAATTATTAGTCTGGGGCTGATTTATGAGCAGTCCATTGCAAGTATTCAATGTTCCAGAATTGAAAGTGAAAACACATATAATTGGAGCAAACTTCATTGAACGATCTATTTCTGTGGGTTACTGGCAAAGTTTGGATTAGAATCTGACTGAATCCCTTATGCAAGTGAAATTATAAGGGTCTGCCAGACTCTGCTATAGATGTTCACACATGTATATATACAAACTCATCTTCCCTCCACCTTTCTCTGCACCCCTTCCAATACAGATGTATCAGACCTTCCCTCACAGCTCCTTGGAGGACGCAGAGAATTTATCCCCTCAGGTTACTTAAAGGACACACAGCTCTGAGTGCTGGAGGAAGAGTCATTCAGTTTAAAAGAGAATGGCTATCACCTGTCTCATAATCAAAGAGACTCAGGTGAACAAATTGACGAAGTTCTTTACTGAGTGTTTTTAATCACCTTTCTCTAATCAATATCCCTTTAGAGTCCCATGAATCTATTCCTAACCCAGCAGTTCTTGGCTCAGGAACATTCCCTGCACACAGTTTACTTCTCTATAACTAGAAATAAGAAGTGAGCAAGGGGTGATGCTTGGACAAAAGGAAAATGATTAACCTCGTATGGAAGGAATGGACAAGACAGGACAGGCAGAAAAGCAAATACTATGGATGAGTTGATCAGTTTGGACGTAACCAGCCCAAGCAGTTCACTCAAACCCAAATCTTTGTGAGATTTGAAACAGCATCGTTAATGTTGCTTTATCCAACACTATTTTTCATGCTTTCATGTGGAACCAGTGCCAGTCATTGTGAGATTTCTCACCCATTTTTACACACCCAATCAGTTCAGAAAAGCACACCAAAACCTAGAGTGCTTATGTGACCAGAATCTAAATTCTGAACCTACTGCCTATCATTAACAAATACATTGCATATGGAGTAATAAATCAAATTGTCCTATCATTTAGAGGCTGGAGGCTGATATAAATAACACTGGTTTACAGGAGTAACTACATTGATTTAAATGGTTTTATTCTATATTGGTTTTACTGAGATCATAACTGTGCCCTTAGATTGTTCTTAACCAGAGATCCAGACTAAGGGCCTATTCTGAAATTAGTTACTACAGGGGCAGTTTATCAGGAGTAACTCGATTGGTATTAGTAGAATTACACAAATGTTCAGTTTATGGCAAAAGAGAATCAGGCCCAAAGTGTCTTTGCTTTCTGGAAGGCAAAACGGCAGTCACAAAATTTATTATTATTCCCTATTGCAGTAGCACAGGACTCCCACCTAGGACCCAGTGTTCTAGGCATTGTACAAACAAGGAATACAAAGGCAGTCTCTGCCCTAGAAGAGCTCACGATCTAAGATTTAAATAATATGAAAGACATCAAATAACATTTTAAATGTGATGGATTTGAGAGGATAAGATAGTGGGTTTGTGAATTTTGTTTGGATGTGCTTGGCAAGCATGAGGACGGCATGGAAGAATGCGCAAAGGACTTTCTGAGGCCAAACTGAATTCTGACTGAAAAATCTAGACTGTAATGTCTTTCTGTCTATTTATAATGCTCTGCAAAATTTCATAATTACCCTGTTTTATGTAATCAGGATGATGAAGGGCTGGGAAATGAAAGATGTAGGAATATAGATTTATATACATATATTTTATATGTCAGCACCAAAAATGAGGTGAACATAAACATAGGCTAATCACTTATATCCCAATTTCACAGTAGATTTTTGCCGTTGTGAGGCTGCCTCAAAATATTTCTTCCTACCACAATTTATGCACAAAAGCCCAGAAAATTATTATAAACTAAATGCCAAAAGATGATAGCTCATGAAAAAAATTGCACAAATTAATCTTGAAATGTTAGAAGAATGTCTCCTTTCCCCTACTGAAAGGGCTCTCCAGACACAAATTCAGACTCCAATGGGATTAAGCATTGAACAGAACTGAGATACAGAAAAAAATGTGCTGACTGTACAGGGGAGGGATGCTTTAAAGTATTTTCAAAAACATCATACACTGAGTACTATTTGTCATCAGAAAAATGAAGAATTTAGTATCAAAGGGTATAAGCAAATTTCCCACACACAGCTATGTTGATGCAACTCGGTCTTGACCTGAAGCATCCCTTGTCAGTCTTAGGCACCCCTACACATAACTGATGCATCTCAGTGCTTGCTTACATAATACTTTGCTATCCCAGTCCTGGGGTCACCAACAGTTTTGCAAATGCACCAGAATCCTAAGCTTCAGCACACTCTGCTATCCAGTTCTGCCTCTCTTAAACCCAAACACAGCTCTTCCACGCAAGTCCTGGCCTCCAGCACCTCCTCACTAATTCAGTCCTGACCCATCACCTCAACTATCCCCAGCCACCACAGTTCTATCAGTTCATCTGTCTCCACAGTTGACAGGTGAAGACTTTTGGTCACTACTGACATGGGTTGGATTTCAAACAGTGACTGACTTTGTATCCTATTTATAATCCCTTGGATCATTCAGTCTCTATGAGCTATAAACACAATAAAACCCATCTGATCTGGAACGTCCATGAATTGATCCACCACAAAAAGGAATATTCATTAAGATCACTGCAGTCACTAATGGTTGATTAAACTGGGAGGTGCTCTAATATTACAGTGATGAGGGCCATCTAATTATCTAGATAGATTTTAACCATGATTTATCCCTTTATTAATACTTCCTTTTCTAATGCTAGAGATAATGGATACCAATAAGAAAGCTGAAAAATATGTCACATCCTCTCTAAATGGTATTGACTGAGCTTGGAAGAGATCCTGCTATTTTAGGGCCAGATTCTGAAATGGTTACTCTAATTGAGTAACACCTTATGCCACAAGAAGCCCATTTGAAGTCTAACATCTTTACTCACACTGAATGGTATTTGACTGCACAAGAGGTGCATAGGCCTTGTTCCACCTCTCTGTACAGAGGTGCATATCAGACAATGTTGCCTAAAACAGAGAAAGTTGGCTAAAATATTCAGGAATCCCCAGTTTAGAGAATATTTAGCCAGAAATTTGATTTTCTTTATGCTGGGAATTACCCCTGCTCCAGTTTGATTCCAGCAGAGCCACATATTCAAGCAGCCACAGCTTGGAGGGAGGGGGAGTTAGAGCAGATTCCTTTCTATCAATATTGTTTTCTAGGGCAGTCAGGTCAGGTGCAGCCTAGTTACTTAGATACAATCACTCTCTGCAACCTTCCCAACCATTGCTGGTCCAGAGCAGACAGAGAACAAATGGCAGCATCAAAACCAGCTCCCTCCTTTGTGATGCATCTCCCTAGCCACAGGGTCACCATGCAGCTTGGCTTCAGCAGTGCTCGAATGACTATATTCAAATGGGCAGAATGAGGCCAGACAGAAAGGCAGATATTTGAAATGAGCAGCCTTATGAATGACGTGGTGCCACAATTAATGACCGTAAGAACGTAAGAATGGTCCTACTGGGTCAAACCAAAGGTCCATCTAGCCCAGTATCCTATCTTCCAACAGTGGCCAGTGCCAGGCACCCTAGCGGGAATGAACAGAACAGGCAATCATCAAGTGATCCATCCCCTGACACCCACTCCCAGTTTCTGGCAAAGAGAGCCTAGGGACATCATTCTTGTCCATCCTGGCTCATAGCTATAGATGGACCTATCCTCCACGAATTTATCTAGTTCTTCTTTGAACCCTGTTATGGTCTTGGCCTTCACAACATCTTCTGGCAAGGAGTTCCACAGGTTGACTGTGCATTGTGTGAAGAAATACTTCCTCTTATTTGTTTTAAACCTCCTGCCTATTAATTTCATTTAGTGAATTAATTTCATACTTGTGTTATCAGAAGTAGTAAACAACACTTCCTTATCTACTTTCTCTACACCAGTCATAATTTTATAGACCTCAATCATATCTCCCCTTAACCATCTCTTTTCCAAGCAGAAAAGTCCCAGTCTTATTAATTTCTCCTCATATGGAAGCCTTTCCATACCCCTAAACATGTTTGTTGCCCTTTTCTGAATGTTTTCCAATTCCAATATATCTTTTTTGAGATGCGGTAACAACATTTGCACACAGTATTCAGGATGTGGGCTTACCATGGATTTATATAGAGGCAACATGATATTTTCTGTCCTATTATCTATCCCTTTCTTAATTATTCCCAGCATTCTGTTCACTTTTTTGACTGCTGCTGCACAATGAGTGGATGTTTTCAGAAAAATATCCACAATGACTCCAAAATCTCTTTCTTGAGTGGTAACAGCTAATTTAGACCCCATCATTTTATATGTATAGTTGGGATTATGCTTTCCAATGTGCATTACTTTGCACTTATCAACATTAAATTTCATCTGCCATTTTGTTGGCCAGTCACCCAGTTTTGAGAGATCCTTTTGTAGCTCTTCGTAGTCTGCCTGGGTCTTAACTATCCTTAGTAATTTTGTATCATCTGCAAATTTTGCCACCTCACTGTTTACCTCTTTTCCCAGATCATTTACAAATATGTTAAATAGGACTGGTCCCAGAACAGACCCCTGGGGAACACCACTATTTACCTCTCTCCATTCTGAAAGCTGACCATCTCGAACCTCAGATTGTCTGAGGAGCCTCTGGCTGACTCTGGGAATAACAAAGCAAGGGAATAAGAAAGAAGATGTGCACCTGCCATGCGCATGCTATGCTTTTCAAAGGGAAAAGCCCAGGTGCATTGACTTTTTCTTGACTTATGTCCAAACACAGATTTTCCACAAAATATTCTAATTTGGAAATGAATATACAAATTCTGTAATTAGGCAGCAGATTTATAATGGTTTTGCCTGAAGTTTAAACAGAAAATCCAATCTCCATTCCCTTCTCACACAGTAAAAATCAATCCCAACCTGTATCAACCTAGTAGTTCTAGAATTAGCATGAATACCATGAGCCAATGGAAAAGGGGTAGACTGCTCACTTATGAACAATGGGCCTGATTTTCACAGACACTGAGTAATCAGAACTCCCATTGGATTCAGCTAGAGTTGTGGGAAAATCAGACTGAACCACTTCCGTAACCTTGGTCATAGGGGCTGCCAATGGCTTATTCTTCTCCTCAGCCCCTTTCACAATCACTTCTTAGTTCCATGGGACAATGGTTCCTGACATGAATGTTACTGTTCATCCCCACGGAGTACCTCAGCTCTTACTAAGTGAATAATACAGAGGGAAGTTAAAGATTCTCAAGAACTTTGTAAATTATATATTTTAATCAGTAGGTTTATGTATATGTGCATGTGCATGTGTGTGTGTGTGCACACATGTATGGGACATCAGTGCCTTCTTCTGAACACTAGGAAGTTCAGAATGGCCATGCGGTATATCATAGTGACAATTGTAAAATATCTAGGTATTTACATTTCTGATGCGATATATATTGGTATACACATGCAGGATTCACTTCACTCACAACTGAGGCAAGCCATTTAATCAGCAGCTGCTTAATAGCACAAGGCAACACTGCTGAACAATCTAGGAGAGGAAGCAAAGAGGAATCCCACATGAAAATGCTAAGGGAATTTTAGTAGTAGAATTGAATTACCTAGATTGGAATTTGGCCAAGACATCTGATGATAGAGCAGCCCAAGGTGGTCTTGCTTTATGAAAGCAATATGCTCTTGGCAGCAGCACAAGTGCCCCCAAAGGTATCTGTTTCCAAAGGAGGAACCCTTCCCTTCACCATTATCCCCTTCTCTGCCTGTAAAAGAGTCGTTTTGCTTTATACCCAGCTTTGTAAAGTTTCATTGTTTTCTCTTGTCCCTTTCTCCATAAGGCCTTTTATAACTCTAGTCAAAGAATCCAGCACCTCCACCCAGACCCACTTTTCAGCATCTTGCAGTGATCCTCTGACATTTCTCACTGGCACTCAGAGCACACCACTAACAACGAAGATCCATGCTCATGTCTCTGCACACAACACGCTAATTCAATCAGTGCTGTTTTGTTTACTAATTCTTATTCCAAAAAGGCAATGTTTGATAAAGTGGCATGCTATACATCAAATGCAGGCTGGAAACAAATCCATTGTAAGCCTCAGACTTGAACTAGAAGAGGGTTGTTAAGCTCTGTGGCATCCCCCACAAAAAAAGCAGCCTCAATGAATCATGCCAGTGTGGAAGGGTCCTTACAAAATGATGCAATTCTTCATTCCGGGGACATTATTGATTACCTTAAAGAAGACACTTAGCAGGATAAATGGCTCATTGTTATCCTCACACCAGACACCTCACATCTTGAGTCCTGAATAAATAGTACTGGATCTGTTGGTTGTTTCAAGATCAATAGACATTGGCTCATAATAGGAGAAAATTATTTCATCAATAGGAATTGGCCAGTGCATAATAGCAAAATTTCAGTTTTACATTTTAAAAGTGTGTGTGTGTGTGTGTGTGTGTGAGAGAGAGAGAGAGAGAGAGAGAGAGAGAGAGAGAGAGAGAGAGAGAAGAGGAGGGAGATGGGAACATGAGGATGGTGTGCAGAACTTTTGTCATTTTTTATGCAGGCATGAAAGGGATATTTTTGAATAGATAACCAGAAGTACTCTTGTTTCTTAGTACCAGATTGAGCTTAAGTGAGGCCACTTAACTTGAACTTGGCAGACAGAAATAAAAGCTCATTTGTGAGCCAACCTCCATCTGATCAGTGCAAAGTCCATTTATACACGAATTGCCTCATTAAGCTAGTTGTTTTCTAGCCATTAAAGAAGTGGTAATCGGTCTATTTTGACAAAACTGTACATTTTTGTAACTACTTTCCTTCTAAGTGTTAACTACAGTACTCTCCTTGCCGGCTGCATTAAACCAGTAATTAAAGGGTTAATAGTCTCCAAGAGTAGATGAGTAATTAGAATACCAAGTGTTTCCAGTTTTCATTTGCTGGAAGCTCCTGGGAAAAGAAAAAGATGATACATTTTTTAAACTAGTGTTCTAGTTTGAACCTGTGTTTAATCTGAAGAAACAGCATTTCAAGGGCTGCTGAGAAGAGAAGTGTGCTGCTGGCATTTAAACTGGTAAGACTGTGGCTTTTAGCCTTCACTCTTTGGAATCTCTTTTGTTAATGAAACTCAAATGTAAGCTTTGCAGTTTCTCACTACACAACATGAAGGATCCCAAAGAACTTCACAGATTTTGTAAATATAAGGACTTTTCGTCTGTCCTGAAATGCAGCCATCTCTTAGACAGAATGCAGCAGACACTCTCTGTCAGCCACACTAGCGGGAACTTCTTTTGGAGGCAACATGAAGAATAACTTCATAGAAACTACAAAGGGACTGAGTCAGAATGTAGTTACCCAGCTTGGAATTTGATCAGGATATTGTGGCCATCTCCTTGACTAACAAAAAATGACATGGGATCTTGAAGTAATTATGAGCAGTCAGACTTTAAAATGGCATCGCATCTAAAAGATGACAGACTCTGGCATTGAGGCATTGATCTATCAAGACTATCTCCTGAAACGTCTTGTATGTAACAAAGTTCTCCCACCCGAGTGTGTATCAGGCTCAACCCTACTTAGTTTGTGAGAACTGAGATGATAATAGCACAAGATGACACCTAACCCCTGGCTTTGGTGCTGAGTCTCACCTTCCCCACTGCATGGGAAAACTGAGGACATGGTGCACCCCTGTTTGTTTTGTCCGTGAGGAAATTTCTCCATTGCAAGGGAACAGTCTACATAGCTGCTAAAATGTATAGGTTTGGGATTTTTTGCTGGTGGGGGTGGGGAACCTCCTTCTGGTCCAGGTTACAAAAACAGCACTGCCTCTGAGCAGGTTCTTTCTTTGAACAGAGCAGATGTGCAGATAATGTAAGAATTGCATTTGATAACTTTTCCATTTATTATTAGATAGGCAGCTAACTGAATGGGAAGAGGAGGAATTCCGCTTCCCAGGGAGTATTATGAACATGTGCAGCCACCTATCGGCCATGACTTGTCCTCCAGTCAAAGCTAACAGTGAAATAAATGGTGCGTTATTTCCATGGTTTCTAGGTGGTTTACGGGGTTTTGTGTGAGAGGCATACAGAAAGATGTCCTTAATAAAGAAATAAAGAACCTAGTGCTACTTAAAAGGCTTCCCACTTTCATGCATAACTCATTACATATACCTTTCAGCTGCCTTTCTATTAACTTGTTCACTGTTAGTACCTGTTTTTTCAGTCAGGTGCGCAGTCATCACAACTGTGTGTGCAAATCATGCAATCATAGTAACTACAGGCACATTTTCCTATGCATTATCATTTGAAAATCTTTTAGCAATGCAGATGCTTGCCATTTCTTTCATGAATAACTGTAAAGCTACTAAAAATAATTAATTAAAATTAGTGATGAGGGAACCACAAAAAATTGGAAAATTCTGTCTCATTGGATAAGCACCCAAAAGTTCCAATTCTTACTTGAAGTTTATTTGAAGCACTTGAGTCTACAAAATTGGGCTGGAAATCTCATGAAAGGAACAGATTACAAAATTTCTGAGACTTTCTGCTTTTGACTGGGCCAATGACATCACCTCATTCATGCTATCTCAACACTTCTGGCGCCAGCTAGAATCCAGAGCAGTGACTGCACTTGAACATGATAAACAAAGAGAAGGAAAAAATTCAGAACATTTTGAAACTCAACAAACCTTTGGCTGGAGTTTTGGATTAAAGATTCAAGTTTTAAATGAAGGTTCAGGATGGGTTTGAGTTTGAGTTATGAACAAGCTGCGAATAACAGTTCTGATTTTGTTACAGTTTCAGCAGAAGTTTGGGGTGAGGGTCAAGGGGGGATTTATTTTATCAAAACCAATTTGTCTGTTTCCATATGAGATCTCTCAGAGGTGATGGGTAATATTTTTAAGATCCTAAGTGCCACTGACTTTCAAAGACTCTTAGGCTCCTAGGTCAATCATGTACTTTTGAAATGTTTACCTAATGTGATCACAAAACCCAGTCCCTCTAAATGCAAAACCTTTACCTCTTACCAGACCATATTCCAGAGCAGGAATCTTCATCTGCTATTTCCCATCCCAATACCTGACACACATGTGCAGTTGTTTCACACCAAGAGCAATGGTTTCATTTCACTCTTTTACTTGGTCTCACAGTTCTTCCTTTGGTAAACCAGATTATGGCCTCATAAAACAGCAGGAGTGCTATGGTAATTGCTTAAATACAGTAACTATTAAAACAACAAAGTGGCGCACTAATTGAATTGCTTTATTGTAACAGATTTTGCATACAAGGGAGGTAAAGTGTCATTCTCCTCCATATTTTTGTGTGCCTGCCACTGTATACTTAGTCACAACACTCATTTATACATTAATTTAGTAATCCTTCTCACTATACTGTGCAAGTGTGTCTGTGAAATTGCAGTTCGACTACCTGATGTCCATGGCTAGTGGCAGAAGGGTCTTCTTTAGGCATTAAATGAGGTGTCTGTAGCAGTGGCTCCCAACTCCTGAAACCACAGGCGGATACTAAGCCTAAATCCACCAAACTTTGTCCCCTACTAAAATTCTTAGCTTTCTTCTACCCTTCAGAGCTATCAGCATGGGCTATACATTTCAGACAAGTCAGAGCCACTACCAGTGGCTGCTGGGCTCCCCCATTCTTTTGGGTCATGTAATGATGTGACCTGAGGATTTGTGGGGATCACCATGGATCCAGCTTTATCTCCTCCCTAGATCCTGCAATGACTGAAAGTGGCTGGCCAACAGCAATCCACATTGCACTGGACTGTCTTCTTCTCGGAAACTAGCTGCTGCATCAGTGTCCCCTTGGGCTATAAGGAAAGAATCCATTATATCCAGATATTTCTCTCTCTGTACCTGTAGTTCAAGCTTGTGTGGCTGGTTCTCATGGTATGCTTTCCCTTCTTATCGTAGGGCCCAGTTCTGCCACTCTTGCTCATGTTAGGAAGTAACTCACTCCACTGATTTCAATGGGACTGTTTGTGGAGTGCCACACTTGAGACAGGACAGGATAGCAAAATCTGCATTTAGTGATGAGTGTCTGTGCGGCATCTGCCTCTTACTCAGTTGTGCCCACTCTAGCACATGGTGTTGGGGCTGCTGAGAGTGGGCTCTTTAATGCGTTTTAGATCAGGTACTTAGGTGCCTAAGTACCTTTGAGGACCTATGCCTAACTCACACTGATTTCAATGGGAACTAGGTGGTATCTAAATAACTGAGGATCTGGCCCTGGAGCCCAAGAGCAGTGGAAGGTTAGAGCGGCACAGCTGAATGGGAGATGGAAGCCAGTTGCTAGTACAGCCAGTCTTAGTCAGTACAACTGATACAGTTGCCCCAAAAGTTTATAGAGTCAATAGTGGATGTCTGTCAGTCATGGCTTGTCCAGTGCCAAGGAATAAACCTGCCTCAGTTTGATTCCAATAGACTGGTGTACTGAAACCGACACGTTATGGAATAAATTGAAGATAGAAAATCATTCCACAGAGAGACATTTTTTCCTCTTCCTGTACCTCAACAAATCACGGAGAGAGACATGAAATAAAATGGGCTGGATATTCATAGATTTTAATGCCAGAAGGGACCATTAGATCATCTAATCTGACCTGCATAACATAGGCCATGGAATTTCATCCAGTAACCCTTGTATTGAGCTCAGTAACTTGTTTATAAGCCCAATAACTTGTGTATATAATGTAAGCCATTTCCTAATGGGCTTTTGGTGTAAGAGAATTCTCTTGTTGCTCTGTGATAAGAAAGCCTTTTTATTGACCTTGGTGGTGTTACAGGAAGACATAAGAAAGTCCCTTTTGTATCAAAGTGGTAGCTGTAGGTGTTTCTTCATTACAGTCAAGGCCTCCATCAAAGAATTTTCTCCAATTTGGGGCAATTTACTTGATTTCAAACTATTGTTACCTTTTAATTCACAGGTACATTGCAGAAGGGGTTGATCTAAGCAAAAACTTGCAAAACATTTTCTGCAAATATTGACTCAAATGTTTAATTGAATTCTCTTCATTCATGATTCAGAGCCGTTAAGTTATATACAAGCTGATCAATATAACTGTATAATCTTATTGCCAATACCTTCATCCATCTTATTGCCAATACCTTCATCCATCTTCTCCCTTCTGCCATTTGTTACTCACTTGGTGCATCTTGTCTTGTGTTACATTTTAAACTCTTTGGAGCAGGGACCATGTCTGTCTGTGTGCCTGCGCACTGTCTAGCACAATCCTAAGTGGGGCCTTTCAATGTTACTGCAATACAAAAAATATAATAATAATAATAATTAATATTGAAATATGTTATTCATGCTATTCAGTGGCAGGACCTGGCAATAAAACTCGGGAATTCCTGGCTCAGGGTGCTATCTGCTAGACTCAATTTTTGGAAATATCAAGATAGTGGAACAAATTGCAAGCAAAATTTTTTGTATGAACTCAAAAACAGGCACATATAGTTTTTACAATACATATTTTGCCTAGCTAGCTTAGATTCCATGGACATACTATTACATTTCCCTATAACTGTGGCCCAAAGCAGTATTCTGTTTCCATTATAGCATTAGGAACATGCATTGTTTAGAAAGCAGTTGAAAGAGAGCTCTGACCTGAAATACGATGAGGCATAATGAAAGTAGATTTGGGGGTTGTGGTGGATACTTAGCTGAACTTGAGTTTCCAGCGTAGCGCTGTGGCCAAAAGAGTTAATATAATTTTTGGATGCATAAACGGGAATCTCAAGTAGGAGTAGAGAGGATATTTTATCTCTGTATTTGGCACTGGTGTTATCATAACTTTAGTCCCAGATTTGGACCTTAGCGTCCAAAATATGGGGGTTAGCATGAAAACCTCCAAGCTTAGTTACCAGCTTGGACCTGGTACTTGCTGGCACCACCCAAAAAATTAGAGTGTTTTGGGGCACTCTGGTCCCCCTGAAAAACCTTCCCTGGGGACCCCAAGACCCAAATCCCTTGAGTCTCACAACAAAGGGAAATAATCCTTTTTCCCTTCCCCCCTCCAGGTGCTCCTGGAGAGATACACAGACACAAGCTCTGTGAATCCAAACAGAGTGACTCCCCCTCTCCGTTCCCAGTCCTGGAAACAAAAGCACTTTCCTCTTCACCCAGAGGGAATGCAAAATCAGGCTAGCAAATCCAACACACACAGATCTCCCCCTGATTTCTTCCTCCCACCAATTCCCTGGTGAGTACAGACTCAATTTCCCTGAAATTTCCCAGAAAAGAAAACTCCAACAGGTCTTAAAAGAAAGCTTTATATAAAAAAGAAAGAAAAAATACATACAAATGGTCTCTCTGTATTAAGGTGACAAAATACAGGGTCAATTGCTTAAAAGAAATATGAATAAACAGCCTTATTCAAAAAGAATACAAATCAAAGCACTCCAGCACTTATATTCATGCAAATACCAAAGAAAAGAAACCATATAACTTACTATCTGATCTCTTTGTCCTTACACTTAGAAACAGAAGATTAGAAAGCAGAACTACTTCTCCAAAGCTCAGAGAAAGCAGGCAGACAGACAAAGACTCAGACACAAACTTCCTTCCACCCAGAGTTGAAAAAAATCCGGTTTCCTGATTGGTCCTCTGGTCAGGTGCTTCAGGTGAAAGAGACATTAACCCTTAGCTATCTGTTTATGACAGGTGTGAACACTGCTGGAATGCTGTGTCCAGTTCTAGTATTCACAATTCAAGAAGGATGTTGTTATATTGAAGAAGTTTCAGATAAAAGCCATGAGAATGATTAAAGGATTAGAAATCGTGTCTTATAGTCAGGGCCGGTGCAACCCATTAGGTGACCTAGGCGGTCGTCTAGGGCACTAGCATTTGGGGGGTGGCATTTTGGGTCCTTCGGCAGCGACCGCAGTGGCTGGATCTTTGGCCGCCCCAGTTGTCATCAGCATTTAGGCAGAGGGACCTGGAGCAGGGGGGCACGGGGAGGGCCCCCTGCAGCAAGTAAGGGGGGTTGCAGCACGCAGGGGAACTGCTCCCTGCCCCAGCTCACCTCTGCTCCACTTCCTCCCCTGAGCACACCGCCCCACTCTGCTTCTCTCCCTCCCAGGCTTACGGCGCCAAACAGCTGATTGGTACCACAAGCCTGGGAGGCGGGAAAAGTGGAGTGGCGACGGCGTGCTCGGGGAGGAGGCAGAGTAGAGGTGAGCTGAGGCAGGGAGCTGCCACATGGCTCCCCGAGCCAGGGGGAGCTGCCATGGGCACCTCAGGGCGGAGGGGGGGAGTTGCTGCGGTGGGGGTCCTTAGGGCGGGAGGGGGGAGAGCTGCCATAGGGCTCGGGGGGGTGCAAGGTGGAAGTTTCGCCTAGGGCATGAAACATCCTTGCACTCACCCTGCTTATAGTGATAAACTAAAGGATCTTAGTCTATTTATCTTAACAAAGCAAAGGTGAACGGGTGACTTGATTACAGTATATACGTACCAACATGGGAAACAAATGTTTAATAATGGGCTCTTCAGTCTTGCAGATGCAGATATAACACAATCCAATGGCTGAAAGTTGAAGCTAGACAAATTCAGACGGGAAATAAGATGTACATTTTTAAAAGTTAGAGTAATAAACCACTGGAACAATTTATCAAGGGCTGTGGTGGATTCTGCATCACTGGCATTTTTTAAATCAAATTGGATGTTTTTCTAAAATATATGCTCTAGGAAGTATTTTGGGGACGTTCTAGGGACTGTGTTATACAGGAGGCCAAATTAGATGATCACAATGATCCCTTCTGTATTTAGACTCTATGAATCCATATTATCTTGTCAAACACAGCTGTCTTCAAGACAGTTCCCCATAACATCAGCATCCTTGATCTGGAACTGAAGAAAAACCAGCAGAGGCATCTCTCCCTTAAGCAAATTCAGATGTCTTAGGCAAAAAAAAATCCATGGTACATTCCCATCCAGCTCTCTCTGACACCCCCATCCCAATGGACAAGGACAGAATTCATTTCCCACACTCTGTTCACAGCAAATAAAAAATAAAATGTTCATTCTGCATCATTTTCATCTTTCATCTTAATTATCACTGCAAAGAGTACAGAAATCATTATCTTTATGATGATGAACGTCCAATTAGTATTTCCCATATAAATTTCAAATCATGAAGGAGGCTATAATGGAGAATGAAAATTCCTAATGGTCTTTTTTTCCTAGCTGAAAAATTGAGGTGCTTAACAAAATGAAATTAAATCTGAGCCATTTTCAAACAAGTCAAGAACTTTAATTACATGACAAGTAAGAAAAAAGAGGCCAAAACAAAATCTTAAAAATAGGCATATTTTTAAATCATTTCTTTTTCCACTACGTTGCTCAAGCTTTCTCCTCCAGATAACTAAACACTTGTCTGGTTGTGCTCAATAAGTTTTAAACTATTGTGACGACAGATAGAAGCTATTTTTTTTCATTAGTTGCACTATTTAGTAAATTAGAAAATTATTCCAAGTAAACATTCTGTTTACTCTATATGGCATTTTAATTTGTTCCCATCCACAGTACTTATATGTAACATGATGCCAGAGCTAATTACGTCTTTCCATAGGTTGTGGAGCTGGTGGGGTCACCTAGGTTATGGCCTAACCCTTTTAAACATGAAAAATAGCTTGCCACCTGGCCCATTTTTGACAGGCCTGGCAGGTTTTTCTACTCTCTTGCAGGTTGCTGGTCAAGAGATAAAATTTGTCAAGGGGTGGGGTTGCTGTGTGCGTGTGTGACTGTGTGCACAACAATCTTGTTCCTAGTGGCCCTGTGGCCATGTATATCATAGCTGGGAGCACGCCATGCATCCCACTCTGTGCCCAGTATGAAGCATGCTGCATGCTGGGCCCTCACCTGCTGCTGCCGAAACTGCAGGTGGCTCCTTTCAGCAGTAGGGATCAGAAGAACAGACCCGTCACTCAAGGGCAAGGATTGCCAAAAGGGAGGGGTAAGGTAAAGAGTAGGGTAGGGAAAGCAGGGCTCCTTGGAGGGGACAGTAGGGAGGCTCCCTTCCAGGGCTGAGACTCCTGGGGGCGGGAGGATCAGGCTACTGGTAAATCTATTCCCCCACCACCACTTTAAATGGCACACCACAGCCCTGCATTCCCAGGCGGCAGAGAAACACTACATCCCGGACTCCTGTTGAGGTGTTGCTGAGGTGTGTCTGAAATGCAGCTTGGTTTCAGTTGCCCCTCATTGTTACACTTCAGAGAAAGTGTACCCGATTTGCCTTTTTAGCAGCATCTTGGCTACCCCTTGCACACAGGAATGGCAATTCTGCATCAGACTAGCGGTCCATCTAGTAGAGTAGCCTGTTGCTGAAGATGGCCACTACTAAACACTTCAAAGGAAACCTCCCATCACCACCACCATGGAACATGATCTACTAAACTGCCTTAGGGGATCCTTTCTTTGTTAGTGATTGGTTTATGTTCCAAATTCTAAGAGCTGACATCCCTTAGAAGCTTTTCTCCTGACTAGTGTAACTTCAGAGAACATTTTTATTATTCATATCAATGTCTAATCCTTTTTTGAATCCTAATATACACTTCACCTCACTAATATCTTATGTTGATGCATTCCACAGGTTCTTTATTCTTTGTCTTAAAAAGCTATTTCTTTCCATCCATTTTAAATATGTTGCCTTCTAATTTTCACTAGCTTCCCCTTGTTCTTGCATTATAAAAAAGGGTAAATAGGAGTGCTTGGCTGATCTCCTTTCTACCATTCATTATTTTATACAATTCTATCGTGTACTTCTTAGTTATCTCTTCTGTGTAAGTAGTCCTAATACTTATTATATCTCCTCAGCTGGAAGTTTTTCCATGCCTCTAATCATTTGCACTGCCTTTCTCTAAACCTTTTCTGGTTTTGCTATACCCTTTTGAAGGTGGGATAGTGAGAACAGGACTCAGTATTCCACATGATGGTGTACCATGAAGCACAGTGTCAGACCTCAGCTGCACTACAGTTGCATAATGCAGCTGTGTGTTTCCCACAAGTCATGTACACGTCTCACAGCATGTAGATGTGTGTTTAACAAGGACACCCTGAAGCTTACAGAAGCGTGCACCCCACATACATATAATTGTATGTATAATATACTTCACTTGGATCAGGGGAAATTAACTGATCTGATTCCTTACCTCTAGTTAGGTGTGGGGAGAGCTAGTAGCCAATGATCAGGTCCTGTATATCATTTCCATTTCTTGTTTAGGACTGTACTGAGGAACATGTGGGATTGTCCACTGCTAGCTGTGTCATGGCCTTTAGTAAAAGTTGCCAATGAGTGGCCCAGGCAAAATATCTGACAGTTGACTGAAATGTGGAATGCCTGAGTTTTCTTGCACATCATGCCATAATTGACAGGTAACAATTTTAAGGCTATTTTCTCACTGTGTGAATTAAACAAGTCAGTTTTTTAAAAAGAAAACTAAAAAAACCCTAATTATTTGCAGCCATAAAGAATCCTGAAGTGGAATGGCTGCCATGCTGAACCTCGGAGCTTTCTCTCTCTAGCACAGCCCTCTACCACGTGAGTTAAAGGAGTAGGTATTGCCCCTTATGTGAACAACCCACTACCAGGGAATCTGATATGCTCTTTACCTGTGGATCACACATTTTGCTAGACAACAGTAGAATTTTGGAGAGCAGGAATCCTGAAATCTATTTTTGGCTATGGAAAGGAAAGCCTGAGCTAGTTAGAGAGGATAGCTGAGTTCATAATGTGAATAAGATTTGAGACTCCCATTTTTCAGACTTGGGTTCTATTCCCAGTTCTTCTCAATGTGCTTGACCTCTCATTTAATTTATTTCTAAAATGGGGTGGGGGTTACGTTTGCCTGCCTTCAAGGGTAGGCTATGCAGTTTCTGAAGTGGGCAGAAATAAATAACAGTTAGTAGAGGTTTGATCAGAACTTAGTGGTCCTTGGCCTAGAACACAAGTTATTTGTAGATGATTCTCACTCTCTCTTGAGAAACATTGTTCTGTCGGGTGATGCAAAAGAACAGAAAGCTAGATTTGACTTTAATGTGGAATATCCTGCAAACTCCAGTACAACTCTGGTCTCTTTCAAATTTCTGGCAGGATATTGCTTATTCTTCATTGTCAAAAATTTCCAACAAGATAGCCAATGATATTTTTCTAAGGGCTTGCTAGGCCACACTGAGATGTTCAGGCCCTCTAACACTGGTCATCAAAATCAGGGCTAGGTCTTGCTTTTGTGGTGGATATTGATGAACCCTCAAAAACATTTTCTGTTATGGAATTGCTTTTGGGTCTGACAGAAGTCAGCAGCTCTTATTGATCTCAATGGGTGCTCGGTACTTAGGAAATTCAGCCCACTTAGGCTCCTAAATCTACAATTAGTCACTTATCTTTATGTTCCTATTTTTGAAAGATTTTGGCCTAAGAGAACAAATAATGTTCTTTTCTTTCCTACAACACATATAGCGGGGTCGTCACCCTGCTCCTGTCCTGAAGGGCTTAAAATACCCCTGCAAGAGGGCTGTGGCAGGGGAAAAGCTAGGCTGATTGTGGAAAGCAGCCACAGGTGGGGCCACACCCCAATCAGACCACAGCTGGCTCTATAAGAGGACTGAGGGCCAGAGAGTGAGAGACACACTCTCTCTGGCTTCCTTGAGAGAGCAGGACCTGGATGCCTGGGAAGTTGAGGAGGGTATCTAGGGAGGAGCAGTGCTGGGGAAGGGCAGAGGGAGCTGGGGAGCTCCAGCCTAGCAAAGCCCGAGGCTGCAGGCCAAGCTAAGGGCCCACAAAAGGGTACTAGGGCTGCAGAGGGGCAGCCCAGATATAGGCAGAGGCAGCTGGTCCAACCCCCCTTACCGATGATGAGTGGTTTACTGACTTCTGTCTGCCCCAGTGAGCGGGGGGCTATATGGAGACAGACAGTATCCACTGAGGCAAGGTGGGGATAGGGGGTTGGGGGTTCCCCTGGGAGGGGAGACCTAGACAAAGGGGGTACTGCAGTGGGCATAACCCCTGGGCAAAGGGCACCGGGGTCCGGGAGGGACACGGGGGCCAGCAGCAGGAGAGACATCAGCTGGCAGAGGGTGCTCTGGAGCTGGAAAGGAGCTAATTCCCTGGACAACCAGCAGGGGGTGCTGCACCAGTGAGTCGCTGCCCCGCCACATCCCTCCCTTTTACTCTTCTTCTCCATTTCCCCAGCTTTATTTTCAAGGGAGCAGCTTTAGAGAATTCATGTAGCACCATTTTCCCTTTCTTCCTTCATCCCCTAATGCTCCCAACAGGATTCAGAGTAGCAGCCGTGTTAGTCTGTATCCGCAAAAATAACAGGAGTACTTGTGGCACCTTAGAGACTAACAAATTTATTGCAGCATAAGCTTTCGTGGGCTACAGCTCACTTCTTTGGATGCATCCATTCTATGCATCCAAAGAAGTGGGCTGTAGCCCACGAAAGCTTATGCTGCAATAAATTTGTTAGTCTCTAAGGTGCCACAAGTACTCCTGTTCTTTTTCCAGCTACAGGAGATCACCTCTCCCCAGCTCCTTGCCATCCAGTGCTTCTGTTATAGTGTTCCTAAACAAGGTGTGGACAATGGATACAAAAGTCTGTGTGCACAAGCAGACCCAAAATATTCAATTTGTTTCCAGAGCTTAGCCATCTACACCACTACTGACACAATTGTAAAGTAGAAACGCCTTCTGAGTCTTGGTGGCCTGCACACCAGTCATTTTCTTTGGGCTCAGTCTAGCAAAGCTACACTTCAGTTTCTTCCTACATAATTTTTGACTGTAGAATATAAGAAAAGAGAAAGGTGCATCATCACTTGAGACATATAAAACTAGACAGGCCAAAGCGCTGGAAAACAGATTGTTGGAATCAAGCCTGCAGTGACCCGTGAAGCAGATGGACAAGAAGACATGACCAGTCTCTTTCTTTTTTGTTTCAGAGTAGCAGCTGTGTTAGTCTGTATCCACAAAAAGAACAGGAGTACTTGTGGCATCTTAGAGACTAACAAATTTATTTGAGCATAAGCTTTCATGGGCTACAGCCCACTTCATCGGATCTATCTTTTTTGTATCCTTTCATTTCTTTTTACACTAGATTGAGGTCCTTACCTAGGCCTCACTCACTGAAGTCAATGAAAACTTGACTGAGTAAGGACTAAGGACTTTGGGGATTTGCTCTAGGATTCTATAGCAAACTGAAGCAGGGTTTATTGGCTCTGGTCTGGCACACAGATATATACTTGGGGGAAACTGAAAAGGACACTCCTGCGTGAGTTCCCCAAGCTAGAGAGAACATATAACATCAAATTAGGATTTGTTCACTGATGAATCAGAGAAGAAGGTTTTATAGCTCTATAAATCCAAATTATGTTCTTCTAAAAGCCCATCAGAATCTACGGGAAAGTAGGAAGACTTTACTATCTCATGAATAAATAGCCGTGCAGTCAAAGTTCTTGATGGCAAGTGCAGAAGTAAATTGATGAATGGGCATCTGCAGCACAGCAGCTGATTTTTCAAGCTAAACTCATTAAGACATCTTAATAATGATTGGCAAGTTTCCTCAAACATAGAGGCAGATAGGTGAGGAAGGGTCTATTTAGGTATCTGTCATGTTGTTGATTGAGAGTGAAAAGCATGTCCAATATATTCTCTGGTAAATATGCCTGTTCAGTAAACAAGTTCTGCTCTTTCACACAAGCAAAAACAAGTGTTCTCCAATAAAACCAGGTGTTCTCTGGAATATACACTGAATCCTCAGCCACTTCAGCTCTGGACAGAACTGGTGCATCAGACAACTTCAAGTTATTTTGATCCTACAGAGTGGCTTATAATGGGACATAGCAATCTAGTACTTAGAACAGGGACTTGGAGTCAGGAGCCCACAGTTCTATTTGCAACTCTGCCACTGACTTGCTCTATTTCCTTGAGTAAGTCAGTTAACCACTCTGTGCCTAACTTGGCCAGTTGTGATGCTTATCCTTTGAAGGGTGGTTGTGAACTTTAATCAGTCACGGTCTGATCCTGCTCCACTAAAGTCAATAGCAGATTAGATCCCTATCGTTGTAAAGTGCTGTTGTAATAATTGGACCTACTTACCATAATTGTGAGCTCAACTGTGAAAAGTGAGTGAAAGTTCCAAAAATGTCATAATAACCTGTAACAACAAATGTCAAGGTTAAAAAGTGCAAAAGGGAGACAGAACAACGGAATTGGTCTAAACAAAAATGCTACTGATATGACTCAAGCACTATGTTAAAATCATTCCCAGTAAACAACAGAAGTATAGGACCAGATATCATCCAATTTGCATCCAAATTGGTGTGTTGTAAATTAGGTCTCGTTGGTAGACAAAATAATAAGGGGATGGGCTATTCTGCCATCAATCCCCTTCTGGGTCTTCAAAAAGAGACTTTGGGGGTAAAATTTGGATACAAGGATGATGGTTGACTAAAAAGCGGAAATGCAAGAGCTAGCTGACTGAAAGATGAGAAGAGAGGAAGGAGCAAGTTTTACCATTATGGCAGCCACTCCCACTGCCTCCTGGTACCTCGGATCTTCTTCACCCTAATCCTGAGAGATGTCCTGATCAGACCAGGCCAAAAAGAGGGACACAGATGCCACCACCACCTCCAAAAATGTGTCCAAAAGGCAGCTAAATGCAATGCCCTACACAGCCCGATGCTGATACAAGTTTGCCTTATCAGCCACATCAAGACCTGGCAATGTCCTGTGCCTGCGTTTTTCCAGCAGTGACGTTGTAAGTAAAAGTCAACACCAGAGATGGAAGCTGCATTTTCTATCTTTGCTGTTCTTTTCTCTCCCCTTTTGTGTGCATCTTGTTTTGTTTTCTTGCAAACAGGATGGGACTTTAACAACAGCAGCAATGACAGCTCCAGTCCATCTCAACTAACTTCTTTTCCCTAAAAATTATTACCATCTTTAATAACATCTAAAAGACTGTCAAAGGGCATTTTTTTCCCCTTATAAAAACTCCCTACAGCTGAAGAAAAAGGGAGCAAGAGTTATGGTTAAACTGAAAGCCTTACTACTTTAAATTTCAAATGCCTTAGCTGTTTTTCTTTCTTTCCTGTATCTTTAATGGACTTTAATGGTGTGTTTGCCATGGTGCTAAGCAGGCTAAGGTCTCTGTATACGAAACCACAAACCTTGTTTAAAACTGTTTAATGTTGGACAGTGACAGGGTCATGTTAACATCTTTTACTCTTTAGGCCCATTTATTCCATCTAAATTAATACAACAGTGCTTTGAGCTATTCACATAAAAGATTTTGTGTAAGTGTAAATTATTATTAACATAACCCTTCTTCCAGATGGATAACAGCAGCAATGAGGGGACCTGGGTTCAAATTATAAGGGGTCCCTCTTAAAACTAACGAACACCATCACCCTGAATTTGTGGGATTATTAGATATCTTCCCTGGGCACCCTTAATAGGCAATACTTCCCCACTCTCACACACCGAGTCTCTGTAGGAAATAAGGAAAACTTTCAGGGGAAAGGGAGCACTTCATCAACTTGGGTAAACACAAACAATGCATAAGTAAAATATTCCCTCCTAGAGACTTTGGCAGGAGTCCATTAA
Organism: Gopherus flavomarginatus; assembly: GCF_025201925.1. Taxonomy (NCBI): domain Eukaryota; kingdom Metazoa; phylum Chordata; order Testudines; family Testudinidae; genus Gopherus; species Gopherus flavomarginatus. The sequence continues at coordinate 82,992,831 of NC_066621.1, forward strand.
CTTGGTTCCCCACCTACCAGTGGGAACATCCAACAGGTAAATGCCCCTTTAACACATTATTTCCTCGTTTCCCATCTGCTACACTCCACTCATGGTTAGGTGTCATTGGAGTCCCAGAGGCCTGAGGTGCCTTGGGAAGTGCTGCCTGGTCTTGTCTTGAGGTTCCACCATCTAACTCAGATATAGATATTTCAACTTTAGTTAGTGACTGGGTAAGAGGAGCCACACTGGAATTCACTCAGCTCTGCTGCTATCCTTGAACTTCAGCAAAAAAATCCTCTCTGTGTTGCACTCCATTAAAGAGCCATCTTGACACCATCTCCTATCAGAGTCCTCCCAAGAGTGCAGGATCATCAGTGGAGGGCAATCAGTAGTATACAGGATCAGTGGGCAGAGTCACTGCCACAAAGTAGAATCTCTTGTCCCCTTCGCTTTTCACTCACTTGAGTTCCACTACTCAACCAAGAATGAGTTTGTATGCGGTTATGGTGGCTTCCAAAAGGTCACTGGAGGAATTCTGAGCAGGAAACTTATGCAAATGAATCTCCTCTGTAGCCATACTTCATCCTGTTCACTCATAAATGAGGGCAGAGAGCTTTTCCCTTCTGGAGTTTCTATTCATTTGGAGTTCAAGTACATAGTTTATGTTGATGAAGCAGCTCTGTGGCCATCCTTCCTCCTGTTCACCAACAGATGGGAGCAGAAAGCTCCTTTCCCTCTGGATAGTGATTTGCCACTTGGGGTCAGTGGATCTCCAGCAGTCCACAGACTATGACTAAGACTCGAAGGCAACCTGTGGCCCGTGGGCCGCACATGGCCCATCACAGTAATCTGCTGGCAGGCTGCCAGACAGTTCGGTTACATTTGCACAGCCACCTGCAGCTCCCATTGGCTGTGGTTCATGGCAGGGGCATGCTGGCTGCTGCTTCCCGCAGCTTCTTTCCGCAGCTCCCATTGGCCAGGAATGGTGAACTGAGGCTACCGGGAGCTGTGGGCGGCCATGCAAATGTCTGGTGGCCTACCAGTGGATTACCCTGATGGGGCAGGTGCGGCCCTCGGGCCTACAGGTTGCCAACCACTGTTCTAAGGAATCCACAAAAGGTTCACATTACCAAAGGGGTCTGCACCTCCTTTTGAAATTTCTTTAGAGGTCTGCAAATGAAAAGAGCTTGAAAACCACTGGTCTAGTGCTTCAGGTCACAGACCTTAGGTTAATAATAATCATATTACAATTTGATTTATAGAGGTTCATTATCCTGAGTGAGTTTGGGAGGTTCACATGGACAATAGGATTTGTGTACAATGAAAAGTGCGTTTCAAACAAATACCTCTTAAGGAGGCAGTGATGTGTTATAAAATAGGTTCAAAGATGTATATGTGGAAACAACACTGCTATAACATCAGTAATTTTTTTCATTATTATTTCATTTTTCATTATTATTACTGAAATTAATTGCATAAAAACAAGATGTTTTGTATTATAAGAATTCATTTGTTTAGAAATATAGGAATTGTCATTCTGGATCACAGAAGACTTTCCTATGCCAATAAAGTGTATCTGACAATGGTCAGGACCAGATCTTTCAGAGGAATGTGCAAGACATTTCAATCATGAACAATTATGGGATGTACTGCCTGTGGAGGAAGTTTCGTCCTAATCCCATCAGTTAATGGTTGACATGCCCTGAAGCCTGAGGGTTTTATATCCCTTCTAATTTATAATCCCATCTAATATAACTGTAGCTGGTCTCATTATCTGTGTTTCACTCATACTAAGCTCTTGGCCTAGTGACAATACTTTTGCTGCTTTCCCCCCATCAGAAGAATAATAAAGTACAATAACATAGATTGTTTTTAATAATTTATTTCCCCATGGGATTCCAATGTGATTTACAGATTTTAGAAACCACATATTTATAGGAATGTACCTGTTACTGAAATGCAGCTAGCTCTACAGTGTAACACAGCTACTGTTAACAGCATACAGCAACACTATACAATAATTTAGGAAAGAGAATGATAAATACTATATCCATCTGAAAATAGTGAGAGGCATCAAGATCAACAAATAGCAATTATTTAGCTCTTCATCCTACAATTTGAATCATTCAGGCACAAGGGTCTGATTGCAGGATCGGGCCCTTATATCAGAATTTGGAGAGAGCGTTGTACATTTATTCTCTGAAAAGCACCATGGGATTTTTAATTAATATGAGCAATTAGGACCTTAGTTTTATGTTTCATCTGAAAGGTGAGACCTCTAGTAGACTCATGTCCCCTTCTCAGCTGCCTCACAGCACCATGTCGGTGGCATTGGTTCAGTCCAATATTTTGAAAATATGGCAAATATCATTCATTTCCCTCAAAAATAATATTAATCTGGAGTACATATGTGTAAGCGGGGGAATGGTCCCACTATTGTGGGGAACTTTCCTGGCTTCTGCACTACCCTGGTGAAGTGGGCTAGCGAAAGGATCTGAGTCCTCGCTCCCACTTCCTTTACCCAGAGGCCTTCCTGCCCTTGAGGACTCCCCTTCCACTCTCCTGTCTGGCAGAATCCTCGTAACCCCAACAAGGCTGTCCCAGGATTCCTGGGGGGCTCAACCCCCAACCCTGCTGTGGTCACCCAGGACAGGGGCTAGGGTGTCCCCACTCCGGGGTACTCTCTCTGCACTGCACACTTCCCTGACCCACTGATCACATCATACAATTTAAAGCAAATGCAGGTTATTTAATTAACAATTAATTTAAAAAAAGAATAAGGAAAAATGGGAAAAGTTAAAGGAAAACACATCACGCTGCTCTGTGGCAGAGAACATCACAAACAGTGTCTCTGGAATGTCAGGGCAGTTCACAGTCTGTTCCTTGTAGGTCCCAGGCCTCCTTCTCAGGCCCTGGCTGTGCTGCAGGGATGCTGCAGGTTGGACACTTGCTCTGGAGGTGGCCACACGCTCTCAGGCTCTGGGTGGCAGGACCCTTCTCCCCAGTGTCACCCTCCCCTTGTCAGGGTTACGATCCCTCTCCAAGTCTGGCCTGCAGGGCCTCTTGGCTGAGGCATCTCCCTGCGCTGGGCCCACTGCCCAGGGTCCCCCCTTGCTCTCCTGAGCTGCTCACCGCACCCAACTCCGGACTGCTCCAGCCTCAGCTCCAGCTCCACTCTGCCTCAGCACAGCTGCTGCTGCTGCTCTGCCTTCAGCTCCCTGGGCTGCTTCTCTGGCCTCTCTGGCTCCAGTTGTTACAGTTCTGCTCCCAAGGCAGGTCTGCTCTGCAGGCTGCTTCTGTGACACTCTCTCTCTCAGCTCTCACCTGCTTCCTGGGCTGCTTGTCTGGCCCCTCTGGCTCTGGTTGCTGCAGCTCTCCTCCCAGGGCAGGTCTTCTCTCTCTGGGCTGTGCTCTGGCTTTTGGGGCTGCAGCTCTGCTCCCTGCAGCTTAGCTTGGGCCCCTGCTCTCTCCTTAGCTTGGCCCCACTCCATCTGACTCAGACAGCTCACATGGAGGATGAGACCCCCCTGGCCTCCTGACTCCTTGATTAGCCTGCCCGTCCTGTCAATTAGGCTGATCTGGAACATTGGCCTGTCCACATTGTTCCTGGAGACTGTCAGTCTCAGGCTCCTGATTTCCCATCGACCCCCTCCCTTTTTAGTGCTGGGAGCTAGCAACCAAACACTCCCACTGAATGTTAGTAAGGGGGCAACAGACTCCTTACATATGGAATGGTTTTCACTTCAAAATCATCCTATTTTGAAACAATTACTTTTCACATAAAAACCTGAGAAAATTCACATTTTTGCAGAAAGAACCCTATTTCACAAAATGCTACAAGTGCGAAACTGCCCAAAATTAAATTGTGGACATTTTCATGATTTTTTTAACTATTTTCAACAAGCCCTATCTATAAAAATACATAATGTGTATGATATAGCAATAAGTAGAGCGAGTATTAAAATTCTGAATGAAATATTTTGAAACAAAACAAAATGCTTAGTTTTCAGTCAACCCAAGTCTAAACAAAAAGAACAGGAGTACTTGTGGCACCTTAGAGACTAACAAATTTATTTCAGCATAAGCTTTCGTGGGCTACAGCTCACTTCTTCAGATGCATAGAATGGAACGCACAAGTGTAAATATTTCATTTTGGTTTGTCAACTCAAAACCAAACTTTTCATTTAATATAGATCAATATTAACCTCTGCATCTTCTGGGGCCATTGCTATGCTTCATAACAGTAATAATGCCCACATTTCCCCTAGAGGTCCTTCTCCCTGACTGGCCTCCATCTTTCATGTAGAATTGCATTCTCTTCCTGCAATTGAGTCACCAGGCTGCATCATGGGAAATAAAAAAAGTTGAACATTTCCAAATTGAAAATTTTCTGAACTTTGTTTCCACAAATAGTGTTGATGTTTTGACTTTTCAAGATGAAAACAATAATTAAAATAGCTGGTTTTTTTCAGGCAGTTCTAGCAATAAGAGAATATGGTGTCTGAATGCTTTCTATTAGTAATTGTAATTATAGTATATCTTAATACAGGAAACTGCCTATTGAAGTACCCTATCCAGAATTCTTGACCAGAAGTCCAGTGTGTCTTTGTTTGGAGAGTGGAAAAATAAAGCTTCATAGCTTTTTAGCCACAAGGACTCTGTCTTTTCTTATAAGACTCGAAATGTCACCTGTGTGTAATTACTGTAGTGCTCTCAGAGTACAGTTGAATGATGATACCTAGAAGGATTTTGTAGGTCTGCCTGTATATTGATATTTTAAGCTTCTTGCTGCTTAAAAATGTTTGGTTTGGGAAAGGCTCTATTCTAGGGGAGTCTATAAATTCAAATAAACAAGTGAGATCATCTTTTAAGAAATATGTAAATATCTTGAACACAGTGATCTTTCAAATTTATTCATGAATTTGGATAATTAATAGTAGAACAGGATGCTCACAAATGAATTTAATTTCAGGCATCTGAGAGAGTTGTAAAATTATATTAAGAACCTGATTTTTGGCCTCTAAATAGTGGATATAATTTTAAACCCACAAATAGTAGCCAGATGCTTATCTAGGTAACTCATCTTCTAGCTACCTGAGGTGCACATCAGGTAGCTAGATGTGCAGTTGCTACAATTTGTGTCCACAACAAAAGGAAACTTCTAAACTATACCCAAAAAAATTGAAAACTCATTTTGAAAAAATAAGTCTGAAAATCCCAAAAAATAATAACTGCATTTTCCTACCTCTTAAATTGAAATCAGTCAAGTAAGATGCTTGGAAACTGAGATTTCAGTATTAAGTGGATGCTAATAAGACTATAGGCAAGTAATCAGCATGACTAACGGTCTGACAGCCTTTAATTCAAAAGGAAATGTCACGCTGGAAATACTCACAGCCTTTGATCCATTACCTCTTGCGTTGGACTGGCAGATTTGGCAACTATTTCTATGAGCTTTAGGAAAGAATTTGATCTTTTGCCCATTACACCTGTCTTGCGCCATATGAATAACTTTTAATAATGGAGCTCAATGTGAGTAGTTGCCTGTTAAAGATTCAGTGGATGATGTTTGTTTCAACATTTGCCTGAAGCTGTAAAATAAATACCTTGAGGTTTGCGGTATAGATCTAAATGTAGCCACTGACACTCTTTTTTTCAAACATCATCAAAATTGAATCTGAGAAGTAAAAAAAAAAAAGTTCAAAAATGAAAATTTATGAAAACAGAGGGAAATCAGAACACATAAATAGGGAAGGAGGGAGACTTAAAATTAAGTTCAGATGGAATAAGACTCATCTAGAACCTTCATCCAAAACACAAACCTTGATTGTGCTTTGTAAAAGATAATGTGTAGGGAGTTTTGTTTTTTAATATTTATGCTCACAGTTTTGCCTAGTTGTGCTTGGGATCAGAAGCAGAGGTGCAAAACCACTGTGAGAGAATGTTCTTATGACCTTGCTGAACTCAGGAATTCCATGAAGTCTCACAAGGGAAGTCCAGTCTCTCTAGATTTCAAGAGAGCAGTGAAACTTGGTGGGTTTTGCTTAGCCCGCTTGAGTCCAATACATTACAGTATGATCTTTACCCTCTTGCTGTAAATGGGCCCTTGTGTGTCAGACTTGCCTTCCATCACTTAGATCTCTCCAGCATCTATACAAGGACACAGGAGTTCACTAAAGTTTTGAGAAGTTTTAGAGGAGTATCCAAGCTGAAGCTTCTTATATTCCTCATGCTCCTTTTTGTCTTCACCCATCACTGAGTAAAACATCAAATCCAGCCTGAGCCTGCATAGTCCTAACAACTAACAAAAGAACTAGTCTGGAAATTCAGGACCCACCCCTGACAAATTAACACACTGCCTTTCGAATCTCAAACATACTCTCTGCAATAAGTTGTGAGGGTACTTTGAACATGGAATCTTTTCTGCCCTCCAACCTGTTAAGTTACCAGTGCAAAGAGGAAACAGCGATTGGAACCTATACCACATCAGACACAATGTGTTTGAAAAGCTTAGGCTTTGGCTGTTGCTGTGAGCACTGTCAAGTGATACTGCAGAGAACGTGCGAAGAAGATGGAAATATACCATCCAACCATGGCATCCAAATCCACATTCCCTTTGAGGGATTTGAGTGATGACCAGCAAACAAAGATTTTATGTTCTAATGTCTGTCATTAATACAGAGCTCTCAGAATTGTTTCCCCCAGATGGGCAATAAGAAAGGCAGCTTTCTCATTGCTTTGATATTATAGTGTGTCAACCAGGGTGCTAGTAAATCACGGCGCTCTAATGTGCTAGTGCTATGGAAACGTAAAACCAATGCTGTGCCACTATCTTACCTATCTTGCATGTTACAGTGACACTCATCAATCTTATAGCTGAGTTCAGCATAGGAAGATTAGTGAGGGTAATAGATAGAGATGGTCTCCACATACAAATCAGGTCTGGAACCAGCTTTTTAGGGTGTCAGATCCAGGATATGGGTTTGACCCATGATAGACCATTGACCTACTTTCAAAATGCAGACAATCTAGATTTGGAGTTTAAACCACATACACCCTGAAGTTTGAATCTAACCCTAAATTTTTATTTTTAGAGTGCTTGTGGTGGTGAATAATTTGCTGTATGTGGATTCTGCCTAAATTGTCAGTCTGAGCCTCTAAATCTCTTTCTGGCTTATTTCCATCACCTTTAGTTATTGTCCACAGTCATATTGCTTTGCAGTCCTAAAGGGATCAGCTGGAACATAAATGTGGTGCTTATAAACCATCATTTCTATTATATAACACGCACATGGCTATGCCTCCCCAATAAGCAACCTGCTGTGTCCACAAATTTGCCATGCTTCAGCTTGCTAAAACTTTATTGGGCACAGTATGGAAACTCAATTAATACTGGGAATTACGTTGTCCTAATGTCACCCAAGTTGCATCCAATTACTTTTTCTTAATATCTTTTTTTAATCACAAGCTGACCTACAATGATGGGGGCAGTGCCCTTCCAAGAGTCCTTTAGTACGAAGCCAAGCCTCTGCTGGAGAGTCACAGCTTGGAGCCTGCTGCCTTGTCACCAGCTGTAACCTCATCTCTCCTTCCTGAGGCAGCTCTATTGCTGCGAGGGGAGCTAATTGAATATTGAAATTTGGCGGCTCAGTGGATTTTGCTTCATCTGGGATTCATTTAAATTACTCTTCTTTATTTATTTAGATTTATAATAGAGATCCTAAAAATTGCCTGCCCTAGCCTCTGGGCACCTATGCTATAAATTAAAGATATCATCAGGTTTTAAAAAAAAATTGAGCCAGCAGCTGCACTTGACCCCAAAAATGAATAATTAACTAGAAATGAAATAAAAATCTAAATAATACCCCTCTCTCCTCAGCAGCTTAACTAAATACATAGACCTTGTGTCGGGTCAACAAATCCAAGCTATTTCAGACCAAGGGAATACAGCTCCATAGACACCTATGTAAGGTTAAATGGTTGAGTATTCCTTCCACAGTTAAGTCTGCAACTAAATAGCCAGAGTGGGCCTAGCTCTACTTTGTGTTATTCTCAGAAGCTGAAATTCAGCCTTATGCAAAGTGCAAGCACAAGGCCCTGCACCACTTAAGATCTCTGCACCGAGGTGAATTTTATCCCTCGTAAACACCACTGAAGGCAGTGGAACTACTCCAGCCAGTGAGATTTAAAGGATTTGTCTCAGAGAGAAAGAGAGAGAGCGTGTGTTTACCCCTAGTATGTTATGTGGGTCATTTTAAATGAGTGGTTAATAAAGGGTAAAGATTTTCAAAGGCACAAAATTCAGTTAAGTGCCCACTTCCCATTCACTATATAGCTTCCTTTTATTCCCTTGAAAACCTCCCCCAAAACCTTTATACCACACCATAGTGTATTTATGTTCATGCCACATGAGTTACAGAAAATAAACATTAGGTACATTTTAAAGAGCATTTAAACATTCTATTGGAACTATTTTTTGTAATCCTCAACCTGCAAAACCAGGTCCCTTGGTCACACCAGCTCAAGATCTGGCCCATCGTAACAAAGTGACATTCCAGTGACCATAATTCAGCAACTCTGATTTAAACCATCTGAGGATCTGATCCCATAGAGCTGTACAGGGCTCTGAGGGAACTACAATCTCTAAATACTACTTAAAATACTGTAGTTTACATATGTATGTCATATGTTAAAAGTTCAGTATCTCAAGACTTTCCCAGACTAGAAAGGAATTGCTGTGTCCCACTGGGAAAGTGGGAATATCTCCTTTCCAATGATATAAAGCTCATTTCTTGCCATGCAGGTTTCACAGTGGTCAGACTTCTTACCAAAAAGTTTTCCCCATAATCAAACATGATAAAAGTTCATGATTGCAGAGTCCTCACTGAAGCTAATGATATCAAAAGCCAATGGGGAGATTACTGGGTCAAACTGTATGCTTCAGCAGAGCTACTTATGACACAGGATGAAAGAAAGGAGACTATTGAGCCAGAGCTAACAATCCTGTGAAAGGAAGTGCTGTGTATTTTTGTGAAAATGAAGCCTAGGAAAGCACCAAGGGTAGATAATGTACCAGCAGAATTGTTAAAAGTGTTTGGCCACCATGGTGTTGATCACATGTAGACAATCTGCAGTAATGTAGGGATGACCAGAAATTGGCTGGCTGACTGAACAAAGGGAATCTTTCTGCCCTTACCAAAGAAAGGAGACATAACGGAGTGTAGTAATGTATTATCTCACTGATATTGCATGCAAGCAATGTTCTGCTCTACACAACCCAGGATCACATGAAGCAAATGATAAAAGCAGAACTACTACCACAAGCTGGTGTCAGAGAGAGATGAGGCACGCATGATCAAATCACAAACATCCTTCGCAGCACAGAAAAATGCCCAGCATATAATCACTCATTGATCATGTGTTTCATTGACTACTCAAAAGTATTTGATGCCATCCAACATGACTATCTTTGGAAGATACTGGCAGACATGAGGATTCCAAAGCATCTCGTTGAACAACAGACCATGGTGCGATTGGCAGCAGGCAACAGTGAGTGATTTTTCACTGGGCAGGGTGGGACACAAGGCTGTATACTGTCCTCGAGCCTTTTCAACATATGTGTAGAATATATTATAAGACAAGCCCTGGATGGTTTTGATAAAGAGGATAGAGCTGGGATTTTCATTAGTGGAAACCTCTTAGCTGATCTCAGATATACTGATGACATGACACTCTTCGCTACAACCACCGATACAGTGTAATGAATGTTGGAGTCTATTCAAACAGTTAGCAATCCCTATATGAGTCAAAAATGAACTGCATGCATGTTGACACAATTAATAAAAACCAGATGCAAGCAGATATCATGATTAATGGTTAAGTTGTAGGGGCAGCAGATAAATTCAGTTATTTGGGATCAGACATATCCAACCACGGAGGCCATTACAAAGAAATTAAATAAAACAAACTAGGAAGGGGTTGCTCAGCCATGGCCTCCCTTACAAAGTTTGGAAAACTATGGCATCGCAAAATGCATGAAGGTTCCATTGGTGAAAAGCTTAATTTTTTCTAGAGCGACTTAAGGATGTGAATTGTTGGAAATTAATGTTGCTGATAAGAACATTGAAGCCTTTGAGATGTGTGCTTGGATGGATGGAAAAGAACATGAATATTTAAATTAGAAATATTATTGGAGAGAAATCAACAGGTGCAAACTTAGGGGCTTTGGTCCCATCAAACATAGAGATGGAAATATCATCAAGAAGCCTATCATGGAAGAAATGATGGTGGATCATCATAGTGGGGGGACCAGCAAAGTTGGTGTGTAGCAGATCACTGAGAGGTCAGTTGCTGAGTGCTCAAAGCTCAGGATGGATCAAGAAAGCTTCTGAAAATTCTGCTATGATGTCACCAATATTTAGACATGAACACATGGATTTCTCTTACTGACTGACTTTACTTACACAGATTGATGAGATATCAGCCCTTAAACTTCAATTCAAGCACAGCCCTGTGTTGGTTTAGATTAAAAGTATAACAAGATTATTAACAAAAGGAGATAGGATTTTAAGTGAGTTCAGATATGATGGATAGAGTTAAAAATGGTTACAAGCAAATAAAAGCTAAAAATACTTTCTAGAGACTAAACCTTAACAAAACTACAGGCTTGGTTCAAGGTAAGATTCCTATCGCACTACCTTCCAGAAATATGGCTGATCACCCCTCTGGTCAGGATCTCCCAACATGCTCAATTTCTTTGTCTTAGGTGAAGATCGCTTGTATCTTTTCCCCTCTAACCCTGTGAACCTTTGAGGTGGATTCTCTGAAGGTTAGCCCCCAAAGTAAAGTTCATTCATGCTGTGAGGAAGGAGACGTGGAGCCTTGTGGTGAAGGAATTTCCTTGCTGGTATTTGCTAAAATGAAAATTTATCTGTTGCTGCAACCTTGTCCCCTGGCATGATGCCAAGTAGCTATGTCCTCCCCCAGCTGGCTTGATGGTCATCTTTACAGTCTATGTACATGAATTCTCATTGTCTCTTAATGTACCTTGGAAGTACATTCAAGATAGCAGAACCACATTCTTTTGTTTAGGTTCAGGTAACTTCAGCCCTGCCTGGCAGACACATTTTAAGAACATAATTCCCAATATGTCTGTAATTTTGCATTTGTCCTCTATACATACACTACACAATAATATTAATGATCAGTATGTATATGATCAGCTTTCTATTGATATCTTATGATACCTTTTGGATGCAGGGTATGACATTAGTGAGTTGGGATACACAGAACTGGTCAGGCTAGCTGAAACTCACTACCAGATATTAGTAGTCTCTTGCATTAAGATGTTGTTTGGGTCACAATTGTATTCTGGAGTCTCATTCCATTTGTTCTCAAACTCCTGCTGTGTTTGGTGAGAGAATTCTACAGGTCTCTGGAGTTCTGAATAAAAAACAATGCATTGTTTTTTATTAATGACAACTGATTGCTAGAGAGCACAAGATATGCAATAAGACTATTACAGATTTGCTCCTGAGATACTTTACTACAAAATTTGTAGAATATGTACTATACACAGCACTAAAAATCCCATTTCCTATATGCATCCCATGTCTTCAGAAACCATATATCTCCATCATGTTAAGCATTATTTTATTTGGCTTTAGAAAGGAAATTGATTTTTGCTGATCCCTTGAGTGATTATTTAAGACAGGTCTCACCTTGCTCTCTATATGTTTTACATTTTAGATTCACATGATACACATAATTATGTATGTGCATACATACTATAAATGTGCATACATATCTTCATCCATATTATAGCAAAAGTTCAACAGTTTCAGAGGTTGATAAGCACCCAGAATTCAGAATGTTTAGGGAGATGCCTGTCCAAAACTGAGTTGGAAGATGCTTTGGGAGGTTTCTGGTACTAGCTTGCAAAAAATATGACAAAACCAATCTCTTGTGCTATTTCAGTGCTTCTGCTTCCTGTCTTGAGTTGAACCAAGGTCTGCAGAAGTGAGAAAATGAAAAATAATCCCCCAAAAGCTTTAGGTACTTCTTTGAACCTCAAAAAGTTGGGGAGTTGTTCCTGTTCAGTTACAGCTCGAGCAGAGATTCAGTTTAGATCTTTCTGGCCATCTCTTAACATAATATAATTTGTATTCTGTTTTGGATAGATAGATTAGACTGTATAGCGACAGATGGAACGAGGTAGGCAACCACTGATTTGTCATGTACGTGTGTTAAAACCTTAAATTTGGGGCACAATCTACTACTCAATGTAAATATATATTTATATTGTGACCATCACTGTGGTGTCCGAGAACCTCATATTTTAAGGTAACACATTTATTTATCTTTATACCAATTTCCATAATTTAAGGTTCTCTGTTTACATAAAACGTGCTTGATAAAGTGGCAGTCAGGAGCTATTGAGTAATCTACCCAAGGCATTTAGCAACAATTTGGTTGTTCTATAACCTAACAACCATTTTAGCTCCAGGGTACACTGAAATAGTACTGCTAATTCAGTGGTAGCAAAGGAAGACTAATTATACTGAGGATGCATCCTCCTTTGAGTTTAGTCACTTGAGACCTATTGTCTGGCTACCAGGGAAAAGCCAGGCACTCTCCTCTGCTGAATTATTCATAGCCTTATCTGCTTCAATGGACCGATGGAAGCACTGTTCATATAGCTATTTTCAGCTGGCTCAGGCTTTCTCTCCTTAGAAGAAATTATTTTAGGAAGAAAAATTATTCAAGTCATGAACGTTCAGATCGGGTAACACAGATTCGCATTCTGTGTCATGTTCATCTGATTTTTCCAACAAGTAGGAACATTTCTACATACAGAAGGAAGAATGAACCATAAAACAATGAAAGGAAACGTCTGAGGAGTAAATAGGCCCTCCAGATTACAATTGCAGGATGTACTTCAAATAAGAGTGGAGAATATCCTTTGTTTCTTTGAGGTTTTTCTGTGGACTTTTTGTTTCGTTTTGTTTGAGTTTTTTGTTACATAGTAGTTATTTTTGTAATCTCTGAGCTTCACTTTGAGTAAAGCTCAAAATCTTGGAAAATGTTAAGGTAATAGAACTCCTCTCCTCCCTGTCCACCAACAGATATTGTCTCCGTCCCTTATCTGGCGCCACCTTCTAGGAGGAAAGTATGCTAGTCATCTTCAAAGCATCCCCATCATGTTTTCAGGCTGTGGCTGTCTGCTCCCCTCCCATAACTTCAGAAGTTGGCCTGTTTTTCCCATCCTGTTTCTTAGGTGTTCCTAACAAGGTAAGCCAGCTCCCCCTCCAATGGCTATACACAAATCCTCTTTCTAGCTTCCAAATCCTCTTTCTAGCACCCAGCTATCCACCACAGTAACAGTAAGGGAGGTAGAAATGCTCCTTTTGACAATCCTGCACTCGTCCTTTAGCTCTATTGGCTGAGAGCCATCCCAATATGCACTGGGCCTATAAAAACCTGAGTGTGATGGGCCGGAACCAAAATTCCAGTCTTGAACATGGAGTCTGAGCTTTTTAGCTCTGTAATAGGCCCATATCTAGTCTCAGATCTATCAAGAAATTATGGGAGTCATCCACCTCTGAGAATTTTGGGTTCTGAAGTAAACCTTAAGCCATGCAAATTTCCTCTGACTTTAGATTTTGTTATGAAAGATTCTCATAATGCCTCACTGACAGTCCTGCAAACTGAAACCTCTCTTCATCCACAGAGCAGAGGCAGCCCAGGCAGCAGCAGAACAAGCTTCTCCAACAGCTTGCCTCTGGCTAATAGGCTTAGCCTTGCCCAGGATGTGAGAAGGTATTTCAGTCCCTGTACTCATTCACTCTTTGGCCCATGTGCTCCATCTGCTAACAAGGGCACCTATTGTTGTAAGTTTTGGGGATGGGGTTTTAGAGACCCACACACCCAACAATTCATTTCAGATGCCACCAAGTTGCCATGAGACAGTAACAACCTTAATTCACTACCGGCTTGGAATGAATTTGAACCAGCAACCTAGTGGTAAAAGGCCCCTCCATCTTTTGATGTTGCATCTCTAGTCACTGTAAACACCAAAGCATTTTAAAAAAACAAGTACAGAAGAATCAGCTCCCTCAGCATCATGAATCACTCTGCAGAGCAATTGAAATTGATGAGAGGGCTCTCTTTAGGTGCTTCTGTTTCTGAGTGATTGGTGTTGTGGGCTTGGACCATGCTGAATGATTTAGAATTAGTGAGCTGTTTCAAATTTTGATATACAGTTATATTTGGACAGGACTGTAAGTCCAGGACATATGCAGATTTTACACTCCAAACACATCTGTAAGTGAGCAATTTCTTGGGGGTTGCCATCTCAGACATCAAGCCCTTCATCTTTGTCAGATCTGTCCCCACACAAACTGAGATGAACCATATGCAGGGAGAATGGTCTCTTCCTTTCAGATGCCATGTGTTACATAAAGTTGTTACACTTCATGCACAGTATACTTCAGCATAACAAATACTTTTAAAAAGCAACCCATCCCAGGGGTATGTGGGAGCAGATTCACCTCAGAAGAGAGATCAAAGTAGAAAGGAATCTGTGTGTATTCCATAGTACGATTGCTGGTATGATAAGGAAAATTCATTTTAATACCATTGCACAGGCCTGAGGAAGGAAACAGCATGGAGAACATGGTCATGCAGGGGACCTTCCTGTACTGCTGCAGCGTTGTTTTGAACTGGGAACAGAGTGGTAGGGGGTATACTGTAAAGAAAGAACTAGCACTGCAGAACAGAGCTAATCAATGACTGCCTTCTTGAAACTGTTTTCTTTCTTTCTTTCAAAGTTACAGGGCAGGTAGTGACAGAACCCCTTGCTGGTTTGGTCCTACTGCACCAATGTCAGGGGGAAGGTGTGACACAGTGGCCCATTGATGCCAGCTGGCAAAAGGTTCACTGCTCTGTGTCAGCAATTCCTAACAGGCCTGATTAACTCACTACACCTAGCATAATATTTAGCCAAAGATGGTCAAGTGAGGTATCGAATAAAACCTTATGTCATACTGATCCCCATAACCATTACCAGAGGCATACACACATTATATTTAAGGAGTTATGTGTATATGTACTGAAATATGTGTCTAAGGCACAGCTGACAGACAGGTATTGGGTCAGACAAAGGTCATTGATTCACCTATCTCTCTGCCGCCTGTAGATTAAGCATTGTAAACCAACACAATGGAAGCCAAATCTGCACACCAAATAAACAGAGGAATGCTTTTAGCATTAATGAAAAGGGGATCCAGGCCATATTGGCTGGAAACACTGGCGATTGCTGTAGATGAAAAAAGCTGCTATTAAACAAAGATTTTAACTGTTGAAGTTAAATTTAGATCTTCAGAAGCATGTTCTACATTTTGTTTTATATGTAACCCTTTCAGTTTCCATTGTCCTTATTCATTATCCCGTAAATCTTAGCCTATGATAATAAACTTATAATTGTTTTCTTTGTAACTATAACTCAGTGCTGTGATGTTACAAAGGCCATGATCCTGAGTTGTACCAGTCAAGCTGTGTGTATATTGTTCCCATGGAGACAGCAAACCTGGTAATTTCTGTCAGTGTCTAGTGACCGGGGCTGTATACTTCACGGGGAAGCTTTCAGAGGGGCTCAGGGACTTTCATATCCTTGGCTGAAAGGTGCTGTAGAAGTGCAAAGCCTTCTGTTAACCTGCAAGGCAAATGAAAGGCTGGCATAGCCCATGGCAGATTGTTTGGGTGACTAACAAAACTGGTGATGTCAGGGAGCTGACGCACAGTTATACCATCAAATTTCACTCACAAGGGGGTATGACAAGTGACTCACAGTCCTGGGCACCCTGAGGAAGTGTCATGTAACAATTGCATGTAAATGATTCAGAGAGCAGTGAGCAAGTCTTGAGCTTCCCACACCTGTTAGTCTGAGGTCCTCTATAGTGAAATTTAGAAACCATTGTGTACTGTCAGCAGTTGAAACATATGGCTATTGGAATGTCTGGAAAAAGGTATCACTTTCCAAACAGCAATATAAATCTTGGCCATTCAGGCATAAACTGGATAAATAACTCTATGGGAGAACCTGTTGACCTATCAAGTCATAGCCTGTGTTGCTCCTTCCCCATCATCTTGGTGCATCAAGTTATCTGTTCATTAAATTGGAGAGGACCAACTGAGATCCACTGGACTGAGTTCAGGTTGTAAATAGAGTTTTATTCCTAGATGAGCCTGTGATTCACTGTGTGCTTTGATTTAAAATATAGCATGACCCCTTTATGTCAGCCCAGCTGCTGAACTTGGGTTAAAAAAGAATCCACCTTTTCAAAGAGACTTAATATCAAAGTCCTGCCCATTCAAGGCCCAATCCAATGCCCATCAAAGTCAATGGAAGGACTCTTATTGACTTAAATGAGCATTGGATCAAGCCATCATTCATTAAAGATCCCAAAGCACCTCTTGTAAGGCTAGTGATGACCAAATCCCAGCTCAGGTCTTAATCTAGATTTTATTTTATTTTATTTTATTTTATTACGGTGTTATTTGTTATTTGAATCATGCTAACAGTGTGATAATTATCTGAGGTATCTTATCAATTACATTCGGACTATACAAATTCACTCTGCAGTTATGACAGGATACCATTTTCTTCAATCTTCTCTTGAGCTGTCACGTGGCACTGTTGTGTAATACTAAACAACTGCAGAGTCCCATGCCACAGGTGAATGAAGAGATTCCTAAAGCTGTAGTTTGTAAATCCCTTTGCAAATCGTTTGGGCTGAAAGATGCTATATAAATGTAAGACGTCATTATTTTAAAATATTCAGCAAATCCACTGAAAAAAATCAAATGCATCCTCTGAGATGTACTTCTCTGGAAAAAATATCACACACAATAAGTTACAACAAAAAATCCTAGGTTAAGGACATCTCATTAGTGCACTACAGCACTAGGCTATGTCTGCAGCTCTGTATCTTTCTGCCCAGGTGTTTATACCACACCCACACCCATCACCATGACATCTATCCACCTCTTCCATGCTGTGCACCAGGAAAAAGAAGAAGGAAAGCCATTAGCACTATAAACAATAAAATCTCAGATTGTTTCCATGGCGAGGAAAAAATGCTGCCTAGGCTAGTGTAGTGTGATATAAATGGGTCAGTCAACTCCCAGTCATTGAGCCATAGATTCTGAAAGCTTCCACTGAGAAATGCTAAATCTTCAGGAAAAGCCTTATAGCCTTTTTCTTACTTTATTAAGAGCTGCACTGGAGAGCTTTAAAGTTATTATAAAGATGAAAGAGAAATGTGTTATGTTTCCTGGACACACAGTCTCTGAGCTGATGGTTTATGTTATTGAAGCATTTTGTGCAGAAGGATAATTCACAGTCACTTAATAAGGAAAAAAGATTTTGTTGCAGGTGCGTATCCTACAAAGTGGAGTCAAATACATGACTGCTAAGGAAATGTCTTCAAAATGAAGACGGGAAAGCCCAGCAAGACAAATGAATGTATCTGTTTCCTTCCTAACTCAATAGACATCACATTGTTTCAGGTTTTCCCACAAACTGACTGTTTTTATTCCACAATGAAATCATTCTCTGTCTTCTCATTTTTTTTAACTTTGAAACACTTTCTAGCCTGGTTTAGTATCTTACGTAGCAATGTATTACTAATACTTTGCACTTCTACAGCACCTTTCAGCCAAGGATATGAAAGCACTTCATAAATATTCATCTATTTAGCTTCACCACATCCACGTTAGGAAGAAAAGTGTCATGCCCAATATATAACTGGGCAAATGGAGGTACAGAGAGGTCAGGTGATTTGACCAAGGCCAGATGCCCTGGATATGTCTACATTGCAATTAAACATCCACGGCTGGTCTATGCCACCTGACTCAGGTTTGCAGGGCTCAGGATAAAGGGCTGTTTAATTGTAGTATAGACTTCAGAGTCATGCGGGAACCTAGGCTCTAGGACCTGTGAGGTGGGAGGGTCCTAAAGTGTGGGCTGCAGCCCTATCCCAGACATCTACACTACAGTGGAACACTCCCGCAGCTCAAGCCCTGAGTCAGCTGGCATGGGCCAGCTGCGGGTTTTTATTTGCAGTGTAGACATATCCTGAGAGTCTGATCCCACAAGATGCTGAGTGCCTTTAATACCCACTGACATATAAGGGAGTTCAGCATGCTGGGCACCCTGCAGGAAGCACCTAACAATTTTAACCCCTGCACTATAACCCTGCTTTTCCTACCACATTACTCTGCCAGCGCTCCTCAGTCTTGTCTTACAAATCCCCAGTTATTCAGTCCTGGATCTCTACCCCTGCTTCTCAGTCCTGACTTGCAGTACCTGCATTATTCTCAAAATGTGAGGTGATGTGTAATGCAGGAAACTCTCTTAGGTACATGAGGGTCTCCAGCAGGGTCAGCTCTCCATTCTCCAGTCTTTCTCTATGTGGGATCAGAGCCCAGTTGCCCAGAGATTTAACCAACATGCGAAGGTATTATTATGCCATCCCAAATGCTGCAACCAAACACTCAGAATGATCTGCCTCTCACAAGGTTAAATATATATGTATTTTATTTGTGTCCTAAAAAAAACCTGAATAAGGACTGTTTAGGAATCTACTGAGAGAATAAACTCCTCTGGCAGAGGCTAAGTCGGAAATAAGGGCCTTATTTGCTACAGTGAGTTAAAAAATGTGGACAAGAAAACTCCCATTTATCAGCTGGTTTCATGGATTTGGCATTCAGAACATGAGGCGTGACTGAAACCAGTGACCGTCTGAACTTTAGCCCCTTCACTGATAGTATTGTAGGGTCATCTGCTATGGAGCTGGCCTCCATTAGCATTCTGTTCACATAAAAGGAACAGTAGGGTACAGTGCACTCAACTTGGAGGTGCCTGGAGCACTGTCCTAGGTGAGTTGCTGGAGTGTGAGCTGCCTCATCTTACACTGAAGCTTTACTCCTCACAAAAAGACCCTTAGTGCTTCATAGCTGCACAACCATGGGATGCTGTTGCAGTCATTTGATGAATAGCCTATGAGGATGGGCTCCATCTTCATAGTTTTGCCATCAAGGATAATCTATTTGGTTTAGATTTGATGTGAGGGAAGCCCAAACATATCTTAACTGAGGCTGCCCTTCTGCGCATCTGAGAGTAAACAGAAAAGACAGTGGGATAGACTTTGGAAATTTACTTCTCGCTGGATGCCAGGATCTCCTCACAAAAATACAGCCACGGGAGCATTTATCTGACTATAAAATATTTTCTCCTGCTGGCATGCAGGTTGGCAGTGATAACTCTGGGTAGTTCAGACCTTCTGTAATTTATAAGGGACTGCAATTAGTGTGGACACTTTAAAATATTGGGCTGTTCATCACTGTGAAGGATTTATACAGGGCCTTTCATGATGGTAATCATTCACCACTGTAGAGAACAACTCTAACTCTAAGATCAAATGAGGAACATATTGTTTCCTCAGGGAACCAAGTATGGGAGACATCAGAAGGATAACCTTTCACCCTTGACACCTAAGCCTCGATATGCTCACAAATGAGAAAGTGTTTGATGACATGAGCTCAGTTTATTTCAAGGGGGCATTTGAGTACATCAACATCACAAAACTGCCCTCCAGTTGGACATGATTCACAACAGCAGCTCAGAGTGCTGGCCGTGACTGAAGTCCACCAGCAGAGTTGTGCATAGAGGCTTTAGGGACTGAATGGCAGAGGATGCTGCATGTCAGGGTTGAGGTGCATCAGCAGATCTGAGAATGAGGTGCAGGCAGGCCTGGAATAGCAGGCACACTGCAGGCTGGAATTATGGTGCACTGGCAGAATGGAAAGTCCATGCCTGGAATAGCAGGCAGTGCCATGAGTGAGGACTGCACTTGAGGCCTCATGACTGAAATAGTCCAATCTGGATTGCTCACAAGCAGCTTCCAGACTGGAAGTCATTCCCAACTATGTCTGTGCGTGTGCTGCAGTCAACCAGCCACACCTTGGCTCTAACCAGCCTGAAAGATTACCACAGGGTGGCCCCAACACACTCTCCGTCTCAGATTTCCCCCAGAAATGTATGTGTTATACTGCCCAGCCCTTTCCTGGACAGTGCAAATATATTAATGGCAAGTCTGCATTACAGTGCTACACCAACGCACCTGCACCTGTGAAGCTGCACTGCTGTAGTGCATCTGGTGAAGACTCGCTGTGCCGACGGGAGAGCGCTTTCCCATCAGCATAATTACTCCACTTCAGCAAGAAGCTGAAGCTACGTCCGCAGGAGAGTGTCTCTTGCCGACCAAGTGCCGGTATGGACAGCACAAAACTTGGATCACTCAGGCAGGAGGAAGGAGCTTTTTCACATCCCTAAGTGATGTAAGTTAGATGTACTTACGTGTAGGGTAGACCTGCCATTATTCCTTCAAAGGAATAATATGTACACAACTTGTTACCCCAGATGGAGTTACCCAGACACTTCAACTTGAACACACTGGGTTAGATAAAACAATAAAACAAGTTTATTAACAACAAAGAGAGAGATTTTAAGTGAGTATAAGTAATGAAGTATAAAAGTCAGTAATGATTACAAGAAAAATAAAGATACACTTAACTGTTGCCAAACTTAACAAACTACATTAGATTCAAAGCAAAGTTTTCTCACCACATGCTTTCAGCAGTCTTACTGACCAAACTCTTTAGGTCAGGACCCCTCCCCCAGAGTCCAATGACTGCTTCCTTCATCTCTTCAGGTGCAGTGAATATGATGGGCATGAGGAGCGAGAGGGGTATCTGCCCATTCTTTTTATAGACCTGCCCTCCTCTGTCCCCCTCCCCCATTTGAGACGCATTTCCAGCTGGGTGCAAGGTGACAGGCAGTCTGTATGGATGGAAACTCCAAGTTGTTTCTTTGCTAAGATGCAGAATTTTCCCCTGTCCCCTTTCCTGCCAAAGAATGGCCACTTAGTAAGTAATGGTCCATCAGCTTTGTTTACACCTGGCTGAGGCATCACCTTACCCTTTGTCTCTGAGGAACTGTTTTGGCTGCTCCCCGGACTTCTCTGGAAAAAATACTTTTAGTCATGATTTCAGCCAGGGCTAGCTCACAACATTTGGCCCCTGAGGCGGGGAGCTCAAATGATGCCCCCATAACTTTTTGCTTGGGCCAAAACTATGAAATGCCTCAATTCTGCCTTCTTGCTGTTCTACTCCTTTCATGGTACTGCTCTGCTACCAATAAAGGAGAACTAACAACTTTAAAATACCTTGTTCAAAAATTTTAAGTAACACAACTTTCAAACGCCTGAACAGCAAATGTAACTTTTCTTGTCTGCATAGTAAACACTGGCATTTTTATCTGTTTGAATAATCAAAGTGGTGCTTTCCGTGCCTTCTTGGTTGCAAAGATTTTAACTGCTTCCTGAAGGTCCACAGTCTGAGACAGCTCATGCTCTATTGAGGTGGTTGCAAGGCTGACCAGCCTCTCCTGTGTCATTGTGGAGCGTAGATGTGTTTTTATTAACTTCAGCTTGTAGAAGCTGCATTCTCCACTGGCAACTGTTACAGGAAGTGTTAGAAGTATGTGCAGAGCAACAAAAGCATCTGGAAAGACGGTGGTCATCTTATTTGTGCACATATATTCCAGAACAGCCTTTGAAGTTGATCCTGCTGAAATGTAACTTGAAAGGGCTTTCAGTTCATCACCTAAATCACTCGTATCAATATCGTGCATGTCATCATGTGTCAACACTGTCTCTAGTGCCCTGCATTGCCGGTGTAGGTCTTCTTCAGGTATAGTGAGGAGTTTTGGAATATCATACAACATCCCAAATATACTGCTATGTTCCTTGAGCTGCATGAAACTTTCTTCAACTGACTATATTGCACAATCACACCTGGTTAAAAAATTCAACTTTAAATTGTTGTTTGGGGTCTTTTATGGGATTATCCCATGCCTCATAATCAAAATGTCTTCTTCGGTGACTCTTGTATTCTTGAATGGGTGGAAAAATAGCTTCAGTTGCTCTGCCAACTTCAGTGCACGCTTCAGAATGTTGTGAAATACCTCATCTGACCGATAAAACTGTAGGTATGACTTTGCTTTGTCCAGTTGTTCCATTGCTCCAGATATATCAAGGTCAACACCTTGGAGTCTCTTGCTTACAACATTTATTTCAAACAGTATGTCATGCCAGAACACTAAGCCATACAGACATTTGAAGTTATGTGTGTTTCCGGTGATTCCATTTCCCTCTGCCACTGTTCTCCCACAAACAGTTCCTGTCATAGCATTATCCTCCATAATGGCAACTATGGCATCATCTATCTTCCCAATTTGGTGTTTGATAGGCTTTATCATCTCCACTCAACTTTCCCATCATGTGGCACTCAATGGTTTCAGTGTCAGAGAGGATGTTCCCAGATGTTGCTTCAAAATTTGCCATTGATGAGTTGATGCAGAGAAAAATACATAGGTACTTTGAATTACATTAAAAAATTCAGCAGCCTCACCAGAAGCTGATGCTGCATCACTGACCATCAAGTTCAATGAATGAGGACTGCATGGGACAAAAAAAACTTGAGGGTTTAACTCTCGGATCCGTGTCTGCACTCCTCTGTTCTTTCCTCTCATGTTGACACCATTATCATAGCCTGACCTCTCATGTCAGCTATCTCAACTGCTGCATCTTCCAGCTTTTTAAGAAGCACATTTGTCATACCAGCTCCTGTAGTATCATGTAGTATGTCAATAAATTCTAGAAAATGCTGTCTGACAGTCATCATTGCAGGGACATTTTCACTAGGTTCTGTTGCTGTTACAAAACGCAACATTAAAGTTATTTGTTCCATATGGCTGATGTCAGGTGTGCAGTCCAGAATAACAGAGTAATACCTTGCTGACTTCAGATCTGCCACAATCATCTGTTTGACTTTTGTTGCCAGTAGGTGTGTTTACATTTCTTGGGTGGTGACTCTTCTTAGATGCTCCTGGAGTACAGCATAAAACTCAGCCATCACCTCCACAATTTTAAGGAAGTTTCCACTGTTTGGCACATACAGCTGATCTGAAGTGCCACGCAGTGCTAGGTTTTGGGTAGCAAGCATTCTCACAATGACAATGAGCCTTTTCAGAACATTTTGCCAGTAAAGAGACATTGATGCAATCTTCTCTTGATGCTGATTATCTATGGCAGCCTTTAACCTTAGGCTCATCTCAGGCTCTCTGGTGATTTGCTGCCTTCTCATGGCATGCCAGATTTCTAGCCAGATTTTTCCAGTCCTTTGTTCCTTTAGAACCCAATGTGGCTGGAATATTAGACTGGAAGAGTTTGCAACAAAAACACTATGCAGCATTCTGGGTTTCTGAGTACATAAGCCATGGCCTCTCCACTTTGTCACCATTGGAGATTTCACACCAGTAATGTGTTGGATGGAAACTTCTATTTTCATTGTCTTTGAGGAACATGAAGTTTTTCACTTGCTGTGGCCCATGCAGTACAAGAAAGTCCCTCAGGCTACTGCTCAAGTGGGTCCACAATCCTGGATCATCTAGACTTAAGGAACTAAACTCAACAGCAGCTGTTTCTTGCGCCTCCACCACACTCTTCTCTGATCTACACTTTTCTTCAGGAATGTGCACGGTTATATCCATTTGAGATGGAGATATGGATGCTGCAGTAGCTGCCAGGTCAACTACACTCTGACAAACTAGAAAATCAGGCATCTCCTCACCACTCACATCCTCACTGGGGCCGGAAGGCTCACCGTGAACATTTGTGTCTATGTATCTCCGGAGAGCTCCTCCCTGCTTAGATAGAAAAGCTTCCTTTGCTTTCTTTCTTTTTCTGAATGCTGCCCCAGAGGGGCGTTTTCTTCTTTCAATCATGACTGCTGTTCTGTGCCAGCTATAGTGGCTCTCAACACTCAGTTGAAGGGGACAAATAAGCAGGCTGGTAGCAGGGCATGAGTGAGGGAAGATATCAGCGTCTTAAGGGCCTAACTGGCTCCTACTACTTCAGCTGACTGCCTGTTCTCCTCAAGTGGGTTTAGGGAAGCAGCAAGAAACAGGAAGCTCCCTGAGAAGCTGGTGTTAATCAGTCCAGGATCCTGGGGGTGCTAGAGAGGTACATAAGAGGCTCCTCCTCCAATCTCTCCCTGCAGCTCCTGCTGCTTTCTGTTATTCCCTCTCACATTTTCTCCTGGCTGCCTGTTATGTCTCTTGTGCCCTCCTTCCTCCAGCACAGCACTCCACCATCTCTGTGCTTCTAGAGCAGAGAAAATACATATGCACCAGCAGCAGGCACAATTTTCTACACTCTGGGTCCTAGTGGTGCTCCCCCCCCCACAGTCTGGCACCTGAGGCGGCCGCCTCAGTTCGCCTCATGGTATGGCCAGCCCTGATTTCAGCTTGTATTTATAATTTCATATATAATGCTCTTATGTGTGTTTTGCTGTGATATTATTGATTAGCTTTTAAGTACTACCTCACAAGGCATACCTTGTGCAAACATTTACAATATTGTGTATGATGTGAATACGGGGGTATATTCTGTCACAGGGAGAATTTACTTATTAGGTTGTGTCCCTTTTTCTGGTCAAAATTTTTTTTTAATTGTTTTGGGAGGTTTGCAGGGGTTTTTTGGCTAATGTTTTTTATTTGTAATTGTTTAAAAGGTAGGTTTCAGTGATAGCCATGTTAGTCTGTATTAGCAAAAAAACCAAGGAGTTCTTGTGACACCTTAGAGACTAACAAATTTATTTGGGCATAAAAGGTAGTTTCTGAAAGGATGAAAATGGTCAGATCAAATCACTTTTCCCCACTCTACACCCATCATTACTGGGAACCCAGAACTAGTGCTGCTGGTAGGATTGAGGTGCATGTGTAGGGCTGGGTGTGGCATGGGAGAAGGACTGGAATAGCAGGGGAGTCTGCAGGTTAAGACAGAGATACTTTGACAGAGCTGCACAAGGACTTACAAGGGCTAAAGGTAAAGACTAGGGTGCATTATTAGACTCTATGGGGAACAGAATATGAGGGAAACTGAATAGCGCAGGCTGGTCCAGGTTAGGATTAAGTGCAACAGAAGAACTTCAGAGGAGAGGGAGTAGCATATGCAGCTGAAGGGTGGAATTAAGGTACATTGGCAGAGTTGCATGGGAACCCAGGACAGACCCACTATGGGCTGCTGCAACATGGGCATGGAAAGAGTTAACAGCGGTACTAGATAATGTTGGAAGTAACAATAACTAAAGACAAACTATTCAGGGCTGGCAGCAGCAACATCAAAATCATAAATAGTTTGGAGACAATTCTCCAAACATGACAAAAGACAGATGAGTTTTGACAGCAGTTGTTAAATATCCAATGTGGGCAGTAGAAGCATTAGTGCGCCTTTCATTACCTTCACTCTAAATGTGCAGTGCTTGGCGCTTTCTGGCCATAAAGTTAATTCAGTGTTTACTGAAACAGATGGATAGATAAGCTTCCAGCTGCAGAGTGCTCGTCGGGGGAAAAGATGAAAGGGATGCAAATCTATATTCAGATCAAATAGGGCTATAAAAGATTTCTAATCATAGAATCCTTTGGGTGGGAAGGTATGTTTCATGGGTTCTTCCCCCTCATCAGAGCCATTGATTTTCAGCTTTAATATAACCCTGTGTGTTTCTATGGGTACTTTCCTGTGGACTCCTCATTAGGATCTTAGGAATGAAGGTGAATGTGGCTGCTGATCTTTTTCAAGAGATGCTGAATTAAAAGGAGATGAAGCAGGAACACAGATTTTGCCACACCCTAGCAGACCACCAGCCATCAAGTCCTGCCTCAGCAATAGTCAATACCAGATGCTTCAGAGGAAAGTTATTCACACTCATTATTCACCTAGCCATGCAAAACTCATATGAGGGTCCCCATTTTGATGGTTGTGTTCTGCCAGCCCTGCTTTCAAGGTAATGGAAGAGTGTCAGCCTTATCTGTGGTCGTCCTGGGTACCTTCTTCCAGGGGATGCCATACCACTGCATGACTTGGCTGTTGGTTTTCTTTGTTTGTTTGCTTATTTGTTCAGTTGTTTGGTTTGGGTTGTTTGCTCCAGTCTGATTGGCCAGGCATGTTTGTTTCATGGATTGGCTGGCCTTTCCCTGCTTCCCTCTCCCCTCCTAGATTGGCAGGCTGTGGGAGATTTAGTGTTTGGCTGCTTGGGGAAGGGGGAGCACCAAAAACATTTTCTGCCCTGACCAGCAAACTGGCTAGGGCTTCAGGGCAAACAAACAGACTAATAATAAAATCTCTATTCCCTGTCTTAACCCTTACTGCAGCACCTTTATCAATCTCCCCATTAACCATAGGAGTTAGGTCTGTAAGAAAACATTTGCTGTCTTCTCTTGCCATTTGAAAGCAACTCTTCAATGCAGTACCACACTTTTCGTAGCCCTGACAACTCACAGAGAAACTCTTCACTTGGTTATCTTGATGAGAGGGGCTTTGTTCCATTATGATGCTGAGAATCTGTTTACAAAGCAAATTCAAAACTAAAAAAACTCAAATCAATGGTGATGAATTTTAAGGCAGTCATATTCAAGTGCAGGTCTACTCTGACATCTGAGGATGTAAAATTGGAACCTATTCACTCAATAGATTTCTGTACATTTGGTCACACCAAGACCCGATAAGTCCCCTGCTTTTATCTTCTTTCTGAACAGGTCCTGGCTAGTAGTTTAAATTTCCTGATTTGGAGCACTGAGCAACTTTCTACCTTTCATTATCTCTGGGGGTTTTCTTAAAGTCTCGGCTCCTGGAGTCATGGGATTACATGAGCATCTCAGGGTTTTTTAAAGTTTCTTGCCCTTATATTTGTAAAGTTTGAAAATGTGACCCCTCAAGATTCAGAAACCAAAAAGCACATAAAAGAGCCCAAAGTTTATTTATTTAAAAATCTTATGAGTTTAAGCTATTCTTCTGGTGTTTTGAAGCCTTACTCATGATTTTTGAACGCTCAGAATTGACTGCAGCCATTGCCATAGATTTAGTACTATGGCGAGTGCTACCCTGAGCAGTACTCTATCCATCCCTTCCTGGCCACAGGGGCCTGTGAACAGCAAGCAGGGATCACCAGCCAGAGCCAGGCATCCAGCTAGAGGCCAGCAGCTCAGCCAGAGCACTTCCTAACTGATCATAGGAAGCAACCAGTCCCCACACTTTCTTTTAAATTCTGATCATCAGAACATTTTTCTGTTATGTAAATAAGGTAATGTATATTCATTAATATGCAAAATAATGTATTATGTAATTAACATGAGTTTTCTAGATTTCTGTACCTTCAGCCTTGGTGGGAATGTACTTGGCTAATTTTTGCAGACTAAAATATTGTATACTACATTTTACTTCTGATAATCTTGTGGGGTCAACTCTACAGCCATCTGGACCCTGTGGCCAGGAAGGGGTGGATATAGTACTGCCCAGGGTAGCACTAGCCATAGCTCTAAATCTACAGCGATGGCTGCAAAGCCAGCTTTTGAAGAAGTAGTCAGCTTCTAGTCTGTTTCATGCACCACCAGCACAAATGAATTTTTATGGTTGGTGATATGTAGATAAGAACTCAGCTTGGTTTTCAGATCCAAGGTTGAGTTTGCAGAGCTAGAAATTTTTTTTAAATACTTCTTATTTGCTGAGCCAATCTAGTTTGCTGTTATTAAGAGGCAATAAACATGGAACTCCATAATGGCATTTTTAGTCACTTCTCAGAGAGGGTCTGTATTTCAAGGCAATATTTGCTGTGCCCCTGGTGTATCATAACATTTATTCTTGCTCTGAGTTAAAGACCAAACAGCACAATATTTGGCAATTCCTAATCCTAGCAACTCATAGGAACTTTTTCTTTATTTGTAATTCGTGTGAGATTCACACATCCAAAGTGTCACTTTTTGGTTCTGGGTTGGAAATCCAAAAACCCCAAACAGAACTCAATGAGGACCACCAACTTTTGCCTTGTTTTAAATAGTATTTCATATGATTTCCACACAAAATCATAAATGGCCTCAGGTTCATCAAAAAAAATTGCAAGCCTTGGCAAAATTGTGGCCAAACCACATGGCTGAGTTTTAAATTTGTAACAAACAACTCCCCAAATCAGGTAAGGAGCATTATTTACATTGTATGCATTTATACTTATTATTTACATGATGCTACAAAGAAGATATGTGCTCCCTCACTGCTTCACAGAAGGTGCCTAGAGAATCCTGGCACATGTGGACCTGATTGCCAAATATTTGAATAAATCCTCTCACCCACAGACTGGGAGGCAGAGAAAAGGGAAGTTCTGTTTTGTTGGAAATAAATATTCACCCAATAATGTAATACCAAAAATATCATTAAATTTGTCAAATAAATTATTTGATAAATATTATTTGACCATCTCCACATGTAACCCAAAAGATAACTGCTAAACCCTACCAATTCAAAACCATTAACAAACACATTATGACTTTCTACTACAATGCTGAAAAACAAGAGTGAGACTTTACAGGGTCTGAATCCATCATCCAAGCCACATGTACCATTTCTGCACAGCTTACAAAACTTGGTGGAGTACAGGAATGGTTGTAGAACAGAAACACGAAGTACTAGCAAGAGGGTCCTAAAAACATGGGTGACTATGTTAAGAACATAATTATCCTTTTAAAGGTTATCAAGTAATTGCATCTCTAATTTTGTTTAAATAAAATGTAAATTAATTCACTCTTCTAAGATCCCTGAGAAAAGAGATAACCCTGAAGCTCTAGAGTAGCTGCTGGAAGAATTTTAATTGCAATTGATCATGTGGAGATATTTCTTCCTACTGAATTAGAAAAAAAAGAAGGGCTACAAATTATTTTCATGTTTGTTTAGATGACAGATATCAAAGCCTTTCCTGAGGAAGACCCTGAGAGAAAGGAATGGGTGCATGTAAACAGAGATGTATACAGATTTGTGTAAGCGAGTAGGGTGTGTGGACAGAAAACCAGATTGAGCAACATCATGTGAATATGATCACTTAATAAATGGTCTGAAGTAAGCTCTCTATACTTCAGGCTATAGTACAGGTGTGGTGAGAAGGCCTCTGTCTCTCAGTGAACTGTCAGTCCTGAACATTCAGTTCAGGATTGGCTTTTTATATCCAAGGGGTTCCTGTGTGGGTTTTTCCTTTGTCAATGATAGTCTCAAATGAACCAGGCATGAGTCAGCTCCATTAATCCAGGCTTGGCCCAGGTTTGAAGGGAATGTAACCACAGCCACCTCCAGGATTCTAGAGTCTAGCTTTGATATTTTTCTTGGGGATTTTTTTTTAAAATTCTTCTTCTTTAATAGGCTCAAATACTTGAAGAGAGTCACAACTGAACCCTGTTGCACCATCCAGTTTAGGGTAAGCTTTGAATCAAGAAACTTGAGTTAAAGAATGTTCAGAGGGATGGATTTTCAAATTTTGTAAGAATTGTTGTTGGCTCCATTAAAGGAACTTCAAATTTTAGAATTCCTGTAGAGACCTTAGTAAGCCCTTACAAGGAATACTAAATATCACCCAGTCTTTGGTAAGCACTTGGAAATACTGAGTTATTAGAAGCTGTGTAACACTACAGTCATTATGTCCAAGTGCTGATTCATTATGAAAGCTGAGCGAACATTACAGACACTCATAGAGAACCGTCAACTAGCATCTATCTGGCTGTCTACCAACCTAGATTCTATAGCATACATTTATACATATATTATAAAGCCAAGGAGGAAAAGACTTTCACGGAAAAAAAATTGATTTGATTACTGTAGAATAACTACCTGAGTAATTTGCAATTTGGTTATGAACATTCTAAGAGCAGAAAAAGAAGTTTATTCACTGAGAAGGATTGATCAGCTCTGTTCATGACACAACATCTAAAACCAATCCATACAGCCCAGCATTTAACCATTCATTCTTGTATAACAAGATCTATAGGGCATTTGGGAGGCTCTAAAGCTGCCTTTTCACATGAGAGACCCTGAAGTATGTTCTTCTGCTTCCCAATATTAAATCATGGAGACAAGTGGTAAGAGATAGCACTTGATAGAGCTCTGAGGCACCCGCTCAGGCCAATCTGAAAATGGTATTGATAATCTCATCTCAGCCAAGAGAAGGGCTTCTTACAGCGGGACACTGGGGAAGAATGGCTGGAGCAAAGGTGAATGGAATTGGGAACCTGAAGATGAAAAAATGTAGAAGTACTGGAAAGGAGAAATCTCATGAGATTCCCAGCCCAAATGTGCAGACTCAGTTGGATCAGATGAGGATCCAGATCAAATCACTCAACCTTTTGATGTTCCTGCCTTTAGGCTGATTGTAGTCACTAATAGTCTGGGATCTAGTCTAGCCAAGCAATTATCTCCAGTTGTAATGAATCATGATAACGCTTTATACAACCATCTCTCTCCAGGCAGCATAGGGAGGGTTGCTTCATTCCAGAGGCATGTTTGAATATAAAAAGTATGCAAGCTCAGCTAAAGCAAATTCAATTTTTCAGGCAAGCAAATATTTGCAAAAAACTTTTTAAGAATTCTCCCGGAACCAATAGACATGTTAGGAAGTTTAAAGGAAGAAAAGCTAGCTAACATGTATTTCAACTTCTCTGGGTTTTTCTTGGCTGCTGGTATTCTTCCCTAGAGTTAATCTTGGCTTGTCTACATTACCCGCTGGATTGACGGGTAGCGATCGATTCAGCGGGGGTCGATTTATCGCATCTTGTCTAGACATGATAAATCAACCGCCGAGCGCTCTCCCATCGACTCCAGTACTCCACCAGGACGAGAAGTGCAGGTGGAGTCGACGGGAGAGTGTCAGCTGTCAACTTACCGCAGTTAAGACACCATGGTAAGTAGATCTAAGTACGTCGACTTCAGCTACGTTATTCACATAGCTGAAGTTGCATAACTTAAATCAATCCTCCCGCCCCGCACTCCGGTGTAGACCAGGCGTGAGTTATTCCCTGCCAGAGAAAGTGGAGTTAGAAACTGTAGCTGATTTTTTTAAAGGGCTGGATCATTTTATTATCGGTTCTGTCATTTGTAGTTCTGCATACTAAGTGTAATCAGATCACGCGCTTCAGGGAACAGGCTAGTTGCCAAAAAAAATCCCAAATTCCTGTACAACACTGTATAGTTTACTAAATATATTGGGGGAGGGGCTATTTGTATGTGTGGAATTGTTTGTGTTTGTTTGGAGATTTTATTTGCTTATTTTTGTGTTTGTTTGTTTCCCCTAAAATATCAAGTAATGGCCACTGCCAGAATTAAGCTGCCAGACTTAATGGACCAATGCTCCATCAAGGGAACCCTTATGATTACACAGAGATGGCCCGACAGATCAACAGGTCTTTTCCAGATACTTTTAAATTAAAGAGAAAAAACACAATGACAAGAACCTTCTTTCCCTTATTAAAAAAGCCTAGCTGGAGCTTCCCATTCATTATCTGAGACAGGGGTGTAAGGGTAGGGGTTCCTATTTTGTCTATTTCTGAACCAGCCTGAGTAGTTTTGAGCCACCCAAATAACAAAGAACATATTCAATCTGCTGATAATTTGATTCTAATTAGACCTCAATTCACAAAGCTGGAATTGCACAAAAATGCATAAATGAAACAGCAATTAACCTTTAGTTCTGAGCTTATTTTCTTCCACTCAACGTGGGTCAGTTACCATAGAGATTATGCCTACATGATCTGCAGATGTGACTTAGAAACGGCTGGAGCCTCCATCTCAGTGTGGCAGCAGGATAATTAAAAATCTGCTAAAAGAGATTTGAAAGTTGATCTGAAACTCCAAGAAAAGAGCCAGTTAAAAGGAAGGGGGGGGGAAGGGACTTTGAAATACTAAAGGTTCCTTTCATGAGGACAGAATGGGCCAAATTCCGAGTGAAGCTCCCCTTGAAATCTATGTGCTGAGGATACACAGCAACTCCCAGGATTTAACCCATCATCCGGACATGCCTACCTCTTAAACTATTCTACCGATCCATGGTTTATTAACACCATATCAAAACAATTCAGCTTACCAGACTCTCATGCTCTGATGAATTCCCTACAGGACTTTCCACCAGCCTTTAGCAATGCCTAAGAGAGGCAAAAAGTTTATCTGAGGATGATGAAGGATCCAAGATACTGGTGGGGCACAACGTTCAAAGATGGCCTATTCATTTTTAACTGCTTCCACATTTTGGTTACACTTGCATGAAGACATCTATCTACCTGAGCATTTAACTTATACTCATCACAGGTCAGTTTTGAACCTGTGCAATGCGTGCTGTAAAAGGGTTCTGCGCACTGTGTTAAGTGCATCTTTATTCAAGCTCTGTAGTGGTTTTTTCTGCAATTGTTTCAAAAGGGGCTCTTGGAGCACAATGTTTACCTTCATTGTATTAATAGTTCATCAAGATAAATAATCTGTGTCTTCAGTGGGAGAGTGGAGGAAACAGAATGGGTTTAACACCTACACAGGAAATACAAGGTATGCGACTTCCCAACAGACTGTATTATACAGTGCTTGTAACATATTTTTACTGAAATCATCACCGTAAACTTTAGGTAGTGACTGGCGTGTAAATATACCATGAAAAGCTTTACAGACTGAATAACAGTTAGAGAATTATATAAATCATGGCTAATATAACAGCAACAAGTAGATACAGTATTTAAAAAATTCTATGGGAATATAAATATATAATAATACTTTGCATGTATGTGAAGCCTTTCATCTCGGAAATCTCTGCCAAAGTGTGTTTTATCCCCATTATACAGCACAGGAAACTGAGGCACAGAGAAACTACTCATTTTGCCCAAGATCACACAGCAGGTTAGTAGTAGAGTTGGTAACAGAACTGGTCACTTGACTCATATTTATGTGTTCTAAGTATTAAAAGTAATGCGAAAAGAGTAAGATTCTCTAATAAAGCTAGAAAAGAGATATTGAGTCAATTCAATAGGGAGATACTGAGAGACAATTCAAAGTGGCAGGAGTTCAGAGGAGAAGGCTCTTGGTTTTGGCTTTCTTTTGAAAAGACAGCAATGAGAATGAATCCCAAATCAAGAACTTACAAAGTAACTGGCGTTTGTCGGTGAGGCTGTGAATAGCTGAGGCCAGCGAAGTGACTCTGCTACTTCATGCAATATTTTGGCTAATGGTCCCAAGCAACAGAACCTCTAACCAGCTGTCAAGAGAATGCCATGGAAGGGATGGAGTGCTTGGGACCTAACAGATCTTTCTATCTTTGACTTCTGAGATCATGATGATAATGAGGTCTTATTATTTAATATTTGTACAGAAGTTGGATGATGTGAATTTGTACATATAACTCCTATGTATAGGGCCCTACCTAATTCATGGCCAAGAAAAACACATCATGGACCATGAAATCTGGTCTCCCCATGTGAAATCTGGTCTTTTGTGTGCTTTTACCTGATACTATACACATTTCATGGGGGAGACCAGCATTTCTCAAATTGGGGGCCCTGAACCAAAACGGAGTTGGAGGGGGGGGTGTCACAGGTTATTATAGAGGCATCACGGTATTGCCACCCTTACTTCTGCACTGCCTTCAAAACTTGGTGGCTGGAGAGCAGCAGCTGTTGGCTGGGCGCCCAGCTCTGAAGGCAGCGCCCCGTCAGCAGCAGCACAGAAGTAAGGGTGGCAATGCCATACCATGCCATCCTTTCTTCTGCGCCACTGCTGGCAGTGGCTCTGCCTTCAGAACTGGGCTTCCAGCCAGCAGCCACTGCTCTCCAGCTGCCCAGCTCTGAAAGCAGAGCCACCACCAGCAGCAGCACAGAAGTAAGGGCAGCAGTACCGCAAACCCCCCTTGATTTCCATAAGAGAACAACACAAATCTCCTCCTCTTCGAATTGAGGTCAGGAGCTGTTATGGCTAATCTCATATGGAACTGAAGCCCATGATGTTAGAGGCTGAATATCACTCACACCACTGTGCTGGATTGTATGTGCGAGTAAGACATTGAGAGCTATTACCTCCAGTTGTTCATGAAATCCTATCCAGAATGTCTCAATGATATGGATGAGAAGGGTAAACCTGCCACCTGAGATTGCTTAATGAACACTGTAATTACCAGCACCAATTAACTAATTGTTCACCTGTTAGGAGATAATGCAGACGCAGCCAACCAACCTTACATGGCTGTCCCTGATGGTGTTTTGAAGCTGGTGGCAGGAATAGCACAAGCTTTAGAACTATTTTACTTTGTTGTTTGAAATTAATGATACTATTGTTTCTTTACATAGTTGAATATGTATCTAGGTGCTTATATGGTCCCCGTCTCCTTAATATCTGAGTCAGCACTACCATGTACAAATATTTTAGTATCGATGTCTGACTTGGAGGTTGGGAACATGGGAGGGACGAAATTCATCCTTACTGTGTAAATTTGGCCTCCTGTTAGATTTGGAGATTTGTTCTCACAAAAAAAGTCGCTCAACAATGCCAGCTGGGATGACATTCCGAAACGTTCGGATCCAGGGTTTCAGTGATGAAGGAGTCAATCTTTAGATCAATTGAAAAAAATATAGGAAGGCTGTTCCAGTGCGAGCTGCAGATGAAAGGGCTCACATACCAACAGTGAGATTGCATAGGAAAAGCAGAATGAAAGGCTGGATCATACACATACCAATGCAAAATTGTAATCTAGTACTAATAGCTACAAAAGAAAACCCTGGCTCAGAGAGCAACCAAGAGACTTAGCTGGGCTCATGTCTTCTCAACTCTACCAGCAGTGGGACCAATATTGAGTGGTACTGAGAAATGATCATGGCCACTGAAGCCAGGGAGAGTTGCAGGTGCCAGGAGCGCCGCCAGCTTTTTTGGTGTCCTAGGCGGCAGAAGGTTCTGCCCCCGAAATGGCGCCCCCGACAGAGGAGGCGGATGGTCCTGCCGCCGAAATACCGCCGACAACCGGAGCGGCCGCCGCCTCCCAAATGTTAGCGCCCTAGGTGACCACGTAGGTCACCGAATGGGTTGCGCTGGCCCTGGCAGGTGCTCAGCTGGCAAATGATCCAACTAATCTTTCAGGCCCCTGCATCAGCACCCTAGCATTATGTATCTTTCAGAATCAGACCCCAAATGTCATAAATGCATGGTAAATGTAAATGTTTATCAATATTCTTGTAACAAATGGGTTTACTTTAACTACGGTTAAGCACATGTAAATTTCACAGTAATAACTCCCACATTGTCTAGTAATTTGGACCTTTGACATTTAGGAATTAAAGGGAAATTTTTTTTATGAGAAATTTGTTGCGGCTTGCACTTTACTTCTTTGGGGCATCTCATAAAATACATAGTTGTTTTCTCATCATTAAAAAAATCTGACTAAGGGATTGCGATAGCACTGTTTGGAACTAGACATCTATGATAAATAAAGTGGGGGGGATAGCTCCCTTTGATGGACACCCAGCCAGCCAGTTAGCTGTAAAATCCCTCTTGGTAGCTGTTCTTTACTTGCTTTACCTGTAAAGGGTTAAAAAGCCCCCCAGGTAAAGAAAAAAAATTGGGTACCTGACCAAAAGAGCCAGTGGGAGGTTAGAACTTTTTAAAATTGGGAAAGAGACTTTGCCTTTGTCTCAGAGTAGCAGCCGTGTTAGTCTGTATCCGCAAAAAGAACAGGAGTACTTGTGGCACCTTAGAAATAACATTTATTTGAGCATAAGCTTTCACGGGCTACAAATAATAAATTTGTTAGTCTCTAAGTTGCCACAAGTTCTCCTGTTCTTTTTGCCTTTATCTGTTGTTCTCTGGGCCGCAGGGACAGAGCAGCCATGCTATAAGCAGCTAAGCCAAGTGTGATCATAAATCATCAGATCATGCCTGGAACTACTTATCTGAACTCCAGTGTGTAAGTAGATCAGAATGTTTAGCTAGACGTGATTGGGGTTATTTCTTTTATTTCTTATTGGCTTGTGGACTCCTCTGTTCTAACTCCAGATGCTTTTGTTTGCTTGTAACATTTAAGCTGAACCCCCAAGAAAAGCTATTTTTGGTGCTTGGTTTTTGGAATTGTTCTTTTAAAATCTAGCAAAAGCCTAAGTTCCAGATGTATTTTCTTTCTTTTTGTTTTTAATAAAATTTACCTTTTTTAAGAACAGGATTGGATTTTTGGTGTCCTAAGAGGTTTGTGCATGTTGTTTAATTAGCTGGTAGCCACAGCTAATTTCCTTTGTTTACTTTCTCAGCTCTTCCCAGGAGGGGGTGTGAAAAGGCTTGAGGGTACCCCCACAGAAAGCAATTCCCAATTCCCAAGTGCTCCTTCCTGGGTCCAAGGGTTTTTTTTGCATTGGATGGTGGCAGTGTTTACCAAGCCAAAGTCAGAGAAAAGCTGTAACCTTGGGAGTTTAATACAAGCCTGAAGTGGCAAGTATTAATTTTGAAAATCCTTGCAGGCCTCACTTGTGCACTCAGAGTGGCAGAGTTGGGATTCAGCCTTGACAGCATCCCTCTCATGTTCTGCTATTCCTAATCTTAAGTACTCCCATTGTCTCATCTTTGATTCTCCCACATAGGTCAGCCAAGACACCAAATCCTATCCTTCCACAACCCTGTTATTCCAGTCCTAGATCACCCACACAGTTCTGCTAATGTCCCTGCAGCCTCCTCTAATGTACCAGCCCTGGAACCATCACAAAACTCTCCTGATAGATCAGTTCTTAATCAAATAATTTCAGATGGAGTATTTATTTATATTGCAGTAAAGCCTGGAGGTCCCAATTAAGCAGCAGGGTCCCTTTGTGCTAGGCACTGTATATTCATGTAACAAAAAGAAAGCACCTGTCCCAAAGAGCTTATAGTCTTAGCAAATGACAAGAACACCATCATTCAGAAACAAAGAGGAAATTTAAAATAGAGTATAGAGTACTCATTAAATTCTGCTTTTCTCTCTCCACTCATTTAAAGCATCTCTAATATACCTACTCTGTACAGTGGAATCCATTTAATACAGTGTAACTTCACTGATATGAAGTAGAACAAAAGTCTCAGGCTGTTCAGTGCATTGTGATGTGCCTATTCCAATTCTAATCACCGTGGCTCTCAGACTGAAATCACTGTATGAAAGATGTGACTGACTGTAAGAGGGTTCCACTGTACATAGAGAGGAATTTCATGCTTACATTGAATCATAAAAAAACAAACTGGCACTAATTGGTTCCAGTGATAGGAGTCACAGCAGGGAAGACTAGATGTGAATGGGCCATGGAGCCTGAACTTCTTTTTTCCCTTTACAGAAACACCCCTTTAGACATGGATCTTCCAGGAACATTGACAGGCTGATATGAAGGCAGCTTGCTCTGCTGCTGCTCATGCTGTACCTGTACTGGGAATAAACAGAACACATCTGTCTCCAGGGATATCAAATAGGCTAGCAATCTTTCACTAGCATCAGATTTTCTTAAAGTAAAATATAGTAATAGCTTTCTACATGAGCTGCTGGTAGGATTTAGATTGTACAAGTAAGTCTTATGGAATTTAGAATTCTATTATCTGTTGGTCTGTCCACTTCTCTATCTGTCCTATAATAGGTATATTAAGTATTCCTACAGGCTCATCACCATGGTATCTAAGTGCTAATTCTACAGTTAAAAAAAAATCCCTCGGGCAGTGAGTTAAGGGGACATCATTATTTACATTGTCTGTTTTTCAGTATGAAAAAAGAAATAAAGTTTATTGGTTTAAAATACTTCTTGCTGCTTTCCTAGCTCCAAATTGGTTTTTGAAATAAAAACCTGGGATTACCCCCAATCAGTAGTTCTTAGTATATTCTGATTTCTTTTGGTACGTTAAAACTAAGGCTTTTTAAATGGAATCCTTTTCTCCATTGCCCATGGAGCCAAGTTTCTTGGCAGATCTTCAGGAGGGCTGTATGGCACAAGTAACACAGATGAGCTACTCCAACCCACACCCCTGCAAGTTTTGAGTTTCAAACAGAGGAGAAAGTAGAAAATTACATAACAGATCAGTCCAAGGGCAATGATTAGATAAGGAGAAGGCTTTGAGAAGGAACAGAACTTCTACTTTGAAGTTGAATGTAGAAATGAATTGCAGCAGAGGGTTTTAATTTTCTTATCATTTGGTAACAGACATAGCACCTTTCATTCATAGATCTCAAAGGGTTTTAAAAGATGGGTCTTACTATCCCTATTTTATATTGGAGGCAGCTGAAGCACAAAGAGGTTAAGTGACTTACCCAAGGTCACACAAGTAAGGCCAAAGTTGAGGATAAAGCCCAGGGGAGTCAATGGCAAAACTCTCACATGGGAGGAGGTAGGCCCAGGATTCCATCCCTGCCTGTCAACCTATTCATTAAACCACTCTCCCTCCCATATGTAATTATTCATGGTTTTATTCAATTTGTTTCCAAAACCTGTTGCTGAACATCGACCTGCTTGTTGATAACAGGAACAGGTGAACTTCAGGTGCTTAGGAAGATTCAGTTCAGAGAAATACCCAAAATTTAGATCCTTATCCAACCTCTTGGGTCTGTAAAGCTGGGCTGGGATTCTCGTGAAGATATTCAGATGCATGATGGTGAGTATAGTATAAATACATTGGATACATAGGTACCAGGCTCTCTCTCTATTCATTATTTTAGCTTCTGTTCTTGGCTGGGTCCTTGATGCCACAGAACATGGAAATGGAAAGACTTGAACCCTTTCCAGCATCCAAAAAGGTCTTGGGTTCTGGACATGGGCAAACATTAGGATAAATTCTGATTTTTCCTGAACCAGTTCTGCCCATGCCTGATTATTACTTCATGGGTTTTAGGCACAAATTCCCACCCAAAGATAAGTTTACAAGACATCCTGGGTGAACAGCCTGTATTTCAGTTTCTATACTGAATTGTCAAGGTCAGACTATTAATTAGTTTACTTTTCTCAGATATCCACAATGGGTTGATTACCCCAAGGGCATCACTAATTAATAGTCAGGGTTGAAACAGAAGCCAGTTAAGTTTGATGCTAATTAAAGCTGGAGCTCCCCCTCCCCAGGAATCTATAATGAATTATTGGTTTTACAGTAATAGAAGCTATTTCTTCCTCCTTCCAACATTTCATAAAACTGTGCTGGAAGCAAGAGGTTTAAGCATTGTCTCTAGAGCTCATGTTAAATGATTTGAGACACATTTGTTTTGCCTTACAAAACTGAGATACTATTGTATTGATGATCATTACGAGAACCTAGACAGACACACTGAATATGGTGTTTCCTTCATGCAATGAGATGACTTGAAAAGGTCCAATGAACTCCTTGCCTCAAAAGGTATAACTACAAAGATTAAGTTCCATATCTCAACTTCCACCTTTACATCTCCCAGAGGTATCTCAGAAGTGGCGAGTTAATTAGGAAGAGAAGAGAAATTGTGTTTTGCTGTATCTGGAAAAAGCTAATGATCCTAGTCCATACACTAAATTAACTAAGGACTCATCTAAGACAAACTGAAGACAATCGAAAGACTTTCACTGACTTAAATGGACTTTGTATCAGGCTGTAAAACAGAAATGAAAATAGAACCTTAATGTGTTCCTATTGTATATTCATATTTTC
The DNA here is from genome assembly GCF_025201925.1 of Gopherus flavomarginatus. Taxonomy (NCBI): domain Eukaryota; kingdom Metazoa; phylum Chordata; order Testudines; family Testudinidae; genus Gopherus; species Gopherus flavomarginatus. The sequence goes on from NC_066621.1 coordinate 83,032,430, forward strand.
AGATATCGTTGTCTTGTAGAGCCCCCACCACTGCTCACTCACCCCCACAAACAGAGTAATTGCTCTCTATATACTTAGGAAACTATCAATAGCCTATTAACTTGTCATTTCCAGGTCTATACGCAGGGACATTTGAAGTCCTGCTATTTGCTTTTTTTGATGGGGTCAGGGTCTCTGAGAGACAAGGGAGAGGAATCAATGCAAAGTACCTATTAAAATTAATTGCACGCAAACATTAGAAACCAGCCACCCATTTCAGTCATGAAATATGGATAAGGATTTGCTGAAAGCCATTTATATTAAATTACTTTTATGATAATATTTAACTTTTTGGCATAAAATATTTAGTACCCTTTTACTTCCCAGTTTGTGATGAACCTTCGAGTTCCCAGTTCTGTGGCAGAACTGCAGAAGGGAGCTCACCAGTGACTTCAGCACTGGCTAATTAGCCATAAACTATGGCTGCCCCTACAATCTGATCTCTACTATCAGGCACAAACAACGAGGTTCGTAAGTCCTCCACACCTGTCTGAACTGGCACCCAGATTTTTTATTAGGATCCAATTAATTTTAGTAGTGATAATAATTTACACATATATAGAATCCTTCATCAGAAGATCTCAAAGCACATTGCAAATTTATATTAAATTAGACTCCACACTATACCTATGGGGAAGGTAATAATCTCTATTTTACAGATGAGTAATCTGAGGCACATAACACATCCTTGCTGAAAGTCACATAGAAAGCAACACAGTCAGGAACAAAACGCAAGAGTCTTAGCATCTACCTGTAACTAGTAGACCACATTCCCTCCCAGAGCCAGAAACAAGGTCTCTTGGCTCCTAGTACCATACTCTTACCACTAGTCCCACACTCCCCCCTACACCCTGAGACCCAAGATCCTGAGTTTGAGACCCATTCCTTAAATACTAGTTTATATTCTCTCTCAGAGCTAAAAAAGAACCCAAAAGACTTGACTTCTAGTCCTATGTTCTAAACACTGAATGTCAAGCCCTCCTTCTGTGAACACTCTGACTCTCCCTAACCTTGAAGAGCTTCTGGCTTCTGCAAAGATCCATTTTCCAATGACAGCATGTCTTCAAGCACCTGGTGGCCAGGCTGCTGTTTCTTATTTTTTAAATCATGCAGCCACTAAGAAGGGAAAGGAATTTTTCAGGATGATTTGAAGATGTAAGTAGGATTTAGGGAGGCTTAGGCTGATATCTAGGCTGAAATCAAAGCTATACAGTGTAATGAGACTGAAATGAATAAGCTTTAAAGACATAGGGCCTATCTTTTGCTAGCTTAAAAGCTACCAGTCTTTTTATGGTAAGAAGAAGTACCATTAGAATGATCTTGTTGTTCACTGGGGCCATCAGGAGTACATAAGGGGTAACAGAAAACCGAACATTAAATAATGATATATTGCACATTAAGAGACTAGTCATGTATCGCAAAAGTCAATGGGGAGCTGTGCCATTGACTTCAAGAGGTCCAGGAACAAGCCCTAATAATACCTTCTATCTGAGAATCTCAAATTGCTTTACAAACATTAATCACTTGGAGCCAGATTTACAAAGACATTGGAAGTTAATGGGATTAGGTGCCTGACACACTTAGGCACAACTATCTGGATCTTTAGGCACTTACATATCTTTATAAATCTGTCCCTAAACCATCAAGCTTTTTTATTTTTTTTAATTCTATTTTCTTGCATTTCCACTCTAGGCTGGTAATCAAATACTGGAATGGATTATCAGTTTTACTGCACTGAAGTTACAAACTCAGGTGTAGACTGATAATTCACTACACTGGCATCATTGTATTCCAGGGAGGATTGCAACATGGACAGAATATATTCAAAATCCGAAGGCAAAATCCCTAGATGCAATTTAAGGTTTATATGTCTTTTCTGTGCATAGAAGCAGAATAATATATTTCAATGACCTAGTCAAGCATTTATGGGCAAGAAGGAGAGAGAGAGAAGGAAATGTTGGTTTTACTTTAGAGTTCACAGATTTTCGGGTACTTTCATCAAATTGGGATCAATGCTGGAACATGAAAAAGGGAATAAAGACAAATGAAACAGAAAAGAATTAAAATACCTCCTAAGCAGCTTTATTTCTGCAAGCTGCTTCACTGACAAAAGTGTTTAAACTAGGGTTGAGCGAACCCCAAAAGATTTCCTACAGTTAAGTATCCAGATCTTCTAGTCTGGAAATCTAATCTATATCAGTTTTATAATCTTTACATCTGGCACCTGATGGTTGGATATGAATTTCAGGTGCTCAAAGTTAAGTCTGTGTCACTTAACTGGGCCCTTTACAGTGAAAAGGGGCTTCACCCCTTCTGGGAAAGGATCAGCTCACCTCCCCTAGTGGGTAATTATCAGGTCATGTGATTAGCTTGGATTAGTTAAAGTAAGTGATAAAGTAGGAAAGAACAGACTGCAGGGGGGACAGTGTTCCTGAGGAAGGCAGCCAAGTGGGTAGCACTACAGTCAAGAAGGCTATGTGGCCCAGACAGGACATACAGGACAGAAGCGTGCGAAGCCAGAGCTGGTTTGAGGAAGCAGGGAGAGATATTGGCTCCTATAGGGAGTAAAGGAACTGAAACCCGTCCTGGGAAGAAAGGCTGGGGACTCCTGACTCAAAGGGAGAGAGAGAGACTGAAATGGGGTTGGGGGCCTGGATGACCAGTGTGTAAGGGCTAAATAAATTGCATCCCAGGAGGAGACTGTTTTAATTTAATGTGAGTTGGATATGTTATTGAGGAGTCCTGTGAGAGCAGAAAACTGAGGCAGAGTTCTGCACAGCTGCCCCTGGCCATGAGGGGGTGCATGGCAGATGGCTCCCCTATTACAGTCTGGAAGAGAGGGAAGTATATAAATCACGGATAGTATTTATCACTGCTCTGGAATTACAGACCTATACAGATGGATGATTATGTAGTCTGTAATGGCTGGAAGCCTACAGCTGAAATGAGCACTAATATCACAGATAGAGAGTCTCCTTTAGTTCAAGTGGTGGGGATTTATATTCCTTTAGCATAAGGTCTTAAGGTGAATCTCCCCTTATGGTTGTGGTGCGCTGTGCTGGATGACAATGAAGTCAATACAGCCCAGAAATTGTTACACTATAGATCAGCATCTCAGTCAAATTAACAGCCTCTTTGGCCTGCAAACCAGCATGCAAATATCCTGATACTGGCTCCTCTCTCTAGACAGCAATTTCCAGAATTTCTCTCTTCCACTTGGACTGGAAATTGCATGACAGCAGCAGGGATTTTTTTCACCTGAGAGTTCAAGTTGCAGTCCCAGTCCAAGATCCATTTGGAAGTAGGAAATACAACACCAGAAAGAAGCAAGTTATCAGCTTCTACAAACCTAAAAATATTCATGTTTTGGGCCAAGCTACAGAACTACACACATATACACACATACATTTTTGTTTGTCTGACTTTGGTTCCTGCTTGGTGCAGGAACTCCTTTGGGAGACGTTTCTCTTGTCCATTCACTTCCCCATTGCTGTTTCTACGTGCTTTAAAACATAGACTCTGTCCTTAGAAAATGCAGGATTCCTTATTATCTCAGTCAGAATAAATATATGGCACACATCTGCAACCCAGAGCAGAGACTCGAGGGTCAGTGTGAAAACAGAGCTCCAAACAAAATGTCCACCCCTATATCACAGCAACCCCAGCCAGCCAGAGCAGGGACTATCTAAAATCTACCACCTCTGTGAAACACAGCGGAGGGTGGGAGGATCCAAAAAGTTCAACCAATGTGCACTCTCTTTTGTATATGCCTTACTTATCCCTCAGCAACACTAATGGTCCTGACTTTTCCAGCATTACAGGTCATACTTGGTCATAAAATTTTGATTTGATCCCAGCATGAACAAATCCTTTACTACCAAAGGAACCAAAACTTCTGGTGTCATTAGTTTGTCATCAGTTTTGCATTATAAACGTATTGTTTAATAACTGAGATATGCCTATACTTCAAATTAACCATTTAAATATGACAGGATCTCTTAAGCAGTTAATCTTGGTGTATATACTGTTGGACCAAAATTCACTGGCATTAAATATTTTAATAACTGCTACGCTGCAAACACCACCTCAGAGAGATCAATCAAATTGATCAGTGGGTTACTGTACTGGAAGCATGAGGATCCAAGCTGATCACACGTGAATATCCTCTGTTCTTTTCTCATCCTGGTGGATTGATGTCTGTTAGTGTTTGCGCTCCCTGTGCTGGCACTGATTCCTTTGACCCATATCCATGTGATACCTCAGCACTTCCATCAGAATTACCAGCAGTCTGGAAGTTATTCGCAATAGTGGGACAATAAGAATCAGCATCCAGATTTAGTGAGCTGGCTATTATAGGTTGGCTGCCCTCCAGATGTTGTTCTCCAGTGTTAACAGGCACCGTCTTTTCCTGACCTTGAGAATTAAGGAACTGAACATGTATGTCATCATCTGAACTGTTAGAGGAGTCCTGTTCCTGGATAACTGGGGAATGTATCACTCCTTGCGCTTTTCTTGGGTTTCTTCTTGCTGTTGGACTATTAATAGGCAAATAATCATAAGAGCATTGAGAGACTGTGATGTAATATCTTTGCTTTTCCCTGATGATCCTTTGGAACCACTTTGTATTCCAGATGATTCCCCCCTCCCTTTGGTAACAATGTGGATCTGCTTTTCCTAGTAGGCTTTTAATTATGCAGGTTCCGCCATGCTCTCACAAATTCCTGGGGAGAGAGTGGAACTGTAAGGTATGCGGTCATTGTAACCCTTGTTTCTAGCAGCTGGTTTTCTGGAGGTTTCAGTGACTAAATATAAAGCTTCTCTCATCTGTGCTTTCCACTTTTGCACATAATCACCAGAGTCCTTGACAAATTCCTGATTCCTTGCTAAACCAAATTACCGTTGATCGGCAAGTGAGAAAAGGTAAAATGAAGAACATCCTGTTGCTTCCTAATGTATACAGTTATGCGATTGGATTTTTTTAAATTTTATTTTCAGAAAGAACAATAAAAAATACAAAAAGGTAAATGACATATGTTACCACACACCATACTTTTCACAGGATAGCCAATCAAATTGCACAATTAAGCAACCTTACAATTTGTCAAAGCTGCAAGACCAGACAAGACAAATCAGACAATATTGCACTGATGTAATACGTTAGGATAGGGATAACAATAATAAAAAAAACCCCACTGACACATAAGGCAGAAGGGGACTCAGAAAAGGGGATGGCAAGAGAGAAAGGAAAAGCAGAGATGTCAGGTGAAATGGAAGTCTGGCATTATTTGAGCTACCTCAGCATTCTTTATCCAAAATGTATCTTCAAATTCACATAATTGCTCTCTGTATCAATAAGTTATTCTTTCTTTAGCTGCTAAATATATGAGCTTGTTTAAGAATTCTTTCCAATTAGATTTCTGGTCTTCAGGGAGAGTTCTCAACATTCTGAGTAATGTTCTATTAAATCGTTCAGCTTACCCATTTCCCTGAAGATGATATAGGGTTGTTCTCAACCCTGCAATCTTGCCATACTTCAGCAGCCTATGGGACAGATAGTTTTCAAATTCCCCACCTTGGTCATAGTGAATTTATTTAAATAATTCAAATTTTAAAATAAAATATTTTTAAAATGTCAGCTGTGGTTTTCAAGGATATGATCCTTGCAGGGTAAGACTACGCAAACCTAGTAAAAGGTCCATAATGACCAAGATAAATGCAAACTCCTTTCCTCCAAGCCCCCACTGCTTTTCTTAAGGTGAAGAAAATCAATTCAGACTAGTTCAAACAACTCTGTGGTACTAAAGCCCTGTTACATCCTTTCAGTATGTTGGTTTGGTCTCACCTGTTTGAGTCACTGACAAACCTGGGTTACATAGTTCTGAATATCCTCCTTCATATGGGACCAATATAAATTGTCTCTAGCAAGGTCAATAACTTGGTCAGCACCTGTGTGTCCTATGTAACTCTGCATAGACTAGTTTGCAGTACCTTTCAAGTGCTATCAACTGATTGGTTTTGTGATAAATGACACCATCTTTATCAAGGTACAAGTTTTTGGTTTTTTTCCTCCACTCACACATAAATTAGAAATCTCTCTTGACCTGTGGCTTTTCCTCACTGTTGGCATGGATCCTTTGGATTTTGCTTCAGTAATTGCTTTTATTATTGGGTCAGTTTGCTGTGCTTCCCAGAGTTCTTTCTGAGAGATGGTCTTAGGTATTGAAAATGCACTTGTTAGCTCATTTCCTCTCAATACGACGGCATCCGTATCATCTATTCAGGATATATCCTTCTTCTCGGGCCTGTAGTGATTTTTAAGAACGTAAGAATGGCCATACTGGGTCAGACATAGGACACTGGGTAGATGGACCATGTCTTCTGACAGTGGCCCATTCCAAATGCTTCAAAGGGAATGAATAGAACAGAGCAATTATAAAGCAATTCATTCCCTGTCATCAGGGCCAGTGCAAGGATGTTTCGCGCCCTAAGTGAAACTTCCTCCTTGCACCCCCGCCCTGAGATGCCCCTCCTGCGGCAGCTCCCCCCCCTGCCCTGAGGCACCTCCCCTTGTGGCAACTTTCTACTCCCCACCCTCTGCCCTGAGGCACCCCCCGCCCCAGCTCACCCCTGCTCCGTGCACAAGCATAAGCACCCTTGCCCCGCCTCCTCCCTGAGCACGCCATGGCTGCTTCACTTCTCCCGCCTCCCAGGCTTGTGGCGCTAATCAGCTTAGGCGCTGCAAGCCTGGGAGGCGGGAGAAGTGAAGCAGCCACGACGTGGTTGGGGAGGAGGCGGGGCAGGGGTGAGTTGGGGCGGAGAGTTCCCTTGCTTGCCGCCCCCCCCCTTACTTGCTGCAGGCAGCCCTCCTCGCACTCCCCTGCCCCAGCTCCCTCCACCTAAATGCCAGCGGCGACAGGGGTGGCCGAAGATCCGGCTGCCGTGGTCACTGCCGAAGAAAATGGCGCTCCCCCAAATCCCAGCACCCCAGGCGACCGCCTAGGTCGCCTAAATGGTTGCACCAGCCCTGCCTGTCATCCAGTCCTAGCTTCTGGCAGTCAGAAGTTTAGAGATACTTAGAACATGGTGTTGCATCCCTGACCATCTAGGCTAATAGCCATTGATGGACCTATCCTCCATGAATTTATCTAATTCACTTTTGAACCAAGTTATATTTTTGGCTTTCACAACATCCCCAGGCAACAAGTTCCACAAGTTGACTGTGCGTTTTGTGAAGAAATACTTCCTTTTGTTTGTTTTAAACCTGCTGTCATCTAATTTCATTGGGTGACCCCTGGTTCTTGCATTAAGTAAAGGGATAAATAACATTTCCCTATTCACTTTCTCCACACCATTCATGATTTTATAGACATCTATATCATATCTTCCCTTAGTCATCTTTTTTCTAAGATGACAAGTCTTAGTCTTTTTCAGTCTCACCTCATATGTGCCCTAATCATTTGTGTCACCCTTCTCTGTACATTTTCCGGTTCTAACATATGTTTTTCAGATGGGGCAATCAGAATTGCAAGCAGTATTCAAGGTATGGGCATTCCATGGATTTATATAGGAACACTATGATATTTTCAGTTTTATTATCTATCCCTTTTCCAATGGTTCCCAACGTTCTGTTTGCTTTTTTCATTTTCGCTACTCACTGAGCAGATGTTTTTAGAGAACTATCCATGATAATTCCAAGATCTCTTTCTTGAATGATAACAGCTAATTTAGACTCAACCATTTTGTATGTATAGTTGGGATTATGTTTTCCAGTGTGCATTACTTTGCACTTATCAACATTGAATTTCATCTGCCATTTTTTTGCCCAGTCACCCAGTTTTATGAGATCCCTTTGTAACTCTTCGCAGTCAGCTTTGGTCTTTTGAGTATTTACAACATCCATAGCTGTTTCCTCAATATACCCTTCCATGAATGTACTCATATCAAGTGGCATAAGGAATAAAATATCAGCATCTGCATTAGATTTTGCAGGCCAATATCTGATATTAAAATTAAAGTCGGCCAACTCAGCTACCCACTACTGTCCAGTGGCATTCAATCTGTGTGATGTAAGTATGTATGTCAATAGGTTATTATCTGTGTAAACAGTGAAGGATGACACATAATATAAAAATACTCCCCAAATCACTCTGTAATTGCCCATTTCAAAGCCAGAAACTACAGTTTCCCAGATGCAAATTAAATCTCTTTTCTCCAGGAGAAAGGCTATGGCTCTAGAACCCTATCACTTGTAACTTGCCCTCCTGTCAATGATACAGCACAGCTCCCATATGCATTTTTATGTAAAGGGCAGGGGAAAATCTGGATAGGCTATTTCTGGGGGCTGTACCATAATACCAAGCAACTTTTCTAATTCCGTCCAACGTTCCTCTGACCAGATGATTGGCCGGCTAGAAAGCACTCGACTTGCCCCATTCTTCCTCTACTTTCTGAAAGACTTCTTTTTTCCCCACAGTTGCCTTTACTGTTGTTGTGAGGTAGAAAAGATAACAGGTCATGCAGAGGCCTTCCACTTGTGAGAACCCTTAAAGTGCTGGCGATAATTTAGCAAGCTCAATAACTTCCACCACTCACCCATGCTGCAAGGCTTTTTTCACTTTAGTGCCTGTACTGCAAGGGTGTCAGCTGGGTCCATTTTATATGCTTCAGCTGTTTCAATCTTACCCAGATGTCAGACCTCCCTTTTAAATAAAAAAGTCAGATTTTTCAGCCTTTAGTTTGATATCATTTTTTTTTAATTGCTGGAGGACTTTCTGAACATGCTGAACATTTTCTTCGAAATTTCTATTATCTCTAAGACCCTCAAGGCATTCTTCCATATACCTCTAGAAGATGGCAGAAGCATTCATAAACCCAAAACTGTCCCTCTTAGCTGTATGTGTAGACTTTGCAGCTCACCAGCAGCCATCTTTGTTTCTTGTGCTCAGTATATCCCCATAATGATTCCAAGATGCAGCTGCTAGCTATATTGCTTTCTAGGTTCCGCTCTCTGGAAACATTATTTTCCAACTTAATGAACCAATGGCTCATAGCCCCTCCTGGCTGGCTTGCCAAATGTAATATGGTCAAAACACTGATTCCACCCTTTGAAAACACAGGATTTTTTATTATCTTAGTCAGTATAAACATACAGCACATACCTGTAACCCAGAGCAGAGACTCAGGGGTCTGTGTGAAAACAGGGCTGCAAACAAAATGTTCACCTCCATACCACAGCAACTTCAGCCAGCAGGAGCAGTGACTATCTAAAAATTTCATCTCTGGAGAAGAAGAGTGGGGGGTGGGGGAAGTTGTCCAAAAAGTTAAACCATGGTGCACTCCCTTTTGTGTATGTCTTACACTATGTCCAATCACCACAAGATGCTCCAACATCAATAGCTATGATGAACATGACTATCTATCCTCTCTAACCACTGCTCATTCTGCTTGGTATTTTTAGTTTCTCTGCAGTAACAGCACAAGGAATTAAATATTATGGCTGGATTTTAAAGGGATTGAATAATTTTATGACTGATTTTAAAAATATCTGTAGCTTTACAAGCCACAATAAGGGTAATTAAATTCACAGCCTTCAAGTCATCAGCCACTCTCTACTAGGATCAGGGACAGAGTTCCCATCCAATCCCAAACAGCATTGCACAATCTTCCAGATGTTGTGTCAGGAGATTTGCCTGTCTCTGAACAAGAATCAGGTATTGGTCAGTGCTGAAACAGGACACCAGACTTGATGGACTAATGCCCTGATCAGGAGCCTATTGCTCTGTCATTGTCTTGAATAGAAGCCGAGTTGGGCCCCTGCTTTGGCAAACCAGTTTTCTTTCTAATCTCCTCCCCCCGCCCTTTATTTTTTCTCCTTGTACTTTGCATTCCACAAAAGCAACAATTATTAAACTCATCAGGGAAAACCTGATGCCTCCCCGCACTGTCATGCCCTGCTTGTAAACAACCTTCACTCTGACTCTGACCTCCCGGTTACTAAGTATGGGAACATTCTGTGCAACAGCTGCCTCTGCTAATACGATGAGCAAAACACTGTACCACAGATTACATTTCATTAACAGGAAAAAAAAGATGCTTCAGCTGCTCATAAGCAGATCTTACATGGCATGGGGAAGTGTGAAAAGAGGTTGGTATTTATGGCGCTGAAATATTTAGTCTTCCTGCAGCCTGGAGCAGTAATATCATACAGGGATACAGCCCAGCTGCTGGTTGTGAAAAGCATCTTGAGTGAAAGACCATCCAACAAAATCCATCTTATCATTGGCAATAACAAAGATTATAGCATGGAGTACTTACTGTATCACATTAAGGCTCTCAGACCTGGGGATCCAGAAGAATTAAAACAGGAATTAGCCATACTAGCATTAGCTGATTGTGAGGAGCCCACAGCTTTGGTCCATCATGTGCTAAAGAAGAATATTTGACTATGTGACTGAATGGCAATTGAGAGCAATGTTTAATCATATATGTGTGTTAGGTATCTCAGTATCATCCATAGACTTCTATACAGCAGGTCTCATTTAATTTCACTTTAATAAGAGCGCTGCAGTCTAATATAGAAATACTGGATAACTATTCATAGATGTTTATTCAGCATTAACAACACTATTGTGTGAAGTACATGTCTTGTGAATATAGTATAAGTATTTGGGGGGCTGGAGGTGGGATTGAAGCGGATCTGGTCAAAGCCATCTCAGACTGGTTCCCTCAGTTTACCCTGTCTAAAGACCTGCTCCTGCTCCCATTGATGCAATGGCAAAATAACTCCAACTTCAGTGATTCAGGCCTTAAGCTCCTCTCTTTTCACTCATAGAAGGAATCCTGCTCCAATGTCTGAGTTAGAGTAACAAGCTTTCCTTCCCCATCCACCCCCTCTAAAATGGGATCTGAACTTCTGTTCTGTTCTTCATCACCCTCAGGAAGAGAAGGGCAACAGCAGCAACAAGCTCTTCAGCGCTTGTTGTTTCTACAGGCAGCAGATCAGCCTTATTTCTTTAACTTGTTCCATTGCTTGCATTTGTTTCATTGCTTAGTGGGCTGGGGGGAGGAGGATTAGAGAAAAAAAATGACTCAAGCGCCAGTAATAAGCAGACACACCTTTCTACTTACTCTTCACCACATACAACCAAGATGGCTCTGTCTGGACGAGGTCAAAGCACATGGAGTAAAAACATCTTCCTGAAGCTGAACCCAAGCAAGTAGGAGATTATGCTGGCAGAAGACATCACTTGAATAGTTTGCAGCCACAGTACAGGCTTCTTTGTTTAAAGGTACAGAACTACAATTAGTCAGTTCAGTCCTGGACTCCTCATTGATACTAGTCTCTCACATAACAGCATCTGCGAATAGCACTTTCAGCCATCTCTGGATGGGTAGGAGACTCTGTCCAGTCCTTGTGGATGATGATCTAGCTTCAGTTATACTCAGTTTTGTCACCTCCTCTGTGGCCTACAATAATGCAATATATCTAGCCATGAAACCATCATCCCCTAGGAAACCCAAACGAGTCTAGAATGTTGCAGCAAACCTGTCCTCTGCTCTCTACATTGGTTTCCCATAGAGGCAAGTTCAAAGTCTCAGTCCTTATCTTCAAGGCATTCAAAGGCCAGGGTCCAGGATATTTGAAAAATCACTGAAAGCTCCAGAATGAAGACCATGTTTGAAAACCACACTCTTTGGGTACAGTGGAACTTTCCACCATAACAATAAAGCTATCTTTGCAGGAGACAAAGCTTTTGGGGGAGAGGGGAGGTTGGCATAAATGACCATAGGAACTGAGCACCACTGCAATCCTCATCATTTTCTGCTCCAAAGACAAAGCACATTGTTTTGACTTTGCCTTTTCTAATATAAACGCATAGCAGCATGTTCATGTTTTCAGAAAAGATCCTACCAAAACAACAATTTTCCCCCAGGGGAGAGGATGAAAGAGAGAATGAACCACATGTGATATATGTTGCATGCTACTTGATGCAGTACTCGAAGACACTCACTCTACAGTAATGATGCTGTATTAGAACCTATATAGAATAGAGTATATACAAAAAACTAGATTAAAAAAGTGCTAAGGTTGCAAAGTCAAGTACTCAAGCATTAGGAATGCCAGAATTTCAGTGGCCTGTGCATCTTTAATTCATCCCCCTTCTTTATATGCATTAAGATATAGTATTTAATTACGTGATCACATTTTATTTATTTCCACTGGACCCCTGCCTCATTTAGTGCACAGGATGAACAGCGCTCACTGCATGGGAAGCTATTCAATATTCCATGTTATCCTCATTGTTCAATGTGTGGTCTTAGGCATTAGTGTACATTACTCAATACAGAATTATTAATTCTCACGGGATTTTCTTTGGTGCTCATCACTTTGGTATCTGAGTGCTTCGCAAACATTACTATCTCACCATACCTCTGTGAGGTAAGGTGATATTGTCCCCACTTTACAAATGGGGAACTGAGGCACAGAGACATTAATGTCAAAAGTGTCCATTAATTTTGGGTGCCCAATTTGAGATACCCATAGCATCAGAGAACTTAGCATTTGTTTGTTCAGACCACAGCCCCCATTAAGTTCAGCTGGAGTTATAAGTTTTCAGAACTTCTGCAAATCCAAATGTCTCAAGTTAGGCACGCAGAAAATGAGGAACACCCAGTTAGAGGCAAACTGTAAACATTTTGGTCTAACTGACTTCCCCAGCAACACCTGGCACTTTGTGGCAGAGGCAGGGCTAGAATCCAGTTTTCAGCATGGCATTCCATTGCCTAAATCATGATACCATCCTTCATCTTCCTGCAGTTCCCTGCCTCATTCACTACACATCTTCCAAAGTCTGCAACAAATGAAGCGGGGTCCTACAAACCCTGCACAACCCTGATTTGTTCCCTGTTAATCATCTGTCCTATGCATTGAATGAGGCAGGGTTCCCATAGACAAGATAGTTTGTGATCATGTAATGAAAGACTGCATCATAATACACACAAGGGGAGCAAATTAAGGCTGCACAGGCAGCCTTAATTCTGGTCTTTTGTAACTTTTGAGTGATGTAGTTTGCAACCTTTACCTTGTAATGAAACTTTCCTGTTGCCTATAAAGCCCAACTCTTGCTTCACAAAAAGCACAAGAGCCAGTCCAAGATCAGACCACTGATCCATCAAATCTGGTAAATATGTTTTATGCATAGAATGTCCATCCATGACGTCCACCCTGACGCAATCAATAATGCTAATTTTCTGTTCCCTTTCAAATACCTCAAGAGTCACTTCTCTGTGATGCCTGTGGTAAACAGGCAACTGCTAATTGCTCAACATTTGGCCTATAGGGATCAATAAAAGTCTTGTTTATTTGCATTGTTTAAAAAAGATAACTCAGAATTAACAACAATGCTAGTCTGTATAATCCTGTGTTACTCTTACCCTCATTGTCCATACCCCTTCCTCTTTGTTGTTCGTTATACCCACCAATGGTGTCTTGTCTGAATTTAGACTGTATGCTCTTTGGAGCAAGCACTGACTTTTAGCATGTTCGCACAGTGTCCTGAACAATGGGGCCATAATTCTGGATGGAAATTGCTTTAATAAGAAAATATTTGCACCTTCTGCACTCATTGGAGCCACTGTGTCTGAGGGACACAGGGATGGAAGAGGCAGCAATGCTACTTTACCCTCTGCCATGGAAAGAGAGCTTTAAAGTCCAGCCAGAGTTTCACAGGACTGTTGTCAGCCAAGGGTGCTTGTGGGAGGTCCAACTCAGCTGAACTTTCCACTTGTGAAATTTACCCCTCGTCTTTATGGCCATTCACTCAGCTCCAAACTCACAAATGTTCTGGTTAGAACTAGGGGTATTCTGCACTGCAGGATGAGCCCAGGGTTAGTAGAACTTGACTTAGCAGACCCTGCTGGGTTTGTTAACCTAGGGCTTGAGCATCTACACTTACTTGTAACTCGTTTGTGAGGAATTGTTGAACCCTGAGCCCCAATCTGAGGACCCAGCATCTACACTGCATTATGCAGGCCCAATATCCCAGACTTCCTACAGCCCTCTCAAAATGAGGCCACTTCAGCCCTTTTTTTGTGGTGCAATGTGGGAAAACTTGACTGTCCTCCAAACTTGACTGTCCAGAGGACAAAGAAAGTTAACCCATGGGATTTTGGGATACTTTTGGCAGCCTCCCAGAGCACAAGTCTAGTGGAGCTGTGTCTACACTGCAAATTAATAGGACTTGACTCAGTAGGGCTAGTTTGACTCAGACTCGAATTCTCTGCCTGTAGGGGCAGAGGGTCTTGGAACCCTGGGTCCAAGCCCTGCAGTAGCATGATTACTGTATAGAGGGAAGGGAGGCTAGGCTTGAGCCTGAGTTTGTACCCTGGTCTTACATTGCAGTGAAGACATACCCTAGGTGTCCTGAGTCCTGGTAAGAATGTGCTTCCTTTTATTCATCCCTGTGATGAGATCCCTGGGGTGCAGCCTGGGACCGTGGGACTAGTGTTCCCCACTTAAATCTCCAGCCTGGGCAGTCTCTCACAATGTTTTGCTAGTGACAGGCAGCAAACCTATCCAGGCGCTGTGATCACTCAGCACAACCACATGTGGAGCCCCACACCCAGCTGGATTGCATGAATGCTCCTAGAGCCACTCATGAATCACACAGAGAAAAGCACCAGCCTAATCCCCCCAGCTCTAACCTTGTACCTCAGGAATATAGCGTCTTTCACTGCCCTTCCTTGAGCAATGCAAGTTTATTAATTGGTTCACCACTTCATCAATGGAAAGTAGATATACACCAGCCTTTATAGATTTACCAAGCACTTCAGGCAAACTAATTGGTAAACTAACAGGTCCAACCCCCTGCTCAAAGCACGTTTATTGGTTACAAAAGATAGATTTTAAGTGATTTTAAGTGATTGTAAGTCAGAGTGGTTGGGGTGTATGGGGTGCCCAGGGAGGGGTAGTACCTCTGATGGGGGGACATGTCGTACCCCTTCGGGGATAGTCCATCCACTTTGGTCCTCACCTGTCACTCAGCTCTCACCAAGTAGCTGCAACATGCGCAGTGGCCACACCCTGGGCAATGGCTTAGACTGGCCGGCCAAACCAGGTGAGTGTAACTGATGGGACTCAAACCCTCAGTGAATTAGGGATATGCCTACCCGCATGCAACGTCAGCTCCGGCGGACTGGGCGAAAGAGATCACTATGATCCGAGAGCCAAGAAGGTGGTTCTGCAACCCTTTGTAGAAAGCAAAGGGCTTGATGAGGCACAAAAAGATGTCAAGGCCATCCACTGCAATCAAAGAAGTTACCAGTCGTGACAATTTTTCGTACCATTGGTGTTTGGCTTCTAAGGTCGAGAGAGTGGGATTGCTCCTATGCAGGTCCTGTGCAAATCATCAAACATCATCATACCACCCAAGTCCTGTGGCGATGGGAGAGGGGCAAAGCGACAGGTGGAGGTTACCACTGGGAGTCGTAGTCTCAATTCTGCACACAGGTGGCCTGTGGATAGGTGGTCGTCCAGCTCTGTACTTGGGGCAGCAGAGTTGCCCGGCAGCATCCCAGGCATCTGAGCAGCCCTCTTTAGGACAGCACTGCTCACCCTAGTAAGGAAGGGGCCTAGAAATGGTGGCCTAAAAATTGCCTGCCCTACAACAGCTGGCCAGCAAGCCATGGCTGGCAGTTTAACCCAATCTGAGGCCGAAACCAAAAGAAAAATTTGAGAAAACTTACCATTGGTGTATGGAATGTTCGCACCCTCATGGATCGAGAAGCTGTTGCAAGACCTGAGAGAAGGACAGCTCTCATTGCTCGAGAACTAGCCTGCTACAACATTGATGTAGCGGCATTAAGCGAAACAAGATTGCCTGGGGAAGATTTCTTGAGCGAACCAGGAAGTGGTTACACCTTCTTCTGGAAGGGTAAGACTGAGACAGAGGACAGAATACATGGAGTTGGTCTGGCAATAAAAACCTCTTTGATGCATCAGCTCCCAGACCTTCCATTGGGTATCAGTGAAAGATTGCTGAAACTACGCTTCCCACTAAATGCCAAACGTCATGCCACCATCATTAGTGCATATGCACCCACTTTAACGTGCTCTGACAACTCAAAGGAACAATTCTATGAAGATCTCGACAGACTGATCAAGGCCGCACCTGTAACAGGCAAACTACTCCTACTTGGAGATTTCAATGCCCGAGTAAGGGCTGGCAACGAGAACTGGAAAGGAGTAACCGGGCCACATGGTGTAGACAAAATGAACAGCAATGGACTACTCCTTTTGAGCCTTTGTTCTGAAAATGACCTGACCATTACCAATACACTGTTCTGACAAGTGTTTAAATACAAAACGACGTGGATGCACCCTAGGTCCAAACAGTGGCATGTAATAGATTATGCCATTGTTAGAAGGCGAGACATCCAAGACGTAATGATCACCAGAGTAATGCGAGGCGCAGAGTGCTGGACAGACCACAGATTAGTCAGGATGTCTCTCCAACTTTACATCGCTTCCTCTCGGCACAAACGCCCTAAGCATGTGCGCCCAGCTTTCAACATAGCCAAACTCAAGGATGCTCAATGTTTCAACAACTTTCAGAAGAGTCTTGACGACAAACTGAAATCCCACGGACAACTGATCGGTACTGGAACCAAAAAGTGGGACCAGTTCAAGCAGAGGGTGACTGACACAGCAATAACATCTCTTGGACCAAAGAAAAGAACACATCAGGATTGGTTTGATGAGAACCAAGAAGAAATATGCTCAGCTCTGGAAGTAAAGAGAAAAGCCTTTATCGAATGGCAGAATGATCCCTCCTCAGTCTCCAAACGGGACCATTTCAAGTTCCTTCAGAGCAAAACTCAGAAAGACCTCCGTCAGATACGAGACAACTGGTGGGAGAGCAAAGCCAAAGAAATCGAGCACTATGCTGAGACCCACAACTCAAAGATGTTCTTCAGCGCTATTAAGACTGTCTATGGACCTTCTAAACTAAGGACCACCCCACTGCTCTCATCAGACAACACAATGCTGATTAAAGATAAAGAAGGCATCAACAAAAGATGGCAAGAACACTTTAGCAACCTTCTCAATAGACCATCAACCGTGAATAATAACGTCCTCAATGAAATTCCACAACAACCTGCTCTGACAGATCTTGACTCTCTGCCCACTATAGATGAGATTAAGAAAGCTGTTAGCCAGATGAGTTCAGGAAAAACTCCTGGAAAAGATGGGATACCAGCAGAGATGTACAACGCAGGTCCAGCAGCACTAGCAGCGTTACAGAGCGTGATCATAAGCATCTGGGAGGATGAAAACATACCACAGGACCTCCGTGATGCTACTATTGTCTCTCTTTTCAAGAACAAAGGCAGCAAAGCAGAATGTGGAAATTATAGAGGCATATCCCTCCTCTCCGTTGGAGGGAAAATCGTCGCCCACATCATCTTGAACCTCCTAATAGCCAGTATTTCTGAGGCAAATTTACCTGAAAGTCAATGTGGTTTTCAACCTGGCCAGAGCACAGACGACATGGTGTTTGCTGTCAGACAAATACAAGAGAAGTGCATTGAACAGAACATGAACCTGTATGCTGTCTTCATGGATCTGACAAAGGCGTTTGATACTGTCAACTGGGAAGCCCTTTGGACTATTCTAACACGACTTGGCTGCCCAAGAAAATTTGTCCAGATTATATGCCTTTTGCATAACAGCATGACAGGCAAAGTATTGTCTGATGAAGCCACATCTGCCCCCTTCAACATCACCAACAGCGTGAAACAAGGATGTATTCTCGCTCCTGTCTTATTTAACCTGTTCTTTGCATGCGTCCTCAACCATGCAATGAAAGATCTGGATCGAGGTATATATTTGAAATACCAGCATGATGGTTCACTTTTTGACCTCCGTCGCCTGAATGCAAAGACTAAGACAGTGCAAAAACTCCTTCTTGAGGCACTCTTTGCTGACGACTGTGCCCTCATGGCTCACATTGAAAATGATCTTCAGCACATTGTCAACAAGTTTGCCAAGGCCTTGCAACTCTTTGGACTAACTATCAGCCTCAGAAAGACAGAAGTTCTCCATCAACCTGTACCTGGATCAAATGCTTCTGTCCCAAGTATCTCCACTGATGGCACTCAGCTTAAAGTAGTGGAGAACTTTAAATACCTGGGTAGTGTCATATCCAGTGATAGATCACTGGATAATGAGATCAATGCACGAATATCCAAAGCAAGCCAGGCACTTGGCTATCTGCGTGTCAAAGTTTGAAACCACCCCAACATCTGGATGTCAACAAAACTGTTTGTGTACAGAGCTGCTGTTCTTTCATCTCTTTTGTACGGGTGTGAAACATGGACACTATATAGGCGTCACATCAAGCAGCTCGAAGCATTCCACATGCGTTGCCTCCGCAACATCATGAAAATCCATTGGCAAGACAAAATGCCCAATCTTGAGGTCCTCTAGAGAGCCCAGATGACAAACATCAAAATGATAATCATGAAGTCACAGCTATATTGGACCGGTCATGTCAGCCGCATGGATGCCAACAGAATCCCCCGCCAGCTTCTCTATGGTGAGCTCTCCCAGGGCATCCAGCATATAGGTCATCCACAAAAACGTTACAAGGACACCATGAAAGCCAATCTGCAGTATAGCAGTATCAAACCCAGGAACCTTGAGGACACCGCCAGCGACAGAACACAGTGGCGTGCAACAGTCAGGAATACCTGCATCACCTTTGAGGAAGACCGCTGCCAGCATCTACAAAAGGCACATGAACGACGTCACAGAGCACCAGCAGCCCACTGACTGCGAATTTCCCATGTACCATCTGAAGCCAAATGTGCACCTCTAGAATTGGCTTGTATAGACATCAGAGGGCACACCGTGAGACCAACAATAGATGATTTGCTCAGATTTGTCATCATCGGATCGATGGACTACCACGAAGTCAGAGTGGTTACCAAAAGTAAAGACAATATAAGCACACAGTCTAAACTTTCAACCCTATTAGACTGGGCAACATCTAGATTAAGCATTTTTTTCTTACTCCACTGGATACTGCAGTCATAGTACACAGGCTTCACTCTGTAAACCTGGGCCAATCTCCTCTGTTGGGGTCTTCAGTCTTCTGAGTGTCCTTGTTGCTTGCAGCATAGGTGGGGGAAGGAGAAAAGGCCAAGCCTGGGGCCATGTTGTTCTGTTTTATACCCTTAATCCCATGTGCTTGGAGAACACAAGTCCAGGCATGTCTGATGGGCATTGCTGAGTCACAGGGTGAAGCAATACCCCGGTGTGTCTCCTGCGAGTGAGTCATTGAATTGTAACTCCTGTGGTGGACAATGGTTGGTGATATCTTCTCAGCACCTACCCGGGTGTTGGTTATCTCTTCCCTTGTCATTGTCACTGGAGAGCTAGTATCTGGGCACTTCTCAAACCCACAGCGTATTTTAGTGTAAACCATACAACATAATTCTTATAATTTTATATGCATTAATGATACACCTATTTAGATGGAACAATGGCTTTCAGCAGATCATCACCTTTCCCATGATACCTCACATGGCATGCTTTATATGCAATATCACAATTATATGTAAATGAGGAATATGGGAGTTACAGGGCCTCCCCCAAGGTATAGAATGTCACAATCCCCAAAGACCACCTTGTTAACCTCTCTCTCTCTCTGCATTATCTTTCCCCTCAGACAACTGCAAGAGTGCTTTTAATCCCTTAATTGTATATTACCTGATATCCCCTATTACACTGAGAGCAAATGTGCCAGTGTATGCCTAGCAAATGCCAGAGCTCAATCTCTATTTATAACACAGCACATAACCTTGGCTCTATCTGGCATGTCTTGGCAGAGAAAACACCAGCCATCGGCTGATGGTGACATTTTGCTTGTCACAGGGTGCAGATGTTTACTTGGTACAAAGAGGTCTCATAGCTGGCATGTTCCAGATGCTTTGAACTCATTGATCATTTGCTTGGATTTCAGTGAAATGGTATGAAAAGGGACACGGGCCCATGGCATGGAAGCAGAAGATTAGGAAACAGCTTCAGTGGCTGCCCAAAGCAGCGAAGGTTAGAAATGACACTCCAGAACTGGCATGGTATTTCCCACAGTCTGCTGCTGCATGATATGACTGAGCTTCAATGCACAGTCCGGTTCTAGGAGTAATACTAATCAAATTACTTAGTACTTATCCTCTGCAAGGTGCTTGCATAGATGCTCACAACTCTCCGGTGAGAGAGACACAGCAAGGAAATGGGGAGGAAGGTGTGAGGGGCAAAATTTCAATGTAAATGAACAAAATCATTTTTGTCTTAATTTTCTGTAGAAAATTTGTCTTGCTATCAAAAAAAGGAATTTTTTTCAGCTGAAGATTTTGGTTTCCTTGTTGTTGTTTTTTCAATGAAAAAGCAGATTCTTTGTGAAAAACTTTCGTTTCATCAAAAACCCAAAGTTTTCATCAAAAATAATTTTGACAGAAAATTTTAACTAGCTCTAGTAATATTTCTGTTACACAGGTAGGGAAAGTAGGGCCCAAGATGGCCTGGTGACTTGCCCAAGGCTACCCAGCAAGTCAGTGGAAGAGCTAAGATTAGATTTCAGTATCTAGTTCCCAGTCCCAGTCCCATCCTGCTGCCAGCCAGAGATGGGGCGGAGTAATCACAGCTTCACTGTACTTGCAGTCATTTACTGTAGGACCCTTTTGTTATTCTGGTCATAGTTAATGGTTTTACTGGAAAATTTTATAGAAAAAATACTGAGTACATCTGCCAGGAATTAAAAGCATGAATATCAGTTTACAAAGTCTAAAGTCTCCAACAGGTGAACAGGACACATGTTATGAATATAATCCCATATCTATAGATGATACAGCACCTAAACCATTTCAGTGCCCTGCCCCTGAAAAAGAAACATATTAATGCAGGAAGTGGGGAGGATGGGTCCTTCATTAGTAAAATAAAATATTGGCTTCTATACCACCTGACAGCACTTCGGACTGTAATATCCTGTTATTATTGCATTATTATAGACCAGGCCATCATCCAGTCTTATTATCCGGATAACTATTTCTCATCAAAGAATCAAGGCCCAATAAAACCATTGTAAACTCTCTGCTGTGGCTGGCAGGATGTCCCCTGAATAGCTGGCTTCCTCACTGAGATATTCCAGCTGCCACTGTGGAGCCCTCTGGTTGAATGTGGAGCCCTCTGGCTGACTTGTCTATGGCAGTGAAGAGGCTGCCCCCACACAGATCCTTCTTCTGGACAAAGCTCTGTTGTCAAAGTCTCAGCTGTGGAGGGAGCAGAAAACTAGCATAAAGAGACTCTGATTTGAATTAATATTTTGTTTTGCTGAGCAGGGGAGGAAATGCCCCACTGGTAGAAATGCCTCTGACAAAAACCCTCTATAATACTCCCTTAAAATGCAACATTTTTAGTGTTCCCCCAACACCAAGCTTCTTGCTCCATAAAACACTTAGGGCTTGGCTACACTTGCTAGTTACAGGGCATTAAAGGAGCCCTGGGCACACTAACTCACTACCCGTCCACACTGGCAAGGCACTTCAAGTGCTTTGACTCCGCGGCTAGAGCACTCCTGATCCTCCACCTCATGAGGAGAATAACATTTGATGTGCACCCGCTGATGCTGCAGCATCAGTGTGAACAAGGTGTTGCATTACTGCGCTCTGATCAGCCTCGGGAAACGTCCCATTAGAGCTGCTAATGTGGCCATGCCAGTGCGCTGTCAGCTGTCAGTGTGGACAGACTACAGCGCTTTCCCTACTGTGCTCTGCAAAGGCTGGTTTAACTCAAAGCACTCTACATCTGCAAGTGTAATCATGCCCTTAGAAAACCAAGTGAGGGCTCAGAGTTTGAGACTAATAGGACAAGTTGATTCCTGGTATCGCTCTACTGATCTCAGTGGTATGTCAGCAGGTATGCGACTTCCTACGGTGTCTGTAGGAACGTGAAGATTTAATTACCTTTCTCAAAAAGTACCTACCAGAAATTCTACGCTTTGATACTCCAGAAAATCCCACAGTGGCAGAATGTGCTCTGGACCTTTTCAGAACATGTCAAGGATTGAAGAAATTGAAGGACAGCTCCAATGAAAGACAGGTCCGCTTGCACCAGGCATTAATTTGCCCCTACAAGCATATCCTGCAGCAGAGACTGGTGCTCTTCTTTGTTCCAGACTTGTGGGATCCCAATAAAGTAAGGATTTGTTAAAATGAACAAAGAAGGAGCAATACTCACGGAATTAAAGGCAAGGTAAGTAACACATTTGATGATTCCAAGTTAGAGCCCAAATTTGTTTGCTGTTTGCTCTTACTCAGCAAACGTTTTGTGCAATTGTATTTCAACCAGTGGATTGCTCCCAGAATATTTTCTGCAAATAGTGCTATGATTTTCTGCTGTTTGGCCATCTAACTCAAAATAATGTTTTTATGGCCTCCTCCAGGAAAATAATCATGTACTTAACTTTAAGCACATGAGTGGAACTATTTATATGCTTAAAGGTATGCATGTGTTTAAGTGCTTTTCTGCACTGGGGATTAATTGCAGACTGCATGGCTAACATTTATAAACAGGAGGTGGGCCTGAATAACATTGGCATTTGATCCTCCCAGCTGGGGACAGGAGAAATCACTCCAGGTCACAGAACAACAGAGACCAATAAATGCATTTGTGGGTTGTTCCTGCTCCTATTCAAATCAAAGGAAAAATGCCCTCTAATGAGGTGCACTCCCCATACCCACTCTGAAAGAGCTGAATTAGGCCAAGTGGACCCAATCAGCCAATTAAGCCACAAACAGGAGAGATTTAGGCTGTGTGGAGGGTACTAATTAGAAGGAAGCTCACCTATGAGGGAACAGGTGGAGCTGGCAACACTGGTAGGAAGCAAGCGTGCAAGCTTGTAGTCTCCAAGAGGTAAGGGAGAAGGAAGGGTTTACTTAGCAGGCCTAGGAGAGAGGGGTCCAACCAGGAAGGCTGATGACAGACAAGCTTAGCGAAACGTGGTAGGAAGTAGTCCAGAGAAGAGAGCAGTAGGGTTGGTGAAGTCCAAGACCTTAACTCCTTGCTAATAGAACCCACAATAGGGGTTGGGCCTGGGTTCCCCTACTATCTACTGCAGAGTGATGTTGCTAGGAGCAGTGCATGGGAACATTGCCTGAGCCACTGTGGGAGTGACATAGTCAGGGCAGGAGGTGTGAGGACTGCCTGATGCTACTAGTACAGAAGGATTTTGAAAGATTCCCCCAGGAGGGTATCATAACCTAGTCCCAGATTTGGACCTTAGCGTCCAAAATATGGGGGTTAGCATGAAAACCTCCAAGCTTAGTTACCAGCTTGGACCTGGTAAAGCTGCCACCACCCAAAAAATTAGAGTGTTTTGGGGCACTCTGGTGCCCCCAAACCTTCCCTGGGGACCCCAAGACCCAAATCCCTTGAGTCTCACACAAAGGGAAATAAACCTTTTCCCTTCCCCCCTCCAGGTGTTCCTGGAGAGATACACAGAAGCAAACTCCGTGAATCTAAACAGAGGGACTCCACCCTCCCCGTTCCCAGCCTTGGAAAACAGAAGTACCGAGAGTTAATCTCTCTTCCCCCCTCACCCAGAGGGAATGCAAAGTCAGGCTAGTAAATCTAACACACACAGATTTCCCCTTGACTTCTTCCTCCCACCAATTCCCTGGTGAGTACAGACTCAATTCCCTGGAGTTCCCCACTAAAGAAAAACTCCAACAGGTATTAAAAAGAAAGCTTTATATAAAAAGAAAGAAAAGTACATAAAAATGGTCTCTCTGTATTAAGGTGACACATACAGGGTCAATTGCTTAAAAGAAATATGAATAAACAGCCTTATTTAAAAAGAATACAATTTAAAGCACTCCAGCAACTATACCTATGTAAATACAAAAGAAAATATATAAATCACTATCTGATCTTTGTACTCACAACTTGGAAACAGAAAATTAGACAGCAGGAAATGGAAATCACTCCTCATAGCTGAGAAAGCATACAGGCAGAAGACCCAAGAACAAAGGACTCACACACAAACTTCCCTCCACCCAGAGTTGAAAAAATCCTGTTTTCTGATTGGTCCTCTGGTCAGGTGCTTCAGGTTACTTTTTTTTTTTAGGTGAAAGAGACATTAACCCTTAGCTATCTGTTTATGACAGAGGGGAACATCATTGTCGTGACCTAGCTGGAGGACTGAGTCACAAAACTTCTGTTCTGGAATTCCATGAACAGGAGGAGAGCTGCAATGGCAGATGAAAAGGGGATGCTGAGAGAGGCAGAACTAATGCCCCAGAAATGCCAGAAGGCGACACCACCCAGCAGTGAGCTGAATGTGCCATGACACACCCATTCACTCTTATGGTGTAGGATCAAACCCTGGGGGTATTGTAGATGGAGTGAGACACTATGCTTATTAACATAGTACTAGCACCCTTTTTCCCAAACCTATGGCCAGAGCCCTTGCACTGCAGACATTCATCAAATTAATTGAATAAGAAGGGGAGTGTCCCCTTCACAAACCCAACTGCTCACTTACTTACATGCATAAGATAATTGCACGTGAATTGGACAGGAGAAACTTGTGTGTGATATCAGCACAGAGAAGAAACCTTATAAAATAAATAGTGCTTTCCCATGCTAACTGCCCAGTCAATGTGGCACCAAGCCTATGTTCTGTCTATGAATCAAGGAATGAAATAGAAAAGTTAAAAGATCACACTGAGAGCTCCCAGCAGTGTGACTGTTT
This sequence comes from Gopherus flavomarginatus, assembly GCF_025201925.1. Classification (NCBI taxonomy): domain Eukaryota; kingdom Metazoa; phylum Chordata; order Testudines; family Testudinidae; genus Gopherus; species Gopherus flavomarginatus. The sequence continues at coordinate 83,057,281 of NC_066621.1, forward strand.
ACGTGCAACAAAAAGACTAAATAAATACAAAGAGATGGGTAGAAAAAAGTTCCACAAGCAATTTTTAGCTGTATGTTTTTTATATAAATAATCTCTCGTGGAGCTTTAGCTCCACTTACTGGTTGTAAATTAAAATCCTGCAAACACGCAAAAGGCAGTTCTCAGGTACTTTTAACGGCTGGTTAACTGGCTTGATTCTGATCTCACAGTCTATTGGAGATACCCTGAACTGCACAAGTGTAGGTGAGATCAGAGGGCCATATTCAGCAGTCAGCATATATCACCATGCCCAGTTACTGAGCATAGTGAGGAGCATGCACACAACCAAGCAGGAGTCCATAGCCTGGATGAAGCTCTGTACCCACCTAAGCACCACTGCAGAGCAAATCCACATGTGCCATGCTACACATGGTACCAGAGAAGACAAATGAGTCTGGGGATATGACATGGGTGTGGCAAGGCAGGGTGTGTGTAGCAGTGATTCGGGAGGCAGGGCAAGCATGCATTAGGACTCTGAAAGTGGAAATTTCTTATTTCTGATCCATCCAGATATGGATACTCAGAACAGGTACTTAGGAAAACTGGAGACCCCAGCCAGAAAATGAAATAGTACATGTCAGGTTAGGTAAGAGCTGCCTACCACTAGTTAATCCATATACCATGGCTGACTGCAGACCCACAGTGGTAATAAGTGATGTTGTTCTGCCAGCCAAATTCAGACCAGATAGCCTGGACTTGCACCATGCATCAGCCATATCCCAGCATGATAGAGAACATAGGAAGTGTGTGCACACACAGGAATTGGTGAATATGGTCTAGGTGGTTTGAGAGAAGCTTACCCATGGAGATAAAACAAGTCCACAGGGACAAGTAAGGAGGGCAAGAATACACTAACATTAAGGGTTTCCTAGTGCTTCATGCTAGCAATACTGCACTGTCCCAATTAAATGGCTCTGTACATTGATGCACAGAAACACAAAAATCCTCCACCATAGCCAGAAGACAAGACGTGGTGAGCTTATCATTCCACACAGGACAAAGGCCTGCAGTAGCAAACAATCCCCATGTCTCCCAGGACATTGGGCCATCCTTGAGGATCCTGATCAACGGAAACAGGGTGCTCAACTAACCCACCGCTTGGTAGTGGGTGCATTTGCTGGATATGTGCATTGCCCTGTAGCAACTCACTTGTGTGGGCTCTCACTCCTTGTGCCCAGCAATGGCATGCAAGGGGTCATGAGGGTATCTTTGGATGCCCAAGAGGAGGGAGAGACTGTCTGGTCCTACCACTCTTTCCCCTGCATGTCTAAAATAAGATCTCACTATAACCAGCTGGAGCAGACCAGCAAGTTCTGCAGCAGCAGCACACGCCTGCATCCTTCACAGGGGTGCTGGAACAATTTGTAACTGTAAACCCTGTAGAGAATGGAAACCACTTCAAGCCAGGGGGTGTGGTAGCACCTATGATCCTTCCCATTAAACTGGCCATCCTGCTGTGACACTCTGTGGTGTGTGCCCAGAGAGCATATGGCCTGGTGAGTAAGGCATGCATGCATGCTGTAGCACCCATGCACCCATGTGGATGCTTTCTGCTTCAGGAGGGAGCTTAAGGTACACTCAACGTGCTACCTTGCAGTAACAGGCATTTCAGTGCATCCACACTAGCAAAAAGGGAACTGTTAAGTCCCAATCAGCTAACACACTCTAACCTAACTTGAACCCATTTTTCTAGTTTAGAAAAGCCCAAAGGCAAAATGCATAATAATGCAATTACAGGGGATTTCCTTAGAAAGGATACTTCACAGATTAATCATAGATTTCAGTAACTGCTTAATTAACATACCATATGTATTTTCATCTCACTATTGCAGCCTCTGTATCTTTAGACACGGAACTGAAAGGCCTCATGGCAGGCATTTATTGTCATCGAATAAGATTTATAAATCACTTTCTTACCTGCAGACTCTCAGGACTAGTCCCTTCTAAATGCAAGAGAATGTCTATGATTTGCTGAGGAAATGTGGCATGAACACATTTTATGAAGCTGGAGAGAGTGCACTCTCACCTCCTCCCGGCCCTCAAACCTGAGAGAGACAGTTGTGCGTGTGCATTTTACTGGTTGATTCTAAAAGCTGATTTAGCGCTGGTGAAACACGCTGGATTGCACAAAGGCAGCAGAGCCTGATGGCCTCTAACCACAGAACAAATATTACATGGCAAAGGTGCTGGTACTAGGAGTGCTGGGAGTGCTGCTGGGTTACACTGTGACACCCCCTGACTTAAAGCAGTTACTATCATATATAGAGTTTACTGCTGGTTCAGTGGCTCTCAGCACCCCACTATACAAATTGTTCCAGCTCCCCTGAACATGGGAAATGCCAGTGTAGGCTTCCTACCCATAATGCCTCCTGCCAACATACATCAGCATTCACCTGGAAAAAGGAGAAGAGAGATGAATCTCTGGTCTTCCTGTTGTGGTTGTCAATAAGGTACCACATGTGATGCTTTGTTGGTTTTTAAAAACACTTCAAATAGTTGGTCTAACTGGCTTTCTCTTTAATTTCTAATGTTGTCTCCATGCACTGGGTGAAGGCTTTTCACGCTTTTATTCAAGAGCTCTTTCCCCAGAGTTAGTTAAATGCTCAGTATGTCTGGTAAGTTAGTCATGGCTTTCATTTGCAATGCTCTATGGCAGTTGTTCCCAGCCAGGGGTCTGGGGCCCCCTGGAGGGCCGGAAGCAGATTTCAGGGGGTCCTCCAAGCATGGTCAGCATTAGACTCACTGGGGCCCAGAGGAGAAAGCCGAAGCCTCAGCACAAGGGGTTGAAGCCTGGGGCCCTGAGTCCTGTCACCCAAGGCTGAAACCGAAGCCTGAACAACGTAGCTTCATGGCATGGGGTCCCAGGCAACTGCCCTGCTTGCTAGTGCCTAACACCACCCCTGGCTTTTATATGCAGAAAACCAGTTATTGTGGCACAGGTGGGCCATGGAGTTTTTATACCATGTTGTGGGGGGCTCAGAAAGAAAAAGGTTGAGAACCCCGGCTCTATGGCATTATCAACTGCATTTCTAGCACATCTCTAGCCTGTCCCTCAAAATGAGGCAGCTTTCGTTTTAAACTCGAACTCTGCTAGGTCTCAATACAGCTGCTGCCCTCACTGTTCATCACTATAAATTGCTGAATCTTAAAAGTGGAGTTACAGAAAATTTGATTCAGGTTCAAAATATTAATCCCTTTGTCAGTGTAAATTTCCTTTACCGTTATTTATTGTTGTGTCCTTCATTTGGGGTCTGTCTTTCCAAAGTTGTAGGGATGCAAATTGCACATTAAAACAATGTATACATATAGGTCCCATCCAGCTCTGTCTTTCTATGATTGTCAGTGACTGATTGGCATTAACTAATTTGCACATGCATTTGGTACGGTTATACGTACAAATTAGGTGTCTGACTGGTTGTTTACAGATGCAAGTACCTGATATTCATATGCAATTGCAGTCATTGCACACACTGATGTAAATGGGTGAAACTCCATTGGGGTAAGTGGAGCTGCATCCATTTACAGCAGCAGAGAATTTGGCCCACAATTTGCATGACTTAATTTCTTTTTAAATCAGAACATTGGTGTTTTGTCCATCATTTTAAAGGCTTGTGTCACTGGTGGAGAGGGGGACTGAGATCAGTACTTGCAGAACTGCAGAAATTAAAATTTAAGCATTATTTATTTGTTTGTTTGTTTATGTTACCATAACATCTATGAGCCCTAGTCATAGACCAGGACCCCATTGTGCTAGGTGCTGTACAAACACAGAAGAAAAAGATTCCTTAATGCAAGGAACAGATACTTTTGATCATTATGTCTTCCCTATATACCCCATTTCCCAGGGGCCAATGGAAAACCCCACCAATCAGCATAAGTGAGAAGCAAACCCAACAGTCCCAAAAGGGACTAATTTGAGGAATGTAAAATTTAATGCACAGTGCAGACTAGTCAATAAGGCTGAATTTCATCCCCATGCAAATGTCCATTCTAAGGACTATGTGCCACTTAAGTCACACTAAAACTTTCTTTTAAAAAGTCTAATTGGAAATGATTTCTGTGGTTTTGGGGAGATATTTTTGTGTTTGAGGAGTTTTTTTTGTGTACACTTTTCGGGGGATGCATAGCTTCACGTAAGAACTTTTACAGTTACAAGCATGCCAATTAGAGTCAATCTAATTTAAATAACCTACCTTGGCATTAAAATGACCAGTAGCACTTGCCCATGCTGATAAGATGGAGATTGTGCTGATGATGGGGGATCTCATACTTTCATGATTTCACATGTAGGGTGCAATTTTTCCCCTGTGCACAGAGTCAGCTTAAGGCCTACGTACCACTGAATCTCACTTACCTAAACGTTTATAATGGAGCTTCAGTGATGCATAGACTTTATGCTGACCCTTTGCATTGGGGTGAATTGACCTAGAAAAACTAAACTCCATCATATGTGCATCTCCATAATGCGGGGAGGCGAGGGGGTGGGGGGGCTTTTAAAAAATGAAGAACGCTTCTTGTTTGCCCAGAAACATCCAGCTATTTAATATAAACCCTAAAGAAGGAAATGCAATAATCTGTAATACTGAGCTGCTGTATTACCTAAAGTATACAGTAAAAAAAGTCACTTCCCCTGCTGCGAGACACAATCATTAACTCCTGATCTTTAGAGCAGCCAAGTCTTTCAAGCGATACTTATGTGAGATTCTGTGCTTTAATATTGACTTTCAAATGAAATGGTTCTGGACAGAGTGCAAAAGGAAAGCACTTCCTACTTCATTAAGCATGAAAGCTTCAGAGTGCCACACAAGTGATTTTTGGTTTGTTGGTGGTGGGGAGAGCGGGAGGAGAGGCTGTTTGTTTCAAACTGCATAATTAAAGATAAAGAGCACTGAGGCAGCAAGAAGTTACCCATCACTTTCTGTGGGACTTATCTTCAAATGTTTGGAGTGTGCAATGAAATGACTAATACCCACGGTTTCTCATTTTCCCTTTTCCCCGTCTTTACAGACTCCTCATGCCCCTAAGGAGATGTGCACTTCTGAGGATAATGTAAAATTCCAGTCATGATGGGATAAATAAGATGGGGGAACTTTAGGTTCAAGACCAATGGATTCACTGGATCTATTGCTTTGTTGATTATCACATCAGTATTTGCCAACAGACACCACACAGTGTTCTAAGTCTAGGGAGAAACTGGTGTTTCAAAATACCACTCTGTTAATGGTTGGAAATTGCTGACTCTTTAATGGCCAACACTGTGCCTCCGAAGCACTGAGAGTTGCCATCTTGGATGCCATTTAATGAAGAGCGGCTTTCCAGGTGTTAAGCAACAATGCTGAAAATGAAGTCAAAGCTCTAGAAACTAAAAGCTCACTAAATACAAACAGTTAGTGGTCTGAAAAATGGGAAAAGGTAAAGGTAAATAGTCAACCATGGCCAACAGCCAAAAAAATCCTTTGAAATTATGTAAATCACCTGTTCTTTTAAAGTGAGAAGCAAGAGAGTGAGATGGACTGAGGGGGGAGTGAATTCCAAAACCTATGGCCCAGCAAAGCCAAGATACAATCATTCAGGATGAAACCCCCTGCTCAGAGGCACAGCCAAAGTCCTAAGCACTATTTAAGCCTATTTAATCCCTACACTGAGGACTTGAGTGTTGAACAGCTCTTGCACTGGCCCTCTCTACAGAGGGTGCATTTCCAACCTTACTGTCTTGAGGCATAATTGTGAGAATCTTAAATAATGAATGGTGTTTGAGCACAAATAATCCATCAGACCAAGGCTGATAGGGGAAGTCTTGAATATAGCCAGAATCTGCACAGTTAAAGGTTTTTAAAATCAACAGATCCATCCTAACATTTAGAAAGCAGCAGTTTGTAGCATGATATGAACATTATAGATGTCTTTGATTCAATGTGCCTGATGAAAAGTCTGATACTAGGGAAGGGAATATCAGAATATGATACTTGGAGCTCCAACCTATCTCTATTCTCTAGGTAGAGGGAGAAAATTGCAAAACAGTTCTCAGGAAGTGGTGATAGAGTGGTCCTTTGACAAGGGGCACGTATCAAAAGGGCATGGAGAACTCCCAATGTCCCACTCTACCCACCTGACGCTCTTTACCAGAGATGGAAATAGAACGCAAGAGTCCTAACAGGCCTTGTGGGCAGGCAATAGGGATGGGGTCACCATGGACACCAACTTAGAGGGCACCAAATCAGGCTGTTGTTCTTTTCGATTTGCTCAGTTGTTCACAGGGCACTGAAAACACTTTCTGCCCTGGGCAATGAAAGGCCTAGGGCTGGGGTCTTCACTTCCTGTTTCCCTTAGCCTAAATTTTGGACCATACTCCCCATCCCCTTCCTCAGAGCTGGGAGTAGAGCCTAGGAGTCCAGACTCTCAGTCCTGTGCTCTAACCATTAGATAAAAATTCTCCCTCACATGTTATATAAATGAGGAAGAAACTGTATTAGATTTAATTTCAAAATCCTCTTAATGGGGACCATTTAAAAGCCCTACAGTTTATGAAAGCAGAATGCTGCTGCCTGGGTTACTTCCACTAATAAGGATGTTCATAAATGTCCCATTCTGCATAAGGATACTTCACTAAACCAATATGTCTCTAGGGATTTCTGCAGACCACATGCATGAGACAGCCTCACACCAAATAAGAGACAGAGGGCATGGTAGGGACTGTCTGCAGCCTTGGCCACAAAGATTGAATCATTTTTTAAAAATATTTCATTGTTTCCAGAAAGTATCTCTCTCCAGCACCTGTTAAAAAAATGAAACCAATTGAACTAATGGAAATATTAGATATGCTTAGATGAGCCTGGGTCAAGCTAAAGATCCATGTAGCTCAGCAGGGATGGACTTATCTATGTTCCTCTCCTGATAATGTCATTACACACAGTTTTAGCCATACAGCAGTGTCACAAGTAATTTGGATACTGGCTACGCATGGAGGATCTCTTCATTAGTTCTTAACCACGGGCAATTGCGTAGCTGTTGCTACTGCAGGCTGAGATCTGGAAGCCAAAGGCAGACTTGTTTAAATTCACTCCTGTGCAGAAAGGCAACAGAAGGGCTAGGCACCAATTAAGTCTCTCTATAGGTGTCTCAGTCTGTCCACACCGGTACTTTTGCCGGTGAAACTTATGTCGATCAGGGATGTGACCAACAAAAGTTTTGCCAACAGAAGTGCTAGTGTAAACCAAGCCTTACTGTTTCCTACTGTTTCCTGTCATCCTTTTGAACTGCTCAGTGTAATAAACAGATTGACAGTTTATTCAATTTGAAATAATTTTAGATATATAATTGTATTTTTAGGCCATTTTTGGATATTTCCATTATTAGCCTTTTAACTCAGATGATGTGTTCATTACTCAGTCCTTTTCCTAGTTATACCTTGATACTTCAGCTGAATGATATAATAGTGTCAATGATGAGCACATACACGTCCCATATTTCAGCACCATAGACAGGTCTAGGACAACTTCTGCTGTTTGTATAATCCAGGGGTCGGCAACCTTTCAGAAGTGGTGTGCCAAGTCTTCATTTATTCACTCTAATTTAAGGTTTCGCATACCAGTAATACATTTTAATGTTTTTTAGAAGGTCTCTTTCTATAAGTCTATAATATATAACTAAACTATTGTTGTATGTAAGTAAATAAGGTTTTAAAAATGTTTAAGTTTAATTTAAAATTAACTTAAAATGCAGAGCCCCCCGGGCTAGTGTCCAGGACCTGGGCAGTGTGAGTGCCACTAAAATCAGCTCGCATGCCACCTTCAGCATGCGTGCCATAGGTTGCCTATCCCTGGTATAATCTATCTAGTAGCAATAGCAGGAGATCGGGAATCAGGACTTGTAGGTTCTATTCCCAGTTCCGCCACTGACTTGCCCAAGATCACACATTAAGTTCAGAGTATGGTGGTTACCTGAAAACTAGCTACTACCTTTCATTTCCACGTAGATAGATCCACATTGGGAACCTCACAGCCAGCCTTCTTTGCCTGTCATAAGGCTCAGTTTGATCTTGTCGATATAAGGCATGATATGTGCAACTTCCAAATGAAACAACCTCAGCACAGCTTCTACTGGCCCAACCAGGGCAAGACTTCATTTTGGTTCACATGACAGAATTTCTGTCTAAGGGTGAAAGGGTCCCAAGTTTCAATTGTGGTAATATGCAAGAGGCACACATGTTATGGGGATGTCACAGACTGGTTGACATATACAGCTGACAGAAATAGAGGTGCATTGTGCTGCCATGCAAGTGACTCTGGTTTAGTAATGGAAAATAGATCCTCCTAGTTGCTCACTCATCTAATCTGCGGACTATTGTCCAGTGTGCAAGGGTTGCTGAATGCAGCAGGTAAAAGCATTCCTATTTCCCAAACTCATGCTCAATTAGGCAGGCTGAGGAAATTACTGAAGTTTGAAAGAACAAATGTGCACATATTGCATGGTGCAATTCACAGCTCTTTCCTCTGCTGCCTTTGTGTAGCACAGGAGCTCTGAAAAGAATTCATTTCCCTTAAAGACAGTGAAGTAACGGAAAGTATTTGTAGGTTTTCCTTGAAGGTGAAATTGAAAACAGAGTGGATTTGGCTCCCACATGAAGCAAACTTCATCAAGAGGAAAGAAAATGTCTAGTCCACTAAATGTCATGGTATTCCAGCCTATGGAGGAAATCACTTACTAGCTTCCCAGATCACAGAAAAACAGAGGGAAAGAGATGGACAGAAAGTGAAGTAAAAGCAAAAGAGATTAAATAGAACAAGAAAGTGAAATTCATGAGCCCTTTCAGCAGACTGCCACATAACATCTCATTACTGAAATGGATCAGTTGACGTAATGCTGCAACATTAATGACTGGAGAAGAGAAGCACAGAAGACATTTCACTATCTGTGACTATTGCAGTAAATCAAATCTTTATGTTGTGTCTTTTGTCAGTCTTTCTTTTTTTTTCCAGACTGACTCAAAGCAGAGTCAGGATGTTCCTGAAGAACCAGTATGAGGCAAGCAAGCTGCTGGGAACAGACCTATTCTTTGCTAGTCCAACTATGCTATTCATAGCACAGTAAATCCTCACTTAACGTCATCCTGGTTAATGTTGTTTAGTTGTTACGTTGCTGATCAGTTAGAGTTTAAAGTTGCACAATAACGTTGTTTGGCAGCCTCCTGCTTTGTCCACTGTTTGCAGAAAGAGCAGCCTGTTGGAGCTAGCTGGCTGGGGCTTGGAACCAGGGTGAACCGGCAGCCCCCCTATCAGCTCCTTGCTCCCCTAAGTTCCCTGTGCAGCAGCCACCCAGCAGCTGTGTGTTGCCGGGCAGTTCAGCTGTCCCTCCCACCAATGCCATATGTTGCTCCTGCCTTCGGCCTTGGAGCTGCTTCCAGGAGCCTCCTGCTTGCGTGCTAATGGGGTAAGTAGGGTGCAAGAGCGGGGGACTAATGTCAGGGTGTCCCCCTCTCCCCTGCTCCTGCACCCCACTTACCCCATTTCCATAGAGCAGGGTGGGACACAGAAGGGAGCTTGCTGGCAGCAGCTGCTGTCCCACTACTTAAAAAGGCAATGTGCTTAGAGTGGGGTCAGTGTACTTAAAGGGGTAATGTGCATCTCTCTTTCTCACACAGAGTGTGTATCTCTGTCTCTGTCTGCCATACTGTCTCCCCTCTCTCCATCCGTGCTGCCTTGTAGAGTGTGAGGCTACATTAACAACCATGCTCAGCCAAAAGCTAGTTCATCATTTAGCAGTAAGGCATTCCCTGGAAAATATCCCACCCTCTGACTTCACCACCTCAACCAAGCTTCACAATCATCATTGTTGTGTACAGTGTGTGTGTGTGCGTGCGTGCGTGCGTGCGTGCGTGTGTGTGTGTGTATCTATAGATATAGATATAGATATGTAGTTTTTTGTCAGGTGGAAAAAAATTCCCTGGAACCTAACCTCTCCTATTTGCATTAATTCTTTTGGGGAAATTGGATTTGTTTAACCTCGTTTTGCTTAAAGTTGCATTTTTCAGAACATAACTACAACATTAAGCAAGGAGTTACTGTATAATTCTCTTTGGGATTTTACCTTGTGTTGTTTAACATGCTGGTGGCAATGAGGGTGGGTGGAGAGGTTCTCTTGTAGCAAGCACATTAAGAGCTCCTTTGTCTTTAATTTCATGCCCAGCTGTAAAATCACAGATTATGTGTGTTCACTGTCAAAATGAAAAATTTGCCTTGGTCAGCATGGAGCCTCACTTGATATAAATAAATCTCTCTTCTCATGATTCCTAATTCAGTGCAATCCCACAGCTTCCTGTTTTCTCCAATATTATCATTATTGCTGATATTAATGAATCAGGTTTATCTTCATAAAATAGTGAACCACACACTAAAAGAATCACACAGAGTACACATTTCATGTGTCCTACCACTTGTGGGCCAGAGTGACTGCCCATCTTCTACCAGTGCAACCCAGTGCAACCCAGCCTTCAACTGTCCAGAAGCAGAAAAACTCAGACTTCTTCCTTTAGCCATGGGCACAGGATTATGCAAATATATTCATGCCACTCTACTAATATTGTATATCGTGGTGCTCCTTCTGCAATAGTTAGCCACCAACTGTTGTTTCCAGAGCTTTGCGCATCTCTGATGACACTAACAAGGCAATAAACCACTTAGAACTACCTTGGCTTCTGATGCATTAGAAACACGGTGCAGTCTGATCACCTGATTTCACACCTCTTCCATAGTGCTCTGTCCCACCTGGCTTGAATGGAGATGTTCCTTATTTACACTGGTATAAGTGAAAGGAGAATCAAGCCGAGCCATCTGTAGGTGTGCTGGAGGGGAAAATACCAAAGGGTTTGCCAAATGGAGATGCATAAAACTTCTGCAAAGTAGTGTCTGGTGTTTTTTTATATATACACACAGACACATACCACAGAAAGGACTGGGGGCACAGCCTCCTACAGGACATTTCTTTCACCAAATTTAAAAATGGTACAAGGTGCATTAACCATTTCATTTATGATTAATGTACCAGATACACAATAGCAAAAGCACCAGCACTGATGCCCCATGTTCCTGCTGTTTCCCCTTTGAAGCACTTAGAGAGATGTTGGTACATGAAAGAATGCTGCTGCTTTCTGCCAGTGCCCCGCCAGAAATTAAAGGGTTAATGCATCAGGCTCAGTACAGCTTGTCTTCAGGTAAAAAAATAACCACCAATTGAAGCCTACAGATTCTGTATTTCCTAATCACTTTGGCTAAGCTCCCCTGAGCTCTATTACAATTCTGCTGAGTCTTTATATCACATTTCAGTTTACCTATACACATGCAAAGGAAACCCATGTGTTCTGCAAACATGGGATATTTGCAGTTCCATAAGCATATTAGGGATGGCTGGGCTTTCCATGCTAGGCTTGTTCAAATACGTTGTCCATTTTGTAATTGACTGCCAGCTTGATTTACAATGGCAGCTGTGATGGGTTTGACGATTTCAGTGCAAAAGGCTCTTTGAAATAAGCAAGGAAAAGTCAATCCAGTGAGGCAACTCAGTTTGCTAATATTAAAGAACGGGGAATGGCTTAAGAGGGACATAAAATGGGCTCAGAACAGAAGCAGCCCAGAAGGAGGTAGTTTATAAAACAAATCACAACAGCAGTAGGAATTATGGAAGAGGAAGGAGACAAAAAAAAATGGAGTCTGTTCAGGAAGTGGATGGAGCAGTTTAAGAAACAAATTAATGTACTAATGGCCTGATCCAAACTCACTTGGAGGCTTTCATTTTGCAATGAATGGATTTGGATCAGGTCCTAAACGCTGTGCTCTCTATTTTATTTTAAAATACCCAAAGTCATGGATGAACAGTTAAAATTCACGAGGAAGAGAGGAAGGAAAGAAGATGCTCTTTTCATGCTCTCTGTATGTGTGTATATATCTCCTCAATATATGTTCCATTCCATGCATCCGAAGAAGTGGGCTGTAGCCCACGAAAGCTTATGCTCAAATAAATTTGTTAGTCTCTAAGGTGCCGCGAGTACTCCTGTTCTTTTTGCGGATACAGACTAACACTGCTGCTACTCTGAAATCTACGTTTTTTGTTAGGGCCCTGGAAGAGTTAGCTCCTTGTCCTTATTTTCAAGCCTCTGCCTAAACCACCTTCTGTCCTCACCTCCCCCTTCTTGAGATGAATGGAGACAGTCCAGCTAAAGTTATACTAAGCAGAGGAAAGAGCTATCTTCCAACTATTATTGCTAGAGCTGGTTGACAAATGGAAAATTTCACCACATTCTGTTGTAGCGATGGATTTGAAATAACGTCACCAATTGTCTTTATTGGACTTAAACTAACAGCCTTTGTTTAAGATAATGCTCCTGGGACTTCCTATGAACTAGAACCATTTCAATTTATTATACAAGGAAATATTTGTGGAAGCTTTGGGGGTGTTTTTCAGGTCTAAAAAATAGCAATAAAAATGAAGCAGAGACAGCTATGAAATGTGTCTTAGATTTTATACAAGTCCCCACACGCAGTTATTTAGAAAGAGGCAATCAACTTCTTTGTAAACTATTGTCTCAACGACTTCAGTAGGACTCCACATGGGCCAGGGATCTTCCCACCTGGATCTGATTCCAGGATTGGGGCCTATGTCATTAGCCTTTAACCATCAGCTTCCTTATCCCTCTATACGTAGCCAATTATTACAAACATCAGCTCTGGCTATTTCTATAGACTGATGCTAGAGATCTGTGCTGTTTGCCTTGGGGTGCAAGGTGGAGCAAAACTTAGATTTTCATATTTTATACTGTATGCCATTTCTCTTTGTGGCATAGAGTCTGGATCCTTTAGCTGATGCAGCAGAATGACAGCATCTGTTGTGTATGCAGAGTGCTCATGGTATTTTTAAGGCAATTTATTAATAAGACGCTTGAAATGAAGTAACTCCAGAAACAGAGTTGGGTTAACTCCAAGTACTTTGCTACAAAACCTATTAGAACTGGATAGGTCGAACAATCAGTCACAGCAGCAGCAAGCAGCTGGTTGGTGCTAATACTTTATGCTTGCCAGCCTACAAATCTATGATGAGTCCAAGAAAGGCAAGTGATGTGGGTTGTGTTTAAGAACTGAATACAAATCCAGCCTGCAAAGCAAACAATATACAGACAATTCTGTCTAATGGCTCACCATAGACAGGTAGAACGTAACTCCCAAACTTCTGTTCCAAAAACACTGGCCTCTCCAATGTGAACTGAAGGAGATTTCCCCTTTCACTAGCACTTGCAGGAGGATTGATGCTCTGTTCCAGCCACTAAAGAGGAAGCACTTGAAAATGTCTCATTCCAGCCAGCAAATGCACATACATGTTAGTCAGTCCAAGATCCTTACTCCAAGCCCCAGAATTTCTTTGGTCCTTTATCTGGATATATTCTCCTTCATTCTCTGGAAAGGTTAATCACTTCTCTATATGAATCTCTTCACTCTGCTTCCTTCTGACTAAAGCAGGCTGGAAAGTTAGTGTGTCTGTTTTTTAAATGAATTTTGTCTTGGAAAAGCTTTTTCAGCCAATACTTCTGAGAAATACTTTTTTCTGTTCTAATTTATGTTGAAAAAAAAATTGTGGACCAAAAAAACCAGTGGAAATCTTACAACTAACAAACATTTTAACAAAAAACACTGGTGTTTTTTGACCAACTCTAAACTCTCTGTTTGCATCAGCTTCAAATCTGCTCTTCTGTTTTTATCAGGGTTCTGCACAGTTCCACCCCACCTAGATTTCCATTCATTCCTCTCTACTCCCCATCACCCCCTTTGCTCTGAATTCCACTGAATTCTCCCTCATCTCCTTCTCTGACCCTCATCTTCATGCCTTCTTCCTTTATTCCCCCATACAACCTCCTGTTTTCGAGGCTTCAGCACGAATTTTCCCCAGACACACTGAATCCATTCCCACTCCGTTATTACAAGAGCAGCTCCAGTAAGCAACCATTTTCTTGTCATTCCCTTGAGTGGATTCACTTAAATAATTTAATTCTGGCTTTGAATATTATCACATACCCACCAAAACCTAAGGGAACTTATTAAAATGCCTTTCTTCTGCACTTCTTCCCAAGCAAGGAGGTAGGATGACCACATTAATTAGATTCCAAAGTCCCAACAATGTTCCCTACAAGGGACTTAGGTATAAAATTCCCTCCACTTACAATCACCCAGGAGATGGGTTTATTTATTTTGTTCTCTGTCACATGCTTGGGATTGTTGTCTGAGGACTCTTAAATAGGAGGAAAACCCACTGCACCTGTTTAATGCCGTTGAGGTAAATCTATTAGTTGATTTCCTCCTACTGTCTCATCAGGGCTATTTAATGGGGTAAGGAAGGCTGGAGGGATGTACTGATCAAGATTTGCAAAATAAACACAAGATGATCATGAAAGTTCTTAAACAGTCAATCTTGTCAGTTGTACAGTAATGATGGTCCTTGAGGCACTTGTATGGAATAGAAACATCCAACGGCAGACTCGAGAAGAGCACTCCGGAGTGATGGGGGGAGCACAAAAGTTCGGAGGCTTAAGCTAAATATAAGCACCTGACAATAAGGTTCTGATATAAGCTCTGCAAATTAACCAATGCTCTTGAGTCTGAAAAATGGACTGGAAATCTCATGAGAAAAGGATCAAACAAAGGTGCTTGTTTAATTTCCTGCTGGACCACAAATCTTGAGAGAAGGGCCTCCTTCCTTGAAGGAGCTTGCACTGCAGCTGTCTATGGTATATTGTTGTTTGAAAGAAGACTGCAAACTCCAGGGCTGTCAAACCAGCATTCTTTGCCGGGCTGCAGTAACTGCAATTTTTTTAAAAACAAGCTTTATGAAAGCTTCATTGCGATGCTAATGGAAGAGAGAGGGGAGCTCTTTCTACTCAATTGTTGCTCTCCTGGAAAATTCTGAGACAATGTGCTGAACAAGTCTCCCAGAAAGAACAGAAAATACCAGCAAAAATTTCAAAGGGAAACCCAGGAAGAAAATGCAAAAGGGGAGGAGAGCAGATTTCTTTCTTATGTTCAGGGAGATGATGACAGTAAAGTCGATAAAAATCAAAAGACCTCTCTGAATATCGGGAGCCTTTGAAATAATCTTTGAATTAATATTCTATTATCCCCATTTCACCAAAGCCTGTTACTTTTAGCTTAAAGGAATTTGACTGAAAGATATAAAAACCAGTGGATTTGAGCAATGTGTGGCCCTCACAAATAGAGCCAGAAGGCTACTGAGGGTCAGATACTGGCTTCAGTTACACCAGTATAAATCCAGAGCTCTACTGGCATCAGAGTGGTTATTCTGGAAGTCTGCTGCTCTGGCTAAGGCTTGTGGCAACCTCATAGCTCATTTCAACATCTGAGCACCGAGTCCTACCCACATCTTTTAAGTTAAAGCATCGTGAAGGCCCTTCCACAAATGAAAAGAAAAGACTTCTCTTGACAGGCTTCTGATACATCCTTGCCTACATATTCTCTCCCTCAGCAGCAGTCCAAATGCTTTCTATCTGAAGGCAGCAAGACACAGGCTTTCTGTTTTATTAATAATGCAGGCCACTAAACTGCTTTCCTGCGTCCTCCGCACGCTTCTCTGATTCTCTCCAATTATCTGTTTAAACTAGAACAGGAAATTAAAAGTGAAAAGATAGTATTAGGCGCTAGAGAGACCAGGTGGGTGAGGTAATATCTTTTATTGGACCAACTTCTGTTGATGAGAGACAAGCTTTCCAGCTTACACAAAGCTCTCCCTCTGGTCTTGGTAACTAGCTAAATGCAAGATGGAACAGATTGTTTTGCATAAGTAGTTAACACATATTTCAAAGAACCATTCAAAGTGAAGTGGCACATTAATACCCCTCCAGGCATAGGGAAGAGAGGACAGTAAAGGAAAGGGTGGGAGAGAGGAAAGCAGCTGGAGGGGATTGTTAATGGGTTACAGATTATTGTAATAAACCATAAATCTAGTGTGTCTATTCAGGCCGTGATTTTTAATGTCTAGCAAAGTTATGAATTTAAGCTCCAGGGCTCATCTTTTGAAAGTGTTGTGCAGGTTTCCTTTCAGGATGAGGACAGATATAGAGTGTGGTGTTTTTGTCTTTTACCACTTTCCTGTGAGTTCATTCAACAGTGTAGTGACTGTCAGGTTTCACCCACATAGTTGCTATTGAGGCATTTAGTGCACTGGATGTGCATGTTGTGATAGGCATGTGTAGGACCCATGGATCTTGAATGGTATGTTGGGTGGGGGTGTTGATCATTGAGGCAATGGAGATATGTCTGCAGGTTTTGCATCTGTTGTTCTGTCAGGGTCTGGTGCCACATTGAGTTTGTTTCTCCTGATCTGTGGAGACCTTGCTTCTGACGATGAGCTTGGAGAGGCTGGGGATTGTTTGAAGGCCAGAAGAGGGGATTCAGGAAAGATTTATTTCAGGATAGGGTCCCATTGAGTATGGGTTGTATTTTTTTTTATGATACCCAGTGCAGGGTGGTAGGTGAGAACTAGAGCTGTGCAGTCAGAGGGGTTTTTATTTCTGTACTGAAACAGGTTCTCTTGGGGCATCTGTGTAGCTACAATATTAGGAGTTGACATAAGAGCAAAGGAAGCCATTGGCTCTGAAAGCAAGCAAGCTCCTGTGAAATTGGTTAAAAGGTTATGACTGATGACATACAGGGTATGGCTGCACTTAGAGCTGCACAGCGCTGCTGCGGGAGCGCTACCAAGGCAGCGCTTTGAAGTGTGAGTGTGGTTGCTGTGCCAGCAGTTGGAGAGAGTTCTCCCAGTGCTGCACGTACTCCACCTCCCCGTGGGGATTAGCTTACAGTGCTGGGAGCCGCGCTCCCAGTGCTGGGGCAGTGTTTACACTGGCGCTTTGCAGCGCTGTAACTTGCTGCACTCAGGGGGGTGTTTTTTCACACCCCTGAGCGAGAAAGTTGCAGAGCTGTAAAGCGCCAGTGTAGCCAAGCCCACAGTTTTCTCCTCTAGTCTCCCCCACAAGTGATTAATGTGGCTACCTGCAGGACTGTATGGATACACCACTCCCATGTGTCCCAGGGATAGAGAATGTTAATTTGGTAACATTAGGTGATGGGGAAAGGTAATGGGGTTTTGCCTATCTAGCTTAGAGTTCGACTTCCAACTAGACCAGAGGAATATTTACTTACTCTAAAATGGGTAAGTGAAGTAATGATCGCAGTGGCAATAAACCTCCCCAGCCATATGGAGAACAGAGTCAGGACTCACCAGTTTGCTTAATTACTAAGACTATCCCTCCTCCTTTCCAATATGAATCAGAGTGGGCCAAATTCAGCCTTGGTGAAAATCCAATACTTTCAGTGGTGTTACACCAGGGATGAATTTGCCCAAGGACTCAAGGCAGTCAGAATATCTCCCGGAGGGGAGACATGCAAGAGAGCATGCAAATGCCTACACTATTCCATAGGGTGCTGAATATTCTGCTCAGCTCCCAACAGAGTGGGCCTATTTTTCACTCCTCCATTGCCCTCTTTGGGTCACCATGCATTGGAGTAGTTACGAGCAGTTCCTGCTCACTGCTGAAATGCCAGGACTGCAGTTCTGCCCAGGGTTATGCACGAGGAAAGAAGGCTCCTGACTCTCTTCCTCTCACCTACTGCACACGTGCCTAAGGGCCAGGCAGAAACTAGCCCATAGTCTGCAAACTCTTAGGGCTTGTACGCACTACCACGTATGTTGGTATAATGTATGTCGCTCAGGGGTGTGACTAAGCAATTGATCAACATAAGCTGTATTGACCTAAGCGCCAGTGTGGACAGCACTAAGTTAGTGGGAGAGCTTCTCCCACCGACACAGCTACAACTGCTTGCAGAGGTAGATTTATTATGCTGACGGGAGAGCTCTCTCCCATTGGCTTTGAGTGAGTTCACCAGGCGCGCTACAGTGGCACAGCTGTATCAGTGCAACTGTGCCAATATAGCTCTTCTGGTGTAAACTAGCCTTTCGTGTCCTTCCTCTGATGAAAGGTGATGTGGAAGTGTAACATGAAACATACTGTTTTCACATCAGCAATATCCTGGATTCTCCCCTCCTCACCAGCAAGCATATGCGGAGGCCAGTAAATGTGCTCTGAGGGTGAGGGGCAAGTAAAAGCCTTATTTTGGAGGTCTAAAACTCAGTTTTTTCATAAGCTATTTGAAGAATCAGACTAGATTTAGCTCAGGAGGATCAACAGAGCCTCATTTCAGATAATTCCAATTTTGGGAGCAGGATTGCTCCACCTAAAATTGCTCTTGAGCTGTATGTCAGCAGAATGAATACATGTGAATTTATGTAATTTGCCACCATTTTCTCTTCTGAAAACGCATTTGCAGATTTCTCAAAATGTCACCTTTTGTGGTGTGTTCTTGAACCTTAAACCTCTCCCTCTTTGCAGGCTGCACATAGAAATCTGCAGAGTGCAGAAAGCCTCAGAGCTGTAGTGCTAAACAAACACAAACCTAGGATTTGCTTAGGATCCTAATAAAAGCCTTACAGTCTCAAGGCACAGGTTATAATTTCCTTTATATCGCTCTCAATCAAGACAATAGAAGCCCTTATCAAACTCTCTGTGGTATTCCACAGCAGCAACCTATAACTCCGCACTGCTTTGGATCACTACAATAGGGTTAATAGTGTGACCAAATGTCCTGATTTTATAGAGACAGTCCCAATATTTGGGGTATTGTCTTATATAGGCATCTATTACCCTCCACTTCCTGTCCCAGTTTTTCACACTTGCTATCTGGTCTCCCTAGTAGGGTACTATAGTAATTTTCTAGAAGAAAATAATAGATCCCTCCTCAGTCTGCTGTGTTCCATGCAACTTTCAGGACAAACCTGCCTTCTTCCTCCCCTTGTTTGAGTGGACATGAGCACTTTATTGTGTACAGAGCATTAAAGGGATTATTCAGGATAGCTTGGCATGTCCATCTGAGTCTACGAGGCTCAGCCACTTTTTCTCAGTCCCGGACCAGGTGAAGGAGGAGGTCATTCTTGAGGAGTCACGCTCCCAGGAATCCATAAGACCTGACTAAGATCTTGATCAGAATTCAAGCTGAAGTTTACAAATGTTCCAAAAGTAACAGCTGACTTCCACCAGAGGCCTGTAAAAGTCCTGTTACCTGTTGCAAGGCCTAGAGGGTGGATCCAGTGCTAAAATCAGTTTATGGCCAAAGAGCATTCACTCATTGCATCCTGAAGATCTTGTAAATTCCCTCAGGCAGGCTCTAGATGGATAACAGATGGAGGCAGATAGAGCTACTAATGGCAGAAGGAGTGTGTGGTATTCTCTTTCCTTTCTCTGTTGCTTAGTCAAACAAATGGCAGCCTAATCACACCCTGCAAAATTCCTCATCTCTGCAAGTTTATGGCAGCTACAAGATGTAATGTTCATAGTTCGGTGGTTTGCAATGTAGCTCAAGGCTTGCCTCGTATTTTTCTTGTGGAATGAGGCGAGAAAATATAATTGGAAACCTTGATGGCTGCATGAGCTCTATTTCTCATTTTTCTGACTGTACTTGAGATTCAAGTGTGCTATTTTGCATTATGATTCTGGACCTGTGCTGCAATAAAAGCCCAACAAACTTAAATCTGGAGCTTTTCAGACAATAGCAGATACTAAACCATCATATTTGTCTCAAGGCAGGTTCCTCATTTGGAATTCCAGTCAGGATCACTTGCTCCTTCTTGCTTTTCCAGAAACTCCATTTTTGGTCATTGATTGGGCTGCTGTCTGTCTTTGGCCTGTTACCTCTCTCTTCTACCTTCTCATTGACAAAAGCAGAATACCCATTGTAGATGACTAGGTTGAATGGCTCCATGTATGTTTCCCTTCTGCTTTTCCTAGTTGTCAGATTCTTCCAACTTCTTCCTCCACATCTATCCATCCATAATGTCTGACCATGTGATCTTTTGCATTTCATATGATTTGACTTGAACAAGTCCGACATTCATCAGAAGAGGGAATGCTGCCTATTCACATTGTGCAGCATTGCTGTTTAAACAGCTGCATCTCACCCAGTGGTGGCTGCAGTTCTGTGATGCCTATTTGCATAGCACTTTGGAATCCTTCATGATATTATAGAAAAATATAATGAATGTTATCTCTGTGTCAATAGTGGGGTTTAGTTTTCCATGCTTCAGTAGTCATTCTGCTCCTGAAGAAAGCTTATATATTCTTTATCCACCTAGAAGCTGAAACTTTGCCATTGTTTATGGCTTTTTGCTTAGCTTAGTAATGTTCCGATGTTATTGTCCAGCAGGGAGCCCCAGGTGGGATCCAGGGCTAAGACATCAGCTGCTTAAACAGTGGAACAGCCGACATTAATCTTTGCTTGTGGTGCTCATAACAAGAAAATGGAGAAAACAGGGAATCAGCTCTCAATAAAAGAAATGCCCTTCAGCCTTGCAGTTTCATGTCCAGCCACTAATCAATATACATCATTCCCATAGATCACCTCAGCAGCAGGTGAGAAATTGCCTGGACAAGAGGCCTGGGTAGAGTAGACATGTGAGTCCCGTGCACAGAATGGTCAAATCAATCTTGCAAAACAGGACTCTCAGAATGATCAAGGAAAGGCATCAGATGATAACAAGGAGACTCAGGGGGACAGACCTTTTAAGGTAATGCACAAGGCAATAGAAAAGGCTAGTTCTTGTCACGAGTTGCTGGCACTGGAAAAAACTATAAATATAGTTTTAAAAAATCTCTTTGCAAAACTAATGGTAACTGAGAACAAGTTGAAAAATGTCATGTGACTGCACAGCTAAAGTTCTCATCCAGGTCCTCATCATCTTCTATCTGGATTACTAGAACCTCCCTCTGACTGGCTTCCCTGATACTGACATCAGTACCCTGCATTCCATACAAAACACAGAAGCAATTATCATCTTCTTGCCGATTGTTCTGACCACATTACCCACACTCCTTTCTCATCTTTCCACTGAGTCTTCCTTTCTACCAAAAAGCTGCATTACTGGGGCAAATTGTGTTTCCTCTGGCATAAGAGAATCCCTGGCTGCTGTAAATCTGACATAGCCAGCTTGCTGCGCTCTGGCAATCTTGAACCAACGAGCAGCTTCCATGGAGCCATTAGTACTGGTGCAATTTAGAACAGCCCTGAGAATGCTCTAAGTTATGCTGAGGATCAAACTGGCCTTCACCTGGTCCCAGGATCAAAGGAGCATAAATGTAGCCATGCACCATCTTTAGGTCCTGCACAAAGTGCAGCTTAGTTGTATCCAACGGTCTAGCCTTCAAGCTCTAAGATTGCTGGTGTCTGAATATGCAAAGCTAGGTCCACTCAAGCGCTGCCACCACTCTTGGATTTGGAAGTAGGCCAAGGGTTTCCTTTGTGAAGATTCAGCTTCTTTGTGAGTAAGAAAGACTGTAGGAAACAATGCTCCAGAGCATCCAAAAGATGCAGAAAGCTCAGGATTGCACTCTCTACCAGAGGTCTTTACAACAAATAAATCAAACTGGATTTAGAAATAAAAAACAAATATCAGCAACAGTTCATAGGATATGATGATCTCTCCCCCCCTCCACCCTCTTGAGAGGACCTCCCTGGTGCACACTGTTATGGACTTTACAACATCTCTCAGGCAGCAGAGGGGTTAGTGGGCAGCTGGGCCTGATGGCAGCCTCCTCCACCAGGTGGCGAGGGGGAAAGGCACATTGAAACTGGGTGCGATAGAAGACAGGATTGGTATTCATGGCTGAGGATTTGCCTGATAGGTAGCACAGTCTCTGCTTCAGCTCAGAAGAGGTTAGAGCAACAGGCACCTGAATTCCCAGAAGGAAGAAAGCAATTCTGGTTACATTACCAAGACAAATAGTGCAGTGAAATCAGTTCTGAGAGACAAAAATTGGTCCCTAAAGGTTGGCTAAGTAAATTTTCAATACAATTCAAGTCATATGTTCCCTTGGTGCTTTCTGATTCTTTTTTCCCCCCTAGGAAGCAGGTGTTAGGCAGCATACAGTGTGGCAGGCTCTCTTTTTCTGACTGATAGTTTATCCTCTCCAGTTAAGACTGTGTTTGCATATTGACTCCTTTGAGTGCATTAAAACCTCAATTTATTGTTTTAATTCCATGATTGTCTGACCTAGAAGCAAAACCACCCTAGCATATTTTCTGTAACTGCAACGGTGAGGTACACAGCCCCTCCCAGCTCGCTGTCCAAGCCACACCAGCTGAAATCCAGCATTCTTTCTATGGCTCCATTGTCATGATCCATTTCTAAACTACTGAAATCAATAGGAGTTTTACCAATGACTGCAAAGGAGCAGCAGTTTAGCAAGGTGCTGCTGTTCCAGTTTGTCACCCTATTGCCCTCTGTCATGGAAGGGAGGGAGCAGCCAGGGGCTCACAAACACCCTTTCCATGTAATCTGAAGGCTTCTGCCCTCTGCAGTATCTATTGTCTTTGATAATAAAAACCCAGGCAGTTATTAAAGCAAAGATCTGGCCATTCTGACAAACTGGTGGCTTGTTAATGAAATTCATTCTGATGGCAATTAGAACACTTTGCTTCCCTATTGTTGGTGCTAATTGAGAAGATTGTAAAATCTGTGAGTTGTCTCCATAGCTTCAGTTCTCTTAGCTGTCTAGACAATACCATGGCCCAGTGGTTAAGGTACTGGAGTGATATTCAGAAGATTACAGTTCTGTTTCTGGCTTGACCATCAGCTTGTCGGGTGACCTTGGGGAAGTTACTTCACCTCAGCTTCTCTATTTGTAAAATGGGGACAATGATACTTCCTTTGTAACATGCTTTTGAGACCTATGGCTGCAAAGTGCCAGATAATATTACTGTATTCAGTGTTGTTGTGGATGAGTTTGAGAGGGAGGTGAAAACTCTGACGATCTCTGCCCATGGCTTTGGGGGGAAAGTTCTGCCAGACCTCAGATCAGGCAATTGCACTAACTCAGTTTGCATTCAAGCAAACAAAAGTCACCATAGTTAAGTGTCTGTTTACTCCTTTATATGCTGAGCTGGCTTCCACCTTGACAGGCAGAGAATTCAAAACATTGTTTAACCGCAGGGAATATGCTCCAGTCAATAGGCCCTTGTATTCTATGAGTGAATTTATATGTGACAAGTATGATGCCCCATCCTTCCTCAGCCTACAGCGAGGCGTGGCACTAGAAAGGTAAATAATGGCAACCTCATGTCACTAAAGGTCTGACCTGCCTAAAAAGAGGGTTCTCTCCAGAATTGTGAATCAACAGTTCTTTTCTTCCCCCTCTCTTACAACTCCACCCCCTGGAAACTTATATCATTCATTTTCCCTCCATTCTAGGATTCATTAGCCAGCTAGTTTGTTATCGTAGGGTTGCTCCCAAAGTACCAGAACTGTGTACACTCGACTGTTCTGGCAGAGTTCATTCTGATGGCTCAGGATGTAGGCACACACTAGCTTATTATTGTAGGATAACTTCTGAGCACTGGCGCTGCATGTACACGTTGTTTTGTTATTATGGAGTTTCTAATAAGCACTGAGACTACACACAACGGTTTGTTAATGTAGGATTGCTAAGTGCAGTATAGTTGAAGCCATGTCAGTCTCAGGATATTAAAGAGACAAGGTGGGTGAGGTAATATCTTTAGGCAGCCTCACAACTGACACTGCTTTTTATTTGGAATAAGATCATTCAGGTATTTTTAGTAAATAAAAAATGCTAATAGAGAAGACATGGAATGAATATTCAAACAGCCTGTAACTGTTAAAATAACTAGATGTGCTTGTCCCAGAAAGAGTAGCCTCTAACATGCCCTCAGCACGTGACTTTCATTGAATTCATTATCCATGGCTCTCTGATATTCCTTCTGCAGCTGTACGTAATTGAATGTTTGATGGATTTGTTTTGTAAATGGCCTTTTATTTTTGTGTGGAAACCAGCACTGAAGCTGATGAAAGCAGGATTTATTTTGTTTTGGGCAATTTATGTTGCCTGCTGTCTATTAGGAAAATCAAACACCTGCATAGCCTTGTAACCATTAACAGTGTTCTGAGCTGGGAATTTGCTGTCAGTTATTGGCATGGTACTGAAACACTACTGTGAGCAGGTGAAGTTCCCACCTTGCTCTGAGCAGCATGTACACACATTGCACATAGTATAATCTCACCCCCTTCCTGGGGCTTACCTTAAACAAGAACAAACTTCAGCCCTATGTTTTCTATCCAAATGTATCTGTCCCTAGGGATTTTCCTACAGGACCTCCTCTATCCCAATCTTTACTGTTGTTATTTATTATTTGTATTATTGCCGTGCCCAGGAGCCCCAGTCATGGGCCAGGACCTCACTGCACTAGGAGCTGAAGAAAAACAGAAAATAAAGACAGTCCCTGCCCCAAAGTGCTTGCAGTCTAGGTATAAGACAAAAGACAACAGATGGATACAAATAGTTAGACGGGGGTGTGCAAGGAAATTGTGAGACAAAACTAGTCAGCAGGATAGCCAGGGGTCTCAACACACCAGTAGTCCAACCTTACTTCACTGTGCCTCAGAGGGACCCTCCTTCTTCTCTTATATTCTTTTTGGAATTAACAAGATTCTCCAGTCTGCATGAGCCATTGGACTGCAGGATTCTAGCACCTAAGTTTAGGGCATCTCAATAAAAGAGGCCTTCATGGCATATCAGGTTCCTTGAACCTTCTATCCTCTAACAGCTATCTTATTATTGCTATTTATTTGTATTTCAGTGGTGCTCAGAGACCTCAGCTGAGATCAGGGCTTCATTGTGGTACTACTTTACAGAAGTGTAGTAAGAGAGACAGCCCCTGCCTCAAAGAGCTTACAGAGTAAATACAATGGGTTATAAATGTCACTTAAGAATGAGCCTCCAAACAATTTTTAAAACCTGTTTGGGCTCCCATATCAGTAATAAAATGTTTGTGTGGACTCAAAAGTTACAAACATATTGTTAAACTATAAAAAGCCAGATTCAGGCCAGATTCGCTCTACTGACTTTAGTACAGTTGCACTCCACTTACATTTATCTGAATTTGACCCTCCATGTTTGTGACTAAATACCTAAGGACATCACAACCTTCCCTGACTGCCTTGGATAGTTCTTATGTCTCCAGATGTTGCAAGAGAAACAGATTTTCCTCATCCAAATTCAGATCTTAGCAGGCAGCACAGCAGCTGCAGTTAGGGCCCAATCCTGGAAAAACTGAGCCTCTTTGTTCAAGATGTTTAGCACCCACAACTTCCATTAAATTCCAAGGAAGTTAACAGGGCACCTTACAGCATCAGACCCAGAAAGATTGTGTCATAAGTTGGTACGGTTCCCGATGCAAGGCGTGCACATTCTGCCTGGGCACTGTAAGAAATTTTGCCCTCCAAGAAGTTAAAAATTACAAGCTGTGGAATATGTGGTATATGCTTGGCTGAACCCACAAACCAGGAGACTGAAAAAGGTCCCAGTGGCAAAGTCATCTGAAAAGAAATTGAGCTGATTCAGACTAGGCCAGAAATGACTTCAATCTCCCTACAGTATCTTCCATGTATCATTAGAAAGCAAGTCCACTAAGCAGAAGCAACGTTCTTCAATACTTTCCTGATATTTGGAGCAGAGAGGTGTTTTTCACTGACAGAGGTTATCATGGAACATATGCCACATCATTGTACTTCTCTTCAGCAGCTCACAGCCCTTCCAAGTGATGGATAGCATTTCAAAATGGTTTTTCATGGTCATGGGATGTGTTATGGACAGATAAGCCCGGCCTTTCCCTCTTTGCTATCTGCAGTTACTTAGGTCTCTAATGTACATGCACAAGCCTAACTTTAGTTTCCCGCTACAGTAGCAAAGATAAAACTCTAGACATGCAGCAAGGATGCAGCACTAAATTATTTTGACAGAGCTGAGATTGTTTGCCAGAGAATCAGTCTTGAGCGAACAAAGAGGCAGCATAAGAAGTGCATTGATAGGGTGGCCAAGGTTGGATTCCACAACAGCATCTTTGAGGCTCAGAAGTAGCAGCCCCAGCAGAGGGCTGCTTTCAGGAGAGAAAGGCCCATCTTCTGTGTACTACTCTGTGGGATCAACCTTACAAAACATTGAGGGTCCTCCACTCCTATAGAGCAATGGTGCTCAACATCTGTTTGTCTTTGTATCTCTCTATCTTTCTTATACATTTACACAATGCCCATTACCAGGGCATTTAGGCAATAACAATAACACTGTTTTGCACTTCGTCTATCACTTTCTCTCATCAGATTTCAATGTTTTTAGTAACATTCATGTATTAAGCCATGCAAGAAACCCATGAGATAAATATTATTATTATCCCTGTGTTATGAATGAGGAACTTTTTGGGTGGATGCAATTTTTTGTCTGTGGCTCAGATCACATAGATGTCTAAATCCCTTATTACTCCTGCAAAACAGGAGTTTACCCCTAAGTGACTTAAGCTGCGGTCTTAAGTAATGCCCTGCAAAGATAGAGGCCAGTGTCTGAAAACCTGGCCCTCAGTTAGTTGTCCAAGGTCACCCAGGGACTGGAAATAGGATCCATGGAGTCCTAACTCCCTGTCCCATGCCTTGGCCACAAAATCACCCTTCTTCATTGGAATGGTTTCAGCCTAAACCTACAGAAGGTATCTTATTTCATTTAACAAGAGACAAGTCTTAAAAAAGCCTTACAAGTAACAGGTGAAACAATTCCTCTGCCCTCCTCCTCACTCCATCTAGTTTAATATCCACCTGCTTAACCTCAGTGTATCTTTTCAGCAGATCGAAAGTGGTTTAGGCATCTGGATGTTTAAAGGAGCAGCCTCACTAATAGAGGAAGTGATATGAAACCTTCTGAACCATAGCACTGGTCAGTACAGAGAAAGCATTACCTGCTCACAGTGCACTCATAGCAAATCAAACCAGGGTATCTCAGCCAGCTTTGGCTTCTGACTGTCCACCTGCAAACCTGTGATGTTCCCTCAGTACTTCAGTGATTGGTTGTTCTTTTGCCACTCTCTGGATGGATGAGGATGTGGGACTAGGGGTTGTACATGTATTTTTCACCTCTTCAGTATGTTAATAATTATGTATTACTTAGTCATTAATTCTGTTTCTTTTTAATTCAGTGCCATAGGGGATCTCAAAGCCAAGGGAAACGGAAAATTGGACATCGCTTTTCCTCACATGTCAGTGAAATAATAAAACACCAGGAACTGAATCAGCAAAACAGAGTTAAGGAACAAAGTGCTTCTGAAAATTGTATTTATGTATCAAAACTAATTATTGCAGAATTCCACCTCAGTAGCTCTTGCTTATTTCATTACTGAATCTAGCTGGACTTCCATGCACTGTAAAAGTTTTCTATCTTTTAACTGGTCATAGAAATTTTAAATGAACAGAATGAGGAGTAGTAATGAAGGCTCCAAACTTGTATTTGCTCCATAAACTGACCCTCAGGCTCTGTTTTGGCTACAGAGTTTTCTGGGGCTGCTTAAAGCACAGCCTTGCACGGGCAGAACGATGGATTCCATTTGAGAATCCACTCCTAATCTTTCAGATCACCACTTCTCTTCAGAGATCTCATTTGCCTAAGGACTTTAGCCATAATCAGCTGGTGACAGCATGAAGCTCCAGAACAAACTGTTGTAGACAAGACAACTTATTTCAGCAGAGGACCTTTCAGTAGTATCACTGCACTGCAATTAGTGGCTAAGTAGCTATATGAAGAAGAGCTTGCCAGATCTCTTCCTGACTCAAGTGTGAACCTGAAGCCCTTCCTCACATGGGTCTCCTACTGAAGTCAATAGGGCTACTCACCTGAGTCAAGACTGCATGGGCCGTAGATCTATTAACCTTCACTCAACCTGGTGGCATAAAAACTTTCAAGTGAATCTGCCCTAAATGTGTCTAGAAAATAACATAGTTACTTCAGAGGCCCACAGAAATTAGAAACAGGAAAGGCCTAAAAGATTAACTAGTTTATACACCCCCAGTCCCAATTAGTGCAAAATTGCTCTCTATAGTTTATTCACATAATCATTCTCTGTTGCAGCGATGCCTGAACTGTGAAACTGAGATTCCTGTGCTGAAAGCAGACAGTTCCCAGATTACCAGCCCAAAAAGTGCTTAGGGACCTCGGAGCACCCAGGTACACCCTATGGGGCTCATTTTCCACTGCTTGTGTCATAATTTACACCTGGGCAAAGTGAGCATAGAACATTACCACTCTGAGCTGCTAGTGTTTTACAGCTTCTTTGCATCGGTATAAATGACAACACAAGCAGCAAGCCAATGGAGAATCAAACACTCTCTGAATGTGCAGACTTCAAAGGATTAAAACAATAACTACATTAGTGGTGTGTTTTTCATGCAATTATTCCAATACAATTTGCAGACTATATATAGAAATATTTTTACCTGTCAGTGAAATGCAGCAACCTCTGGGGAGAACACTTCAGCTGCTTAACAGTGTACAGAAAAACACACAACCCGTTTAAACTATAACATGGTGGGAGGAGGGAGAGAGAAGAAAGTAGTAGAGATAGGCATGAACCACAAAGCTCAGACTGGGCTTCAGATCTGAATCCAAACTTTCCTAAGATACAGATCTGGGATTCTGGTTCAGACTCCTCTTTAATATTTAGTAAGGTAGAATGTAATTATGTGACCTGGGATTTGACCTGAACAGTGGAACCCTCAGAAAGTGTCACCGATGTTGAATCACCATGAAGCAGTTTGAGATCTCCATTTTATATATTATCAAAAACACATTTAACCCAGCATTGATCTATATTGCCTCTTGGTTCCCGGAACAGCTAATCAACAGAGAGAAGGAGGAACAAAACAGTTCAGTCACTGTTTGTATCTGGAACCAGATGCATTCATCTATGCTATGTAATTTTCTGAGAAACACACAAGTCTTTCCAGGAAATCTGGGCACCTCTGCTCTGTTCAGTGCTCAAGCCTTTAATTTTGTTTTACTCCTTTTCAAGTTGCATAGAACTAATCCATTTCCACAGGAAATGGCTGCTCAGAGGGCCAAACTCAATGGCAGGGGAAGGGGATTAGCCTGCGTACCTCACTGGGGTTGATAAGACTAATGAGAAAAGTTTGTATTGTGGCATTTCTATGGTGAGTGCATCTCAAGTAGTTTAACCTTTGGCTGTTTCATTGCCGGCAGCTAGTGTTCATGTTTATATCCTCATAAGAGAAGTACAAGTCTCTTATCCAGGACTCCACATGCTATGGCATGAATGTATTATTAGGTGAACTCTAAGCAATAAATAATCTAGACATTTCAACCCAGACCTGAAGCAGCTGCTGAGAACTGATTGTTCCCAGAGCTGAAGCTAAGGATATATGTATTGCAGGGATCACTGGGTGCAATGAGGACTGCAACTAGACACACACAGAGTGATACATGATATAACAACCCACTTTCCAATTATGAAAGGTTTCCAAACCAGAGATCTTTATGCACCTTATTTAAAAAAAAAGTTTAAACTTTCAAATATTTGTGATACATTTGAAAGATTTAAACTTTTTAAAATATTTTTTGTTAAAATGAGTTTAGTGCCAGTGAAAAGTGACAGCCTATTTAAAATCCCAGAAGAGGGCATTCAGTCCTTGAGGTTGCCATTATAGGGATCTAGGGCAAAAATCTGTCTGGGGATTGGTCTTGCTTTGAGCAGGGGGTTGAACTAGATGGTCTCCTGAGGTCCCTTCCAACCCTGATGTTCTATGATTCTAAGAGTTGGAGGGGCCCACCAAAACAAGATGTCTACTCCCTCAAGTGTAGGGGTGTAAAACAAAGGAACCAGATGAAGACTGAGGAGAGAACCACAGGCAACACCCATGGGGGAGTCCAAGAAGTCAGTGGACACTGCCCAGAGGAACTCTGCCCAAAGATGTGAAATGACCAAGGAACAGAAAAACGCCTCATAGATGCAGAGAAGGTCCCATTGTGTTTTCTCCTCTGGGACTGGTAGATGGTCATTTTGGCCAGTCCCATGAAGAGGTTGACAAGGAAGTCTCGCAGCTTCATGAGGCCACAAACAGCGTGTACATAGAACCTAGGCGGAGGGAGTAAAGGGGGGGCAGGCTGGAGAGATGAATGAAAAAGAACTTTAAAGGGAGCAGGGGAAAGCAGATAAACACAGTGATGAGCAGACGGGAGGGAGAAGGAGGCCCACCAACCCACCACAAACTAGGGGGAGAGGGGAATAAAGGGGATTAGGTGGGGGGAAGGGAGAGAATGTTGACTCACATGTGCTCGCAAAACCAGGGCAGATGGTCAAAGTTGCCATAGTTCAGGAAGGAAGGCAGGAAATAGAAGGAACAGTAGATAAGGTGAAGGGAGAGCTCTGTGCTTTCTCTCCACCAGCAGCAACAACCGCATCCTCCTCCTCCAGCAGCAGTGGCAGTAACGGTGACCAGTCCCACCCTAGAAGTGAAAGGTGCTAGAATGACAGCCCCACAGACTACCATCTTCTATCCACAAAACAGGTACAGTCCCACAGACTGTAACACCAAAGATGTTCAGGGACCTCCTCCAGGGATGAGACGGAAGTTTGGTCTCTGTGGTCCATTCAGTCACTAGTATCTCTGCTGAGGGTTCTCACAAAGGTGCAAGCTAATGCCAAAAGGGATGGTGGATTTTGTGCTGTGCACAGCTCTCCACTGGGAACTGGACTGAGACACTCACCACATTTAATGAAAAGGTCACTGACCAGCCATTAGATCGTAACAGCTTTCAGTCACTGCCCATCAGGGTTGGATTTGAACCATTGACACAGAAGTGGCTCACGTTAGCCTTAGTACCATTGTCCAGAAACAGTACCACAAAGAAATGGGAACAAATCCATTGTGATCTCATTGTTGTCACTACTGTGGGATTTGCTGATTACTCCAGCAAATGGCAGAACAATGGGAATGGAATGGGGGTTTTAAAGCATTTTGTTAACCTTAAGAGCAAGAATCTCAGCTAGTGTAAATTGGCATAGTCCAAGTTATGTCCATGAAGCTATGCTGATTTACTCTAGCTGAGGAACTGGTCCCAAATCTCTACCATCAGCCATAAGTGAGGCACAGAGAATCCCTTTTGACCTGTCGACCATCAGTTATGACATCAAAAGACATTCAGACTGCTGAGTCATTGACCTCTCCCATGGGCCTCCACATCAAAGATCTAATATTAGCCAGGTTTGCCCAACATATAAGAGAAGACTAAATTATTTGTTACCAATAAATTGCCTGACAAATACAGTCCTTTTTTCTATTTGCAAATTGTTCACGAACCAATCCTGTTTCCTGCAAATTGCCTTCCTATAAGCATTCATAAAGTCATAGTGTTCAAGGCTAGAAGAGACCACCAGGTCATCTAGTCTGATCTCCTATATATCACAGGCTACCAATATCACTCAGCACCTGCACACTGTCACTGAACAGTCTGGAGAATCTAGTTGCTCATGAACTGTTCATTATTCATTCTACACTATTTGTGGCATGTGATTGGCCACTTAAGTCACATGATATTGTTGCCTCGCAGCTGGATGAATGACTTATTTTGTATAGGAGACTGACGAATGGTGACTAGCAAATAATTTGTCAATACTCTTGTTCACCTGTAAATCTGAATATCTGCACAATGAACAGTCCCAATCATTCCCCAAATATTTGTGTGAATAAAACTTGCTTGTGTGAATGTTCGCAAATGCCAAATAAAAAGGGAACACACCATGGTTGAACTGATCAGCCATTTGGAGTTTGAATGAGTGGTCAAGGACCCCATTTTCACAGTACTCAGCCAGCTCTAGCTACATGGTTATTTATTAATAATAATCAGTTATTACTGCAGTACCATTTAAATGGTCCAAGTTATTTCTCATTGGAAATTAGGTTTAAAAGTTCCTTCGTGGAGTCAACAAAAGCTGCAGGAACCACAAAATACAGACGGAACAGTTAGTGTTCCTTGCATGTATCACTGCATCATATGGGGGACATGGATCAGCATTCCTGTCACACTCCCCATCAGCAACTGGCCTGCGCAAGCTCATGATCCCACCAAGGGACCAAATTCAGTGATGAATCCTGGTCACATGCCAATTGAGGCATGTTACACATATGCTAAGAAGAAGAAGACAGCATCTTATGGCACATGAATATACATCTTCACACACCCATGTGACACACATAAGGAATCCTACAGTTCATTAGCTCTAGTTTACCTCCTATTGTGTAGAGATCCTATTTAGTGGTAATATGAAAGCAGAGCACACAGCAGTGATGAGAGCATTGCCAAATTACTGCAAGGTGAGCACTTACAAGAGGGAAAAATAAAAAAGCACACTAGCCAGCAAGTATCTACAAAGCATATTAACAAATTCAGTTTCTCTCACACGCCAGCTCTCCCCCTTCCACATTCCTGTTTCCACTGAACGGCCGCTAATTGAAAATTATGTTTTCAATTTGATGCTTTTTTCTAATTTGTTCTTGTTTGGAAGCATTTCGGGACCCTGTGGTTTGCTGAATTTCCAATATGTTTTGCATGAACTCCCTAGGGGAGCCAACAAAAGGCACTGTCAACGTTCTCCTGGCCGACAACAAGAATCTCTTCTCTAGGTAGAATATTCATACACTCCATGAAACACAGAATCAAAAAGGTGTAAGCTCTGCATAAACAGCAGAAAGAGATAAAGAGTTACAGTGTGAAAGGGGATGGGGAGATGCTGTGATGTCTGGTCCCCCCTGTGGTTTTATGAGCTCCCTAAGGTGGGGGACCCACCCACCCTGATATCTGCCTAAAAAGTCACTCATCCATAATGGGCAAGATAGTTCCCTGAGACATAGTACACAGGCTGGTGTACAATTTGTATAGTGCTGTTAGTCATGCACACATAGCTCTCTGTCTAGGCAATACATCATACATGTCTATTTATCACAGTGTATACTAAGACCTACACACACCTGTGCATCATGTAATACATGAGCTCACACACACACACTAAAAAGTATAAACACATTATACATCACAAACTTATAAACCTATACATTTTTGCAATCATACAAATACAATGTGTGGTAAATCTAGGACAAACAGCTACAAGGGGTGGGGGTAGTAATTAGTCCCAGGGGGTTAAAAGGCCTCTCCCAATCCACTGAGGAGAGATAACCACAGGGAAATAAGGTTCAGCTGGAAAAGGGGTTACTAGGGAACTAATTAGGTTCAGCTGGCTCCAACTACTTGTGACCTTTTTAAACCCTCCCCTGTGGGATGGGAGGAGGATGATGAGGGAAGCTGCTAGTAAGCTGGCTGCAGCAAGACACTGAACCCAGGCTGGCTGCATGCATGCCCTCAGGGAAAGAAAACAAGCACAAGGAGAAAGGAATAGCTGGACCCTGTGCTACTAGTAAGGATTTGCCTTGCCTGAGCCTGTGTCTCCAAGGCTAAAAAGGACTGAGGGTATGGCTACGCTCCCAGTTGTACTGCACTGGGAGTTACAGCTGTCTTTGTACAGCTGTGTAGGGAAAGCACTGCAGTGTGGCCACACTGACAGCTACCAGTGCTGCAGTATGGCCACATTTGCAGCGCTGTTGGGAGTGGTGCATTGTGGGCAGCTATTCCAGCATTCAAGTGGCTGCAATGTGCTTTTCAAAACAGGGAGGTGGGGTGGAGT
This sequence comes from Gopherus flavomarginatus, assembly GCF_025201925.1. Taxonomy (NCBI): domain Eukaryota; kingdom Metazoa; phylum Chordata; order Testudines; family Testudinidae; genus Gopherus; species Gopherus flavomarginatus. The sequence goes on from NC_066621.1 coordinate 83,091,003, forward strand.
GTGACAGAGAGCATGGGGGAGACAGAGTGGATTTTTGGAGCTGACACTGTTCTCAGCTCCCTGCCTTGCAAGTTCCAAGGACTGGAAGATACACTGCACCTACCTTCAATCATTTTAAAAGTTTTGACCCCCTCCCCCACTGCTCTCTTATTCGCTAAATGCAAATTATGCACTCCTAAATAGCCTTTAGACCACATAAGCAGCTGCTCAACAGGGACTCCCCTCTCTTCTCAAGCAAACAGCTGTGAACATCCCGAAGCAATTTCCCTGCCTCAGCTCGCTTGCTGGAGCAAAGAGCAGCTGTTTGTTTTTTAGATAAGTAGCTCCGGGGAGCTTGGAGTTCAGCCATTCTTCCGGTTTGTTGTGGACAGGAATTCTGGGGTACCTCCTAATACCCTGGAGGCCAACAACAGCGCTTTTGGTGGCCACACTTGATGAGCAGCGCTGCAATTGTTACACCCCAAGCAGACCAGGTGTACAGCCAGCGCTGCAGCCAGGGAATTGCAGCGCTGGATGTGCCTTGCAGGTGTGGACAGTTACTAAGTTGCAGCGCTGTAAACCCACCACCAGTGCTGCAACTCTCCAGTGTAGCCAAGCCCTGAGCCTGCTGAGGAGAAGGTACTTTGCCACAAATGGTACGTGAACATGTTCTCCTGCACATATACCTACACATCACACTCATGCACACAAAAATGCATCATACTGCACACAACTACCTACTGTACACTTGTATCCCTCACACACACATGTGCATTGCATCATACATGAACACCCACACATCATACACATGCATCATATTTCAGTAAACACACATGTCCCTAAACCTCTCAGTGCACACAATGCAAATCATACTGCTTGCACGCAGTCATATATAGCTGTATGCATCATATTGCATACATATGCACATACTTGCATGTCACATCTCACAAATACTCACGTGTATGCGTCAAAATTCACAAACACATAGTCACCCACAAACAAACCTGTCTCATACCATGCATACATCTATGCACAGGGTAACACATGCAAACACCCCATTGTTCTTAATGTAATGTAGTAATTAGGAGGAACACACTGATACTAGCATAATGTTCAGTGAAGTCCCAGGAGGGTAGTTGGTTAAAGAGAAGGCCCAGCACTTGGGTATATGAACATTCAGATCAGTCTGAGGCCAGATCTACCCTTGCCAACTTTTGGTTGAAAAAAAAATCACACCCCTAACTGACATCAATACTGGCAAAGGGCCTTGTGCAGACTCAGTTGAACTGCCAAAAATGTCTTTTTGTTGGTTTAGCTTATTTAATTCATTAAACTGATATAAGTTATACAGGAAAAAAAACTCTCTTGCTGGAATAAGCTGCATCTCTGCTAGGAAGGTTTTCTGGTATAGGGCAAACCCCTTCTAGTGTAAACAAAGCCTGTCTTTACTCTGGCTTCTGAAAATACCTAATTCCCATTGGGCCTGCTACTCCCTTGAAATCTAGTCAACACAAAAACATTGTGTTTAAAGTAGTTTCAGGTCCTACATCCACCCCTAAATTGCCTTGCCAATTTCTGTGGTTTTGCAGTTCACCTTTTCCTACTTTTTGAAAGATTTTCTCTCTCCAGTTGCTGGGTGAAAGTCTCACGTAAACAAGAAATGAATTGACTATGGCAATAAGTGTGACTTTTGCTTTTTACATAACAAACATAAAAGGAAGAACCCACCTGCACCTGGAGAGGTCCAAACAAGAATATTTACTAACTACCTACAACATGCAAGGCCTAGATTAGGTTGCCAACCCTCCAGGATTGTCCTGGAGTCTCCAGGAATTAAAGATTAATTAAAGAATGTCATGTGATGAAACCTCCAGGAATATGTCCAACCAAAACCGGCAACCCTACTAGCTACTACTCTGACAGGGTTCTGGTAGTTTCTGAAACATAGGACCACTAGAAGCTCATAAACTATTTAAAGAGAAGCGCCCTAATACCGATACACTACATCAGGTTAATCAGTGAAACTGATTCTAGTCAAATGCACAAACTGAATGCAAAATACAAACTGAAAAAACAGAAGAAAATATTTTCTTTCTCTAAACTCTTTCAGTTATAGAAACATGAGGTGTCACTTTCAACAACAGCAGGTGTAGCATTTTTCAGAGCAAAGTGTGCCTTGATTCTCAACACTGCGGAGAAATGGTTCAATAAAGACCTACTATTGTAATTGGGTTTTTTTAATTATTGTTTCATTAAGCTATTTCTGTTCAGGGCAGGTGTTTGTAAAATCCTTTCTCAGAAAACTTGAATTTGGGGCTCTGTTGTTAATTTTGTCCTTGCTTAATAAAAGGAAGAGTCAGTTTTAGTATGCAAATAATGGTTACAGAGTGCCACCTATTGGATTTAGAACCAATTGTTGATCACATCTGTAGAGTGACTACCTTCTGTGGATTTAAATCTGCTTACATACATTATAGAACAGCTTCTGAATAAGTAGCTGTCATCTCTCAAGAAAAAGATTTGGGCAGGCTCATCAGGGAGGATGTTTGCTCAATATGCAAAAATGGTCTGAAAACAATACAATATCAGCCTGCATTAAAAAGGAGCTGGGGAAAATATGTAAAATATTTTAATATCATTACATGGCTACATCCTCACCTTGGGATAGTTCATGTAATCTTGGTCCAATCATATTGAAAAAGACATAATATAAATAGCCAGAGAAGAGCAATGACAGTGATTAGTGATACTAGTGGAGAAGTAATAAATGTTTATTTACACACTTTATGACTGAGGCAGGCAAGACACCTCTAACACGCATATCAGTAAAAACCTTTATACTTTTCCACACCATCATGTATTCACTATATGTCTCTGATTTTATGGAGGCACTATTTTAGAAATGTTTTAGGGTTTAAAAAAATTATTGGGGCTATTTTTCATATCCCTTTGCTTGTAAAGCCAGGCTTTCTTAGTGCCAAGAACCCAGCTGTGCAGAGAGAGAAGGGAAAATTAAAAGAATACAGATTAAAAGATCTTCAGCTCGTATAAATGAGCATAACTCCAGTCAAATCTGTGCAGCTATTCTGATTTACATAAGGTGAGGATCTGGCTTGCAGTTTAGCAAACTATATAAAAGATCTAAAATAGCTTTTCTGCCCCCGATAATGTTGTGATTTTCAGATCTGATCTCAAAGGCTCTAACAGAGATAGCAGAAGCTCTTGTCCAGGGCCAATCAAAGGGAGGGCCAAGAGGGCCATTTGGCCTGGGCCTCAAGCTCAAAGGGGGCCTCAAATTTAGACACTTGTTAATTTTTTGGCATTTGATAAGATTTACAACTTGTTTTTATGCACGTCCCATTTGCACAGAAAAAGGCTAGAAAAGTATTTGTTAAATAAAAAAAATATTCAAATTACAAGTATGTCTCACTCTTTTTTTGGTGCCTTATTTTGTTTTCATGTGTCATCATTTTTTATTTTTATTATGGCTATGGGCCTCAAAAGCTGGAAGTGGCCCAGGCCTCTCTGGACCTCTGAGAATGTCTGCTCTTGTCCTACTGTGAAACTGAGATTCCTTCATTTTTAGGTATATTAATCTTCTTTTTCTAGACCTATTTGATCACAAGATATCAAACCTTAAGTCTATTACTGGCACAGGCCTGTATATAACTTGTCCTCTTCCCGTGACCACAGTGATTCTTCCGTTGAAAGGAAAGCAGAACACATTGCTTTTGCTGGTTGTTATTTATGTATTTATTTATTTTTAAAGGCATCCATTTGAAGCTGCTCAGAGGTTAGAGATAATCCCAGAAGAGACAGATTAGCAGGCAGAGCACAAGTGTGAAGGTCAAAGATGTATGAATAATATTAATTATCAAATGTCTCTGCAATTTATCAAATGGGCTTCGCTACCAAATGTGTGCGTGGCAGGGGGAGGGGTATTAGGAGTGTCAACAAATTGGCCAATGGCCCAGATTCAGCTTGTGTGATGCATCTGTGTGGCTCACATGACATATTCACATTCTAAGGCATCCAAGCTCTCACTTACAAAATAAGTTTCTAGTTTTTGTGGTTATGAAGATACCCTTCCAAACAGGGCCCAATTGTAACTGATTCAATGATGGTCTTCCTGAGTTTGCAGACAGCCTGAAACAATGTTTCAGAGAGGTGTGAATTCTTCCACCCCTCATCAATATCATTGCCATGTTAGTGCAAAAGCCTAACAATGATCACTTGAATGTTAGCATTAGCTATTTCATTGCTGATAGTTGTTTTGGATGGGGTTGAGAAAGGAGTCCCTAGGGCTGGGAACTGGGAGTTACCTCAGGGAAGGAGACACAGAAACAGGGAGAGAGATAAGCCTTAAAGGGACAGAGAAGAAGATAAAGGAGGATGAGGAGGGAAGAAGAACAAAGGACAGAAATAGTGTGGATCCTGAAAGAGTGCATATTTTCCCACAGAGTGGCAATGAAGGGAAGCGCTTTCATCCCCCAATCACTCTTTTTGCCAATCTCTGAAACACACACACGCTCAGCTGCCACCAGTTTTGTTATATCATCTGAGGCCATGGCTACACTTACAATTTTGCAGCGCTGGTAGTTACAGCTGTGTTCGTACAGCTGTGTAGGGCCAGCGCTGCAGTGTGGCCACACTGACAGCTACCAGCGCTGCAGTGTGGCCACATTTGCAGCACTTGCAGCGCTGTTGGGAGTGGTGCATTGTGGGCAGCTATCCCACAGAGCACCTCGTCCCATTTTGGCGCTGTGGCTTGTGGGAAGGGGAAGGAAGTGTGCGGGTCTTTCCGCTTCCTGTTCCAACGCCCCATGGTGCTTTGCTACACATTCCGAGCAGTTTGGTGGCATTGTGAGTCTGTAGCACGATTTCTGTTACAAATGGAGCCTGAGCTGCTGAGGACGTTGCTGATGAATGTTGCCAGCACATCACGCATGGCAGTGGAGCTATTCCTTCAGCTGCAAAGTGACAGTGAGGAGTCAGACGATGATATTGAAACGCCTGACGCTCAAGACACTCAATTGCTTGTGGCAGTAACAGACGTGCTCAGCACCGTGGAACGGCGCCTTTGGGCTCGGGAAACCAGCACTGAGTGGTGGGATCACATCGTCCTGCAAGCCTGGGATGACGAGCAGTGGCTGCAGAACTTTCGGATGAGAAAAGCCACTTTCATGGGACTGTGTGCTGAGCTCGCCCCTACCCTGCGGCGCAGGGACACGAGATTGAGAGCTGCCCTGCCAGTGGAGAAGCGGGTGGCTATTGCAATCTGGAAGCTGGCAACTCCAGACAGCTACCGATCGGTGGCGAACCAGTTTGGAGTGGGAAAGTCCACCGTTGGAATGGTGCTGATGCAAGTTTGCACAGCCATTAATCGCACCCTGCTAAGAAGAACTGTGACTCTGGGGAACGTGCAGGACATTGTGGATGGCTTTGCAGAAATGGGTTTCCCTAACTGTGGAGGGGCAATAGATGGGACGCATATTCCTATTCTGTCACCACCCCACCTGGCATCAGAGTACGTTAATCGCAAGGGGTATTTCTCCGTGGTTCTGCAAGCGCTTGTGGATCACCGTGGGCGTTTCACTGACATTTACTCAGGATGGCCTGGAAGGGTGCATGCTGCACGCATCTTTCGGAACAGTGCCCTGTTCAGGAGGCTGAGGGCCGGGACTTTTTTCCCAGACCGCAAGATCACAGTAGGGGACGTCAAAATGCCCACTGTGATCCTTGGAGACCCCGCTTACCCCTTAATGCCGTGGCTCATGAAACCGTATACAGGGAAGCTTGACAGGAGCAAGGACCGGTTCAACTACAGGCTGAGCCGGTGCAGAATGACTGTGGAGTGTGCTTTTGGCCGTTTGAAAGGGCGCTGGAGGTGTCTTTATGGGAAGCTAGATTTGGGGGAAAGCAGCATCTCCGCTATTATATCCACGTGCTGTACCCTCCATAATATTTGTGAAGGGAAGGGTGAAAGATTCAGTGAGGAATGGACCTCCGAGGTTCGACGCCTAGAGGATGAATTTGCACAGCCAGAGAGCAGGGCTACTAGAGAGGCCCAGGAAAGGGCTTCAAGGATTAGGGATGCCTTAAGGGAGCAATTTGATGCTGAGAGCCAACAGTAATGTTTGGTGCCTTTGCTGTGCTCCTTTCTACCTTGGGGTACAATATTTACCACTTCCTGCAATAATAAAACGTATTCTAAAAGCCATAAAATCCTTTATTCAAAGTACAGTACATAAAAGGCCAGAGGGGTTAGGGTGGTGGACTGTACATTCAGAGGTTTGAATATGTCCTGTTTGGATTACTGTTCAATGTCTGCTGCACTTCAGGATTACTATGCTGCAGGGTAATGGGGGTGGAGTGCACAGGGTAAGAATTGTAGTTATCAGGGCTGGTAGGTGATCGTACAGGTGTTAGGGGCAGCTGGGGGTAATAAGAAACTGGCTGCTGGAGAAAGGTGTTTTGTGCAAATACTGGGGAACAAGAAAGAGAGCTTTGGGAGGGGTGTGGGTTACCACGGTACAGATCTGCCTGCATGGCTACGAGAGACTCAAAAGACTCAGTTTGCCGAGCCAGGAGGCTTATCATCTGCTTTGAGGTTTTTTTGGTAGCCAATTCCTTTCTCCTGCTTTCTGTTTGCCTCCACTCATACATTTTCTCTCTCCATTCCTGCGTCTTCCTACTTTCTCTGTTGTAGTGAATCATAACTGCTTTGATCAATTCTTCTTTTGATTTTCGCGGATTTTTTCTCAAGTTCTGCAAGCGACGTGAGGCCGGTGATCCGGCTGCATTAGTCAAGGTCACTAAAAAAAACATAGATAGAAACAGAGGCTACATTGTTTATTATCACACAGTGAAGGAGTTTTTAGACTTCTTGTAGCATCCTTCCCACATACCTAACATAACACAGAGAGGCCAGGGAAGCGAAGGCATGGCGAGCAATGGGGTGAGTGTTTCTGCCCCGACTGCACCTGGGAGGGGGAATTGACCGATGGGTCACTGGGGTTTATCTGCACTGGGTACAGGAGATAGCTGGTGTACTGCACAGGGGACAGTAGTGAAAAGGAAGGTGGCGAGCTGCTGGCGGGGGGGGGGGCGGTCCGCGTAACTTCCGGCCTGCTGGTGAGGGGCGGGGGGGAAACGCACAGCTGTGCTGGCTGCCTGCTGGGAAGGGTGGGGGGGAGAGACCAGAGGGCACCGCGGGGCTGGCTGCCTGCTGGGAAGGGTGGGGAGAGACCGGAGGGCACCACGGGGCTGGCTGCCTGCTGGGAAGGGGGGTGGAGAGACCTGAGCGCACTGCGGGGCTGGCTGCCTGCTGGGAAGGGGGGGAGAGACCGGAGGGCACCGCGGGGCTGGCTACATGCTGGAAGGGGGTGGGGAGACCGGAATGCACCGCCGGACTGTGGGGGGGGGGGACCGCGAACCTGGCGCCCTGCACTCAAGTATCCCTAAATTCTCGACAGGGTTTCCTACTGCCAGATATATCACTGCTGCGTGTTACCTGGGAAGAGAGGGAGGGTCTTCTACAACAATGTGGATTCCGCCCTGGCCCCTATGCAGCTTGCCTGTGTGCAGCCATGGTCCCCCCACCCCTCGCTGCACAGTGGATCGGACGAGTTAGCCTGACCAGGACAAGGACCACGGTGGCTCTCCCGATAAACTTGAGAAAGCACATTGCGCATGCTCTGGCTGCAACTTTTCAAGAGATTACCGAGGCAGATTACAGAGACGTGATAGAGCAAATCAATGGGTTATTCCACGTTTAGGCATGCATGCAGGCAGCCATAACCCAAACCCTCCTCTCCCAAAACATAAAAATCTGCTTACCCCGAGCACGCTCTGCAGCTTCTTCCTCACCAGCAACTTCCAGCTGCTGCGACTGGCTAGGCTCCTCCTGGCTTGAGAAGAGCTCCTGGCTACATGCCTCCTGGGACTCCGGGATGTCTCCCTCCACGCCAGTAGCCTCACTGTCGGCTTCCTCTACACCCTCCCCCACTTCTCCCTGCTCTGAACTCTCCATCATGCTCCTAGGATTGGCAGTGGGGTCACACCCAAGTATGGCATCCAGCTCCTTGTAAAAACGGCAGGTTGTGGGGGCAGCTCCTGAGCGGCGATTTCCCTCACTGGCTTTGCAGTAAGCACTCCTCAGCTCTTTAATTTTGACCCTGCACTGCAACGCATCCCGTTCATGGCCCCTTCTCAGCAAGGACTGTGATATCTGCCCATAGGTATCATAATTTCTCCTTCTGGAGCGCAGCTGTGCTTGCACAGCTTCCTCACCCCAAACACTGATGAGGTCCTGCAGCTCAGAATTGTTCCATGCTGGGGCTCGTTTGGGGCGTGGAGGCATGGTCGCTGATTGATTGATTGATTGATTGCACTCCACACCTGGCTGAGCAAACAGGAAGGGGATTTTTAAAATTCCCGGGGCATTTAAAGGTGGGGTCAGCTGAGCCCAGGGCAGTGGAGTGTGCATGATTACCAGAGAGGCTTCTAAGGTGTGCTTGGATACCTCCTTATACCCCGGAGGTCAATAAAAGCACTGGTGGGCGTCCACACTTGCTGACCAGCGCTGGATCACCAGCGCTGGAATCCCTACACCCGAGGCTCGACCGGATGTACAGCCAGCGCGGCAACCAGGGAGTTGCAGCACTGGCCGTGCTTTGCAAGTGTGGCCACATCCTAAGTTGCAGCGCTGTAACCCCCTCACCAGCGCTGCAACTCTCTAGTGTAGCCATGGCCTTAGAGACACCTGAACAGAGCAGAGCACACTGTTGCAAAGGAAGGGCAAACCACTGATTTACATAGTGGCATAATATTTTCAGTATTGTTCTCCAGTCCATTTCTTAGATACAATTAAATCTTCTGTGAATCCTCTCAACACTTTGTGGTTAACCTCATCTTCCACTCCCATCAGTCCCTGCCTTTTAGAAATATTTCAATATTCTGCTTTTCCACAGCAACTCACCCTACTCTATAAGCCCCAGCACAGCTCTGACCCTGCCTCCATTTCTGCTCATTTCTACCTACTTGCTCTCTCACTTTCTCTGTTTCCCAAGTCTCACTTCCGACCAGTTAATTTGGCTCCTTCCCCCATTCTTAGCTTGGGACCTGCTCCCTGTGCTCCAGACAGCTTCCTTCTCCTTCTAAAGTTAGAGGTGGGCCTCAGTCCTGATGTTCCAATCTGGATCTAAGCATTCCTAGAAATTAGGATGTTCACACCCAGGGTTTTGGTCCATCTTATTCTCAGAGTCAGGAGACAGATGTGAGGCTCAGGTTCTGATTGAGGGGTTTGGGATTCAGTGTACTGATTAGAACCCAGCTATGCCTAGAACCCAATCCCTTTGCTGAGCTTTGCAGCACCAAGGCTGTGTACTGCAAGCTCTGTGCCTCCACATGTAAGCACCAGAACTAGAAGGCCTAAAGGGAACAGAGCTTTCTGCTCCAATTATAGGAGAAAGGGAAACATCTAGTTGCTATCAAGTAGAATGTATGTAAATTAAGCTTTGTCTTCCTTGTAATTCTGTATAATGTTTTATGTGGCATGATATGTAGTTTTTACTTTATGTTCTTGGAAATAGTATAATACTTGTCTTGTAATTGTATACCTGAAAGGACATATAAAGAACAGGCCATAGCTAAACATTTAAGTCTATGGCTATGAGTTGCATTTTGTAATAATTTATGAATACTGTATATTGACCCGGTTATTGGGTTGTTTATTGTATGAATATGTTGGCTTAGCTTAATAGCAGGATGTGTGGAAATAAGTCAGAAGGCAAGACAATAACTCCAGATAAGACACCTCTGGGTAAACACTTTGAGGAGGATGGCATGTTGAGATAATGCCTGAGCTAACTGTGAGGATGCCACTTCCTCGTTTTGCCAGTTCTGGCCACCGGCTGATCAAGAGGACTATAAATAGTTAAAAAGACACAGTCTGTCCAGCAGAAGTTGTTGTTTGGGAGAAACAGACTGACACCCACAGACACCCTAGCTCTTCCTAGTCTCCCCTCACAGGGTGGAAGGGCTTAGGTAAGATAGATATGCATGCAGATTTTTTGTTGTTTTCAAAATCCTTTTTCTCTTATGTTACACTTTGTTTCTGTGGTAAGATTTGAACAATATTGTGGTTTGAGAAGGCTGGTTTGGGTCACTATATTTACCACTGGTCACAAAATCCAAAAGGGAAGAACTGTAGGTACCATGCCCAGATGGACAAGCACAGATGTGAAGCCTGAGACCTGTTTCTAACCCTGTGGCCTAGAATCTGGTCTAAGAGTGGGAGAATCTCAAAATTACACCCCAGGAAAGAACAGGAGTACTTGTGGCACCTTAGAGACTAACAAATTTATTTCAGCATAAGCTTTTGTGGGCTACAACTCACTTCTTCGGATGCATAGAATGGAACACACAGACAGAAGATATTTATACATACAGAGAACATGAAAAGGTGAAAGTACGCATACCAACTGGAAGAGTCCAATCAATTGAGATGAGCTATCAGCAGCAGGAGAAAAAAAAACCTTTGAAGTGATAATTGAGATGACCCATAGAAGGTAACATAGGGAAATAGATTCAATTAGTGTAATTACCCAACCATTCCCAGTCTCTGTTTAAACCTAAGTATCAGAGGGGTAGCCGTATTAGTCTGGATTTGTAAAAGCAGCAGAGTCCTGTGGCACCTTTTAGACTAACAGACATTTTGGAGCATGAGCTTTCGTGGGTGAATACCCACTTCATCGGATGCATGTAGTGGAAATCTCCAGGGGCAGGTAAATATATGCAAGCAAGAAGCAGACTAGAGATAATGAGGTTAGTTCAATCAGGGAGGATGAGGCCTTCTAGCAGCTGAGGTGTAAAAACCAAGGGAGGACAAACTGATTTTGTAGCTGGCAAGCCATTCACAGTCTTTGTTTAATCCTGAGCTGATGGTGTCAAATTTGCAGATGAACTGAAGCTCAGCAGTTTCTCTTTGAAGTCTGGTCCTGAAGTTTTTTTGCTGCAGGATGGCCACCTTGTGATCTGCTATGGTGTGGCCAGGGAGGTTGAAGTGTTCTCCTACAGGTTTTTGTATATTGCCATTCCTAATATCTGATTTGTGTCCATTTATCCTTTTCCATAGAGATTGTCCAGTTTGGCCGATGTACTTCAGGACCAGACTTCAAAGAGAAACTGCTGAGCTTCAGTTCATCTGCAAATTTGACACCATCAGCTCAGGATTAAACAAAGACTGTGAATGGCTTGCCAACTACAAAACCAGTTTCTCCTTCCTTGGTTCTCACACCTCAGCTGCTAGAAGAGGGCCTCATCCTCCCTGATTGAACTAACCTCATTATCTCTGTTAGTCTATAAGGTGCCACAGGACTCTTTGCTGTTTAAACCTCAGTTAATTGTATCTAATTTGCATATTAATTCAAGTTCAGCAGTCTCTCTTTGGAGTCTGTTTTTAAAGTTTTTTTTGTTGCAAAATTGCCACCTTCAAATCTGTCACTGAGTGGTTAGAGAGGCTGAAGTGTTCTCCCACTGGTTTTTGAATGTTATGATTCCTGATGTCAGATTTGTGTCCATTTATTCTTTTGCACAAAGACTGTCCGATTTGGCCAATGTACATGGCAGAGGGGCATTGCTGGCACATGATGGCATATATCACACTGGCAGATGTGCAGGTGAACGAGCCCCCTGATGGCATGGCTGATGTGAATAGGTCCTATAATGGTGTCACTTGAATAGGTGTTCCGTTCTATGCATCCGAAGAAGTGAGCTGTAGCCCACGAAAGCTTATGCTGAAATAAATTTGTTAGTCTCTAAGCTGCCACAAGTACTCCTGTTCTTTTTGCGGATACAGACTAACATGACTGGTACTCTGGAACCCCAGGAAAGGTAAACACACAAGGCTTGGACCACAGGGGTGCACTCAGAGACCAGAGAGGGGTCAGAGGGGCATCCAGCCCTCTAACCATGACACATGTCATGTAATCATATATAGGAAAACATATATAAACAGCAATCCATAGCTAAACATTTACGTCCATGGTTATGTTTGTTACAGCCTTACTGTGTGACACTATATAAATAATGCACCATCATCTCTGGAGGCAGAGACCAGTGCTTCAGAATGCCATAGAATGCAAGTTTCAACCTATTGGAAAGAATAGGTGAAGAAAATGTCCTCCGTTTTGCTTAGTCTGGCCTTAGGCTGTGTTTGTAAGGGTGAACCCTCTTTCATTTCAAAGTTCCTCTGAAATCAGCAGGATGACAAGCCTCATGGGATATGGGGAAGTTGCTGCTGCTGCTGCCACCTTTACCTTTTGTTACATTTTACAGGCCATTTGAGCCTAATCGATGCATGCTTCCCTCATTGCCTGCAAAGACACTGGCTGTTGCGACTCAATTTTCTGTGGTCTGCATAGTCTGGAGACAAGGAGAGAAACCTCCAGAAATGCTTAGTGCCACCTAGTGGAGATGAGGATGATTTGGCCAATTTTTTTTTCCTGTTACAATAGTCACGGTCCTGTCAGGTACTTTAGGATTGAAATTTAGTTTATAAAAAAGAAAGACAAGAGAGTTACAAAATGTTTCCATGAAATATTTTTAAAAGTCAATGAACAATTACTTAAACATTCCCTACACTGTTGAGAACTCAGGCACTTTTATTTGTGATAGTGAACTTGTCTGCCTGTCTAATCTTTCAATTACATCTGTCTAATAATCTGCCTGTCTCTTTAGGCATTATGTTCCTCATGTGGACATTTGATTTGCTGGAGAACCCGATAGTGAAAATGACTAGAAACAGAAAATGAAACTGGCTAAACTGAGACAAGTGCAGACAGGAAATGAACAGCATCAATGGTGAGAAGTAAACTAGGGCTGAATGTATTGGATGCAGTATCTGTTTTAAAACACAGTTTTTTCTAATTTACACTGTTACTAATAACACAGGTGAGGATATTGACATGCACATTGTACATATATGTGCATGTATTTATACCCTCTCAAATGAACTCACAGAGAAAAATGATAAAGACAAAAACACCTATTCAATCATGGGTGAACTTTTCAAAAAGCGATCACTCCAGACCTGACCTCTCAACCCTTGTGTTCAAAGGAAACCTGCATAACACCTTCAAAATATGAACCTGGGAACTTACATTCATAACTCTGTTTGGCACTAAAAACCATGGGCTTAACAGAGACTCTGGTTTTATGGCTCATTAGAACAATTTGTAATACATCTTACTGCCTCTTAACCCTTAATTGCCCACTTCATTTTAGTGGTCTCCTACAGTATGTGTGTGTGACAGGATCCCTGGGATGCAATGTGGAACTAGGGTATCACTGTGTCCTTTTAACTCTCCAGTCTCTCATAGTGCTTTGCTAGTGACAAACATCAAACCCCTCCTGGTGCTATTATCACTCTGCACAACAGGATGTGGAGCCCCATACCCAGTTAGATTGCATGACTGCTCCCTGAATCACTCACAAATCACACAAGAAAGGCACCAGCAAGTCTCCCAAGCCCCCAGCCTTGGACGCCAGAACTATACCGTCTTGCCCACGTCAGAAGCCTGACCAGTGTAAGATCATTGCCCAGTCTGCCCCGCCTCCACCCTTGATATAGAGAGGGCACACACTGAGCTGAGATTTCCCAAACACTTCAAGCGAAACACACTCTTAGGTAAAATATAAAACAGATTTATTAACTACAGAAGATAGATTTTAAGTAATTATAAGTGGTAAGCATAAAAGGTCAGAGATAGTTACCAAAGAAAATAAAAGGTAAGTGCACAATCTAAAACTTAAACCTTATTACACTAGGCAGTACTTGGATCAAACAGTTTTCTCACCCCACTGGATATTGCAGATAGGTTCTAGTTCTTAATACACAGGCTTCCCCTATATACCTGGGATTAGTCTCTTCAATTCAAGTCTTTGTCTTCCCATAGGGTTGCCCAGCGTCCAGTCTAAAAGGGACCCTGGCAGCTCTGATCAACACCACTAACTGGGCCGTTAAAAGTCCAGGTGGTGTGGAGCTGGCAGGCTCCCTACTCAGCTCCCACAACCAATGGGAACTGCGAGGGTAGTGCCATGGGCAGGGAAAGCTTGCAGAATCCCCTGGCTGTGCCAATGCCTAGGAGCTGGAGAGACATGTTGCCACTTCCCAGTAGCTGCCTGAGGTAAGCGCCACCCCAGAGCCTGCATGCCTACCACCCCTCAACTTCCTGCCCCATCCCTGAGCCCCATCCTGCATCTAAACTCCCTCCCGGAGCCCGCAATCCCTTCCCACAGCCCAACCCTCTGCCCCAGCCCTGAGCATCCTTCCACACCCAAACTCCCTCCCAGAGCCCAAACCCCTCACCTCCTCCCACACACCAATCCCACGTCTCAGCCCAGAGCCCCCTCCCACACTCCGAACCCCTCAGATCATAACCTTTCATATGATATCCTACATGGCATGCTTTGTATGAAATATATCATAATTCTATGACAGAGATGAATATGAGGGTTCCAGAGTGCCACAGTGTGAACCCCTTATGTTTAACAATCGGTCCCACCTTGTATTTAGCTTAGACAATCTTACCTTCTTCAGATCTGAGGAAGAGCTCTGAGACACATAAAGACTTGTATCTACCACTACCAATAGTTGGTCTAATAAAAGATAAAACTTCACATACTTGTCTCTGTCATGTATTTATATGTGCATGCAGAGCCAGGTAGTGAATCCATCCAGACAAGAGACTCAATTACTTGAAAGATCACACTAGGGTTGATGTGGACTTTGAGCTCCAAAATCACAGCCTTCTACTAGGACCAAACAGGTTAGGCAATATCTCTTGTGTCCCATATGATTGTTCCAGAGTTTCCCTCTATTTATTAGATGCAGTTATGCCTGTATGTGCATGTATAGATTTTCTCTGTTTAAGGAGCTGTTAGAATTGTATAAGCATTTAAAATGTTGCTTGATTTTATGTAATCATAAAACATTTCAGCGCCTTTTTAATTGGTCAGTTTTCTACTAAATAATTAAAAAATGAACATGTTCTATCCCCTTTGGTTTTTTCCTCTATTTCTTTTCCCACTTTAATTTTATTTCCACTTTCCTTTTAATTAATATCTTAGTTAATTTTTCTGCTAACTTTTTAAGTGTTTGTTTTCCCTTATTGTTTTTTTCTTTAAAGTTTATTTTTATTCTCTGTCCCTCCTCCCTTTCTTTTCTTGTATTCAGAAATCCCTCAAGACCACAGTACCTTCGCCATATATAGGTTCTTTGTCCAGTGTCATCTCTGAAAACTAGTTGCCAGTGCTCCTCACTACAATCATGCTGCCGAGAGACCAGTGAGGGCTCATTGAACTGTATGAGTAGGGATGCAGAACTGGTGCTCAGGTGGGCATAGGTATGGTGTGGCTTAGTTGGGTATGTGAACATGGGGAAACAAGTTCATGTTCTGGAAGGGGATAAGAAGTATAGGGCATTGCTGAACAGCTGCACTTTTGATCACCTGCAACCCTGACCCCATTTAAAAGTTTGTGTGAGAATTTTTTTCCTGGTTTTTAAGTAGAAGGTATTGAGGGTGCATGTTCAGGACTCAAATCGACAGTGTGGAGGAAGCATTGGTATTCTCATTAGCCTGATATGTTCTCACTAACCCATTACTCAGCAGACAGGCTATTGCATGCTGGACTGTCTGGAATTTCTCCACAGAGTTCTCCATCTCCCAGGTCCCAGTAGCTGCAGGAATGGAGCCATGTGCCCTCTAGATAGTCTCCAACTGACAGGTGGATCGTAGTGCAGCAGCTTCTTTTGGTTTAGCTACAGTGCTTGATTTGTGCCAGGGCTGAGCCCCAGTATCATGGGTGCTGGTAGGGCTGGATTACCCAATAGGCAGACTAAGCGCATGCTTAGGGCACCAGCAAAGAAGGGGGCACCAAAAAAAATGAGATTTTTAAAAAGAAGATTTGATATTTGATATTTCAAAAAAAGCATTGAAGTAGTAGTGATCATGGGAAAAATCAGAACTTTGTTAGGCTTCCTTACACTCCACTACACATCCTTCCTCACCTTTTTATTACTTATCCCCACCTAAACCAGGGGGATGTCCTACTAACCTAGATCAAAATAATGCCAGGAAATCAGAAACTGTAACTGATCATCCTGCTCCTGGTTGTAAAACAGACCTTGTTCTAGAAGGTGTGGATGTGTCAGAGACTGAACCTGCTCATGCTGTAAATAACAGGAGAAAAGATCCTGGTATGTGGGTTGATTTCAGTAGCAAAGATGTAGCTTACTGGATAGATCAGTGAACCAAATGACTGTCAGCACCATGCTGGGTCATTTGAGCAATCACGTCGGACTTTCTGGGTCTGTGTGTGGACAAGGCCGTGCTGGCTAATGACACCCCGGGGTAGCAGCTGGGGCTAAGTCCATGGCTGCGGTACCCCGAAGCGATCAGAGGACAGGCACCGGGCAGGGCTGACGATGGCCACAGGCTCTGCCAGGGGTCACTGCAGGGGTTCATGTGGTCGAGGCGCCATTGGCGCCCGTGCTGAGGGCAGCTGGGGAGGGCAAGGGTCTGTCTGCGCCTGGGAGAGCAGCGGGCCCAGCAGCAGCTAAGCGGCCCCAGCCGGCAGCGCTGCGCAGGGGCGGCCCGCCTTGCCAGTCCCCTCGGCGGCTCCGCGCTCCCTCGCCCGGCCGCAGTGAGTCCACCGCGCCTGCAGGGGTCGCTGCCGCGGGAGGCGCGGAGCTGTTCGCTCGGCGGTAGCAGTCGCAGCAGCCGCAGCGTCCGTGGCTGTAGACGCCCGAGCAGCAGCCGCAGGAGAAGCATCCCTGAGCCGCGGCGGCCTCGTTCCAGCTCCGGCCCCCGCCGCACGATGCCGACCGTGGAGGAGCTTTACCGCAACTATGGGATCCTGGCCGATGCCACCGAGACCGCGGGGCAGGTGGGTCCCGGCCGCGGCCTGCAGGGCCCCGTAAAGCCCCGGGCTCGCGTGCGGCGGCTCCCGGGCGGGGGGAAGCTGCGGGAGGCAGGCCTGGAGCGGGCTGCGGGTAGGGAAGCGGCTGGCTGAGGCTGAGGGGGCGGGGATCGGCCCGAGGCTGAGCAGCTTGGCGGGCAGCGGGTTAAGCAAAACAGTAACTGATTAAAATATTGCTCACGCCGCCCAAGCGTCAGCCTGGGCCAGTGGCGTTAGCGGTGAAAGCCTGGCTCCCCCCCCGCCATTTGCTGTTGCTGAGACCTGGCCTCGTTCAGTCGGAGGGGACTCGACCTTGTATTTTTTACACGCCGCTTTGATCTCAGGCGTAAAAGGGTTTTGTAGGCAGCGTTTCCCCAGGAGGTGGAAGGCCTGACTTCCAGAAGTGCGTAGCGACCGCTGCTCCTGTTCGGTTTTAGTGGGAGCTGTGGGTAGCCATCACCTGTGAAAAATCTGTTCCTTGAAGCTCCCTTCTGCTTGTCAGGCCTGGGGCTCTGTTTCAAATGTGGTGTTCTGGCGTTTGTGTTAGTAACGCAGGCTCAGAAAACAGACCTGCCTTGATCGGTGTTTGGCCCAGAGAAACTTGTGGCAGTCATAAAAAGAAAAAAGACATGTCTTGCGTTTTTTTAAATTTATTATTGCCATCCAGAATAGGCTGTGTTGGGTAAAGCATCCTTTCTGCAACAGTGAGGAAAGTAGTTTGTTAAAAATAGAATTCAGTTCATTTTCTTTAGAATAAAATAATCTGATTTTTTTGTTCCAGTTATAGTATGTTGTTTGGGAAACTTCTGCTAGCATTTTAATGTTTCAATCCTGCGTAACTTCATGTAACTAAGTAGAGTTAAGCATGTGCAGAGGAGCTTGCAGGATCTGGGCCTGTGTGCAATGAACAGCTAAGCAGATGTAGGAGTGAAAATGAAAATAGCCAAAGTAAGTAAATGACAACTGGTGCATAATAATTGAGGGGTTACTGGTCAGAGGGGAAACTTATTTCCAAATATAGAAATTATGTACAATAGTTTATTTAAAAGACAAGTGGTAGGAACGATATTTGTATAAGACCAATATGATTATTCATCTGTCTACTACTGTCACTTACAGATGTATAATTTGGAGAGAGAGAGATTGCTGGTCCAGTTCTGGCCAGCAGTCATCTTTAGGGCATGAAAAGAAAAGCATCTCAGTATAATTTCCTGGCTTCCTAGATTAATTTAAAAAAAAATGCCTTGGCAAGGCCAGGTGAAAGATCAAATGTCAAACGGCATCTGAGAGAGAAACTAATTATTGTAGTTCTTTCTGTCTTTTACAATTAATTCCTTCCTGTCTAGATAGTAGGCTTCCAGGTTCCGATCCTGTCATAGAACCCTGATAATCATGTGGAACTCTATCAACTTCATTGTGACCCTGCTTGTGTAAGGGTCTGCTCATGTAGATCTGATTGTAACATTTGGCTCTTAGATAGTATAAATATTTAACATTATTCAGCTGAACAGAAGGTGATTTATTGGTCCAATTGTCTATTAAGGGCCTGATCTCTCACTGAAGTCAGTGGAAATTTTGCCACTGTCTCAAAAGTAGTAGAATACCATAATCCATTTCCTACCTTATTGGTGGTTTGGACAGTAATTTTTTTCATTAAATTAAGCCTTTATTTTTTGATCAATAATTTTGTTGGTTTGTTTAGTAGTCAGCACAGTTATGTCAAAGCAAATTATGGTCCGGTTAATTTATCATTAACATACATGAACTTTTTGCAAATTGGTTGCTGTATTAATGGTGAAAGTGAAGTGTAACTGAGAGTAAAAAGTCCTTTCTTGGTCCTAGGGAAATCCAAAGTAGATCCTGCTTTATATAGTCTGTCTTTTCTTCTAGCATAAAGATGCTTATCAGGTGATATTGGATGGCGTAAAGGGAGGTGCCAAGGAGAAGAGACTAGCAGCACAGTTTATTCCAAAGTTCTTCAAACATTTCCCTGAGCTGGCTGATTCAGCTATCAATGCCCAACTGGACCTCTGTGAGGATGAAGATGTTTCTGTAAGGATATATGCTGGACATTTTGTAGCAAGCTGCTATATTAAGTCTTATTTTGTGCTCCCTTTTATTCCTTTCCCATTTTATATAAGTATTTTCTTGCAAAAAATTGGACTTCAGTGTCCATATGTTTCCAAGCATATTATGTCTATGTGTCATAAAATTATAATTAAACTAACAATACGTTAGTGCCTTCCTCTTATTTCAGTCAAAACAATTCTGATCACTTTGGGTGAAATAAGCTGATTCCTACAGATGCATGTCACTTAGCTCATTGATAATGCTTATAATGCAAATAATGTCTGTAGAACACATTGTAATTGGACTCATCTTCTATCACCAGATAAATCTTCCTTGGGTTTCTTTCTTCACTATCCCTTGTGACTCGACTCTTTCTAATTACAGGAAAAAATTCTCTGGCCAGAGACTGAATTAAAAATAATTTTCATATCCCTAACACTTTAATATAAAAAAGTACTTTACATGTATTAAGCCTTACATCTTCTCAGGGAGGTAAGGAAATATTTCTCCCATTTTACATTTACACATTGGAAACATGAGACACAAAAAAAAAAATCGGAGACCTGATTTTCCAGCAGTCCTCAGCACCCACAACTTCAATTTGCTTTGATGCGAGTTCTATAGGCTAAGCACCTCTGGAAATCAGGCCTAGGTGATTTGCACAAGGTCAGACAGGAAGTATCAGCTGTGCTAGGAATAAACCCCACTATTTCTGACTCTCGTACACTAACAACTAACCGGTCCTTTTCTGTTTTAGCCAATAATACCTATCTAGAAGTGGTTGAAAATGATCAAATAAAGGATGGAAGTTGTATTATTTTTTAATACAAATTTGTTCATGAGGTTTTGATCAGTTAGTAATTTTTTTTATGTAAATGTTCAAAGGAATGGTTAAAATGGCATTTGCCCAAAAATATTAGGCTCAAGATGAAATCATAGTTATTTTATAATCTCAAATATCTGTTCATGAGACTTCTCCAAACCAACCACAGATGTTGAAGTTTGAGCTGTCACTAGTGTCTGATTAATAGCTGGGGCAGAGACTTTTTGGTATGGAACTAATGGCACAGCAGAGTTAAATAAATCAAAAACCTCACATGGGTTTTGCAGTTTACATCAGCATATGCAATTCAGAAAATCTGAGTTCAGCATTTAATTCAGGGATGCTACAGGAAGTAAAAGGTAGGAGAAGTCACACACTAAATCATCTTACTCTTTGTTGGCTTAGATATCAAACACGTGTTTTTTATCTCATTTAGCTGTTTTTCTTCTGAACCTTTTTAGAATCAGTGCAGTCTTACTCTTCCTGTAATTATGTGCTAAGATTTTGACTCTTCTGTTCAGATGATGACAGTATTTCATTTTGACAGATCCGACGCCAAGCAATCAAGGAGCTGCCTCAGTTTGCCACAGGAGATAATCTTCCCCGGGTGGCTGACATACTGACCCAGCTTCTGCAGTCAGGTAACATGTACTGATGATTTCCTTGCCTATTTCCTGCTGCCATGTGCTTCTGTTACATGTATGTTTGTGGCTGGTTTAGTTGAAGAGAGTTACCCTTGTAGAAACTGAATTCTTCCTCTATTGATTCATTAGCTTGTTATGTAGCAATTTGCCACCGTTGTCTTCATGTCCTATTTTTGCTCCATTTCTTTTTCCCTGTCATTCACATCTCATATCTGTAGTGCAAATATGCTAGCCTCCAGTTCTGCTGGGAAGTGACTGATTATCTTAACTGTAAGTCATTCTGCATTAAATTATCTCAATATTTTTGTCCAGCTTTCCATGGCCTGGACTACCCTTACCCTCAATACAAGAGCTAATGAACTTTTCATATATTGGTGCCCTGGATCTGTCTTGAATCAAGTGTCCATGGGGATCATTTATTTCCTAAAGGCTCTGAAAGACCAATGGATTTATCTTCTTTGGCACAATTTAAACTTTCACATTTTCAGTGCACAGTAAATTAAAATGTTTAACATCATTCAGTATTTCATATACAATATACATTAGTTTATGTTCAAAAAGAAAACCTCAGTGGCTTTGTAGAGAGCTAAATATTTACTAAATGTTCAGAGTTATTTTGTAAATGCACTATTTTAGTCTCTCTTAGTCAATAAATGGGAAATGTTGCCTTTCAGAAGGGACATGCATTTTGATGCCACTTTGCAGCAAAAGCCCTATTTGATACAAAATAAGAGGGAAAGAATTTGCTTCCTATTTGGAAAACACTGGAGAACTTCAAACTTATTCTAAAGTAAATCCGTAAAAAAAAAATTTATCATTAATATATCAGTTGGTATCACTTTGGTTACTACTGGTTTAACCATCTCTTCAGCTAACCAAAATATTTAGTTACGATAATTAATTTACAAAAGTTTGTGACTCTGGTTTTTAAAGCTTTCTATTGGTGAAATTTATTTTTTCATTTCTATTTTGTATCTTCACTGTCAAGATGACAGGAAATATTTGTTAAACATTTAAACTCTGCAGTGATTTGCTCTTTGTAACCAGATGTCAGGAGCAGAAACCTTTTTGTATTATGATGGAGTGTTCTTTTGACCTTTTATTCTTGCCCTTACTTCAGCATTTCAGAAAGATACGTGACTTTGAATTTTCTCTCCCTTAGATGATTCTGCAGAATTCAACTTGGTGAACAATGCTCTGCTAAGTATATTTAAGATGGATGCTAAAGGTAAAGAACAGACTCTTTTATATATAATGTTTTTATTGTTTAAAGCTCACCAGTCATTGGTAAGTCTCAAGGAGCGAGATCAGGAATGGTACTTGTATTATCTGCTGCAGGGCAGTGTAGAATTTTAAGCAAATGTTATTACTTGCTGTTCTGTGTCAGAGTTCTTGAGCTGCTTGTCTTATATAAATACAGATCCATTACAACTTTGTAATAGAGTGGCACCCGAAATATGTTATTTGATATGCAAATATACAGGAGGCATGATCTCTCCCTTTAAGAGCTATGTGTTCTGCTGTGCTGTATGTTTACCTTGTTTCTAAAACTAGTAATTTTAAAATAAGTTCTGGAGCTTTTCCAATTTGGAAAGTAGTTTTCTTCTTGCTGTATATTATAATATAATTATAATTATAAAATTGTTGAATGGTTTGCGTTAATTGAATTTTGTTTGCATTTCAGGGACACTGGGAGGCTTGTTCAGTCAGATTCTTCAGGGAGAGGATATTGTGAGAGAACGAGCCATCAAGTTCCTCTCTACAAAACTCAAGACCCTGCCTGAGGAGGTGCTAACAAAGGAAGTAGAGGAGCTCATATTAACTGAATCAAAGAAGGTAAGTGTTGTATTTCACTCCAGATTTAGGTTTTGTTAAATCAGCTTTTTTTGTAATAGAAATGTTTCCAGTATTTAATTATTTAAAACGCCATGCACGTTATGGCATGTATACATGATTCTGTGATTACCCTGCTATGTTTGCAACCCAGATGTTACAGCATTATGTTAGCGTGTGAATGCGAAAGTAACTCTTTTTTCCACTTTTGTTTATAATCTATTTTCATTGTCCAGACTGAGAGAAATGCAAAAATCAAGAAAACCAACCAAACAATAAGAAGTAAATTACATGGTTAAAGTTCTTTCAGTTTTAGGCATTAAATTTTTGTTAGTAATCTTAAGGACACTTGATATTTAAAAATTGACTGAGCAAGGTGAGGTCCTACGCTCAATTTGATGACATTTCTGTCTGTGTGACCCTCTAGTTACTTTAACCCAGAGGCATATACAGAGATACTTTATGTTTTCCCATTTTTTAAAATGCAGGAAGCTAAAACTGAACGATTGGATAACAGCGCTATTCACCACATTAAGTGTAATAGGAGACGGGTATTGCAAATTGCCTCAGCAGGATTTTGTGTTCTGCTTTTATTTTAAGGTCCTTGAAGATGTGACAGGTGAGGAATTTGTCCTTTTCATGAAGATATTATCTGGCTTAAAAAGCTTACAGACGGTGAGCGGGAGGCAGCAACTGGTGGAACTCGTGGCTGAACAAGCTGACCTGGAGCAAACCTTCAATCCATCCGATCCAGATTGTGTGGACAGACTCTTGCAATGCACTCGACAGGCAGTGCCACTCTTCTCAGTGTGTATTTCTTTCCTTTTGTATAGTTAGTACCATATTAAAGTTACTGACTAATGTCTTTAACATCATGACTAATTGTGTCAGAGTGATTGCATAGCTGTAAGTTATAGTCAGCAGTCTCACTGACCTAAGTCTTACATGTATTATGGACTGATCTGTTCTGGAGAAGTTCCATTCAGATTTGTAAACTTTTGTGTCTTCCCTAAGTTCCTGCTTTCTCACAAATTGAAGAATTTGATGTGAATGATGTCTCAGTCTCCCACTTTTGTTCATCAGCATATGTGGTATTTGTCTTGGTGTGTTAGCTGAGAGAATTGAAATTTTCTTTATTGGTTTTGGAAGATAATCTTACCAACTTGACTCTAGGAGCTCTCTCTCTAATAAACTCCGTGCTCAGCAATTTCTAGGCTTAATTTAGTAAACATAACTTTCTTCCATGGTTACAGAATGCTTTTAATACCATTCTTTTTGCTCTTTGTTAGCATCCCTGGCAGATGGGCAGTTCTGTTGCATTGGCTCTGTGTGCCCAGTGTAGTTTTTAGGAACTACTCTTTCAGAATGAGGGGAAAAACATCACAACTCAACATTATAAGAGGGGTATGAGAAATGAAGTATGTCCTTGTGGTTAAGGCACTGGATTTTATTTGTGGCTGTATCACAGACCTCCTTTGTGATCTTTGGTAGGTTATTTAATCTCTGAACCCTAGTTCCCCAACTTGCAAAATGGAGAAGCCTCTGAAATTCTAACCCTTGCACTGATTTAACTGTTTTTGATGCACTCCTCTGCTCCAGGAGATTTTGACAGTCTGTTAAAGGAAAATATGGTGTTTTTCTTTTTGTATGTATAGCACAGGAGGGACTGAGCAACTTCTGAGACATCTTGTGTTCAAAAGTTTTGTCAGCTTTTGCCCCAGTCTTGCAAGGGAAAGTCATTATAAGATAAAGGCAGGATTTAAGGTCATGGGCAGGGACTTCTGGCCAAGTGAAAGCTCCATCTCTCAACTATATCAGACACAGATTACCACTTTGAAAGGAGGCTTTAGCCTAACTTCAGAAATAGGTTAATAACTTCTTTTTAAAATACTGACACTTACACAACCAGAGTAGGATGAGTCCTTGCAAAAGTTCCTGGGTTGTGTGTCTTTTTTTTTTTTTTGCTCAGACTTTGGAATCTTGTACCAATCCCCTCTTTAGACATAAAAAGTGAATATTTGCCAGGTATACTATTAATTATACATACCCCATATCCACTGGGCTGACCTAGCACTATCTGCTGTCGAGAGAGAGCTGGGTTTGAATCTTAAGCTCACCCTCTTGCTCCATTCTCAGTGAGGGTTAGGAATATTGCAGAAGTGAGAGCACAGAGTCCAATAGACAAATGTTTTCCTGATGGGTTTAAATTTATATATTGATTAACTCAGTCCACTGCCAGACATATTGCAATAGTTTAAGGCCTGTTTTCAGGGAAATGGAACTGTTATAGATAGGAAAAAATAAGCATATGCAATTTTATCAAAATCCCCTGTAGCCTAGGCACCACTCTTAGCTGGAAGGGCCCGTGTGTTTTGAGGGGGGAAATTGGCTAGGGGGTGGCAAAATGATGGGTGTCCATTGGGCAGGGAAGGTGGGGATAAATTAAATCAGACTTCTGCAGTAACCTTAGTGTCTTTCTGACCTTTTACAGAAAAATGTTCATTCTACAAGGTTTGTGACTTACTTCTGTGAGCATGTGTTACCAAACCTCAGTTCCCTGACTAGTCCAGTGGAGGGCCTTGATATCCAGTTAGAGGTAAGCTAAGCCTGTAAGAGCTAATAAACCTCAAACATACACATCATAGTGCCTGTTCCAGAAGTGAATGTTTCTCTGCATAACTCTCTGGGATGGTAAAAACTACAGTGTGTTTTCCAGCAATGTGCTGGTCTACTCTTCTGTGGCTCTTCCAGTTAATAACGTGAGGAAAGACCATAGCACTGTACCAGCTGATGGAGCTGTGTTGAGCAGAACCTTCCTTCTAATGCCTAAGAGTAAATACAGAAAGCAAAACCCTTACCCTAATTAAGAGGAATAATGACTATAGTCATTAGTCTTATGGTGATCTCTCTCAACTCTCCAAGCTGTTGCTGTTCCTTCACATTGTCTTCCAAATAGCCCCCTCAGAGTTACTACTTTGTCAGCAATGTGCTTGTGCTGTGCAAAAAAACAAACAAAAAGTGAAAAATTTCTGCCTGAAAGATTTTACAAGCTGAAAGACAGATCCAGATAGATAAGATTCACTGAGAAGCCATGAGGGAATAACTTGAATACCTTTTTATATTCATTATTTTTATTGTGTCACTTCTTGTGGGCATCATGGAGGGAGTGTAGCTTTAGGAGGACTTAAATGCATTGAGGAAGGAGGCTTGAATGAACATCTGGCAGATTGCAGACAGGAGATTCAGACAAGCTTAGTCTGGCACTCACTGCATAATAATTGTTAAAATACATGTACAAATATTATTGTCACATGTTAATTTTCATTAGTTCTCTACAAATCTCTGCTACTTAAAGCCTGCATTAAAGGTAAAATGTCCTCACCTGGGATGAGTTGTATTTTATAGACTTTCCAAAATCATGATTGCTGTTTCTGGCAATTGAATGTTGCAATATGCTGAAGAAGCCATGTTAATGTTGCAATCCACTTTTATTTAAAATTATGCAACCATGTGATTATAACTCTTAGCTTTACCAAGAGCTGTTCTTATTTGTAGGTATTGAAACTCCTCGCTGAAATGAGTTCGTTTTGTGGTGACATGGAAAAGTTAGAATCAAACTTGAAGAAGCTTTTTGATAAATTACTGGTAAGGCAGACTTTTGCTGTGATACAATAATAAAAAATGCACTCCTCAAAGTAAGTGACCTTCAGTAGCTTATTACCCATTTATCTTTGGTCCCTTTCTGTTGTAAAGGTAGTTACCCCTGGTTACTCTTCTGTTCAAATAAGTGCAAAGATCTCTGCCCACTTTGAATCTCTCAGTAGCATTGTGGAGCTGGATGATTTCTCTACACACCATTTTTGATCTAAGTTGAAGAAAGTAGTATTGTTTGTGTTCGTATGATGATCTTAAAATCTGTCAGTGCTAGCAGTAGTGGCAGGGCTACCACAGACGCTTACTGGCTCAGAGCAGGTATAGCTGAGATGCTGATAAAAGTGTTGGTCGCTAATCTGCACTGGCCTGCAAACAAATGATAGTAACATGGAGCTAGTGCAATGAAGGAAGACTGTTAGAATTGTCAGAATAGATAAGGCCCTATGTAATGTAGCTTAAACTAGTTTTGTTGGAGTCTGTACAAGACTGCAGCAGAACCTATAGAAAAATGGTCCTCCTTGCAATCCAACAATGCACAGAGTGGTACTAATAAATTAGATGTTTGCTGAACTGGCTGTTTCCAAACACTGACTTTACAGAGGAGTTTTGTACGATCATATATTCAAGAGAAACTGTTAAATAATTAGACTGCTAACCTGCTTACATGTTTAGCTAACTGATTTGGTAATGCTGTTCATTTCCTATTTTGAAGTTTTAATTTTCATAGCCATGCCCTCTTGTGAATGTGGGTGAGATGCAAAGAGTGGAGAAAAGGGAACAGGTGAGTGAAAGTGTCTCATTTATCTGTTCTGCTTGGTGTTCATCAGGAGTACATGCCACTCCCTCCAGAGGAAGCAGAGAATGGGGAAAATGCTGGCAGTGAAGAGCCCAAGTTGCAGTTCAGCTATGTGGAGTGTTTGTTGTATAGCTTTCATCAGCTGGGGCGAAAGCTTCCAGACTTCCTCACATCCAAGCTCAATGCAGAGAAATTGAAAGACTTCAAAATCAGGTAATGTACGAGAGACTGGAATGATCACTTAGCTGCAAACCTAGCTGGAATGGGCATATTGGAAATGTCAATGTAGAATATTATTGATCCTTCCTCTGCTGAATTGTTTGGCTGCAGGAGAAGAATAAATCAGATTAGTAAGTAAAATAATGAACTGGTTGAAAAATATA
This sequence comes from Gopherus flavomarginatus, assembly GCF_025201925.1. Classification (NCBI taxonomy): domain Eukaryota; kingdom Metazoa; phylum Chordata; order Testudines; family Testudinidae; genus Gopherus; species Gopherus flavomarginatus. The sequence continues at coordinate 83,118,147 of NC_066621.1, forward strand.
TTCAGCATTTATTTAAAAATTAAAAAAACCTCTTGTCCTATCACGGTTTTCCTTTTGCTTGTGGTTTTATTTTACAGGAATGTGTGAAGTTTTGTGCTTGGCTTGGTTGGGGTTCATTAAATACTTAAACTCTTTTTTCTGTTAGGCTACAGTATTTTGCCCGAGGGTTGCAGGTTTATATACGGCAGCTTCGTCTGGCACTTCAAGGAAAAACAGGTGAAGCCTTAAAAACAGAAGAGGTATGTATTCCCCAGGAACAGTTCTCTTATCGATTCTACAGAAATAGCTATTGCAAACCATTATAAATGCCATCCTTTTTTGGTTAGATGACTAACTGAATGATATTGGGAAATGACTATCACTATGCTGCTTAAGCTTACTAAATGACTGTAGATTGACACTGCCTTTCAGGCAAATACTATCAATACAGCTGATAGCAAGTATTTTAGAGGCGAGAAAGCTCTTGTAGTTTGAATAAACTTTGTTTTGTGGTCTGGAAAGTGAAAAATGTTTTCTGGATTTAGTAAGTGCTAGATGACAGCATGTATGAATGCACCATTCTCTTACCTCTACAGACCCAGGTTCAATTCTCATGTGCAAATGAGTTTCAACTCAAATTTGTTATTAGTATTTGTCAGTACTACACAAGTACTAAATTAGGTGCCATTGGCCATGTCCAGGTTTGGAGTACCAACTGCGTTGCAGGTCAGTAGTCAAGGAGGGTGAAAGAGCTGTGTGACTGCACAGGGCCGCAGTGCCGAAGGGTGCTGGAAATCAGGACTGGGGTGCACTGTTTAGCAGGGAGTGCAGCAGATTGGGACTGAGGCTCATAACAGAGCTGTACAGTGGCCAAGCACTAGGACAGTGAGGGCAACAGATAAGATTGAATTGGTTTAGCAGAGCTGCGGCGGGAAGCTGGCATAGTACACCATTGTACTGTTGCTTGTCTCTAACCAGTGCCGTCAGTCACTTTCAGGAGCATTAGCCTTAATTTTTTTTTTTTTTTTTTTTTTAAATAAAGGCAGTTTGCCAACACTTTATACCAGAAAGCAATGTTCAGTGTCCTGGGCTTGTTAATGTGACAGTCTTGTAGTTCTCTAAGCAGTTAAGTTTCCCATCTATTGCAGTACCAATCATGGATTTCAGAAGCAATGTTACTCCACATACAACAAACCAGTGGTGCTAGCTTCCTAAGTCAGTATCTGATTATTCAGTAGTTTTGCCTGATCCTGGCCAGTCTTCCTTGCCTATTGAAACAAGACAGTGACGGAGAGTTTTCTGCAAAAGGTTTTTGCTGGGCTGCTACTGTTGAACATCCCTTAGTTCTTGCATTTGCTTCAGTTACGCTCTCTTGACTGGGTTTGTATTGCAAGCCTGAATGGGTGGCAGATAGATACATGGAGTGGTTGCATGACTGGTAGTGTAATCTATCCAGATGACATTTCTGGAGATGAGGGACAGTTCTAAGTCACAACCACATGCAGCTAGATGCAGCAGATCACAGTTGAGCTTTGGTTTTCAGATTATAGTAGTGTTTTGTTCACCCACAGATTGTCTGTTTGGCCTAGTTACACACCATACATCTCGTTTTGAATGAGATTGCTAAATGTATTGAACAAAGAATGGAAGGGAATTGGAGATCCTGGAATTCTGTAGCCAATTGAATTTCATTAAATGCAAAATTACTGAGAATTAAAAATTGTAACAGTTAAGTCATTTATAGAAATGTGCCATAGATCTCTCATCAAGGCCATAGAAACTTATTAGGAAGTGTGCAGTAAAATTCCAGTACTTCTGTCTTCACTAAATGCATCTGATGTAATCTCAAATTACTAAAATAGCTGGAATTAAAATTGCTGTATTTTTCCTGTTTTGCAGAACAAAATTAAAGTGGTTGCCTTGAAAATAACTAATAACATCAATGTTTTAATCAAGGTAAGCCTTAAATCTTCTGTTATGTCTAAGTATGGAACAGGTCTGTAATAGAAGGATCTCTAAAAAGGAAGGCTCAGGAACAGAGAGCTATTGAGAAATTTCCCAGATGGGGATCAAATTTTATTGTCAAGACACTGCACTGTCATCTCTACCATGGAATAAATCAAATTCAGCATTGGCACTACGTTAAACTTCTTCCCTTAAGTTTTTGTTAATTTCCTGGTCTGAGGAGATGAGTGCTCCCCTGCTGTCATGCAAGTACATTTCCTTTGTGAACTCTCTGGAGCTACATGTTAGCAACTAACAATGGAAATTATTAAACAAAAAACTTATTGAATTGAAAGTAACAGTGACTGGGTGACTGAAATCCATTTCAGTACTCTACCTGCTCACGGTATAAAGTTTGTGGCATTATTATCATGACATCCAGCCACCTTGAATTGGGTGGATTATCCTGCTGAGGAGCTGGAATTTTAAGTGTTGCAGCCCTTTGTTTGTTTGTAGGCCAGTATATTGATGTTTCAGTATCATGAGGGGAAGATTTACTTTAAAAAACACTATAATGGGTCAGTTGTCCTTTGCAGTGTCATTTTGATCAGAAATTTGGGCCAATTGTACTATAACAATGATGTTCAGTTTAGGATTTACTTGCTGTGTCTGATTTCAGCAGGTTTGATGGAGTTTACAGTATATTTAAGCATAAAAGCAAGTTAAGGATTAAGCAAGTCTTGCCTCGTAACATTCCATTCCTTGGTATCTATACTTTGAAATATATCCCTGAAATGTTGACTTGAGGTTTAATGTAATGTTTTCAAAGCAAATTGTTTTGATTATACTTTTCCTTCAAAGTTCCTACCATGGCACTCAACTGAGAGTGCCAATTCAGGATCAGTTGCTCAAACAGGGCAGTTACAGCCCAAGGTGGGGTTTTTCCACCTCTAAGGCAAACCAAACCAGCCAGACAAAAATGACTTCGGTTTCACCCCACTGGCTAACCACAAGTCACACAAGCAATTTCCTTAGACACTCCAGTCTCCCAGTATCACCACCAGTGCCACTCGTCCTGAGGATGAATGGTTATGAAAACCAACACCCCAATAAAAGAAAATGGTTCTCTTGATCCCAAAGAATCAAGCCCCAGACCCAGGTCAATATCCACATCAGATCTTACTCACAAATCACGCTGTTGCCAATCCTTTAGAATCTAAAATCTAAAGGTTTATTCATAAAGGGAAAAAGGTAGAGCTGAGAGCTAGAATTGGTTAAATGGAATCAATTACATACAGTAATGGCAAAGTTCTTAGTTCAGGCTTGTAGCAGTGATGGAGTAAACTGCAGGTTCAAATCAAGTCTCTGGAGTACATCCCCAGCTGGGATGGGTCATCAGTCCCTTGTGTAGAGCTTCAGCTTGTAGCAAAGTCCTTCCAGAGGTAAGAAGCAGGATTGAAGACAAGATGGAGATGAGGCATCAGCCTTATATAGGCTCTTCCAGGTGTAAGAACACTTCTTTGTTCTTACTGTGGAAAATTACAGCAAAATGGAGTCTGCAGTCACATGGGCAAGTTCCTGCACACCCTGCTGAGTTACAGGGCATATCTGCCTCCTCTCAGTGGGTCCTTAATGGGCCATCAAGCAGGCTAGGCAGAGCTAACACTCACTTGTCTGGGATTTTCCCCAGAAATACAGCACAAATTTGAAATACAGACAGTATACAGCCAATGCTCATAACTTCAACTACAAAATGATACAAACAGCATAATCATAACCAGCAACCTATAACCTGGTCTTAGACACCTTGTATGATCCCCTTTACATAAGATTTGGTGCCACTACAGGACCTTGGTTGCAAACCATGTTCTATATAGTCCCAGTTTATATCAATAACATCACAGGAACTCTAGTGTGAGCCAATTCTTGCTCATTCTCATGCTGCTGCTTTGCACCGTGGTGGGGATAGCAGAGATCCAAACAGGAGCCATTGTAATTCATTGTAGTAATGTACAGTACACATGTTAATGTATTGTGCAGAATCATAGCATGAGATACTTCTGTTAATACAAAATTAGAATTTCATATTAGAGTGCATGGAATAAAGTGGCTGAACTTTTTAAGTGGTTCATCCGGGTAATTCTTGTTGCTGGATCCTAGGACTTAAGTCATCTTTGGTTTTAAAGAGCTTGTTTGAAGGAGGTGAGGGAAATAGGGAAGTATGATTAATACAGACTCATAATATAGGTAATATTATGTAGTGTTATTGGCGTGGACTTCATTTTATGGTAAAATGTCCACAATTTTGTTTCTTTAGGACCTTTTTCACATCCCCCCTTCTTACAAAAGCACAGTTACGCTGTCCTGGAAACCTGTACAAAAGGCTGACGCAGGGTAAGAGTTACCAGGAAACTTGCTTAATGTGATGTTATTACATACATATATCGTGGAATCTTTATTTTGTGATGTTCAATAACATGTCAGTGTGTGTTGGTCAGCAGGATCTATAAAACAAAGATTTGCATGCAAAAAGCTTAGATAGAATTAAGGTTACAACTGCATAATAGTACCTTGCAGTCATTGTGCATAAGTGATAGTCTCAGGATCCAGTTTGCCACACTATGAGCCACATAGCAGCTCTAGTTGTTGGCGAATGGTATAAGGTGTCAAGACTTGCTGGGATGATACAGTAGATAATTTAATCAAAATGAGGATCCGTCTTTTAGGAAGGCTCTACAATACCATTTTCCATTAACTGCTCTGCTGGCTTATAAACACTAATCAGTGGGGCTGAGCATACTGTGTCTGTACTTATTACCTCGGGGATAGTGCAGCATCTTTCAAAGACCTCTTTATATTTTCTTGCCTTTGTAGTCAAAAAAGAACTAGTGAAGATACAACCTCAAGTTCACCACCGAAGAAGGCTCCAGCAGGACCGAAAAGAGATGCCAGGCAAATATACAACCCACCCAGTGGGAAATACAGTAGCAACCTGGGCAGCTTTTCTTATGGTGAGTTGGAGAGTTTGGAAGAACCTTGCAGTGTGAATTATACCCCTCTGGGAAGGATGTCAGTTAAGCAAGTTCCTTTCCAGATCCTCAGACGATCCAGAATTTGCTGTCATGATTTTTCCATGTAATAGTATCTATCTATCTATCTATATCTATATATATAGATATAGATAGATATATATTAATATTAATCACTGGTCTAGTAATAGGATAAGTTTACCAGCCTAATAACTAAGCAACTTTGCAGCATAATTTTAGCAGCCACTGGCCTCTTGCAGATCTGGGGATTAAATTGTTTTAAAGCTAAAATTCCACATTATATTATTATTTAAAATAATGTTCTGTTATCTCCAATATTGTAATTTTTGTCATCACCAATTTTAGACATGATAGGCAGACCTTTAGGGCTACAGGCTGTTTTAACTTTTAATATCATTTTAAAAATTATAGCTGGTAATGATTCTATTAATCTAATTTGTCCCTGTGTTAGTGCAGGATCCGCTCAGGATGGTAAACTTTGAGTTCCTCATTCAAATATGTCTAATTTTAAATATCCAAAGTTCTGTCCTTCCCTTTGTAAAGTTAAGCTTAATGTAATTTTAAAGGCTCAATATTAATAACTATTACAAAGGGAGGTAAAAATAGTAGGGGTCTAAAACATTTTGATGTATTAAGGTTTCCACTGGGATCAGACTCTAGATAACGGAAGCCTGAGAAATCTTGAGAGACACTTTGGTTCTTCCAGTGAGATCAAACTTACTCTTAATGGAGCTAAATGAAAAACTGACTCCAACGTACAAACAGTTCATTTATGTCTTCTGGTTCTTCCAGTGGCGTTGGAGCCTTAAACTGAAAACATTAAGGTACCAATACAGCAAAACACTTAAGTATATACTTAATTTTAATTAGGTGATTAGTCCCATTTGAAGTCAGTGTTTGAGATATGTTATGATGGATAGGCAATAAAAACTCTTAATAAAACTGATAGAGAACCTTTCGAACCAATATACTATAGTCTTGTCAGAAGGTTTTAAGTACTGTTGCGTAGATGGGGTTAGCCCAGATAATTGTACCTAAAATAATAGAACAACTGTAACAGGCATGATATTATTGCAATTTCATTTTAAATCTGCTATTCAAATACCAGAGACCTGTATTAGATAAACGTTTGCATTTATTTTCAGAGCAGAGAGGTGGTTTCCGGGGTGGCCGAGGGAGAGGCTGGGGAGGACGAGGTAATCGCAGTCGAGGAAGAATCTACTGAACGGACCATTGCATTCTCCAGAGCCATTATGGGGTAAAACACCAGTAAAAGTGAAAGTAGTGCTCATCAAAGGATTGCCTGGAGTACTGTATCCCTTCAAGGACTGCCTTCTGCTAAAGACTGACTTAAATGTTCTTTATACCTTTGTATGTATGATCTACTTTTCTAACGGACTACAAACTTGTCCATAGTGAAACTACAACTGTATTTTTGGATGATTAGTCAGCAATTTTGAGTTATTTTAGAAGTGTCTTCAGGGTTTATTCAGAATTGGAAAACAGCATAGATGTTTTATCTGAAACTACATCTTGACAGGTTGTATATTAACCTAAAAATCAGCTATTACTCAACTAAAACTATATTGTAATTGAGTTTATATATAAAATAATGGACAGGAAAGGGATGACTACAAAGGTACACGTCCGTTAAGACTGATAGCTGCAGTAATCCTTTCCTCATCTGTAACAGTATCTTGCAATATGTGGAGAAGAGTACCATTATTAAATTACCATTTATTTACTCTTTATAACAGAATCGTTGACTATTCAGACAAATGCTGGATTATTAAAGTCTGTAACATGGAAATACACATTTTTGCTTGTAGCATGAAGCAATCATTTAACTTAAAGTTGTGGAGAATGTGATGTTTTTGTTTTTGTACAAATTACTCTTCTCCCTAAATTGTAATGCAAAAGTGGTGTTTTGCAAATGGGTTTTTAATGTTCAGTATGAATATGTATGCATACGCCCTGAAATTTCAGTAAAACAGGTTTAAAAAAAACAAACTAGAAGTACTTTAGGAGTGGGAAAAGTCAGATGCAATGATTAAGCTTCATAGATAGGAGTTGGACAGCAGCAATGGCCTGGCTCTTTCCTGTGCGTTTGAAGATTTCTGGGGTGGTTGGCACTTGAAATTTTTTTTTAAACAATACCAACTGCATTTTAAAAATACACAAATAAAATTTTATTTTGGGTACCACTGAAAAAAATCCAGCTATGTTGTTTGATTCAGGTAGAGAATTAAAGTCTCTGTACTAGTTTGTTCTTCGTGGTAACCTAAGATTTTGATTTAACAGTGGACACCCAGTACATACAACTTTATTTAAGAGCAGATAGGGCACAGAGGTTTGGTCGTTGTTTTCCCCGCCCCCCAACTTATTTTCACCACTTTTTTTTACTTTCTCCTCAGGTCATTCTTAAAAGATTGAACATTGTAAAAGGTGTGGTTATAGTAAAAAAAGAGAAGTTGTGGGGAAGGAAGAAATATTAACAAATTCTGTTGACATAAAATAGCTTAGGCTTTAGAGGGTTGAAGATTTCCCTAACTTTTATTTTCAACATTTTGATGACTGTACCCCAAACCAAATGCCTAAAAGTAATGTTTTCCTACTAGTTTCATGTGTATTTGTGAGGAATAGCTTGTGAATCTGACACAGGTGTCTTCATTAACATTCTCTGATATTTATCACTGCAATCTGAGGAATGCAGCATTTGCATTTCTGGAAATAGTGCAAGATCCTATAGAAAACTGGCCCTTTTAAAAAAAAAAAAAAAAGCCAGAACAGGAAAACTACAGAAGCTGTCTCCAAACTTGATTTTTGTGTAGCTTTGGAACAGTGATGGTAAACTTTGGACATTCCATAAGCACTTGAGTTGAACTTATTTTACTGATTACAAGACACTTGCTAAATTCAGATGTTCAGTAAGAAACTGAGCAATTAAACCTCAGCTTTCATTTTGAAAATAGGCACGGGATCAATGTTATATTTCCAGGTGAAAATTCAGCATGTTGCACATAGGGCAATAATTTGTATTATTTGAAGATTTCTTAATTATTTTCAAAGCCTATTTGTAAGCACATTTATATTCTAATCACTGGATGCAAACAGCTTCTTTGCTCAATGAAGTTTGAATGAGAACTTCTGAGACATCTTTTTTCAGAGACGGTGTGCAGCGTCAGCAAAGTTCTTGCTGCCTCAGAAATAGCTAGTTTCCCCCCTCCTTTCATTCTCAATTTCTGATTCAGTGAATTCTTTTGGAGACACCTGTTCACCACCTTGTTCAACTGTAAACGTTCCCTTATGCTTTTGGAATAAATTCATTTTGTAATTTTGTTTGAGTGGCTTACTGTTTCATGATTACTGTAGTTTTAAACAAGTTTCATACTTTAAGACCATTTTGTGATGGCTCGCTAATGGGACATTACAGTATCTTACAACTTTCTAATGGCTTTCATTCCGATAGGATCTCCTTGATTATTTCACAAATATATAGAATTAATAGTTTAATCTACAGATTAGAAGCAGCCACCATTAAGACAATGTTATAGCTATTTAACTCTCTAAATCAACACTACAAGCAAAGTTTCAGATAGGAAATGAAAGTACACCTCTAATAGAAATAGCATGAGTTTAGGTCAGTTGAATGCAATGACCAAGTAAACCTAGATAGTCACCAACTGGTGTTTAGCCAACCTGTTCTTAAAAACCTCCAATTATGGGGGTTCTACAGTCTCCCTTGGAATCTTATTCCAGAGCTTAACTACCCTTATAGTTAGAAAGTTTTTCCTAATATATAGCCTAAATCTCCCTCGCTGCAGATTAAACCCATTATTTCTTGTCCTACCTTCAGTGAACATGGAGGACAATTGATCACCATCCTCTTTATAACAGCCCTTAGCATGTTTGAAGATTTATTGGGTTCCCACTGTCCTCTTTTTATCAAGACTAAACACACCTAGTTTTTTTTTTTAACCTTTCCTCCTAGATCAGATTTTCTAAAGCTATCATTTCTGTTGATGTCCTATGGACTCTAATTTGTCCATATCTTTCCTAAAATACAGCATCCAGAATTTGACACAGTATTCCAGCTGAGGCCTTCCTAGTGTCAGGCAGAGTGGGACAATTATCTCCTATCTCTTACTGACAAAACTCCTGTTAATACACCCCAGAATATTAGCCTTGTTTGCATCTGCATTATGACTCATTCAATTTGTGATCCACTATAATATCCAGATCCTCTTCAGCAGTATTAGCATCTAGCTAGTTATTCCTCATGTAGTTATGCATTAGATTTTTTCATTCTTAAGTCAAGTTGTTTGCAGTTACCTTTATTTATGTGGGATGCCAGTATGAACATATCTTGCTTGGGAAAAGTAGTGTTTAACATTGTAGACCCAAACTCCCATTGGCAGTGACTAGATTCATTAGCAGCTAGAGGCTATTGAAATGATCTCTGTGAAATGAGTTTACTTTCTACTCTCTGTCTTATTTTAATTGTTGGAATTTGCTAGGCCTGAAAATCCTATCAAGTAGTCAGACTTCCAGGAAGCATGTCTCCACTTTAGAAGAATTTTAAGCCAATATGTTGATTTGGACTTAGCCTCTGTGAGCACATTCATATGGCCTCCAAGCTATGTACCTATGGCTGATGTTTCTTTCTTAAAAAGAAAACTACCTTAAATTGATTCAGATTAAAACAACCTGTCTGTTCAGCAACACAGGCTTGCTGAGACATCATTGCTGTGTTTTGTTGTTTTCTTTGGTTTCCAGATGCCTGTAGGGTCAAATTTAAGGTTTCAGACAACCTCAGGCTACTGTCCTACTGTTCAAAAGTCTAAATCAAACAGAAGTACCTTCAGAGCAAGGAAGTATGTCAAGTTTCCTGCATTCCAGAAAAGTTCAGTAAAGAAATCATGGGGAAGGTTCGATGACATTGGGTACTGCTGCCAGTCGGCCACACAATACCTTCAGAAAGTGCACTGTTGAGCATGGCATGGCTTGGAATGCTTGAATGTGTTCTGTTACTACTGTGATGAGAGGTAGGGAGTGGGAGAGATTTTCACATAGTTCAAAGGCAAAGTTCAGTTTCCTTCCGAGAAGACCAGCAATGGTTTAATGTTTCCATTCAACCCAGCAAAGGCGGTGTAGCAATTTGTACAACCTTTGGTTTGATTCTAATAGGAAAAATATAGTTTGCAGGCTCCAAGCAGATGCTAGTTTCACCAGGCCTACTGCAGTCACCATTCATAAGGCTTCAATGCTTTGACTGTACGCAGTATCCTAGTAATAAAATCAAATAGAATTGTCTCATTACAATAATTATGGCATTGTAATGCCTTAAATCTCTAGGTCACTTTGCTCAGGTAATGAAGAAGGAAAAAGTGCTCTGTAAATGACTGCCTCTACAATGACATGTAAACACCATCAAATCCACAGCTAGTAGTGCAACTGCATATTTAAGAGCTTTTCAATATCATTCCACATACCTTTAAGTTGGTGATCTTAGGGGAAGCACTGACCTTAATGCCCTGTAGTACTAAAGTAGCAGAACTTGGTTTTCCACAATTAAGAAACAAGCCTTCAAATGTGTAACGGAGCACATTCTGGAATCTGATGCCACTGTTAGTGAAACAGCATAATGCAGATGCTTCCATATCCATCAGGCTATTTCTGAGTTTGAAGATGGAGGACAGAATATAGTTGTGGACACATTCAGATTGAGTATTCAGCTGCAAGAGTAGGTAGCTCTAGCTAAGTATTAGACTAGGGCAGGGGTTCTCAAACTGGGAGTTGGGACCCCTCGGGGTCATGAGGTTATTACATGGAGGGTCATGAGCTGTCAGCCTCACCCCAAACCCCACTTGCCTCCAGCATTTATAATGGTGTTAAATATATAAAACTGTGTTTTTAATTTACAAGGGAGGGGGTCACACTCAAGGCTTGCTATGTGAAGGAGTCACCAGTAGAAAAGTTTGAGAATCACTGGACTACGGCTATTCTGCATATGGAGATCTGGATTCCTAGCCAGGAGGACATTATCCATAACTATGAAGGTAATAGTAGCAATTCCTTATCTAAGGTTCTCTTCAGTGCTTCTTTTAAAGCAGGAATTGAATTTTTCAGTGTTATAGGAAATTAAGCTTAATTTTCTGAAGATTTTTAAGATAATTTGTTAAATTTGAGTTAATTGGTCTTAATTTTAAGAAACAATCACTTCAGACTCCAGTGGAAGTTTTTGAGCCTTCTAAGCTAACAAACACAGTAGCTTGTTACTAACCCTTCAAACCTACCCTGTCATTAACTCCTTGAAAAAGTTGAAACTAGTACAACCAACACAAACCACATGTTGCAACTTTCATTTTGCCTTGTGGGAGCGAATTTGGGGAAAGAAGATTCTGAAATTCTGGTATCCCTGTGAGACCTGAGTCAAAGTTGTGGTGTGTGTAGCATTTGGTGGATCTGCTGTTAGTGAAGTCTGTGCCTATGCATGGAGGAATGTGAAGAGTACATACTGTTAGATGACTGAACTTTTCATTTATTTTGTGGTTTTGTTATATGTTATTTGATATACAATGTAGTGCTTTTGTATATGCATATAATTTAAGGAATTAGAATTATTGTATTTTAAATAAATTATGATATAGCTTCCATCTCTGACTTAGTAGTAGAAGTGTCATTAATTTACATTAAAGTGAAGACAAAACTAGACATAAGACTGTTGCATTAAAAAAAATGATAAATACAAATGATAAATCCCTGGCCCAACAGTCCAAAACAGAACAAGCAGGATGCAGAAAAATTCCTTTACAAAATCACAACATTTAATCTTAATGTATGTGACAGAATGGAACCACAACTCCAAAACTTGGGACAACCAATTTATCTTCTTAGATGACTAAATCTGAAGCCTTACACCTTGCCTGTTTGAAATGGGTAACTGTACGGATTCAAGGTGCAGTTTGCACAGATGGACTAGATCTATGATAAAGTTTGCGTCAGTGTAGTTATGCCAGATGCTAAAAAACAAAACAAAACATTGAAGACAAGACTTTAGCTTCCTGTCCACAAGTGGTCGCGAAATGTTTGCAACTTAGCCATGGACCTCAAAGCCTATTTATTGTAAGAATGGCCCAAGTCACCTGAGGGACCATTTCAGCCTATATTCCATGTATATGATGGAGCTATCATTCTCAATGGTGAGTGTTCTCAAAACACAGAGTTTTGACATAGACTGGCCCACAAATCTGCAACTCACTTCTGGAGGAAATCAGGATGAACACTTCAATCTACTCCTCACAATAACTCCTCCGCCAAAAAAAAAAAAGTCCAGTTTCTCCTGATAGAACACAGTGGTGAGAGGTACTAACGAAGAATAATTGAGTCTGTAATCGAAGGCTCTAGTCAATGTCAGTTTGAAAATGACCTTCCAAATGTGAAGTAAAAGTATAAGCCTACACAGGGATGTCTGTCTGAACCTGCAGACAACTCTAGCACCTCAAGCTTCTCAGAGTCCCAAGCTACAGCAGAGTGAAAACTGATCAAATAGAAAAGCAGCAGGTTCACTTCATTCTGTTTTCATTTGTGTAAGTTTTGCACAGCTGCCATAGAAACCACTGGAACTATTCACTAGAGCTGAAAACTTAAAATGGGAGGCTAGGGGAAGATTCTCTTCTACTCTGCAGAAGTCAGGAGATAGAAGAAGGGGAGAAAACGCTGCTTCACCTTCCTAGCAGCCAGAGGTGTTTTGAAGTAGACACTTCAAATTTATTAGCAGATGGCTAGCCAGAGCCTGCAAAAGATGGGAACCCCAAAGCAGATTCCAGGAACAGCACCTTGGCAGGAATCCCAGTGGTTGGGTGTGAGGAAGAAAGAGGCTTGACTTTTCAACTCTGTGTTGCTCCTAGACAGTAGCACCATCATTTTAGTTTAATTCTTCGGCTATTAGGAGTCAAGTACCTTTTTAAGCCCTTAATATGGTGGGGGAGTGTACAGGCTGAAGGAGTGAAAGTAAGAGCTGGGCAGAATAAACTAGAATGAAGACGTAAGGAATGGAAAGAGGTTGTGGACAACAGAAAAGAGCATGCAGGGGAGGAGGCAGCAGGCAGTGAAGAGGGAAGAAAAATTCACTGCATTAGGTCTGGGGTTGGCTTTTGGATACATGGGTGGGTCCATTTCTCCAACTTTGAGCACAGCAACAGTTGTCTGCACTAGGCCTGGGCCCCAACCATTCAGCCCTCAGGTCAGGGTTCAGGTAAGGGTCAGTATGGAGAAAGAAAATTAGCAGTACTCTACCAAATTCTACCTACTTAAGACAACAAATGGAGATGCCATTCCCACTAGATTGGGCAGATGTTTAGAACAGGAGCATGCACGCTTTGCTGGGCATCTTGGACTTGGCTTGACTTCACCTCAGGGGAGTTCAGGTGCCCTGCTAGGCTCCTGAAGTGCTGATTCCCCTTGGTGGGTCTCTCCTAGGCACCTTCTCAACTGGAAAACAAAAAAGGGGGTGACAGCCCCCAAGCACTGTCAACTGGCACCAAAAGGAGTCGGCATTCGGAGTCGACAGCGCAGATCTCCACGTAACTGTGATCGTGCCTCACAGGCATTGAGCAGCAGCGACCTCGCTGACCAAGCTGGCCTTTAAATGACCAGCACGGGCCAGATGAGCTAGCAAGCCGCCGAGATGCGGGGGACAGGTCAGCCCCTCGGGCGACCACCACTGCAGGGGTAACGCCCGCTCCCCTTTCGGGGGTTCTCTTCAGCTCCTCTCTGTAAAGCTGGGGTTGGGGAGCACCCGCTGGCAGCGGGGAGAACTGAGCACACACACCCTGCTCCGGCAGCGGGGAGAACTGAGCACCCACCCCGGCCCAGCAGCGGGCCTCACAACGCAGGGGGCATTCGGGGCTGTTCTCCTGTTTCCAGCTCTTCACCTAGGCGAGACGAGAGGCCCAGCCCCCAAGCACAGCGGGGAGGGTGGTGGCTCTCCTGCTCCCAGCTAGGACCCAGCGGCGCGTACAGACAGGCAGTCGACAGCAGAGCGGCTCTACCCCTCCACGGCAAGGGAAGCCGCTGACGGGGGAAACACTCCCCCTGCCCTCGCTCCCACCCCAAATGGCGGAGCGGGCATTTCCGGTTCCGGGTAGTCCAGGAAGGCCGGGAACGGGGAAGATGGCGGTGGCAACAAGAGTGTGCGGGTGGGGCCGGCGTTGGCCGGTATGGGGCCGGGTGCTGGGCCTGGCTTTGCTGCTAGGTTTAGGGGCACGGCCCGGCGCCGCCACCACCCATTGGGTGGTCACCGAGGATGGCAAGATACAGCAGCAGGTAAGGGGGTCCCATAGAGACCGTCCCCTGACGAACACCCCCATAGTGCGGGGGTAGCCAGTTCTCAGCGAGACTGGAAACCGCCTCCCTGCTGTCGCCATGGAGATCTCTTAGGGATCCCCATTGGATCTGTCCCACGACACCCCCATCCAAGCTATCGTGCCACCACCCCTCCTTCCGTTCCCTTGGAGACATCGCCATGGTGACAAGTCTCCTCCCCCCCCCCATCCCACCCCGCTTGTCTTGCCGAGCGTGGCCGTTGTTGCTATGACTTTCTCCGCCGGGTGCCATAGCCCTTTCGCCCTCCTCGCAGAGCCGGTTCCCAGGGAATCTCCCTGCTGCTGCCGGGCAGGGTGGGCCTAGTTAGGTCTGTTCCCTGCAAGGTGCCCAGGGCAGGAACCCCTGTTAGGCACCTCTCTCCTCCCCCCACCTTCATTTGCCAAGTGATGGAACCTAGTCTCTGCCATTTTCCTGTCTGGTGTCCCAGAGAAAATGCTGAAAGGGTCAGGACGAGCAGATGTATAGGGTTCATTTTGTAGATGGAGGCATGTTGATGTCACGTGGTACTTTCTCCAGAGGAAACTCCCTGATGGTTGTTGCACAGGGTACGGATATGTCTTTCTGCTTCTTGAGTTGGGTAATACTTGTTCTGGGTGGTGATACCTAGGCTGAACTCAATGTGTTGGTACAAATCCAGGCTGATCTGAGAGTTCATCTCACTAACTAGCTCATAGTCATAACTGCTTAGTTAGTTCTTCTGATTTAGTGCCTGTTGGCTGTTTCAAGTAGCACCAGAGTTTCTAGGGATTGATTAGAAACTCTATAATATTTACCAATGAAGTGCTGACAACCCAGCAGGCCCTCAGTGGCTATTGAGGTTATTAATCGGTAGAGCTAAGTACTTGGGGAAGTTGAATGTAAGTTCAGACTAAAGCTATGTTTGAACATTCAGGTTCTGTGCCTGGGTGTAACGCACTAAGAATGTTCAAATTTATAGATGGTGACACAAGAGAGAGAGAAATCTGAGTTCTGAGTCACAACAGTGAAGTAACTTAGTTCTCCTATGCAATAAGTGCTCAGTACCCCAGTGGTGAAGCTTCAGGCAATCCTTTTGGTATTAGCAGAGCTCACTGTCCTTTATCTGGAAGACAAGGAGAGTGACTGCTGTGCCTGTTGCTTTTGTAGCTGAATCTCTTTGCTTTATTGGCGGTTAAAATCTGAAGTATGGATGAGTTTGGGATTTTCTCTCCTGATCCTCTTCCCCATTCCTATGGGCTGGTTTAGGATGAGACAGAAGCGATATTTGCACTGAAATGCAGCTAGCTGTTATATCCACCCTACAATATTTGTATCTTCTTGGTCACAGCTTTTCATTTTGATACTAAGGTTTGTGTCCCAGTTCAATCAATTACTGAAGCAAAGTAGTTTCCATTAATTTTGCTCTTTTCTTACTGATTTGTTCCCTCTGTATTGTAAAGAGAAACAATCAAAATCTACTTTACTCTAAATAGACTTTTAGCCTGAACTTCAGTTCAAAAGCCAATTCAGCATTCTGAAAGGAAAAGGAGAGGAAACCCTAGAATGGAAAAAGTCAAGGCATCTTCTCCCTTCCTCTAATTGATGAATCGGAGAAAATAGGGAAAGGTGAGTGAGACCCTTAGACATCCTGTCTTCCCCTCTCTAAGAAGGAGTTGCTTTGTGGGGGGTAGTGAAATGGGCTGTGAAATTGTATGTAGTCTGGCTATACGAAGTGTGGTGAGATGGCTCCTTCAGTAGTTTGTAACTATGATTTTTCTTCATAAGGTGGTGCAATTGTTCAGTGCATCTTTCCGAATGAGATCTAAATTCTCTGGATGATGATAGGAAGAATAGATGGGAAGTTCCAGTGTTGAGAAAGTAATGGCTTCTGTCTAGGTGTTTCTTTCTCTTCCAAGAAGACATTCAGTTTACTAAAACTCCCAGTGTTCTTAGTCAGAAGGTAATATTATCCTAGAATAATCCAGGAAAATAAATCCCTGTTTTTCTGTGTTCTAGCTGGGGGATGCCCGGCTGTTCCTATTAAACTGAAATCTACGTTGTTGTCAGTTTGAATTTCTGCAGTGCAATTGCTAATATTACTGAAGAAGCTTATGGTTATCAACTTTTCCAAATATAAAATAGCATGCCTATTTCCTCTTCAGTTTAGGTACTATGCGTTGTAAGGAGCATCACTTTTTATTTATGGTGTATCAGCTGCCCCAGGGATTCATTCAAAGTAATGAGCACTTCTTTTGTTCTCTTGTCAAGCAAACCTTGGACGTTTGCTGCAATAGCATAAAGTTCTACTAGTGAATGTGAAAATACACCCTGTCTGTTTTTACAGTCTCAGCACTGTTGGAGCAAGCCTCCTTTGCATCTGCATCTTCTTTAACACCCTTTCTAGGTCTCTGCCTCATCATCTCCCACCTCCTTTCCAATCCTGGCTGAAAATATTTTACTTCAGCAGGTTCCTTCTTAATTTTTCCCTCGCTCTGGTGGTATTTCTATTAAAGCACCTTGCAGTATAGTTGGTATAAAAAAGGGTCCAAAGTTCTATTTCCTGAAGATTACTTTCATTTAATTATTTTTATTTATTTATATATATGTATGTATCTAGGTGCCATTAAGTTTGTATCTTAGCAAATACAAATGCTGTACTACACCAGAGATGACTGAGGTTGTAGTCTCATCTGTTTCTGATAACTAAGGCTTATGCAGCAAAAACTGTAGTAACCTTCAGCAAAGAACGTTTTGTAAGTTAACATATTTCCAGCATATCCTGTTGAAGGAATTCTCTAACAAGGAGAAAGTACTTATAATCTTGAGGGTTTCAGTTAATCAATTACATGATTTTGTTTGGACTTCAGGTCATTTTGTTTCATTGCAGAAAGCAACAATCTCTAACTTGTCTTGTGCTGGCATTGGCAAGGTAAATCATTTATTAAAAACTACGGACTTAGAGGACACAGGGATGACCCAGCAGCTAGTGTATGCTTTTCTGACCTCAGCTGGGTGAACATGTGATCATTGTTCACTGTGAACGTTGTCACCAAGGAACTGTTTGGCATATTGTAAATGCATTTCTAATGTGGAGCTGGAGATCTTGTATCTTTCCCATTGGAATGGTTTATTATGCAGAGTAACCTTATTACATTGATATATTTCCTATCTCTGAACTTGTTCCTTCGTCTGAACCCCAGAGGAGATGATTATAGAAATCTCATTCTAATTTACATCAAAATCCTAACTTAATAGCTGGTGTGTGGTCATTGAGTTTCCATTCTCACCTCAGCAGGTCTGCATTGAATTTTTATTTTTCATTTATTTGGGTTTTTGTAAGTTAAAAACAGAACAACTGAAGTTATTCCCCTTGCCAAGTGGATTGAAAGATAGTCTAGTTTTATTGCTGCTTCAGTAAGTGTCCTTTCTTCAAATGCCAAAATATAATCATGTAACATCTTGGCACTGTAATCAGTGAACCACAACAGACAATCCTCCAGTGCCTATGGCAACAAGGTGTCAGGGACTATTTGCCACTTCAGTGGTGGAAGCACACAAGTGGTGCCAGATGCTACATGAGACCATACTCCTTTGGTACCAGTAGATAATACATAAATTAATAAGTAGAGTGTAAAGCTAAATTCCTACCAGTGCATCTTTTTCTTTTTGTTTTAATTTTCCAAAACATTACTGGTTTTTAGTTAGGTCCACAATTCTTTCAGGTGAGTCTGTCTTGTTACCAGAGCAATTGATCATTCAATCAATTGTATAATTACTGTTACTATTCAATAAAAATTTTAATTGAGCAGGACAGGTGACTACACATTTTCAACAGGGCTGTCCTCTGGAGCTATTTTTTTTCTCTCTCTCTCCCTCTCTCAAACATTGGCAGCAGGAGCCCTTAGGCAGTCCAGCTTTGTGTCTAGTGCTTAAGTGAGGCCACATATAGTAGGCACTTGTCTGATTTTCACACTCTAGGGTATCCTGCAGTATTCTGTTGAATGATCTAATTAGTTTCTCCAAATCGCTAGTTCTTGGTTTCATTTGCTACTGCTTCACAATTTTTCACTGGTATTCTAGCCTCCCAGGTCCTACTTTAATTATGAGCCTGTGTTCTGGGCCTTGGTGCCCTCATAGCTTCCCATCTTCTGTTCACAGAAGACTCTAACCTGCATGGAGACTCCCTGTTACAGTCATGAGGCTCAGGTTTGGAGCAGGCTCAATTTTATTGCCAGTCTGAGTAAGGCCAAAGTAAATAGGAAGTGGCGAACACTGGCTGGTGGCTAAGGGCTTAACCTGGTGGTAATAGCACTTAGATGGTTGTCAAGGTTAGTATTTGCAAAGAAAGTATAGTTTCAATTTTATGGAAAGGAGAACTGAACTTGAGAAGATTTGACTTAATCTCCACCTGGGCTACCTCTATAGCTCTGAATAAGTATCTGGAGTGCAGGTGCATGAGGGTATGTCTATACTGCAGTCATGTGGCATGATTGTAGCTTGAGCCAACGCACATGAGTTCACTTTAATCTAGCTAGCTCAGGTTCCAGAGCAGTGAAGCCACAGCAGCTTTTGTGTCAACACAGACTAGCCCCATGTGTAATTACCCAGGGTTCCAGGCAGGCTTATAGAACATAAGCTGAAATGTGGGCTAATGCAGCTTCACTGCTCTGGGACTCAAGCAAGCTAGATTAAACCCAGCTCAGATATGTCTACTCATGTTGCAGTTGTACCCTATGATTGCAATGTAGATGTACCCAACTATGTATAGGCAAGGCTATGGTGATGGGAAGGTAATATGACACCTCTGGGTCTTACTAGGTTAGTCACTAATCCTGGATACTTAAATAAGCAACAGTGACAAGTAACAACATCCCTGACCTTCACTTTGCAGAGTGATCCACACGTTTATCTACAAATTGGACTACAGGTTACTCACTGCATTAGGAGCTGAAAATGGAGACAATATAGAAACACCAGCCTTTGCGCAAGATGTGTTCTGTGATGTAGGGATTGATCCTGGCTGGCAAACCACCAGATAGTTAATTTCTGCAACCCCCCGTTACCCCCCCTAATCATAAGACCAGGCAAGTACAGCACTACATGCCTGAGTAAAATGAAAAACATAGCACGTCACGCTTGCAAGCAGCGGGTGAGAAGCAGGGAAATAAGGGAGATCCTCCGCCAGTAAAAAACAAGTAAACAAGGCTGTAATTCATGCTGATTCATGCTGACAATGTAACCAGAAAGAATAAAAGGGCTGCCACGCCGGCTAACGGGGCGCCTTCCTGAGCAAACAAGCTGTCTGTGTCTGGTTCCTTCCTGCACTGTACCCTTGTAAGTAGGGCCCTACCAAATTCACGGCCATGAAAAACACATCACAGATCGTGAAATCTGACCACCTCCTGTGAAATCTGGTCTTTTGTGTGCTTTTACCTTATACTGTGCCAATTTCATGGAGGAGACCAGCATTTCTCAAATTGCGGGTCCTGAATCAAAAAGAAGTTGCAGAGGGGTCGCAATGTTGCCACTCTTACTTCTGCACTCCCTTCAGAGTGGGGTGGCCAGAGAGCAGCAGCTGTTGGCTGAGTGCACAGCTCTGAAGACAGTTGCGCTACTGCTGGCGGGGCGAAGTAAAGGTGGCAAAACCATACTATGCCACTCTTCTTCACTGCTGCCTTTAGAGCTGAGCAGCCAGAGAGCGACAGCTGCTGACTGAGGGCTCAGCTCTGCAGGCAGCCGTGCCGAAGTGGGAGTGGCCATACCATACCATGCCATCCTTACTTTTGCACTGCTGCTGGTGGTGGCTCTGCCTTCAGAGCTGGGCTGCTGGCCAACAGCCGCCGCTCTCCAGCTGCCCAACTCTGAAGGCAGTGCCACCACCAGCAACAGTGCAGAAGTAGGATAGCAATACTGCAGCCCCCCTACAATAACCTTGCAGCCCCTTCTCCCAAGTCCTTTTTGGGTCAGAACCCCTACAATTACAACACCATGAATTTTCCAATTTAAATAGCTGAAATAATGAAATTTGCAATTTTTTAAAATCCTGTGAAATTGACCAAAATAGACCCTGAATTTGGTAGGTGCCTACTTATAAGGGAGGGGGAGAATACTGAGAACATATCATGCTTGTGTATTACACTCTCCACTGGCTCCTGTTGACGTGTACTGACTTTATTTCAAGGCCCTCAACATCAGAAATCACTTCTCTATTCACAACCCTGTGAGACAGCTGTGCCCTCCTCTCTCCCTTCCCCTTTCTCCCCTAAGGACAAGGCAGTTAACAGTGCCTTGAATGAAGCTTGGATGACGAGATGAGCCCAAACCTAAAAATTTTCAGTACATCAGAGAGATCTCGTCTGTACTACTCTGGTAAACTAGTGTAGTTGTCTAAGAGGCTAGGAACTACTGTGTCAGTTTATAGTAAAAATCTCCAAATGATGTAGCTTACTAATTCCCTACAATGTGTGTAGGGATCTCTATTGTCTCAGTAATGACAAAGCCAGAGTTTCAGCTGTTGCACTAGTTGCTATTTTCAGGTTAAATTTATGATCCTATAGAGTAGTTAATATTCATTCCTTTGATAGGTTTGCATCCACCCTGAAATGCTATTTCTCGCAAATCTACTAATACAGCAAATCATCTCTTTTTAATAATATTAGGAGCACATGTGCGGAGTGGATATAAATCTGTTTATCACAAATTTTGTTGTAAAGTTCAGACCAATATATAATTGACTTTTTACTGCACTTATGGCTGTCACTAAGGGTATGTCTGCACTACTTGCCAGATCGGCGGGTAGTGATCGATCTGTCGGGGATCGATGTATCGCGTCTCATCTAGACGCGATACATCGATCCCAGAACGCGCTCCCCATCTACTCCGAAACTCCGCCAGGGCGAGAGGCGGAAGCGGAGTCGACGGAGGAGCAGCGGCCGTCGATCCTGCACCACAAGGACGCGAAGTAAGTCAATCTAAGTCGATTTAAGATGCGTCAACTTCAGCTACGCTATTCTCGTAGCTGAAATTGCGTATCTTAGATTGATTCCCTCCCCCCACCTCCTTCGTAGACCAGTCCTTAGACTCACCCGATCAGTGGCAAAACTAATACTATACACTTCATCTGTTGCAAAGCAGGAAAATTGAAAGAGGACCAACACAAATGATGCAAACAAAATGCAATGCTATCAGGATTTATTTGCCTAACTCATTTACGCCTCATTTATGGATGGAGAGAAACAGCTTTACCAAACTCTTGTGACAGGGTGGTTTGTCTCTTTAAAGGACAGCCAGCCTGTGTAAGAATAGGTGTTTGGGCCTAATAGAAGGCATTATCAGATGATTGCCTGGTGAGGCCCTCATTTCTGTGAAGGTTGAGAGAGCTGAGTTTGAGGGGGAAGGCTATGGGAAGCAATCTTGCTCCTGTGTCAGGGCCTGGAGCAGGGTGACTTCCAGGCATATGGCTTATAGAAGAACTGGGGAAGAGTTGACAGGAGTATGAAGGAGTTCCCCGGGTCAGGGGAAAGGTAGCTGTTAGATTTATGTTGAACTGCTTGATTTGGAGGTTTGCTTAAAGGTTGATGGTGCAATCAATAAAACAGTGCCCTAGAGAAAGGACCTGAACAGACCCAAGGTGTAGCATTTAAACTTTCCTGGAGTGAGGAGCTTAACCAGCAGTTTATATCACAGCAATGAAATCTTAATAAAATCCCACGTAGTCCCATAATGTGTCTTCTCTCTCTTCCCCTGTTCTGTTAGGTGCAAAAAAAGAAGAGGAAAGTTAAATAACAGTTATGTAGTTGATCTGAGGTTTGGATGTAATTGTGCTACTAGTTTAAACAAGGGAGAGTCTCCACATCAGGATGATTCATGGAGGAGCTAGTTAATGCAATAGCCTGTGTGTGTGTAGCAAGGTAACTAGAAAATAGTGTATTTTTGGTCTTTCTGCCTGCCAGAGTATCTGCTGGCCTGCCCCTACTTTTCCTGGTGGTATTGACTGAGCGACATACTTGATAAACTGAAAGTGACAACTGAGCTCCTGCCTCACTTTCCTTGTAAATGCCAGTTTGCCTGGCCATCTGGCCTACTGCTTTACTGAGTTTCTTCTCCAGCTCTGCTGGGTCCATTGTGCAATTGGGGAGGAGGGCAAGTGTTTAATTTTGTGTGTGCTCCCTGAAGCACTGCAGTACAACTCCCTTTGATCGCATTTACAAGGAGACCAAGGCATTGACTAGCACATCCAGCATGAAGAGGACAATCAAAACACCAAATGTAAGTTTAGGTCAGAGTAGCATCTTAGCCTTGAGGGAAGGACATACAACACACATACAATACAACTTAATTTTAAAAAGCAGCTATATTTGAGATCAGGTTATCCTTGGCCAAGCTATCTTTAACTTTTCTCTTAGCCTGCTTAATGGAGAACTTTAATGGGATGTCAGGCCCTTTCTATTTAAAAATTTGGAAGACAGTTGCAGGTGCGTTTTGTCTTACAAGAGCATTTTTCAGGTTTGATCCTGACTATCTTTACATAAGGGTTAAGAAACCTAGCTTGATTGTTCCAGATGATGGGGAGTTTCTGAGCTATAATGCAAGTACTTGGTCAAGCATCAATTGATGTGTGCTTGCAGCTTGACAGAAAAAGTGCATAGATTTGTATATTATGAAGATCAGTGGTTAGATGTTGGATTGAAATAGTGATTATGTTGTTTGTGTGGGTCAGGTGCTGGGACCAGTCATGGAGATGCATAATTATTTTTTTGCCAAGCCAAGTGTAAAACAGGTAGCTTCTATTAGCTCCTATTCAAAAGTCAGAGTATTTGAGGCAGAGGGAACCTGAAGCAGGCTCAGAAAGGTGACAAACACAGTAACAGACAAGTTTGGAGGAAAGCTTAGTTCAAGGTGTATGAGGTGGTGGCTTTTTGCAGAAAAGGGGTAAATTTGGGCCAAATCCAGTGTGTACGCATTGGTATGAGAAAGGAGGAACACCACCTGTTCACAGTATGAAACTAAAAGGCCCTAATCCTGCAATTCGCTGCATACAGGCATAGAACTGTGCCCTCCTGAAGTCCCATTGATTTCAGTAGAGCTCCGTGTAGGCACTGAAGTGGGATCTTAGGCTGCAGTGTTTTCCCATAGCTACTTTCTTTTAAGAAAGTGGGGGCATGTTAAGTGTGACAGGAGGCATAAGAATAAAATGTCATTTTTAACATATGAAATATGCAAAGATGAATAACCCTTCTTATGCTGTTACATACTAATGGTGCACCTGCTTATCCTTGTCTTAATTCGGAAGTGTGAAGATAGCATGGCAACAAAGTGCAAATTAAAACACTTATTCGGTGCTATAAAGGTGCCATAAAAGTAGTGAAGTGGAGACATAAAAGCCTCTGTCATAAGATTTGTGAGCACACTCAGAACTATGCAAGTTACACAGCTGGTTTAAACATGGTGGCAAAGATTCTTTTCCTGAAAATTGTGCTATAAAAACTCAGTCTACGACTGTAGCCTACAGCACAACTTGTCTTGCACAGTTCTCAAAACAAACCCTACCCACACTCTTTAGCAGAACTGTAGCACAATTTTTCTACCAACAACCATGTTTGAACATTGCTTGTCCCATGTGGGCAGGACCTAAATGAGCCCTTCAGTCATGCAGCTCTAGACTTTCAATGCTCAGTTTTGCAGATACCTTTGTGTGAATTATTTTGGTTTACAAGGAAAGGCATAGGCTGGTACTTCATAAACACACAGCACTTGGAGTGTGAATGGTATGTGATTGTGGGAACAAGGCCTACATGCATAAAATGGATCTCTTCCTCAGAATATTTCTAGTGCCACACATGCTGCTTTGGGTAAGGAAATATATTAGCTAATGGGAAAGAAGGGAACCATTATCAAGGGGAAAATTTGATTCAGAAACTGGGTGTTGAGACAACCACCACAGCATACAAGAGGCCACTGCTCTTTACTGCCAAGAATCTCATAGAAACATCTTGTCTTATTTCATAAGCTATAGGATTGTTACAAGATCCTTGGAATTTACCCCCATAAGACAAATAGAGGCCTGCCCATAGACTGATTACTAGAGAGGATCAGTGTGCATGCTTGCTGGCAGACACAAAGCTGATGGGTGAGAGATTGACCTAGACAGCCCTATCTTAGAATCCATTGCTTTAGCTCTATTACAGTTTATCATGAATTCGGTATATGACTTTTAATGTGGGCAATAGACTCAGCATTCCTAGAGGTTAGTAGATCAGCTAGGAAGGGCAGGGCTAAGTTGTAGAAGACCTTAGAGATGTAAATGATCAACTTGTGTTTACACTGGAAAAAGCGTTGTGAGTTTGGTGCGAGAGTAGAGAAAACGGTGAAAGGAGAGGGTCATGAGCCAGGAAGACTATTTTGGTAGCATTTTGAATGATTTGAGGAGCAAGATTGCAGCTGTTTAAATGCAAAATGTCATGGAAGATAGATTTGGAAAAGACTTCACATCACCTTCCCTTCCTCCCCCCAAATATAGGATATAATCTCCAAAGATAAGTTGGTAGTATGATTTTTCTAACTTGTAATCGTGTCTTCATAAATGTTGGGGTGTGGAATGCCATAAAACATCTGGTTGGTAATTGTTCAGTTAAGAATGCTGCTTTGTTTAATGTGATATGGCACACTTCTTCCGTGGATCTCAATGCTCTTTGCAAAGGATGGGGAAGTCCTGGTATATCTCCATTTTGCGATTAGGTAAAATGAAGTAGAGAGAGATTAATATACCATATTCAAAGAACTTTTATAGGCTGCAAAAGAGGAACACTTTGAGTATGTTGGATCCAGAGTTTCATCACAAACCTATTCTTCATAGAGATCTGCATTCAGATTCTTCAGTAGACATCAGTCCTTCGTAGCAGTTGTATTATAACATGGAGACCCCTTTGTTTGTCAGATCATGCTAGGGTAAATGCCATCTCTGACTCCTGTGAAACTGGAAGCTTTGAACATATGAAACAATTGAATATGGAACCTAAGGTGTCAAATTTAAGAGGAAAAAGTCAAAGTCTTACTCAGAAATAAATGTTCCGTTTCATGGTTTTGCTCAATTCAGGCTCTACAGCAGGGGTCGGCAACCTTTCAGAAGTGGTGTGCCGAGTCTTCATTTATTCACTCTAATTTAAGGTTTTGGGTGCCAATAATACATTTTAACTCTTTTACAAGGTCTCTTTCTATAAGTCTATAATATATAATTAAACTATTGTTGTATGTAAAATAAATAAGATTTGTAAAATGTTTAGAAGCTTCATTTAAAATAAATTAAAATGCAGAGCCCCCCGGACCGGTTTCCAGGACCCAGGCAGTGCGAGTGCCACTGAAAACACGTGCCATAGGTTGCCTACCCCTGCTCTACGTCATTCTTAAAAAAAAGGTCAACAAACATATTTGATCATATTCCTCATTATTTACACTGATGTAGAGTATTTGTAATGATTGTCATCAGAAAATGAAGCTCTACCTCTGTATGTAAACTACAGACTCCAATACTTAAGGTGAAAATGCCGGAGAGTGGGAAATGTGACATTACCAAACCTTGATGTAGTTTCCTGGCAGGTGGAAATGGCTTGAGTAAACTCAAGGATGTTACTGCTTGGTTATATTTATTTTAGGGGAGGGGGGTAATTCAAGTTCTTCTAAACAACAATCTCTTTTCATTTTAAAGGAATAATACAGTAAAATATTACAAGGTGTCATAAACAGGTAGTTAAGGGTTAATAGAACAGGAGTACTTCATGTCTCTTTTGCCTGTAAAGGGTTAACAAGTTCAGTGAGCCTGGCTGTCACCTGACTAGAGGACCAATCAGGGGACAGGATACTTTCAAATCTTGAGGGAGGGAAGTTTTTGTGTGTGCTGTTAGTTTTTGGTGTTTGTTCTCTCTGGGTTCTGAGAGCGACCAGACGTGCAACTAGGTTTCTCTCCAATCTCTCTGATACAGTCTCTTATGTGCTCAGAATAGTAAGTACTAGGTAGATAAGGCGAGTTAGGCTTATGTTTGTTTTCTTTATTTGCAAATGTGTATTTGGCTGGAAGGAGTTCAAATTTGTATTTTGCTGAAAGGATTTTAATTTGTACTTGTATACTTGGGCTGGGAGGGTATTCCCAGTGTCTATAGCTGAAAGACCCTGTAACATATTGCATCTTAAATTTACAAAGATAATTTTTACTGTTTTTTCTTTCTTTAATTAAAAGCTTTTCTTGTTTAAGAACCTGATTGTTTGTTTTTTTTATTCTGGTGTGAGATCCCAGGGGACGGGATCTGGATTCACCAGGGAAGTGGTGGGGAGAAAGGAGGGAAGCGGAGGAGAGAGGTTAATTTCTCCCTGTGTTAGGATTACTTTCTCTCTCAGGGAGAATCTGGGAGGGGGAGAGAGAAGGAGAGGGGAAGGTGAATTTTCCTCTGTTTTAAGATTCAAGGAGTTTGAATCACAGTAATCTTCCAGGGTGACCCAGGGAGGGGAAGCCTGGGAGAGGCAACGGTGAGGGAAAGGGTTTACTTTCCTTGTGTTAAGATCCAGAGGGACTGGATCTTGGGGGTCCCGGGCAAGGTTCTGGGGGGACCAGAGTGTACCAGGCGCTGGAATTCCTGGTTGGTGGCAGCGCTACAAGTACTGAGCTGGTAATTGAGCTTAGAGGAATTCATGCTGGTACCCCATCTTTTGGACGCTAAGGTTCAGAGTGGGGGATTATACCATGACACAAGGCTTGGATACTATGCTGGGCGCTAGAATAAACTTTAAAATAGATTGCGACCAGTATGACACTGATTCATTTGCTCACATTCAAATGTCTGCAAATGAGGTAAAGGTCCTAAGGACCGCCACTTCATTCACTATGTAATACTGGCTTGTGTGCTGAATGAGGAGGGCTCAGTGGGGGAGAATCAATATGTGATCATGTAACTAAAGATTGTCGCAGTTGAAGTTGATGTTGTAACCCTAACAATATTCTTAACGTTTCTTGCTATGGAATTTTCTAGGCCTTTTCTATTCTATAATGGACCCTCTCTTGCACTCCCCCTCCCATCCACCCTCCATGGATAATCATCAAGGTTTAAACCTGGAACCTTCTGTCATAAACAGATAGCTAAGGGTTAATGTCTCTTACACCTGGAAAGAAGTACCTGAAACACCTGACCAGAGGACCAATCAGGAAACCAGACTTTTTCAGATCTGGGTGGAGGGAAGTTTGTGTGTGAGTCCTTTGTTCTTGGGTCTTCTGCCTATCTCCCTCTCGGCTATGGGAAGGATTCTTCTATTTCCTGCTTTCTAATCTTCTGTTTCCAAGTTGTGAGTACAAAGATAGGTTTGTTTTTTTGTATTTACATGTATGTAGTTGCTGGAGTGTTTTGAATTGTATTCTTTTTGAATAAGGCTGTTTATTCATATTTCTTTTAAGCAATTGACCCTGTATTTGTCACCTTGATACAGAGAGACCATTTTTATGTATTTTTCTTTCTTTTTATATAAAGCTTTCTTTTTAAGACCTGTTGGAGTTTTTCTTTAGTGGGGAACTCCAGGGAATTGAGTCTGTGCTCACCAGGGAATTGGTGGGAGGAAGAAGTCAGGGGGAAATCTGTGTGTGTTAGATTTACTAGCCTGACTTTGCATTCCCTCTGGGTGAGAGGGGAAGAGAGATTAGCTCTCGGTACTTCTGTTTTCCAAGGCTGGGAATGGGGAGGGTGGAATCCCTCTATTTAGATTCACGGAGCTTGCTTCTGTGTGTGTCTCCAGGAACACCTGGAGGAGGGGAAGGGAAAAGGTTTATTTCCCTTTGTTGTGAGACTCAAGGGATTTGGGTCTTGGGGTCCCCAGGGAAGGTTTGGGGGGACCAGAGTGCCCCAAAACACTCTAATTTTTTGGGTGGTGGCAGCTTTACCAGGTCCAAGCTGGTAACTAAGCTTGGAGGTTTTCATGCTAACCCCCATATTTTGGACGCTAAGGTCCAAATCTGGGACTAGGTTATGACACCTTCAAATCCACAGTGCAGGCTTAATTCATTTGTGGTAAAGGAGCAGATGCTAGCTGGCACTGGTAATAGGTGTGATAGGTTGTCACCCCGGGATGCAGTCTGGGAGCTGTGAGAACTGTTGTAACCCTCTAACGACCCGGCTGGGCTGGCCCAGCTCACACTTCTTTGTGGACATTTACACTCAGCTTCACCAGGCCCTGTTGTCATCCAACACGACAGCAGGTGGCGCCACCCACCCAAACTGAGCTATCTGAGTGCAAACAGCAGACATCAGAAAATTTCCCAGCTCTCCAGGTATGCACCCCCTACTGGAGGATAAACCCAGAATTATACCATCTTGCACTGCACAGGAATCTGTACCATGTAAGCTCATAAATAGTTCACTCTTCCCTCGATGTGGGGAAGATATGCAGCAAGCCCGTGTTAACCATGCTGAGATTTTTCCTCAACACACTTCACTTAAAGGCACATTGGTTTAAATAAAGCAAACAAACAAGTTTATTAACTACAAAAGATAGACTTTAAGTGATTAGAAGTGACACTTATAGCAAACAGATCAAAGCAGATTACCTAACAGATAAACAAAACTGCAAACTAAGCATAAAATGCTGGATAGATTGGATGTGAATAAGCAGTTTCTCACCCAGGCTGATGATTAAAGCTCCATGTTTGTCACAGAAGTCACGGATTCTGTGACTTTCCATGACTTCTGCAGCAGCCCTGTGTGGCTGGCCCAGGAGCTGGCTGAACAGCTTGGGCAGTCCCCTAGTCAGTCACACTGGCTGCTGGCAGAGCAGTCTCGGGGTCCCCCATCCCCTGTCAGCAGGAGTTTGGGTGTGGGGGGGCTTAAGGCTTGGGGTTGGGGCCAGTGCTTACCTGGGGGGCCTCCTCTCCCTCAGCTCCCCTAGCTCCACACGTTGCCTCTGCTGGCAGCCAGGCACTGCTCTCACAGCTCCCAATTGGCTGTGGTTCCCAGCCAATGGGAGCTGCAGAACGGGGGCTTGGGATGGAGCAGAGGCAGCACATGGAGCTCTAGGGAGCTGGGTAAGGAGCCTGCCCCAGCCCCACCAACTCCTCCCTCCCCCCAGCACCCACAGTGCTTCTCCTCCCCAGCACCTGTGGTGCTTCCCTGGGCTGCACCCCCTGGTCCTCAGCACCTGTGGCTCCAGTTTTAGTCAGGGGTATTTTTAGTAAAAGTCATGGACAGGTCTCTGGCCCATGAATTTTTATTTACTGCCCATGACCGATCCATGACTTTTACTAAAAATATCCATGTCTAAAACGTAGCCCTAGTGATGATACAAGCAGTCCATAGGGTTTCTGTACATAGGCTAGAAATCCTTTTAGTCTGGGACCAGCACTTTCTCCAGTTCAGTCTTTGTTTGTCAGATGTTCCCAGGAGTTCTCTTGTGTGGGGAGTGAGGACCCTAGATGATGTCTCTCACACACAAACCCCTTTATCTAGCTTTAACATATGGCAGGAACCATTCATTCCAAAAACAGTTCCCAGCCCAGTTTGTGGAAAAACACAGGTACTCAAAATGGAGTTCAGTATCATGTGGTCTGGTCACATATTACTTACAGGCCAGCTGAAACATTTATGGGAAGGCTGAACTCTTCCATAGCCCATTGTCTTTGCTAGTGGGCCATCAACACTGTCTAGCCTCTTTGTTGTATCTGAAAGGCTAGCTGTGCATGCTACTCAGAGTAAGCACAGTTGAAATACAGATACATAGTCAATATTCATAACTTTAGGTACAAAAATGATACATGCACACAAATGATTTACTGAATATCACTATCTTAACTTTTCCAGTGACATCTGACATGACCTATCTTATACAAAATGCATCATAATTATGCCATAATCATATCACTATGACGAATATGGGGTGTAGTGTCACAGTAGGCCAATATCGTCTGTGAACCTTTGTATAGAAAAGGATGTATTGATAATTCCATGCATATATAAGTAATTACTGATTGGCTGGGCCACTGTGGTGTGTGAAGTAGAGCTAGGAGAGAACACAAAGAGCTCCCCATGCTGTGGCTAGCTCCAATCCCAGTTCTTATACTTCCTGAGTGCAAAGTCTGAGAGGGTCTGGATCCAGGAGCAGTGTGAGACACTTTTCCAAACGAGTTGAGGTGTGCTGTGGCCCTGCCACTTCCACACCAGGTGGCAGAGCTAAACTGGCATCAGGAAAGGATCACATCATTCCAACTCTGGTATGTAGTTCCACAGCTAGCTGAATGCCTCCTTCTGCACATCACTGTCATGGAGTGTGACTTGACTTACCTACAGTGTAGCCCTACATATTGAGCTACCAGTCTCTGCATATGAACTATTGAGACAGAAGCAAGATGTTTTTGGTTGAAAACCTTAACTTCTGGAGTGTGCTTTGCTCTTGATCTGACACTTCATGGTGCAGTGTTATGCTCATTTATTTCCAGTCTTCTGAGTAAGTAAATTCTTGAAAAGGGTTGAAAGTAGGTGGGTTCGTTAAGGTGATAGCTTACATTACTTTTGTGTTGTATACTTAGAGGGACTTTATGATGGAAATGTTTTAAAACTGATCACTGCAATCTATTTAAGGTCTTTGGTACTACAGTAATGGATGTTTTAGAAATTCATATAAAATAAGAGGTTTAATCATCCATTTGCCATTATCATTAGTGGAAGCTGTACACCTGAAGATATTTGAACAGAGTTGAAAATAAATCCTCAACTGAACTGTAAACTCAGAGCCCCTTCAGACTGGGAATGTCTGAAGGTAAAAACTTCTGAAATTAGTTCAACAGCTCCATAAAACTGGTTTGAGCCTTTAAGTATTAATTTTGATTTTTAAAACTCTATTTGTCAAAGCTGTAACATTCTCCAGATTAAAACAATTACATTTTCAACTGTTTTGCAGGTGGATTCGCCAATGAACTTAAAACATCCTCATGATTTGGTGATACTAATGAGACAAGAAACAACGGTAAACTACCTCAAAGAGCTGGAGGTAATGCAGTGTTGTGAGGATTAATACATGACTGTTTGTAAAGTGCTTTGGTGAAAAAGGCTGTGCAAATGCCATCTAGGGATAGAGGTTTGAGCAGGGAACATAATTCACATGTCTGAGCGTGCAGTGCTGTTTCAGTGGAAGAAAAAGGAATTCTTCCCTGCCTTTACAAGCAAGTCTCATCTTAGGCGGGCATTCGGTTCTGCGGTTATCGTGTAAAGCGAAAACCATGAATAGCCAAAATTATATCCCTAAGCCCTTTAAACCCCGCCCGCAGCTCCTGCAGCTGGGCCGGGGTGGGGGGTGGAGCCCTTTAAATGCACCCCCGCCCCGCCGTCAGAGCTGCTGGCAGGATTTAAAGGGCTCCGCCGGGCTTCCCACTGCAGCGGGGAGCCCGGTGGAGCCCTTTAAATGATGGCCCTGGCCCCGCCACCGGAGCTGCGGATGGGTTTTAAAGGGTTCCACCACAGCGAGGAGCCCGGTGGAGCCCTTTAAATGCTCCCCCCAGCCCCGCTGCCGGAGCTGTGGGTGGGATTTAAAGGGTTCCGCCGGGCTTCCCGCCACAGTGAGGAGCCCGGAGGAGCCCTTTAAATCCCACCCACAGTTTTGGCAGCCAGGCTCGGGCTGGCATTTAAAGGGCCCAGAGCTCCAAGGTGGCTGGAGCTTCGGGCCCTTTAGTTCGTCACAGGGGCTACCAGCCACCTCTGCAGCTGGGAGGCTCCTGGGTGATTTAAAGGCCCTGGGACTCCCAGCCACAGCTGGTGCCCCAAGACCTTTAAATCTTGAGGCCATGCCACGCCCTCCCACTCCGGCCCTGCGCGTATAGTTGAAATTGCGCATGTTAAATGTGCGTAAGTTGCGAGAGACCTGTATAGGCTTTTTCTGCTGGAAGTCTGATAAATCTGGTGGTATTGTCTTGGGCTGTATTGCTAAATATATTGTTAATATTCATAATATTATCCATAAAACCTACATTAGCTTTTTAAAAAATATTCCTGCTAAATTATTTGATTCTGCTGCCTGGTGTAATGAATTCCACAGGCTGCTAAGAAGAAGCATTGCTTGGAGTTCTAAATTGGTTTAGCTGCAGACTGTCAGCTTGCCTCTGAGTCTTCCCTGACTCAGCCCTCTGGCCAGGTCACATAGTTCAAAACACCTTCCATGGCATAACGAACTCAAAAATAGAAACTGTTCCATGCCCTTCTGGGCCAGTTTATAAGCAAAATAAATTCTGGCCCTTTCTGGGTTAAATTTTCTCTCTGGAATTGAATCAACAGGGTTTCATCTGCCACTGATTGTGTGTAGTAATGAGCCAGGCCTAGCTCCTCTGGCTGCAGCCTGGGAACTGACTTGCTGGCTGCAGGCAGAGCCTTTTATTTTGACCTGCTGGCCGTTGATTGGCTGTTGCTAGTCCCACGCCCTTCTGACTGCTGAAGGATCAGATCTCACTGGTTTTGAAAATGGCTGCTCTTTTCCTCTCGACTGTTTCCTGGAGCAGGGTGCAGCAGAGCTGTGGGCCCTCCTGTATGGAATTGCAAAGACCTGATAGACCCTGTCACAAGGAGTCTACACTTCGTATTGTGGTGTTTCCTCTTTCTGTTTGTAAATTTATCTACAGTTAATTTTGAGTGGTATTTGGTTATTCTTTAGGGACAATGGGAGAAATAAAGGAGGATCTGGTCAGTTAATACTTTTTTTTTCCCCTGTAAGTAGAAATCAAAATATCTGTAAAAGACACTCTGAAATGAGGGAAGATGTCTCTGATTTCCAAAGGGAGACCTGTTTAAGTGGTGGTGCTGTTGGTTGTTTAGATGGGCTGCTTTGGTAAGAAAGAAACTTGGCTTGTGCAAGTGTCCTGTCAGTAGGGATATAGAAACATGCATATATTGAGGAAATAAACTCTTTCTCTTATTCCTACAGAAACAATTAGTTGCTCAAAAGATTCATATAGAGGAGAATGAAGACAGAGACACAGGGCTGGAACAAAGGCATAATAAAGAGGATCCAGACTGCATTAAAGCAAAGGTGCCCTTGGGGGACCTGGATCTGTATGATGGCACATACATCACCTTAGAGAGCAAAGATATCAGGTAATGAGATGAAACTCATGTACTTTAATAAGGTTTTACAAAATGAAAATTAATACCTGAGCGTGAGATCAAAAAAAGTTAATACAGAGAATTTTTAAGAAATTGTCAGATGATAGTTCTCTTGGATGACAACTGTTTTTATTGTGTGTTAATGTTGGAGTAGTTTTCACTATATGTGGAGGAGTACTGCTTTCCTCCCCACACTAATGTACTTCAGTCCTGACCTGTAGTGTTGCATTTCGGGGCTTTCGTCTGTGTTGATCTATAAAGACACTAATGTTCCTAACCAGGATTTCTCCTGAGCAGTGACTGTCAGTCATGTGAATCAAGCTACAAGGTGGTGGTGGGGTTTTTAAATGAATAAATTTCCTCTAGTGTGGAGCAGACTGAAACCACCTGCTTCATTTCTAACTCAAGACAGATTTGAAGTTGCATCTCCAGAAGTAGAAAGCTAATGAATCAAATACTGCTTAACTGCAATGCTTAGAAGATCAAAGGAATATGAATAGTCCATGTGAAGCTCAACCTTTTTGGTTGAGGTGATCTTCAGGGCTGATCTTTCTGTCTTGCCATTTGTGTACGTGAGGGGTCAAGAAGGGTTACTTTATTTAAAACTTTCTCTCCTTAGATCTGAGGTGTCTAGCCCCATTTCCAGATTCTACAGGTTTCTCTTCACTGTTCATAATATATGTATATCACAGTCTAAGAGACTTCTCCGGTCAGAATGTATTGCTATCTGCCTTGTAGAGGGAAGAATAATTACAACAGAAACACATTGAGTGGACAGATGTTCCTCAACATGTATTACGAACATCTTCCAAATAGTATCTTTCTAACTATCAATCTGTCTCTTCTAAGGCAGCTAACAATTCACTGATTTGGGGCTTTGCTCTGAAAGTAAAGTACTGTTATCCCCTGTACTGACTCATAAATCTGAGAGTGTGCTTCAGGGGTGCTAACTAGCTCAAACACAGATGCCAATTTTTTTAAAGTAGTGGTCAGTTTAGCACAAAATGTTGGCACTTTTGACTAACTCTGTTTCGCTAAAGCCTCTTGTGAACTTTATGGATTAAAGCACTTGTAAGCACTGAGTTTGATATGTTGCTTTCTGGTTTTAGGCCTGAAGACTATATAGATACAAAGTCTCCTGTACCTCCAGACCTAGAACAACCAGACTGTACAAAAATTCTAGATCTTCCATACAGCATTCATGCTTTTCAGCACTTACGGGTAAGTAGGCAATTGCAAGGTGTTTCTCCTCCTGTTGCCTGATGGTTTGAAGGGGTTTGCTGGTATAGCTTTTGGGAAACCTTCCAAATCTAAATGCCGCTTGTACCAGCACAAAAGTGCTTGTGCTGGTATAGAAAAGCTGTATAAAAATCAGACCTCTAAGCAACATTACTGTAGTGGCAAAAGTTTCTAGTGTAGAATCCAGGATGAGATGCTGCTTTTGGATGTGTTTGCATAAATATCATTCTGATGTTTTCCCATCTGTAAAAGATTGAGTATAATGCTTGTGTCTCAGGGATGAAGCTTAAGAAACTTGACAAACTTTGAGATACTTGGGAGGAAGATGTTACAGGAGCATAAAGTATTATTTTGTAAATTTTCCTGAAATCTTCTGTATTGTACTCTTGTAGCCTCAATAATAAATATCTACTGAAAGTTTTGTGTTCTCTTCCCTCAATCTAGGGTGTTCAAGAGAGAGTTAATCTTTCCGCACCCTTGTTACCTAAAGAAGATCCTATCTCCATTTACTTATCCCGACGTTTAGGAAGAAGTATAGAGGACATAGGCCATCGTATTTATGAAGGTCTAATGAAGGTATGACAGTAGGGACCCCCATAGTTGTGGCATGCACAATAACAGCCTCAAGAAGCTCTTGTGCTGCTGAATATACAGGGTATTTGTGGAGTACAACACTATAGGGACTGTCTGTCCACATACTATTCATTATGTGCAAGTGCCAACAAATGTTGAGATCCCTGGTACATGGGGCAGCACTTCAGTGTTTTCCACTGGAAAATCAACACATCACAGGATGCCATGTCTTTGACTGCAGTGAGGATCAGCAGCCAGAGAAGTAAATGGACATGATTTAAAGTTCAGCTTTAGTAACTGGTGAGATGTAGCTCATCAAACCACAGAAAATACACAGTCATCCCTTAACAGCCTGAACATTTGAAATAGAACTCAAGTTATTAAAGAGCAAAGGCATCAAAAAGACAAAATGATGGAATTGAATGGCCATTTTCGCAAAGATTTTTCTGCACTATACTGCTGTGCACATTCCTTATTCAGCTTAAAATAAAACTGTTGGTGCTTAAATGATCACTTCAGGCATCCTTGTGAAAGTTAACGTTGGGATTCGTATGTCCTTGATGTATTTATATGCTGATTCATTCTCCCTTTAAATGCTCCCAGCTCCTATCGAAGGACATTGTTGCAGAAGGAGAGGCATAACTGAAGGCTTGTTCAGAGTTTAATTCTGCCTCCCATACCAGTTAGAGTCTAGTCAGCCTATTGGTTTATACCTTGGCTCTTGGATTGTTACAGTTGTTACAGACATGTGTTTTCTTACAGAACTCTTCTTCCTGGGTGCTGTATAATATGGCCTCATTTTATTGGCGAATAAAGAATGAACCATATCAGGTAGTTGAGTGTGCCATGCGGGCTCTCCACTTCTCCTCAAGGTGAGAGCAGCTGATACAGGTTCCTTTTCCAGTCTGCTTTGTGTTTAGCATAAACAATGCATGGCTTTTTAGTTACTGAAAATTGTATCCTAAGAAATAGGTGATAGTCTACTGAATAGAGACTGCCAGAGTTTCACTGTTAAGCAGCTATAGTTTTAAATAGTTCTTAAGAGCATGAAATAGTCAGGAGATGAAGACTGAAAATTTTATTCAATTTACATTAGAATTGTGCAGTCTTTCCCTTCAGTAATCCACAAACCTGACAATACCAAAAGAATTACAGTCTTGCTGCTTTTTAGTAGAAACTTATTGGCCAAATTCTGTAGAGGAGGTACGAAATGTGCTGCAGAACAGTTGGTGCAATGAGATGTGAACATAACCAACACTAAACTATTAGTGTCGAGGCACATCTTGTAATGGAGTCTTGTCAGATTGGGAGCACAAGAACAGCAGTGGCTGTTGCAATTTTAGGGCTCCAGTAGTATCCCTGGAGATTCTCTAGTCTGTTGGGAAGGGTTATTCTCTGGCTACTAAATCTGTGAATGTCCCCCTAGATGAATGCGTAGCGTTCTACTGTATCGGGAAAATGCCACCAACAATGTTAATATCCATTTAAAGCCACTCTTCAAACATCAATTTTCAAAATCCAGTGGTTTGCCAGGAAAACACCATTTAGAAAAGGTTAACCTGGAACAGCAGTACAAGAGAGAGTAGACACCTATAAGGTGCATTAATTAAAACTGAAAACTAATGACTCAGAAGTTGCAATGTATGGTATTTGTAATTAAGCTCAGTGCTCTTATCGCTTCTTATCCTACATGGTTGGCACTGAAGAAACCTCTGCTGTGCCATTGGGGAGGGTGTGTAGCTGAATAGGGGTGGCTTTCTTTAGAGGTTATAAACCCACTTTTGATTTCATTCTCAAAACAACAACTTAAGGTTGGCTGTAGGTGGCTGAAGCACGGCTTTGAACTGCTATCTTAGTATATTCTAGTAAACAATACATTCTAGTTTTCTGAAACTTGCAAGATGGCGCTTCAGCAAATTCTTTAAATACCTTAATGAGGTAAATCCTGCTTGCTCACTGTGACTTTTGGAATGATGAAGGAGCAGGAGGATGGTCTAATAGTTAAGACATTGGTCTGGGATGTAAAAGATCTACGTTTAGTTTCTGGCTCTGCCATGAAATCATGATCTTGATGCAAGTCATTTAATGCTTTTCTTGTCAGTTATTCATCAGCACAATGTGGATAATACCTCACAGGGATGTTATAATGATAAATCCATAAATATTTTAGGATATGTACAGATACTATTGTGAGGAGATTCAGTAATGTACCTAGTTTTATTTTAAATTTGTGTTGCTCTATGATTCTGGTTTATGATTCTGGGCTGCTAAATGAAGCTTGAGTAGTTTTAGTCTATACACCCTGTATGAGAAATAAAGGTTGCATGTACATTTTATTTTAAAGTACAGAAATGGAGTATAAAAAAGAAAAACAGTACAACATTTTCATAAACATAATGCCGTCCATCCAAATGACACCTCGGCTGGAACAATCCAATATTAAAAATTGGTTTCCTTGTCTGTGAAAAAACTACTCATTACTCAGTCAACTAGAAGCCTGTTTGGGTGAACTTACTTTGAGAATATATTTTGGCTGGATCAGCGGTTCTCAAACAGGGGCACACGTACCCTGGGGGTATGCAGAGGTCTTCCAGGGAGTACATCAACACATCTAGATACTTGCAACGTTTACTAGCTGCTCTTAGTTTTGGAAAGTCCTTGTAATATGTGCCTGGAGAGCACATGAGAAACATGCATAAAGAAACTCATTATCAGGCATCTTTTTTATCTATATTTTTTTTTTTCCTTCTTTCTCTAGGCACAGTAAAGATATTGCACTGGTAAACTTGGCAAATGTTCTACACAGGGCTCATTTCTCAGCAGATGCAGCCATCGTGGTCCATGCAGCTCTGGATTACAGCGACTTCTTTACCAGCTATTACACTTTGGGAAATATATACGCAGTAAATAAGATTTTTATTTTCCAAGAACTGCAGAATACCAGATACTGTAATTTAATCTGTTTGTTCGTAGTTGCAGCACTTTTAAAATACGGCACAGTAATTAAATGATCTTGCAGTAAATTTCACACATTGTTCAAGCTTGATATTTAAATTGCTTGGATTCAGACCTCTTTGCAGAGAAATTAGTCTCTTTCAACTAACAAAGAAAAGCTTATGTCTGCTGCTGAAAACATCTTTTAGAGCAAGACCAGTCTTCTAGCTGACTTACCCAACAACATGGTTCTAATTTCAGAGGAGATTGGCTGCTGATTAAAACAGAAATCAATATAAATTGAAGTAAAAAAACTCATCTTATTAATCACTGGAAACGTTTCATTAAATATTGCTGAACAGTGGCTAACTTTCTCTTTCTTTCAATCATTCTTCAGATGCTTGGGGAGTACAACCACTCAGTCCTGTGTTATGATCATGCTTTACAGGCCAAACCAGGGTTTGAACAAGCTATAAAAAGGAAGCACGCTGTCCTATGTCAGCAAAAACTTGAGCAGAAACTGGAAGCTCAGCATAGGTAACTGAGACATGCGTCCTCTGAAAAGCCTAACAAAAATTCATATGCAAGTGGTCTCATTCTCAAAGTTCGGTTCCTGTGATTATTGCTCACCATTGTGGTAAAACGGTGATATGTTTTAACTTACTACAGTTTACAACTATTGCATAATCATAAATAATACAAATTATTTTAAGCAACCAAAAGTTTCATATGAATGTGAAACGACAACGATGGCTAATGTTTAAAACAATTCAACATAAACTTTCCTGGTGTCAAATTTTAAGATCACTTCAGCGAACGTTAAATGAGTTGAAGGAGTATCAAAAACAGCATGACCATTACCTGAGGCAACAGGAGATCTTAGAGAAGCACAAGCTGATTCAAGAGGAGCAAATCCTAAGGAACATCATCCATGAGACGCAGATGGCAAAAGAGGCACAACTAGGTACAGATTTTGTAATGAGCACTGAGTGTAACAAGTAAGAGTTAGTCACTTTCAGTCACAGCTTAATGTAGTGAAACAGTTCACTCGCATATTTGGTTATGATACTCTTAAGTGGCCATTTCATTTTGATTTTGAAAAAGTTGTGTGTGAAATGTTCTCAGATCAGTCCATGAGTCCTTGTCTGGCAAAGGCAAAAATGTATAAAACAGCATGCTTAGTTTCAGGAAGAGGGAGCATGTTCTGTTGTTCTTGGGTGGCCCTGAGCTAGTACAGCTCATGTTGATTGGCTTAATGAGGAACTGTAGTTCATCATAGCTAGAAATGGAAATGGTGAACATTTTGAGGCCTTTAAATAATGGAGGCTGGGTAATTGTGCAGGAAAACATCTGACAAAAAAATCATCCCCCCTACTTAATACTAAACTATATTTGAGTTTTGTTAGACAAGTTATTCTAAGGACTTATCTACATTGCAAGTTAGTGCTGGGTGCAAATCTGCAGTGCACTAGCTTGCCACGTGCTAACTAGCCATGTGGACTTCATTACAGTTCACTAAAAGTTCTGCAGTGCATTTTGATGTCCTCCGATTTCAACTACAGAACCTTTAGTGCACTTGTCTTAGGGTGTTCATAGCAAGCAATGTACTCTGTGTCCATACCTGGCACTAACTTGCTGGGTAGACAAGCCCTAAGCTATAGGTTCTAGACTTGAGTGAATTCTGAGTAAATCCAGGACACTCGGTGCACTACAAGAACAGACATTTGGAATGTAATGTTCTTTCTTCTGTGGCATTCGTAGTTAAAGGATTAAATCTATCCTACATCTCCAGTATCTGAGCACCCCTTCAGTTTTCTCAGCAGCCCTCTTGTGTCTATCTATTTGGAAAAGACTCACTGCCAAAAAAGCTAAATGAAGTGCAAAAGGAGTATAGGAAAATGAGTAGGAAATGCAGAATTGGGTATTTCAAATCCCAAGCTCCATGCAAACTGTATTGCAGGAGGTGTAATTAAATGTCATATAGTCCTTTACACAAATATTAGTTTAGCTATCTTCTTTCAAAGATGGAGTTCTCCTTTAATACCAATCAACAAGATAGCTTGAAACTAGACTCTGATAATGTTTTTGGTCAGCTGAGAAACCCTCTGCTCTTTTACAGCCATGAACTTTTGTTAATGTTTGTGCTCCATAGGGAACCATCAGATATGTCGGCTTGGCAACCAGCAGCACGGCTTGCACTGCCAGTGGGACCAGCCTGTTCGCTATCACCGTGGGGACATTTTTGAAAATGTGGAATATGTTCAGGTTTGTCTACTGTGAATTGGCACCACTACTAGCCACTCAAGCAACACAGGTCCTTGAGACTGACGTAAAATGTCCATAATTGCTACCCCAACAGTACTTTTTTTTTTTAATAGATCAGAATATAACTGTAGGAACTGTATAGTCCTGCTAAGAGTAAAAGGCACATTTTGTTAGTGTAATTTTCCTGTGACCCTTTTGCTAATAATGGGAGAAATGGAAATAACTCTGGATTTTGACAGCCCAATGCCTGTTGTTTAAAGATTTTTGTTTTGTTATGTAGGGAGGGGGCAAAACGAGGGCTCTTCTCAACTATCTTTTTGGGAGGAAAATGTTCTAGATTGTTTTGTGAAACCCCAACATTGCCCTGGGGTTTCCATCCGATCTTGTTTCCTCTGTATAGAATGCCCTTTTTCTACTAGGTACAGGCGTCAGATGATTTGAGGAGGAGCGTAGTTGTCTTACATGAATGTGCTAAATGTCATGTAGCTAGGAGTATGCCTCTAGAGATGTGAAGCATCCATTTCCAAATCTAGTTTCCTTGAAGGACACAGCAAACGTACACTAGAGCGACAAATGCCTTTAAGGAAACAGTTTTCCCTTTGGATCCACATATAGTACTTCCCATAGAATAAGGTACCCCACTATGACAGCTGAAAAAGTGCCTATATCAGGGGTCGGCAACCTTTCTGAAGTGCTGTGCCGAGTCTTCATTTATTCACTCTAATTTAAGGTTTCGCGTGCCAGTAATACATTTCAGCATTTTTAGAAGGTCTCTTTCTATAAGTCTATAATATATAACTAAACCATTGTT
The DNA here is from genome assembly GCF_025201925.1 of Gopherus flavomarginatus. Taxonomy (NCBI): domain Eukaryota; kingdom Metazoa; phylum Chordata; order Testudines; family Testudinidae; genus Gopherus; species Gopherus flavomarginatus. The sequence continues at coordinate 83,159,399 of NC_066621.1, forward strand.
GTATGTAAAGTAAATAAGGTTTTTAAAATGTTTAAGAAGCTTCATTTAAAATTAAATTAAAATGCAGAGCCACCAGCACCCGGGCAGTGTGAGTGCCATTGAAAATCAGCTCATGTGCCGCCTTCGGCACACGTGCCATAGGTTGCCTACCCCGGTCTATATAAATAATTGTTGGTTTTTACTTTATATATGCTTTTAAAAATTATTTAAGATGAATAGCGATACTTCCCTCTTTCTAGACATTTTCAGTCGGTTCATCTTGATGATTATCCTTCTAAAAACTTTTTGTAACATAATGAGATTTAAAGAGGAGGGAATCGGCATTATATACTTCCTAATATTTTATGTTGCTAAGAGTGTGAGTGGTAATGTGAGTTCTGCCCATCTAACAATGACTCTCAGTACTAATAGAGGTGCTGCTGCTGTTCTAGTAGCTTAAAATATCAGCTTTTGTGCTTTGAGTTTGATAGTGCTAGAAGAAAGGTTGAAACAATCTGCAAAAGTAGATATCATATTTGTAAAAAGTTTTGCAAAGCCTGGTATTAATAGAAAGGGTTTCACAATATTTCTTTAAAAAACAATAAAATAGTATTTTGGTTTGAGCTGCATTTTCTCTTTACATATTTGAAACCCTAGTATTGTGCTAGTGCAAGAGGACCAGAAATGACTCATAAATTGACCAGTCTAGTTTTGCTGCCAAAGCCGAGGGAATTGCAAGAAGTAAACAACCTGCATAAGTGATGAAAAGCAAATCAAACTTACAAAATTCAGTGTTCACTACCTTAAAAGGAAATACTGTCTCTAAAAATAGTGATAGTGTCCCTGTCATTTTCTTCTTTTACAGTTTGGAGAAGACTCCTCAAGATCCAGTATGACATCCGTGAATTTGGATCTCCATGCAAACCACAGCGATCTCAGCCACTCTTTGCAGTCTTCTCCTGTTGCCCGTTCTATTGTTTCACTGTGGGGCCTGGAATCGGATACCTACAGGGTGAGCAAAGTGTATGAGCTCGCTCTTTTATACAGGGCTATCATGAAAGATTGTGTTCTTCTTTAGTAAAAAATGTATTCTAAAGTAGTAGTGTCCAACCACTCATATGTAGCAGGACTTAGGTGCCTGGTACTCCTGATTTCTTCTTCATTGTCTCACGTAAGCTGCTCTGCTGAGCACTAGTGGACTACTACTTCTGCCTGTCTCTCATTCATTTGTGTGAACTCTGCCAGACAATGTGAATTTGGGTTGCTCTCATGACTGCAAAATTGGGATTTAGAGCCCAAACCTCAGTTCATGGTAGAGCAGCACAATTCACTAAAAATAGAAAGCACTGTGCTGGTGCAACCGAAATCTTGGCTTGATAAATTGGGACAATTTCCAGAAAAGGCAGGAAACCATTTTCTTAAGGAAAGTGTTTTTTTTTTCTTTTTTGTCATCCTATTGAATTCCTGAGGCATTCTTATCAGCTAGTTAATGTGAAGGTTAAGATTGATGAATTATTTCTCAACAGTCTAAGAAAAAAAATTTTTCTTTGCAATTAGGATAAACTGCATATTCTTTGGCCTAAAAGATCAGACTGTGTAAAATCCTTTCCAACAATCCCGAACCCAGAGGAACTGCCAACCTATTTTCTGCCTCCAGAAAACAGAGAATTCAGGCAAGTGTTGATTAATCATAAAGGGAATTTCCCATTATATTGTTTAATCTGGTTATAGTGATGTGGCCACATTATGAGAATCTGGGGTCACTGACCAATTAGTGTATTATTCTTTTAAGGTGGCTGGGTCTCCCGCTGGTTAGAGAAGATGGCATGTCAATCTGTCTAATAATAACAGGCAGCATTTGTGTTCTTCTGGAGGCTCTCCCTCTTCCCACTCCACAAGAGGAGTCACAGCCATCTTATGTTCTGTCCACATTACAGCTATAACCAAGTCAGGAAACCAGTTCCAAAATTACTATCCCCTTACCTGGATTTAAGATTGTTAAAATGTAATATGGACAGGACCAACCATGTGCCACTCAGCTATTTGTGTGTTTACATACCACCATTTGAAACATGAACTCGTGTTTTCTCCATTCTTTTCACTGCCAGAGTCCATTCGATCCTGAGTAGCCCCGGAGAGGCCCATGTGCATGGAGAGGCCCAGCTGCCAGATTGTTCATCTATTACTAATGTCCGTAACAATGAAACTCTGTACACGTTGGTCAAAGAACTAGATGGTCATCTGGAGCTGAAATTTAAAATGCCAGATGATCATGCAAGACAAGTAAGAGGCACTGTTTTCATAGGTAACCTTTTCATTCTGACTGTCTGCCTTTTATGGCCTTAGAGCTAAGGTCTTCAAGATTTGACAGATTCTGGCAACAAAAAGATGGGCCTGATTCTGCAAAGTACTCAGTACTTCCATAGGCTTCCCCTTGCTGGGAAGTGTAAGTTCTTAGTCTCTGACATGAGGTTCTATGACATGGCCTCTTTAAACACCTATCAAAAGTGTATGAGACAAAAAATGATAGAAGAAAACAGTACTTTCTAGATTAACTAAAACCTCTGAAGACCACATGAAAACTGTTCATTGACTTTATCACCTCCTTGTTGGCACAGGAGAGACACCCGCTTATAGCTGTCTTTCCTTACTGCTTACTGTCCCTTGGTTGCTTTAATGGATCTTTAGTCTCTCCCCTCCTCCAGACCACCATCAGTGTATCTGTAGGGGTCCCTTTTCAGCTACAGTGCAAAGAAGGAGCTTAGGAAATTTTAGGGTCATGAGACTTGAGCAACCCAGATAGCTATATCCTGTAAAAAACATCCTATTTTTTTGTTAAATGCTTTTTCATGTTGTTCAGATCTTGCATTCGCGTATCAACAATCAATCTATTACAGAGGAGCAAATAGGGGCATTCATCTATCATGCTATAAAGAAGGTAAGTCAAGAATTGTAGTTTGAAGTAAATTTGAGAATTCTTGTTTGTCTATGAGTGTGATAACTAGATTCATGTTGTTCAGTGGCACACTATTTACAATTTGCCTTGCCTGGGGAGTATAGCAGAGCTGAAATTTGTAACTTCTTTCGATCTAGGTTCCACAAAGAACCACAAATGTTCAGAGAAGCATCCCTTTCACTCAGCTTACTCAGTGACCCTATTATAGCTTCCTTCCTACATAAGAACAGTGGTGGAGCGAGTGAATTTCATTCCTGTGAAAATTTGCAAGATATCATGCGAGAGAATACAATGCCATTTCCTGAATCAAACAAATAATAACCATGGAACTAACATGATGTTGGCCAACCAATAGACCTTGTATTGCTTTGTCTGGCTTGTCTTGTTTAGATCAGTAGCTCTTCAGGGCAGAGAGGATCGTAAGTGTTTGCACAGCACTTAGCACAATGGGACCCTGATCATGGGTAGGGCCTTTGAGTGCTACCACAATACAAATAATAGTAGTAAATGTCAGGATGGTGGAAGACGTGGAGAAATCATATTAGATCTAGATGTCAAATTAACTCTGTTGACATGCTGCCTTTCTGTGTGTACATCACATTGTCAAAGCCTAAATACAATACGTGGAGTGTTTGTGCATCTTTTCATTGCCCATAAGAAGGAGAACGCATCTGAGTGGTATTCATATTCTTGTGCACATAACAACCCTTTGCAGGCCTAATGTCTTACCTTTTGAGTTTTCTTAAGTGGCCATCTGAATGCACAGGGTTTTTTCTTGGTAATACTCAGTTATTTCATAGCTTTAGTGCTGAAAAAGCTTCTCCAATAAACAACTTCTTAACCAGTTAGAGCATGTCATAAGCATGTTCTTGTTTTGCTTGTGTGCACAAATTGCAGAGGGCAGGAGGCATTTTCAGAGCAGAAGTTCAGCAGTAAGCGTCATGGTCTTCCTAGGGAAAGACAAAATGTGTCTGCAAACAGGTTTGAATGTTTAAATTAATGACAGCATTATGTTGAAAAAATAGGATGAAAGCCTTGGCAGTACCCTTATAAGCAGTGCCATTGCTAACTCATGCACAGCATTTATTAATTATTACTGTAGCACCTAGAAGTCTTACTTATGAACCAGGACCCCATTTGTATTGGGTGCTACAGAAACAGAACAAAAAGACAATCAATTCCCCCAAAGAGCTTACAAATGAAGTATATAATACTTTGATGCATACAGACAGGCCAATGTGGGGATTACATGGAAACAGTGAGACAATATTGGTCAGAATGACAGGTAGCATGTTGCTTGTTCCTGACGATGTGAAGGGAGGGTAAAGGAATTGTGCACAGAACCCTGCAACTATTTCATTGAAAATGATTTTATTTTAATTAGGGTGTATTTTGCAGTTAGTAAAATCAGCTAAGAAAGTAGTAATAAATCTGAAAATAACTGCTTCTCCTACAAAGTGCTGGGAGGAGGAACCAGAATTTACATCTAGAAATACAAAAAATCAGCCCCCCCCCCCCCCCCCAAGAAAAACAAAACAAAAACCTGAAATACAAAAATCTTTCTAGGAAAAAAAAGTTCTAGACAACAATAGCTATTACTGCAGTTATGTCTAGGACTAAAAACAATTACTCCAAGCGCTGCATATAGACCATTGCATTTAGCACTGTATTTATTTTTTTGTGTTTCAGTATAGGGCCTAAGAATGCACCCCTGACAGATCTGCATGCATGTGTGACATTATTCAGTGACTGGTCTCATCAATAAGACTTACTCACACAAGTGACATTACACATGTGTAAATTGTTGCAGGATTGAAGCATTAGTTTTATCCTACAATTACATATTAACCAAGAAATATTGGAAAGGGGATTTGACAGCATATTAAAATATCAATTATATCCTGTAATGCAAATAAAACTTTTTAGTATAAGGCTGATTCAAAAATACTGAAGAAATACCATTATCTACAAAATTTACTTCTCTCTGAAAACTTTTACCCACTGTGGTTATAAGAAACACTGAAGATTTCTACAATTGAAAGAGAGAGAGTACTTGTTTTACATATTTTGTTGTGCATTTGACACAACTCTACATAGTTTCATTGTTCCTTCTCTAAAGAATGAATTAGTCTGTTTATGTAACTATAGGTCAAGGGCCAGCTAAGAATAATTAGAAATCTGATTGTCCGTTTTATCCCTCTGCCCGACCATGTTTACTACTTTTAAGTTGTGAGCATTTGGGGTCAGGGACTATCTTGCTATATGTTTAGACAGTTGCCAAGCACATTGTGAATGGATAAATAATTATTTAAAATAGGAAAATGTGATTTTAAAACATCAAATTGGCTTTTTGAAACTGACTACTTCTCAAATTGATGGTTGCCACATGTGGCAATGTGGGTCCTACACTCTGGAATGGTAAAGGGCTAAGAATCATTGATTCCTGTGGCCAGGCAGCATTAAAGGACTTTGTGGAAATCGTTTGGGGCAATCACATGAATCAAGGTTGCTAGCTGAATGCTCTTGCTGAGCAACAGATGAACTAATGTTAATTTAGTAGTACTATCCTGCACCTGTGACGGTCAAATGATAAGATAACTACCTTCAGGCAAGGGAGAGGGTAGAATAAATTGTATCCAGTTCATAAAGCAATACACTGAATTGTTTATGTTGGAGAGAGTTTATGGTAAGCGATTGTATATTCCTGAAATGTTATGACTTATTTTTTTCAGCCAAAGGATCCTTTATGGCTTATGCTTAATGAGGCTGGACTCTACTGGCGTGCGGTTGGAAATAGCACCTTTGCTGTCACGTGCTTGCGAAAAGCATTGAACTTAGCCCCACATGGGTATCAGGATATCCCTTTAGTCAATCTAGCTAACCTTTTGATTCATTATGGTCTTCATCTGGATGCCAGCAGGCTCCTGCTAAAAGCTGTAGCCATCAATAATTCTGAGGTAAGGGTTGCTTTTGTATTAATTTAGTAATGAACAACAAAACTCTTCCTGGAAGATTGCTTCATTAAGTGCCAATCCCAAGTTTTATTCTCCTCATATATGTAATTCTTCAGGCATCTCATTTGGAACATGTTCATTTAAGTTGCTGCTTCATGTTTGATACGATCAAGAAATTAAAGTGCCAGATAACACTGGATGCTGAGAGTATAAATGTTTGGAAGAATAAATAGCTTTAAATATGGGCAGCACGTTAGGTTGCTTCTGGACAACAGAATTTCAACCAGATGGCTGGTTTTTTGGTCAGGTTTGATAGGAGGTAAGCTGTTCTTGAAAAGTTGCTTCTGCTCAGCAGTTTCACTAAGACTGGTTGTACATGAGAATAAGTATGGTCTTGCGGCTAAAGCACAGGACTGGGAGTCAGGAGAGCAAAGTACTGTCCTAGCCCTGCCATTGACTCATCATGTAATATTAGGCAAGTAATTTACCTACTGTGGCTCAATTTCCCCATCTGTAAAATGGGGCTAATACGTCTTCTCTATTTCATAGTGCTGTTGTGAGGATTAACTAATTCATGTTTGTAAATGCTTTGAAGTTTTCTGATGGAAGATGCAAGAGAATGAAAAGTACCCTCTTCTTTTGGAAACTGATTGTTGCGCAGTTATATTTGGAAATCTACATGTACGTCTACATAAACACTTACTGCACAACAAGCTGGGGTGTAAACCTACAGCGCTCCAGCATGCCATACATTAACTGCATGGACTCAGGTACTCTGCACCAGAAGTTCCCTACTGCGCATTCAAACAGTAAATCAACGCACACTAGAAAGCTTTTAGTGAACAGCAGGGTCCATGCAGACAGTTAGTGCATGGCACTGCACCCCAGCTTGCCATAGCCATGCCCTCAATATTAGTCATCACTTAGATGTGCAGAAGAGTTAATTTGGAATCTGCTGCCTCACACATAGTGGGTGGGTAGATATAAAGATAAATAATATGCCTTTCAGAAATGTGGGAAGACGGTGCACAACTGGATTACTGAAACACTAGCCAGTACTGTGGAACTTTTTTTTTTTTTCTTGGAGTGTTGTAAGTACTTGGGAAATAATGTCTTCTCTTCATTTCAAGTTTAACAATGAGCTCTTCTTTAAAAGAATTCAAAATGAGTTCCAATTGTCAGAACAAGACTGTTGCCTTATCAAAGAAAATGCTGCTGATCAAAAGGTGTTCCAAAAGTAGTAGTGTGCAAGAATAGTCTCTTGGCTATGTAGATATCCCTTCATAACACACTCGTCTCTGCTGCCTGGATGATTCCTTTGTTTTCTTGATTAATCTCATGCATTTTACATTCCATTCTTTTCATTTTTTTTAATGCTGCTTGTGATATCTTGTGGGAATAGACTATTGCAAAAGTTGTTGCATCTTTGCAAATATTTTGATTAACTTTTTATTTCTCATTAACTATAAATATGCCTGGTATAAAGTTATGGTATATTTCTACATTTTGTAGAGTAAGTACTTTGTAGCCTGCAAATGATTTGAAGAAAACTTTCTCAGAGAGAACATTGATATTCAGTTCTCTTTAAATATAATTAGACCATATTTACGACTTTCCTTCTTGTAATAAGAGATGTATATAACCACTGGATTGGCCAGAAAAAGTTGTGTAAGTCTTAAACAAAAACAAAAGGGAAAACAACCCTAAGTGAAATGAGTTTGTCTCACTCCAGTTCCCAGGAGACGAGTCCAAATCACAACTCCTCCTTCCCCCATCATATTTGGGGCCTAGAGTTGAGGCACTTCAGCAGTAATATGGGAAGCTGATGGTTGCACAGTTGTTAGATTTGGTTACTTCTCCCTATGCTGTCCCTCTTATTTGGACAAAGGACTTGAGTCCCCAAGGTTGTCAGCCCCTCCAGCACTAAATTCACTTTAAAATAAGTGGGGAGGGAAAAATATAATCAGCTGTGTAGCACTGTGATATTTTTAATACAAGAGCTAGCAGCAATTTTGCAACAGTTTGAAAAGGAATCTAACCAGTTTAGATTGCAGATAAGTATATGAAAAAGGAGGATCATAAGAAAGCAAGGGTTGAATGGTGAAATGTTTGAATTAGGAAATTGGAGGGAGGGAGGGTATGACAATACCCATGGTATTTAGAAACAGGTTGCACTAGCAGGATTTTCTTCCAATGGTTCTTCCAAAGGTTCTTCCATTACTTTTGGCAAAACTCTACAGCAAGACTCAAGAGTATTGTAATCAAACTTGAGTGTGTCATGCTATAGTGATGTCAGTTAACTTACCTGATGTTAACAATGCTAACCAGACTGTGGATAGATTAGAGTTAGCATTTAAAGGGGATTCTCTGGTGTGTAAGGGAAAGATAATGTGAACAAGAAGGTATGATTAACAATAAGGCAGGATGATTTGGGGCTTGTATGAATGAATGGGGTGCAATGAATTACCAAAGGCACCCAAGAAGTAGTATCACCAAATGAAGATAGCAAACGTGATTGGAGGTCATAAGAAGAAGAATCAATTAAACTGGCTTGACTACAGTTGGCTGGAGCATCAGACTGAACTCACATTTGAATTAACTTTGTGGACATGAGTTAATATCTTGTGACTTAATTGCATCATCAGATGGTTAAAAGCACACACCCTTCTGAAGCATGTTTCTAATACTACAAGCAAAATTTTTGAAAGGCATGACTAGTCTTAAATGTTCCATGACAAAAAGTATCATTTAGTGGAGGAAGTTAGCTGCTCTGTTGCATCAGCATGGTCATTATTCTGGTCACAGGGTTAAATGCAGCACTTAATTTCTCTACATAAACCATAAAGATGCTTTTGAAAACAAAGTGTAATGCTTCGTTGTGTGCCAGGACTTAAATCACTGGATGATATTTAAAAATGCATGTCAAAGTTAATTTTGAAGAATTATTACAATATCTTTTGTCTCTGCTGCAAGAGATTACTCTTGGCTAGTCAAAGTTATGAGTAAGAGTGTTGGCTTACTACTGGAAAGAATTGAACAATGGGGATTTGTGTCTTTCGGCCAAGTTAGTGTGAAATTGGAGCTCTGAGTAATTTAATTATTTTCTGGAGAGCAATAAGCTTGGATTGGCAAAAGACTAATCGGCACTTCCATCTCATATTAGATCTCATATTACGTGGTACCTTTTGCTTTAGACTTCTTGGCTCCTTACTGAAAACTCCCCTAAAACGTTTCCCTTCACATTCTTTGCTGCCATATGTAGAATGTGCTACGTTTAAGATAGGCTGTAAGTAAGTGGTTTGTTACACTTGTGAGTATATCACAGGTTTATGTATCATTTAAAAAACCTGACATCCTAAACACAGCCAGTATGTCCAACTAATTATTGGTTTTAAACCCAATAATTTAAGTTGATTATTCTGCATCCTAGGAATAAGCAATCCCTCATGCCTAGAACCCTTCTAGTTGATTTGGGAGTGTGGAGGGCATGAGACTTGGTCTATTGCAATAGCTACCTTCAGTTTTGAACTCTGAATACATTTGTGGTGCTGATACAAAGTCAATTTTCTCTTTGCAGCCCCTGACTTTCTTGAGCCTAGGAAATGCCTATCTGGCTCTGAAGAATATCAGCAGAGCCTTGCAAGCCTTCAGGCATGCGCTGGATTTAACTACAAAGTGTCAGGAGTGTGAGAGCAGCCTGAAGTTGATCCGCTGTCTGCAATTTTTTCCTTTTGTGTACAACATCACCTCTTCTGTATGCAGTGGTAAGCAGCTGCTGAAAAATGGCCAAAAAATGACACAGAGTGCACTCTGACTGTAAGGCTATCTACTGGAGCTCAAGACCACTGTATTCTTTCCCAAGAATCATCCCATTTCCCTCTGTTTACGCTCCTCTCTGCTAGCAAGGACTAACCATTGAGGCCCATCTCCTCTGGGAGAGAGGATAGTACTCCCTTCAGAGCTATTTCAGGGCTACTTATGTAACTAGAGGTGCTACTGTTCAGTACAGAGCACACGCTGCCTTCACAGCAACCTAACCCCTTGTTTTCTAGGTAGTGAGGGTTGACTCCATGTCTCTCCATGTCATTGAACAGCTACAACTGGTGTGTTACTCCTAGCCCCCTTATATGCCCATTTAAGTTCTTCAGACAAGTATTGTGAAATCTTTCTTTGAAAACTATAAGTTCTGGTAGGGAATATTGTCTATTATAGTTTTTTTTTAATTCAGTATTTCCAGGCTTGAATAACAGATTTTAAATGGCATTTACTTTTTAGAAATGCTCCATAATGCACTCTTACTACACTAGATGATCATTTCTTTGTTTATGCAGGACCTGCAGTAAGTGTTTCTGGATTTCTAGTTGTTTTAAAAAAAAAAAATCCAGTGAGATGGGGGATGAAAAAGATGTTCTTTTAAAATTATGTCTGGAGATGTGATGCTTTGTTGCCATTAATGGCTACTCTAAGATCCAAAGTACAACCTTGTGGAGCCAAGTGAAATTGAGTGAACCTTCCTCTCATTGAATATTTCAAATGTCTTTTTATGTACTTGCTAATGGTGCATGTGCTGCTCCCAAGCTATCCTGAAGACCATTTCTGAATGTATTTGGCAGTCCCTTTTCTGTGAAACCATCACCAAGGGACACTTTTGGATGATTTTACTCAGTATTTAAATGAAAGCTTCACATGATGAGAAATGTTTGATTTTAATGTTAAATACCTTTCCCCAAGGGTTTCCTGAGTTCCGAAAAATGTATGGGAACAAATCTCTTCTCTGATTTAGCGTCTGGAATTGAACACTTTAAATATATACCAAGAAATATGTTGGCCATTGATCGATGTGAATGCAACACAACAGAGGTGATCTTCCAAGACTATGCCGCCAGAGTAATATTATTTCCTGATGCATTTACACATTTCATTATTTAGTGCGCAAAACAAAAAACCTTTGTTTGGCCTTTATAAATATATTTTAGTAGGTGGTGTTGCTGCTCAAGTGTTAGGCTTCTCATTTACCTCCATTCTAAAACCCTCTTTCTTGAAGCTGACTTGGAAGGGACTCTTCATTCTGGGCTACCATCCCTAAAATCCGTTAAAGAAATCGTTTCCCAAATGGTGTGTCAATTCAAAATGTTTTCCCTTTCAGTTTTCCCAGCAGGATGGAACTGTACTGCAGCCTTTTCTGTGGCTTATAAAAATCTTCCTCTGTCTTTTTAAAATGATTTTAGTGGGGTTGGGTGCTTACCTGAATCCCTAGAACCTTGTTGGACTGAAACCTGAACAAAAACCAATTCTATTTTGAAATAGAAGCAGAAAGAAAAGACACCTTTTAAACTTACTCTATTTAATGTGACCTAAGAGTCTCATGAACAGTGGCTCTGTCTGAAACTACCTGTGCTTCTACAAGAGTTTTTCAGTCTTGCAGTTCCTTTTATGTGCACCTTCTTGATCTCATCATCATCACCACCACATTTGAAAGTGTACTTCAGCAAGTATTAATTGCTGCTGTTAGCATTGTTTCCCTAACCAGGACTTTTATTTTCTGTTCATGTTATAACACAGGGTTGTAGAGCATTTTAGAAGACTTATATGGTTCTTTGGGGGAGCGGGGACCTCTGCCCCCACTGCTTATGAAAACTATGCAAGCATTATGGCTTTGCTAATGTGAGCATGTGTTAACAGAGCAGGAATGTAAAACTGGTGAGGTCCTTTAGGGAACCTGTAAGACTTATAATCAAAGGGGAAGCTGAACGTTTAACAGGTATATTAACTTCATTAATGCCAGAATTCAAGTTTCGAGGTGTCTTCCATACATTTGTACTGTTCCCCCCCCCCCGTGTTTGTGTGTTGTTGTTTTTTTGTTTTTTTGTTTTTTTTTGTGCCTCTTCATGTCATGCTGCTCCCATTAGAGATGGGAGAGACCATCTAGGTTATCTTATGCATCACTGGCCAATGCGGAAGAATTAGAAGTATGAAATTGACACATGGTGTAAATGTCTTTGTGTTGTTGAAATGTTTTTTAAATAAACTTACCAGTGTTTTCAGCCTTGATATTGATGAGTTTTCTGGTTTAAAACTTGGATTTAAACCAAAATCTAAAATCTTAAGAATGCAAAAATGGAGAAGCAGACTTGTTTGTCTGTCTTTTACAGGGGAGAAGAAAGACAGTTCCAGGATGCTGAGAATGATTTGGGAATTTTTATTCATTACACATTTAGGCTACATCTACAGTACAAGCTGGGGGTGTGATTTCCAGCTCATGTACACATATTCATGCTAGATTGGGGAGAACTAGCATGATTATAAATAGACTGTCGCCTCACAAGTACAGGCAGCATCCATGCTGAGTGGGTACACATGGGTTTGTACTCAGCATGTCTAAGCTGTGCTACTGCTGCCCATGCTTCTATGGCTACGCTGTTTATAACTCATGCCAGCTCTCATTGAGTATGTATGCAGGCTGGAAATTGCACCAATATACCATGGTGTGGTGGTAGCCTCAGATGGATTAAAAAGGAAAATATATATAGGCCATTGGAAAGGGAGGGCCAAGACTTCAAAAGTGTCTTAAGTGTACACATATTGAGAGTGCACAGACAAATTTGAGTTTGCACTCAGATACCTATATGTGCACGCATGTATTTTGGGTTGTCCCTGTCTGTGTCAGGCCTGCACACAAAGTGTTTGCACAACTTTGAAGAAATCACCATTTTTAGTGGTAGGATTTTAATTTCAATCCTAGCTTTTCGATAAGACAAGTTTATTGTGAGATTTAGTTAAGAACATAATTGGTGTGGGACAGGCACATATATCCCATGATTTAATTGCTGTTTAGTAGTATACCATCTTACGAAATACAGGAAGCCAGGAGTAGGCAACCTATTGCATGCATGCTGAAGGCGGCACGCGAGCTGATTTTCAATGTCACTCTCACTGCCCGGGTCCTGGCCACCGCTCCAGGGGTCTCTGCATTTTAATTTAATTTTAAATGAAGCATCTTAAACATTTTAAAAACCTTATTTACTTTACATACAACAATAGTTTAGTTATATATTATAGACTTATAGAAACAGAGCTTCTAGAAATGTTTAAAATGTATTACTGGCACACAAAACCTTAAATTAGAGTGAATAAATGAAGATTTGGCACACCACTTCTGAAAGGCTGCCGACCCCATAAACTGTATAACCAAAAGAATGAACACTGCATTGCAAATATGTAAAACAACGCACAGTGTTCTCATCTGAAATCTGTTCCGTCTTAAGGTATTTCTAGAAACATATGAGAAGTACATAAGTAACTTACTAAGAAGTACATGAGTAATTTATTATGAGATGCATTTGCTACTGCTGGCTTCATAGTAAATTGAAACACTCTCTCAGTGATAAGATGCATACTGCATACGTATATGCTGCTTACTGAATCAAACATTCTAGAAATGGAAAAAGACCAGTCCTTCCACTGCCAATGCAGCACATTGTCAAGCATATGTTTGAATAATTTCAGCAATGGGGATTCTGCTGTTTGCCTCAGGGCACTCTTCCAGAGTCTAAATGAATTATTGCTAAAAAGTCTCCTGATGTTGTTTCCCCCTTTTTCAGCTTTGTCCTATTGTTTCTATATATACACCTGGTGTGTGTGTGTGTGTGTGTGTGTATCCTTAATTTTGAAGCCCTTCACATGTGTTGCCAGATATAAGAGCACTCTTGCAGCATGTGGTATGCTTAAAACTCCAAACCTGTGAATTAAACTTTTGTATAATCCCTGGCCTTTGATAAGTATTTGTCTTGCATTCTTTAAAAGAACACTACCAAGGTTTCCTGTGCTTCAGTTTACAGGCATGTGTGCATGTTGTATTATCCCTGTGCTCTGCCTGTCTGCTACGTAAGTGTGAATTGGGACAGATAGCAAGACACACAAGATATTGAATTCCTATTTGTGTTGATTCTGTGCCTGCTTACAAGAAAGGAGCAAATGGGCTCAGGGAGGAATTTGTGAAGCAGCATGGTCTAATGGTGTGAGCATGGGATTAGGAAGTACACATTGCTGAACTGTAGTCATGGCTCTTGCATAGACTGTTGGTGAGGCTCATTTATCTCTTTTCTGTTTTGTTTTTGTTTCCATCTGTAAAATGAGGGTAACTCATCCCTACCTCTTAGGAGTGTTGTAACACTGGATTAATGTTTATCTAGAACTTTTGAAGGTGTGCTGTAGGAATGCTCAACTTGTATTGGATGCTTTTTACTGCTAGATTACCCACCCCACCTGAAAACAGCCACCATCTGAGCAGCACGTTTTATTTTCTTAACATCTTTTCTTTCTAGTGTCTGAAGCAGGTTACATTTAACAGTCCCACTCTCTCATTTTTATGTTTAGTTTTCACCTTCCAGATCTAGGGCACTAACCAGTACTGTTGAGCTTGGGTTTTAAACACTGAAGGGGAATGAGTAAATCTACAAAACAGTTTTCATTATTTTTGTCAAAAATGGTTGATAAAAGCCTAACCTTCCATGTCCCTATAAATACCTACGGTATGATATTAAACTCTTATTTCAGGTTTCTAGACAGGCAATGTCACTGCAGGAAATGTTCGTCAACAGGTGAAAATTATGAACTCTTGTTGATGATGATTAGAGTCTTTAGGCACTATCATTCTAGCATCTGTGTTCACTTTACATAATTTAGACCAACAGAAACACTTCCCCAATTTCCTTGGAATGGGGGGGAAATACCAACCAAGAGACTAACTGCCAAGGGTCCTACCTATGCTAGCCCTTAATGGAAAGTGATGTGGGAGCTCAAAAGATGTTTAATTACTGGAGGATCAGTTATTAGAAGACTGACAAGTCAATTATTTCATATACACATTAAACATAATTGGAAAGACAGGCAGCGCAACAGCTGCTTAAAGTAGTCTTAAGGGTGTGCAAGTAACAGGATCAAAGAAATTGACATAAAGGAGTTAAAATGCAAACAGGAAATATTGGTCAAACTCCATAGCATCCCAAAAGCTACTTTCAGGAGTTAGCCATTCCTGTCAACTATATTCTGCTGGTACTGCCAGTGCAGCAAGCTGCAGGTGTTCCATCTGATAATGAACAGAACTCTGTCATGGATGTTGTTGCATATTTTTTTATCCCTGAACAGCCGGGAGAGGTTAAAAACCTGATTAACATAAGAAGCTTCCTCTTTAAAAATTCTTTAACCCTTTGGAAAGCAGTTGTCCTTACACTGCATAATGCCATAATCTGAACACTCAGATGTTGGGATGTGCTGCTTGCCATAGCATAGAGTAATTTTGAACTCATCTGGAGATTAAAGTTGGATCATTTCTCAGGTGACTGCTGAAAAGAGGCAGCTTCTGTAGTATGGGAGCTTCCCGTGCCCTGTGCTCAAAAAAGCTGCTGTGTTGCATATAATGCTAAACCATAGGCAGGCAAAAACCCCTTTATTTTTAAACAAAATATTATTTTGCCTACATGAATAATTGCACCCCTCTTTCTAATTGTTTGCATTTGTATGATCTCCTGGCCTCAAGTTGTATTGTCATTTTTAAAAAGCAGACCTTTTCAAAAGCAAGATTTAAACAACCCCCTAGTAGTGTATAGACTGAATACATTTTCTCCATTTTGAAATCATAATTTGTTTTAATGATTTAGACATTCTAGTGTGTCTCCAGTCTCAGATTGTCTCTGACTTATACACCAGGTGGGTGTACTACTATTAAATATTCTAGTTCTTGTGCCTTTTTATTGGTTTCAAAGTACAGGTGATGTTTGCTGTAAGCTTTTCATATTGGGTTCATCCCATCATGTATGATGAATGCAAATATTTTTGCGTATGGATGCCTATTTTCCTAGGTAATATGCATTTCATCACATTCTTTTTGATGTTATGATGTGTATATTTTGCAACACAGGTTATATATTTAACAGCAGTGGAAACTTCTATTTTTAAGATGCTTTGGTTTTGGTGCCCTCTTGTGGTCTGAATATCCTACACCATAGGAAATCAAAAGTTTAGATTCCTCCATTCACCTCCTTTTAAAATAAAGCATGGGGGAAAGTATCTGTTCCCTTTTAAAAAAATTAAAAAAATGCATTTTCCGTTCGTTCTTTGCCTTTTAAGGTTTACACATTTGGGGTGTTTAGACTATAAACCAAATGACACTAGCTTCAAAGGAGAAACTACATGCTTGAGCCTCAACAGAACTTTTAGATAGGTACTATTCAAGCAGCAGATGCCCATTTGGTTGAGGAGATAGGATAAAGAATTGAGGGATTAAATGATTTGCCTAAATTAACATCACAAGTTAGTTGCAGATTCATGAGTGGAACCCAGGAGTCCAACTCCCCAGCAGCAGGCTGCAACCACTAGACTGTACTCCTAGTTCTGTAGAGTCATATTTCATCCATACAAACTCTAAGCAAAAAGACTTTCAAGCGCTATACACTTCAAATAAAACTAATTATGAAACACTTTTGTGTTATCATCTATGAAAATATTTCATATGAAATAAATTAATAAACATGTGGAAACACCTCTGTCCTTTACGTACCTAGGACTGGACTTTCGGAT
Source organism: Gopherus flavomarginatus (assembly GCF_025201925.1). Lineage (NCBI taxonomy): Eukaryota > Metazoa > Chordata > Testudines > Testudinidae > Gopherus > Gopherus flavomarginatus. The sequence goes on from NC_066621.1 coordinate 83,175,866, forward strand.
AGTCTATAGAGCATGGTTAGCCTTGCAGTTCCAAATGGAAAGCTGCCAAAGGTATCCTTTCCACAAAGTTTGCCTTGGATATAGACATCTGTGCTTATTGTATTGGCATCACCTGAGGTTTCCCTTGCTCAAACTGCTTTAACTTGCTTTTTCTTCAAGACATTCTCATCTGTCTAGAGGTGTCTGGTTTTGATTTCTTTTTTTTTTTTTTTAAGGCAAGCTCAGAATCTAATTTTGTTGTAGTTGTTTGCTCCAACTAGAAACACACAAAGTTTAAGGCCAGAATGGGCCATGATGATCATCTAGTCTGACCTCCAGCACATTGCAGGTCACAGACTCTCACCCTCGCACTCCTGTAATAGAGCTATAACCTCTGACCGAGTTACTGAAGCCCTCAGATTATGATTTAAAGACTTCAAGTTACAGAGAACCCACCATTTACACTAGATTAAACCTGCAAGTGAAACACACATTGACTGGGTTAGATTCTCAGGTAAGTATTTTCATTCAAATAAAGCTTATCCCATTTCTTAGTGACTCCCTCCCTTATCTGCTGAATGGAGGATGCTTGACCTCTCCTGAGTTTTCATTATTTAGAGGTCATTGTTAGTATGTCCCTTGAATTCTGCATTCATTAGAGGGAGTGAGTTAGCCTGTTACATTCATTTCTTGCCCCCTACTGTCCTATTAAGTTTAACATCAATCAGGTCTTGTCTGCCCTTGAAAGTTAGTGTGGCTTAAGGTAGGATGTGAATTTAAAGCACAGTAGCTGTTCCTTATTAACTCCATGTCTTGACATTCTCATTCTGGAAAAAGAATGCCTTCTTCCTTTTCACTTAACCCACTTTTTTGTTCTGGTATAACAATGTTTCCACGTGGATTTGCTCTGGAACTTTGTGTAGACAAGCCCTCAGTTACTTCTATAGCAAAATAAACTCTCTGAAGCAAGAGTAGTTAGGGAGAGGGAATTACATTAGGATTTGTCTTTGGAAATTTTGTTTATAACATAATTAAGAAACTCTAAATACCTACTGATGGCTACCCTTTGTGCTTCAAAGGCTTTGACAAGTATATACTTATTCTGTTGGCGAACAACTAAATACTGGCAATATTCTCCCTGTAGATTGAACTTTTTTCCTTACTGTTAACCATGGGATCTGAAAGTCAAGCTGGATTCTTTCTGCCCCTCAGTTAACGGATCTGTTGCTTTTCATATAGAATCAGGTCGCCTTTTCTAAACTGCATTGGCTCTGCAATGTGAACAAGAGTGGTTCAAAGTGGTTCAAACTTACTCTAGTCAGTAAAGTGAACCGATGTGCCTCATTCCACACAGATCTGTTGAATAAGAGTAGTACTTATTCCAGTTGTTTTTTCTTTAGCAGTAGACCCAGCAGTGATGGATATCTAAAGTTTTGCAAATACAAGGGAACTCATTCTGGTAGGGCCTATAGAAGTCTTTTAATTGGTCTTCTGGTCTCTCACTGATCCTCTGGTTCCAAGCTACAGTTTCACCAGGACCAAGGCGGGAGGCAACAGTTCCCTCCTCCCTTGCAGCAGCTTTCAGTAATCATTCAAACCAAGAATTGAGCACTTAAAAACCAAAATCTGCTTTGGTTTAGTTACACATTCTAAGTAGCTAATCCACTGGATGCATCTTCACCATGTATAACTAGGAGACAGTTTTTTGTCAAAGAATTACTCTGGCAAACAAGATTCCTGCCTTTGTTGCCTTAATGTAGACTTTTCTGGTACTCGCAGGACAAATTTGTGCCAAGGATAGCCGCTTGAATGAAGTCCTTCCCAACAGACTTTCTTTCTTGTCTATTGGCTCTTTTGTGCGATAGATGTAAGCCAAGGTACAGTAGTTTCCAAACTAGCTTGCTCCCATGGAAAAGGAAAAAGAGGTACTAAGATTATGCGCAATAAATCCCTGTAACTGTTTCCCCTCCCCACCCCAATTTTTTTTTATTTCTTCCCTCTCCTTGTATATACCACATTTAAAAATCCTCTCATGTAGTGCTGGGCACAACACTGAGTTCTTAGCAACCTGAGTCGTGCAGCAAGGTTCTGCAAGGAGGTTTAACAAAGTGGTTGTGAGTCATTTCCAAATTACTATGGTCTCTTTGGGAGCAGTTCATCTCTTTGAGTTTGATTCTTTTAGACCACATTAGACAATGCTGTTCAGAGTAAAGAAAAGGATGGAAAAGATTGGATCCACCTCAAGGTGGTCCATAGCAGATGTGAGTTGTCTAGAGTACAGTTGGAATAGGGATGCCTGCTTCTATCTTACATTCGGGGCCCAAACATGTCCTCATTAGCAACTTTCCAGGATCCTGAGGGTTGTACCCATTTTGCTTAAGCTGGAGATACCTTTTTAACCTCAGAGCATGGCCTGTGGAGATTGAAGGGCCTGCAATGCAATGCTTTATATTCAGGTTATATCAGATCAGCATGCAGTGCTTTAAGCAATTGTACTGAGAGGATGGAATGCATGCTGGCAGTGTCACCTGTAGTACTAGTATCACTGGGCTATATAACCCTACTCAAGGAGAAGTTGAGTCCAGGCCTTGTCTAACTCCACAGCCATTTTTGGCCCATGAGATAGACTTTGGTTACCCATAGTTTATCTATTTTATTGCCTTGTTTTTCTTTTGCCTGATCCAGATTCTTGTGTTGTCTGTCTTGTACTGTTTTGAGTGCCCTCAAAAGCTCTAAAATGATAACCTAGTATAGCTACCAGTGACTCCGGAACTAGGACAATTGAAAGCTTCCCTACAGAAGAAAACTGGATGTTCCTAGGGCCAATATTTACGTGGGGGTGGCATGGTCTTTCCAAACATTCCACTACAAAACCCCTATCCTAGCTGTAGGAGGGAGCTTGATACTGATTTAACAATAGGGAAGAAATCCTCAGTATTGGAGCCTAAAATAGTGTCACTGGCAGTGCATCAGCCTTATTTTGCTTTCACATGCTATTCTTGTCAGCCTTCACTTTCTGCAGGGATTTCTTAGCTGGGCTTTGAGGAAGCTAATCCTACTTACTGAACCTTGTGGGCGATAGCCAAGAGGGAGACATTTATTTTTGGTCTTCTGTATAGTGGGTGGTGTCCCTCACTGTATTGCTTCTCTGGGCTGCCCCTCTTAAATTCTTCCTCTGGCCAAAGATTCTTGCTTATTTAACAGCTAGAACCACATTGACAGTGAGTAAACATGGACTAAATTGCTAAATCTAGGGACAAAATATTGAAGGTAAGACCTAATTTGTAAAATGAAAAGCAAATGAGAGAAGAAATCTTCCATAGCTGCTTCAGTAATTTTACAAAAGCCTGAATTTCTTTCTTTTTTTTTTAAAGTAACCAGTGTGATATGAAATTGATTGCATCATATAAACTTTAAAGACATTCATAGTTTTGTTCCAAATGTGGCCTATATTTCAAAACTGTAACCTGGTAGGAAATGTCCCATTGACTCACCATTTTTCACTGTACAGTGATTTAGAAACTTTAAGACAAATTAGTGCAGGTTGTGTTTGTTTTATTATTGGTCTCTGCAGAAACAAAATGTGAACTCCTTAGTCCTTGCTGCCAGCTAGCAAGCAGTGTTCTTGAGTTATTCTATCACCAGTGATACTGTGTAAACCAAAAATGGTAATTTTGGCTCATTTAGGAACAAAACAGGGAACATCCAATGAAACTGAGGCAACAAATGTAAAAAGGATAAAAGAAAACACATTTGTACATAAATTAATAATGCAATGTGCATCTTGATGGCCCAATATATCTTTGAAGCCGAGAGCTCACTGGGATTGGAAACTGGTTTAAGCAGTTATGTAGACAATGAGAAAGTCCACAGTTACATTAGGTATGGTTGGGGGGGGAAAATGGGATATAAATTCTTAGCAGTTGGCTTATGGCCTAAAGGACAATTGCCTAGAATTAGCAAGAAATTTCCCTTACGGGTAGGTTATTCCAAAATTGCCCATTATAAGGTGTTCTTGCATCTTTCTCTGCAGCATTTGGTACTGGCTAGTGTGAGAGACCTGATATGAGACTGAGGGTATGGCTACACTTAGGCAGCTCTTTGAAGTTTCGAGTGTGAGTGTGGTCGCAGCGCCAGCGCTGGAAGAGAGCTCTCCCAGCCCTGCACTTACTCCACCTCCTCATGGGGATTAGCTTGCAGCACTGGGAGCCACGCTCCCAGCACTGCGGCACTGTTTACACTGTTGCTTTACAGTGCTGTATCTTGCAGCGCTCAGGGGGGTGTTTTTTTCACACCCCTGAGCGAGAAAGTTGCAGCGCTGTAAAATGCCAGTGTAGCCATGGCCTTAGATAGACCTCTAGTCTGATCCAAAATGGTTATTCCTACATTTCTAATAAATGTGTGTCAAATGAGTAGGAAGAGAATAATTATTATAGAGAAAAGTAATATTATGTTCTGGGCTCCTTTTAGATCCTGCAAGCAAAGGAGTGGTAGGCTAGGAGAGACAGCATGTGTTCTCTGAGACATGCTACTGATGCTTGAATAGGTGCTACTCCTCCCTCTGCATCAGCAAATAGCCCAGTGCTCCAGTACTGTGCTGCTAAACATTTTGTCCTCTAACAGAGACTTAAAACCAAGATCTTGACTGAAGTGTCCAGTAAAGATTCCATCGTGCTTTTTGCAAGAGTAGAGAAATTAACTGTAGTTCTGGACAAATTCTAGCTTAATTTTTTGCCCTAAATTCCCCTAGCAATTTTAGCTAGATATGGTATTCTTTGTTTCCTGGGCTAAAACTGTTGGGTGCCATTGCTAAGTATTGTTAAACAGCTGTTGCAGTCCAGCCCAGAAGTTGTTGCCTTTTTATGTTGAGGTAAATTAATCTCAGTTTAGAAATGGACTTACTTTTCTTCAAATTTATAATGCCATAGGGCTGCATGGTCCTTTACAAGCAATTAGGCTGTGGAATGAAATTTACTGTGTAAGGAATACATGGTGTGGTGTAAGTTTAATTAACATGAGGTTTGGATGGCTGCATTACTCGTGAGTGACAAGCCATGAGTGAATTATGCAGGTGCTCATCCCATAAAGTTAATTAAATCTGTCATTGTTTTGGGCCTGAATATTGCTCATCCAATAAAAATTAATGTCCTTTGGTGAAGGATAAGTAGTACCACGTGTAGAGAAACATAAGGAAACACTTGTGGCAGATTATTAAATATTAGGTGTCTGAAATCTGGGGATGGTGGAGTGTTAGAAGCACTTGCCAGAGAGAATTCTTGGGCAGAGTGCGCCTGAGACAGTCAAAATTAATGCAGTTTGTTGCATGACTTTGCAATGGGGATCTTACCACAACATGTGGTATAAGTAACACTACCAATATTATTTCTTATTGTTACATAAAGGACTCTTTTAGCACCATCAGTTGAACTGATGATTATCAAACATAGTGCTTGATCCTTCAGTGCCCTTACATGTGAGTAGTCTTTAACTCATACGTATAGTCCTGTTCAAGCAGGTAGGGATCATAGGATCTGACCCAACAGTTACATAAGATTACAGGACAGGGAATAGGTCTAAGTAGCACTAAACAAAAAAACCTAGAACAATGGCCCAGTAGGGTGAGGTTGGGGGGAATTTGTGCTAAGGAGGTGGGGTTTCAGAGAGAGTTGGGTGTGGGCTGGTCAATTGTGATGTTAGGCTCAGGGCTTGTCTAAACACAAATGGTACCTGTAAGGGTGCAGACTCACCCGGTGGCCCCCCTGCTAGTCATCCTCAGGAATTAGCTCACCAACCCTCTGGAGCACCTTCTGCAGGCCAGTGTCCTGCTGCTGCTTTGCCCTCATGTCCCTCTCAGACCAGGTGCCCTGTTATCGGGGTGCTGCCCCCGGCAATAACCCCTCAGTCTTAGGGTCTCCCCTCCCCCAGGAACCCTCACCTACTATCCCCACCTTGCCTCAGTATACAGCTACTGCCAGTCATTGTCTAGCCCCCAAACCCTGGGGCAGACTGCAGTATCAGCCAGCTCATCACTGGCAAGGTTGGGTTTGGACCTGCTGTCTTTGCCTACCCCTAGGCTGCCCTTTGCAACCTCCAGTACCTATTAGCCCAATGCTAGGCCACAGCCTGGGGTGTTCCAGGCTGGAGCTCCCCAGCTCCACTGCCTTTCCCCAGCCCTGCTCCACTCAGGTACCCTCTCTCTAGCTCCTTACAGCCAGACCCATCTCCCTTTATAGCCAGAGAGAGACTATTTGCTTGAGCTCCTGGCTCAAGCCTTTATATGGCCAGCTGGGCCCTAATTGGGGTGTGGCGCCAGCTGAGCCTGCTTCCCATTCAGCCTGGGCTGTTCTCCCAGCCCTCCAGCCCTCTGTCAGGGCTGGAATGGGTAACCACCTCACTACAGTACCACTTTAACTATACCAGCATAATTAAAGTGGCACAACCCCTATGGGGTGTGATGCTCTATGGAATCTGGGGGACACTTTGGGAGATTAAGAATACCAATGTTGTAAAATTGCAATGAGTTATGCCGGATATGCTGTGTGAGATATCTGTGAAAATGTTATAATTTGCCAAATATGATCTTGTTTATATGTTTGTATCACCTTTGAATTATGGGTTATAGATATGTATGTCTGTGTTTCAAAACTTGTGCTATGCTTCTGGGTGAAACCCCGAGACAGTTTGGCATCAGCGCTGCCTACCCTGCTTGATGGCCCATCAAGAGCCATCAACTATACAGCTGACCCATTGAGAGAAGGCAGAGGATACATCTTATCCATGCATGCAGAGGATACATCTTATCCATGCATGCCTTGCTGAGTCATGTGCATGGCTTCCAAGCCATGTGCTGGACAGCTTGTGTTGGAAACAAAGGAAGCACAGCCCACATGGCAAAAGACTATAATAAAAGGAAGCTGCATCTTCTCCATTTTGTCTTGAATCCTGCTTCTTTCCTCTGGAGGAACTTTGCTACAAACAGAAGCTCTGAGCAAAGGACTGAATGACCCATCCAAGGTGTGGATGTATTCCAGAGGGACTTTCAAGTCAGCAAACTCACCAATACTGCTAGGAACCTGATATATGGACTTTGAAGTCTTTGTATGTATGTGACTGTTTTACCATTTAACATCTCTCGTCCTATTCTTTCCTTTTTCTTTATAATAAACCTTTAGTTTTAGACACTAAAGGATTGGCTAGCAGCATGATATTTTGGGTAAGATCCAAACCCTGTACTGACCTGGTGACGTGGCCAACCCTTTGGGGTTGGAAGAACATTTTTGTATATGTGAGCAGAATTTAAAATAACTTCTCTCTGTACTGGACCTAGGTGCTGATTGGTAGCCAGAAAACTGGAATGCAATAAAGGGGGCTGTGCATTTTTATTTATTTATTTATTTATTTATTTATTTTGCTTCTTGATAACCAGTGTAGGGGATCAGAAGCACAATTTGTGACTGGTTGAGGAGAATAACTTCAGTGTTACCCACCAGGCTTGGGAGTATCTGCTCTCCCTTTTGCAGCCTGCCCTGACATTGGCATTTCCAGTGAGGCCTGCCCCAAGCACCTTGGGTCACATTGGCTTAGTTGGCAGGATCCACAGAATCAGGTCACTTGGTTTTGGATCAGAAGCCCACACTATCCCAAATCTGAAATTTAAAACTGAGAGTGTTAAAGGTTAAAGTTAATCCCAATGAGTGATCCACAATCAAAATGGCAAGCCCTGAGAGAGATCCAGCGCCTTCAGCATAAGAGAGAAATGGCAGAACTTCAGATGCAAGAGAAGCAAGCCTTGGCCCAGCTGGAAAAAGAAGCTGAGGAGAGAGCTAGGCAAGCTGAGGAAAGAACCAAGCAAGTTGGAGAGAGAGAGACAGAGAATTTCACAGGAGGCGAATGGAGCTGTTGCAAGCTGAGACCAAAGTTGCCAGACTTAGGCCACGTCCACACTACAGAGTAAAATCGAAATTAATAAAATCGATTTTATAAAACAGGTTTTATAAAATCAATTTTACGCGTCCACACTAGGGCACATTACTTCGGTGGTGTGCGTCCATGGTCCCAGGCTACCATCGATTTCCGGAGCTGTGCACTCTGGGTAGCTCAGTAAAAGAATGGGACCAATAACTTCGATTTCCGTCCACACTAACCCTAAATCGATATAGTAATATCGATTTTAGGGTTACTCCTCTCGTTGAGCAGGTGTACAGAAATCGATTTTAAGACCCCTTAAAATCGATTTTAAGTGCCTTGTAGTGTGGATGGGTACAGCGTTAAATCGATTTAACGCTGTTTAAATCGATTTAACGCTGTAGTGTGGACCAGGCCTTAAACTCCAAATCAAAATAATGAAAGAACAGCAGGAACTGTACTATCCTGGAAGCTCAGCTCCTGTCGACAGCAATGATGGAGATAGTCTGTTGAGTTTATACGAATGTTAGTATGTTGTTTAATAATGATGTGGTAACTGTTTAATCAGGTAATGTCATAACCCAGTCCCAGAAAAAGTATGAATGTGAATCCTCTGTATTGTCTGTAACATACAGGGAGACTTATTTATTATGTGGGGGAGGGGGGCGGGGAGTTGACTCTCTAAGCAGTGACATGTGTTTAACCAGGTATGCTGTAACAAGGAAGAGACTGTTTCTAGCCTTGGGATTGTGGAAAACAGCCATTTGTCCAATCAGAAATGCAGTTTATATAGTGAAGAAATTTCTGAATGTCTGTCTAATATCTCAGAAGTGAATCTGGAATTAGATGAAGTGCAGAAAGGAGCTCAGGGAAAGATTTCTTTAGAGCAAATCAGAGTTGATGGTCAGTTTGAAGCCCTAACTGAGGAAGGAAAGAGCACATTTCAGGTGGGTGATAGATTGCTGGCAAGTGAGGTTTATAAAAGTGAGCCTAACCCAGGTAAAAGTAATGTGCTTAAAGTAGCTCAGTGTGATGAGCCACTATTTGTGGAAAGCAACAATTTATCTGTTGAAAGGAAAACTGTTTCCAATTGCTTGCCTGTTAAAAATAGCAATGTGCCTAATGAAGGAAAATGTACCTCCGTACTTCCCATCCTTTGTCTGTGGAGCAGACAGATGGTGCCTCTCAGCCTATGGTTGAGGATATTTCAGTTGTCACAGAGGAGGTTCTCGACTTAACTGATACACAAGAAGGAAGTGTTCCTAATGCCAGTGAAGAAAGCTGCAGAGGGAAAGAATGTGCCTCTAACAACCCTTTAACCATGGAGTTTAGGAGATTGCCTGAAGAGGGGGGGTTATGTGAAAATCCTCTTAATGCTCCAGCGGTGATTCTGGGTGTAAGTGAAAAGCAGAGAGAGTTTGTTGGGGCACCACAGAGCAATGCTTCTGTAGAACAGAAAAAAGATGGACTGTTGCTTAGAAAGATTCCTAAAGAGAAAAAATCTTCAGAGTAATCTTTGCAAGCAATTTGCTGGTACTGATGGGTGTGGAAGTGAGTTGATTTAACTCAGGGTGAATCACTGTATGGAGAAAGCAACAGTTTGTTGTGGAGACTTGTTTCAGTTCCTAACTGCCAGAGTCTTTCTGCGGTGTATAGATCCACTCACCTTGCTTTAGAAAGAGCCAGTGTGGATAGCCTAGAGAAGATTTCAGAAGGAAAATTGTTAAATTGAACAGCCCTATGGCCAAGTGGCTGGGCTTCCCCAGCATGTTCTCAATGCTGATTCTTTGAGTAAGCAGTCTGTACCTCAGGGTTTGAGGAAAGATTGGGTTACTGTTTTTTCAGAGCAGAACAGTCTTATGACTGAACCCACAAGGATGCAGGGGAGAGCAGGCAAACTCTCACCCTTAGACACTTTGGATTTGTTTGGTATCTCTTTAAAACAGAGTCCAGTCTTTAAGCCGATGGTGGTGCTGGATCCAGAAGCAAGCATGCAGGAGAGTGTCTGTGTAGATGTTCATAGCACAGAGGGGCTGCAGTTGGTTTACACACTTAGCCAGCAAAGGGATTCCTATAAGCAGGGAGATTCAGTTTTCAGCCTTCTAGAAAAAAGGTGGGAAGGGTGAGGAGGAAGAACCCAGTTCTGCTGAGGGGAAGAATGAGTATCCAGCCTTGAAATTAGTAGCAAATGAGAATGTGAAAGCTAGTGTCTGGGTTGATACAATCTACCTGGCTGACAAGAGAGGGGGAAGATTTGCCCTGTAGTTGGTAGCACAAGGACACACCTGGTCAGCCATGGGATTCAGTCAGACACGAGGCATGGTATGACCAAGATATTTATAAACACTGGCAAGTAACAGATTTGGTGTTACTGTTAAGGTTAAGCCTTCTGATGTATTTGATTTTGATGTCAAGCCTGGTTAAAAAGGGTGCCATGTGCATGACTTTGATAAAAAGCCTGTAAACATATTGGGGATGATACCAAAACACAGAGTAGGCTAAAAAGCCCTTGTCATAGTGAAATGGTATGACTGGTACATGTAAGCATTCTTGAAACTTGGCACAGCGGAAGAACCTTAACAAAGCCAGTCTGCTGTATAGAAAGGGAAATTGAGGCACACCACATAATGGTGTTCGTAACTAAATGCCAAGGGAATTCCACCCTTAAAAGCATTAATGTCTGTATTAGAATAACATCAGAGAGAGGATACTTTCAAAGAAGAAAGAAGCTGTATATAAAGAGCCTGATTTAGTCAAACAGAATTTTGATAAACTATTTCTGTTGTACCCTAATATTTGTGATGTAAACTGAAAGTATAATAATATAGGCCCTAGAATGGAGAATTCTTGTGATGCATTCAGCAGTGTCTAGGGACGCTTCTTTCTGCATCAATTTTGTGTGGGACGTGTGTGTCGCTCTATGGGATCTGGGGGACGCTTTGGGAGACTATGAATACCAGTGTTGTAAAATTGCAATGAGTTATGCGGGATATGCCGTGTAAGATATCTGTGAAAATGTTATAAATTGCCAGATATGATCTTGTTTATATGTTTGTATCACCTTTGTATTATGGGTTATAGATATGTATGTCATGGCTGTGTTTCAAAACTTGTGCTATGCTGCTGGTGACACCCCTGGACAGTTTGGCATCAGCACTGCCTACCCTGCTTGATGGCCCATTGAGAGAAAATGGAGGATACACATTATGACTCAGCAAGGCATGCACGGACATGCCTATGGACAGAAAAGGCTTCCAAGCCATGTGCTGGGCAGCTTGTGTTGGAAACAAAGGAAGCACAGGCCGCATCACGAAAGACTATAATAAAAGGAAGCTGCATCTTCTCCATTTTATCTTCAGTCCTGCTTCTTACCTCTGAAGGAACTTCACTACAAGCTGAAGCTTTGAACACAGGACTGAATGACTCATCCAAGTCGTGGATGTATTCCAGAGGTATTTTCAAGCCAACAAACTCACCAATACTGCTAGAAAGCTGATATATGGACTTTGAAGTCTTTATACGTATGTGACTGTTTTACAATTTAACATCTCTCTTCTTGTTGTTTCCTTTTTCTTTATAATAAACTTTTAGTTTTAGACTCTAAAGTATTGGCTGGCAGTGTGATATTCTGGGTAAGAGCCAAACCTATACTGACCTCGGTGTGACTGACCCCTTGGGTTCAGAGGAACATTTTGTATATGTGAGCAGAGTTAAAAAATAACTTCTCATTGTACTGGATCTAGGTGCTGATTGGGAGCCAGAAAACTGGAATGCAATAAAGGGGGCTGTGTGGTTTATTTTTTGCTTCTTGATAACCAGTGTGGGGGATCAGTAGCACAGTTTGTGACTGGTTGAAGGCAATAACTTCAGTGTTATTCACCAGTCTTGGAAATATCTGCTCTCCCTTTTGCAGCCTGCCCTGACCTTAGCATTTCCAGTGAGGGCTGCTCCAGACACCACAGGCCACTGGGGGTAAAAAGGTGCTTTACCCATATAATTTACTCATGTACAGGAAGGAGAATAAGCTATACCAGTATAACTGCACTTTTATGCTAGGACAACTATTTTGTTGTTTTTAAAAAAAAATCACACCATTGTCCAAAATAGTTACACACATACAAAATCTCTTCTGTAAAAGTGAGGGCAAGTAATTCTGGGTAGACTTCTTTTTAATTTGAACTTAGTGGATCTCTCTTGCCATGATTTATGGTAATGACAAGACAATCAACCCCTGATCAAAAGTTGACATCAAACCCCCTTCAGGAAGTTCACTGCTTCCAGCTAGAGGTGGGGTCCGTCTCACAAGTGAGCTGAATGGTTTATGTAGTTATGAACTGAAAGAGCCATGTGGAGAGAAAAATAAGTGTTTTTAAATTTAAATATTTTTATTTGGCAAATGCAGTGCCAGGTACATAGAAGAACTCACTGAGGACGAGCCATCAGCATTCTGAACTTGTGTATGTGTGTCTCTCTCTCCCCATTTCTCCAAAGGAAATCGAGTAATTTTTGAGGCACTAATTGAAATTCAGGCCATAATGCTGCTTAACCTGCTGCTCTATATGTAGCACTGGAGCAGGCTGAGAGAGGCATTGCTAATCTCATTTTCTAGTCTCTCTTATCTGCTGACGGGGATGGAGAGTTAAATTTAGATACCTTCTTCCATGTTTGGGCCCTGTTCCCAGACAGCTCTGAGAGCACACTGTGGCTTCTATACCCACGTCATAAAGAACAAGCTTCTGTTGTAGCCAGTGACGAGCAAGGAGAAGAAAGGGAGGATGTGCGGTGATTTAATATTGCTAGGTCCCCCCTTGCCCTTCATTCCCCCTACCCTTAATTATTGAAGAAGGTTTTTTTTTTTTAAAGAGTTCGCTATACTGTTTGTAAAGCCCCAGTGGATTCTCCAAGGGTATGTTGTTTTGGTGTGTGTCCCTTTCAAACCACACAGCATACAAATTTAAACAGGCAGATCTTCCTCTTCAGTTTTTCTTTTCATGTTTTATTTATTGTTGGTTTATATTTCATAAGGGCAATTTGTGGTGCTGTGCTCATCGGGGATAGGTCCATTATGCAATGGTAAGGTATTGCCATCTCTTAACATGAACAAGAAATCTGGTTATATCAGACAACATCTCTGTTTAAATAATAATCCTCTTAACTGAAAACCTGTTACTGGGATAATGTAATAAAAAGAATGAAGTTTACATACTTCATTGTAAAATTAGAATGAGGTGGTTTGTTCCCTTTGCATAAGGCACAACATGTTGTGATGCTGTCTGCACTGGGGTGTGTGGGTGGGATGTTCAGAATCACTCTGTGTTGGCCTAACTTTGCTAACCTGAAACTATTAACTTCCATGGGAGCAGACTTAGGCCAGCACGGAGTGCTTTTGCAAAGCCCAGCCCACATGACTAAGGACCACTGTCAGGTAACCTAAAGAAGGAGTTTACTACTAACAGCTTAAATTATAATTGACAATTTAAAAAAAATTACCTTTCACTTTTCACCACTCAGGAGGGTTGTTCAGCTTTTGCATTTCACTCAGTTTCTAGTTAGCTCTATTTCTGACTCAGGTACCGTTGCAAATACTATTGACTGAAAGCTTCCAACTTTGCAAGGGAGTGTTCGCATTTTTTAAAAAAAACACCCTGTAAATACGAACAACCTTTCTGTATGAAATAATGAAAAGAGTTACAATTAAACTAATCTGAATGTTGAGTTCTTCACTGATGTTAGCTCTTTAATATTTGAAAGTTCTACAACTTAAGCAGCCATTAGAAATCATAGCCTATGTTTTCAGGAGTCCAGTGCACATCCAGCAGGTTAGGTCCAAAACAGTGACCAGGCAGCAGAGGAAAGGAGAGCTCTTCAGTTAAACTTTGCTACTGAGCTGACTGAGCTGTATTCCACTGGAGAAGGAAACCTTATGTCCTTCACTACCTGAGAATGCTGGATGCCAACTGTAGTCCTTGGCAGCACTGCCTGTGATTTTTACTGGCTACTTGATGCTTTGGAACTTTAAATATGTTTGCATTATATATAAGCATTATGGAGCCCTATCTTACCCTTATTGAAGTCAATGGCAAAATTTCCATTGGCTTCAGTGGGAGCAGAATCATGCATTGTGGTGGCAAAAAGCCAATTCAGAGTTTGACGAATGGGAAGAGAATTGTTATTTATTATGATGCATGTCCTACTGCAGTTTCACTGTAATCTCACTGAGTCAGTACAACAGTGGAGTCTGTTACTGTTTTAATCTTCCTCATTTACTTATTTTAATTTTTTCAAGTGACCCACTAAGGCACACCATGACAATGTTGGGAAGCCCCATGATCATAGCATCTTTCTTTATCCAATCCCTTCCCTGCTGCTTGTTTTCTTTATTCATGGTAGCTCATCTCAAGACTAGACTGCGAGCTCTCTAGGGCAGGGGCCTTGTCTTGCGCGTCTTTGGGTGCTGTAAAATAACAAACTATAACCTCTTCAATGTCAGTCCTGGAACAGGATTCCCTGTGACCATTTCAGGAAGGCTAGGTCATGCCATCAGAAAGACTCCCTGGTGACGCTGTAGTCCCAGCCTGCTCAGTAAGTCTGTCTTTGTGCTCTGTGCTAACAGAACTCAGGATGGTGAGTTTTTTAATATTGTAAATATGTATTGCTCTATAAAGAAACACTAGGCAACACAGAGCCAAATGAGATGGTGTGGATGCTGCTAGGTGTTTTTTGGCCAAATCCTAGCTAATGTTAAATGAGCATGGCTGCACTGAAGTCACTGGAGCTATGCTGTTTTATGCTATCTGAGGCTCTGGTCCTTTATTCTCTAGTTTCTGCAAAGACTATTTGTTTTTAAGTAAGATTGCACACTATTCAGTTAATTTAATTAATAATGCTATCTTATACTACTAGAGTGTCTGTCTTCACTCCAAAGATGTCAAGTGTCAGAGGGCTAGCTGTGTTAGTCTGAATCTGTAAAAAGCGGCAATGGGTCCTGTGGCACCTTATAGACTAACAGACATATTGGAGCATATGCTTTCATGGGTGAATACTCAGACATGCATCTGACGAAGTGAGTATTCATCCCTAAAGCTTATGCTCCAATACTTCTGTTAGTCTATAACAGGTCCCCAACGCAGTGCCCATGGCTGCATCTAAAAGTGACTGCATCCTGGCTGGTGGTCGAGCATCCGCCGAAATTTGGCAGCATTTCAGTGGTGACGCCTCTGGATGATGCCGCTTGCCACCGACAAGCGGCGTGATTGCCAAATTTCAGCGGCATTTTGGCAGATGCTCGACTGCTGCCACAGTCCGGTTGGGGACCACTGGTCTATAAGGTGCCACAGGACTCTACTGCTTTTCACTCCAAAGGGTCTCAACGTGTTTTGTAACCAAAATGGCATACAAAAGTAAATCACCCATAACTGAAAAGTAGGTTGAAAAGTGGGATGAAAAGTAGCAGCTGTTTAATAGAGCACAAAATTTTAAGAAACTGAATATCATATCCACCTGAAACTGCAGGAAGTATTCAGAGATGTAGAATGTAATCACCCGAATCATAACCACTGGATTTAGCACTGCAACTCTTATAGGAGGTGCTGTGGGAATCTTAATTACTGTAAGAGGTCAAGGCCTTAATTTTATATCTCACCTGAAAGATGTCACCTCTAGCAGCACAACTGCTCCTAACATTATGCTGGGACGTTGGTTCAGTATTGATGTAGAGAGAAGAGTGCCACCAACTGAATCACGCATACCACTTACTGCACCATCCATGGAGATGGCCTCTCCAAGTGCTTGCTGGATTAAAAACCTGGATAATTTGAGACTGCCAGAATCACCACCCAAAATGGTATTTTTGATGGTAGGATCACTAGTACTAAATTACATTATAAGCTCTTGGAGGCATGAACCATATCTTCCATCCTGCTTGTTCTGTAAAGCACCAAACACACTTCTGGGCCTGTAAACAGGATAAATGATATATTGTGTTGAAATTTCAGTAGTATGGTGGCTATATCTAAAACCTTCAGTTTTAAATTTTAATTTGTAGACACCCTAATAGTGAGTGTCTCCTTAAACCTTCCTGAGATCCATGAATTTTCACTAGTTTTCGTGTGAGACTGAGTAATGTACATGTTCTCTTTCTTACTGTTAGCTGGCAATACACTATGTAATCATGTGGTTCTATATAGGCAATTGGTAGTGAGGTTAAACGGGATGCAGTTTATAGTGTAACATTCCTCAAATACTTACAGTTGGACTTGCCTATCTACCGAGTAGCATCTCCATCTCTGGGAAGCATACGGGTGTGCTGCTCTGACAGTGAAAGAAACACTTGAGCTTTGCAGTAGAACTATACTAAATTTGCTGCTAGGTGTACTATATTGTGGAACTAAATCCAAGTGCACAAGTATGGGATTAATTTTCTTTTATTAGCACTTGCATCAGTTTGTTCTGTACCCTGACACACACTCACTAGATTGCCTTGCCGCTGTGCTGGGGTTGTCTGGTTACACTGCAGTGGTTTTATTTAACAAGGAAACCCTTGTTCTCAGACATCTTAGCAAGGTAAAGTAATAAGTCGGGCCCCCCAAAATCTTGATTTTAAAAATTAATGCAGGTTGGGTCCTTGTTGTTTGACTTGTGGTGATGGTGGAACCTTTATAGTTCATGTTTGCAAGCATTTCTTTGCAGCCATGAGTACTGGAAACTTTAATTGTATTTTTTAATGAAAGCTGAGATTCTTATGTAATCACATCAAGCCAGGAGCTGGGACTTAAGAAAAACACTTCATGTCATGAGACTCATGATAAAATATTGAATTCTGGCAACATTGTAATCTGTGAACCAAAAAGCCAAGAATAAAAACACAACATAGATTCCATTCCTTTAATTAACTGCATGCTTTAAAAATGAAAACCTGTATATGTTTTCACTTTGATTCACTTACATTGTTACTAGCCCAAGGCTGGGGGATGCTATATGGGAATCAGGCTGTGAAAATAAGCAGTGTGCCATTGCTGTCAATGGTGAGTGTAATGCAAGATGTAAACAAACAGCATTACTGGTGACTAATTTAGATTTTATGATATCTGAGTTTGAATCACTTCATTACTGTTAATGTCAAAAGTTTGACTCCATGGTTGAGTCCCTTCTGAACACTTCCATGAGACCCACAAGGCATAAGCCAACAGTAATCATTAATGAAAACCTCTGTACTTTCCAGGTTATCCAGTCTTTTATGCTTATGAGTTCTTTGGGGCAGGGACTGTCTTTGTGTTTGATTCTATACTGTTCACAAAAAAAGTTTTTGACTTAACAAATGAGAGGATGGATATTTTGCCCCAAATATGATTTTTACCTTCTAGCGAAGCCTGGTTACTTGAGTTGCAGTTTATAATACACATGCAACTCTTAGCTCTTCCCAGGATGGGATGAGTGCTTGACCTTTCAGCAACTCCTCCCCTTCTCCTACTCCCTACCCTTTTTCTATCACCACACATGCACAAAAGTGCATTCCAATCGCTGCTAGAGGCTGATATCATCCTTTCCCGTTTTCCTCTTTGTTTCTGTACTACTCTTTTCCTTCCTTCCTTCCTTCCCTTTCTTTTCAGTGCTGTTTATCTCCTTGTGCTAAGTAGAATGGAGGATCTAACAGGTCTTCTCCCTATTGTTTAAAATTTTTATTACAGTAATACCCAGAGGCCCCGATCAGGATCAGGACTGCATTGTAGTAGGTACTCTACAACCACAAGCACAGTTGTCTCCAAAGTAATTGCAATGTAAAACGATATAGGGAGTGTTTCATTGTTTTGATACTTGATATATTTGTTACTAAGTGCCACCTATCCCCTTTTGGCATGACAGGAAATGTTTAGGAGGGATTAGATGGAGGAGAGGGCGTTACAGATCAATTAAAAGAGGACTGTCTAACATCTCTGATCCCTTCCCTTTCTTCGTGGTACTCCTGTATGCATTCTCCGCTGCTGCCCTACAAACAGTTTGGCTCATTGAGTGATGGCCCTGACTTTAGGGTATCCCAGTCAATCAGGAACTCATACTATGGTAATGGGGGCATGTAAGTTCCTAGTTAGATACCTTCTCTCTTCAGAGTATTTGCATACTGCAGTTCTATTAATTCAAATGAAATGTGCCTCTTCTGTTTAGCATTTGAAATCATGCTAGTGTCAACCATGATTACACATGGTTGTTTCTAGCACCCTTTACCGGGTGGGTTGAGACTTTCATCTGGAAAAACTATGCCCTGAACATGAATTTTATAGCGTGGGGAATGAGGAGGGAAACTCTTCCCACACTTATCAGGAACTGGTATAAGCAACAGCCATAATTATTGCTAGCCTAGTGTTCATCACTGGATGCCCATGGCCTATCAATGAATTGCAGGGATGGAAGGAAAATAAACACAGATGTGGCAACTAACAGAACATCAGTGCAACTGATATACACTCCTACTCACAAGTGACTTTCAAATCAAATCATTGAGGATTCCCATACTTAATGTGTCCCTGATTTTCCCATTACATTGACTCAATTTATAGGTAGAGAGCTTCCCCCTAACCCTCCACTTTCTAGCTCTGCAAAGTTAGCTTGACTTGTAGAATCAATTTGGGCTTTTTTCCCCCTTCTCTTCCATCAAAACCTATAATAAAGGCCTGGCAGGCCAAATTATGACCTCATGTCACCTATGCAACCTCTTTATCGTCAGTGTAACACAGATGTAACTGACTGGAACTTAGTAAACAATTCTGTTGGTATCACACACGGTAGAATAGAATCCAGTGTGTTCTGCCTGAGCTTTATCAGCAGCAGCTCCACACACAACAAGTCTGCTGAGTAAGAAAGTGACATTTTTATAGTCACTTTTCAGAGTAACTAGTTTAAAAAAAAAATTATTGCACATCTCTAGGTCACTAGTTTTCATATAATATCAGCGTTGTGAAGATCTGTGAAGAAATAGCAAAACCCATCACTCAAAATTCATATAGACACCCCTGGGAAACTAGAATCGGGAAAGGTTGGAAATGTACACCTGCGTTTTGGTCAGGAACTGTCTTTAATCTGTCTGTACAGTGCCTGATGCGATGGAGTTCTGATCTGTGACTAGGGCTCCTAGATCTTATAGTAATATAAATAATTAATAATAAAAGTCTACAGCCCATGAATGATCACATGCTTGTGGGCTATGTTAGTATCTTTTAGTCCATTTTTCTAACCCCATGTTCTCCAGTTATTCTTCTGGCAACCATCATTGGCGACAGAGGATTTAAAGTTCTAACTTGAGACTTTTCACCGGCATCAGTAACTTGATCCATTCTGCAAAGATCTTTGGCTTCAACCAGCTTCTCTTCTCCGGTGATGCCAGGCAACTGGAAGCAGTAATTAAAAAAATTAGGCCACTTGGCTTTCTATATATAGCAGCACTTCTGATCCCAAGAAACGAGAACTCTCATGCAGTCTGTTTTTAGCTGTCAGTGTTTGTAAATTAATATTGATGCTAGTCTTAAGTAATTCTTTTAAATGTCTTAGTATTTTTCCCTAGCTGTTCCCAGCTTTATTTTAAAATAGTAGTTTAAAAAAACACCCTGTCTGTACCTCAGTCTCTTCTGCTTTCTTCTTCATCAGAATGCTAAGTTGACCAGGGTTCCCTCCGCTGAAGGGCATCATATTCTTAGAATGCACCTGACTTGCATCAAAGTCAGTCTGGTTTTGATGTCAGCCAGAAGGACTAATTTCAGCTTTGGGATCCTGTGTACACCATTTCTTATAAATTACACATGAAGCTCTCTGCATATTGCAGAGATTTAAAAAGATGAAATCAATTAAATTTTCATTGACGGGGGGAGTAGAAGGGGGGAAAAGGCAGAGATCCAATGACTGGTGGAAGAAGTAAAATGTGAAAACCAGAAAGAATTTAATTGTATGGCAGATGTTAAAGCAGTTTATAAAGTTTAGTCTTTCCATTTTGTTTCATCATTCACCCATTTAATAAAATAATCTAGTTTAGCCAACATCTCAGTATACAGCTGAAAAGCTAAAGAGCAGTAAATATTTACTGTCACTAGGAGGCTTACAGATCTGGCGTGTGTGTGTGCGCGCATGCGTGCGCCTTCCCAGTAAAAATGTGTGAGCTGATTTTCAGAGGTTCTGATCACCCACAATTCCCACTGTTTCAGTGGGACCTGTGAGTATTCAGTACCTCTGAAAATCAAATTATTGGATTTTTTTCTACATAGAGAAATTCTAAGGTTCCAGTATCAAAGATTAAGCTTTGAAACAGCATGATCTGTTCCATGTTTTTTCAGTCTGGAAGTCACAACCATCCTCCCTTTCTATGTGTCTGTCTTTGTCGGAAGGAGATCCTAAAACTGTATGCAAAAGGTTGAAAACCACTGATCTATTCAGGAGCTTATTACCACACCCATCACTGTGGAATCAGTGCACTTTCCATAATGCATTAAGCAATGTGACTAGCATCTTTGAGGACAGAGTTGGGGACTGAGCCTCAGGACTCCTGCATTTCCAACTCTGCCGCTGATTCACTACTTCACCTCTAAGTATATTAATCTGTAAACAGAATGCAATAATTCTTACCTCACAAGAGACAAGAAGGAAGGTCCAGTGGTTAGGACACTAGCAGGGGCGGCTCCAGGCCCTAGTACACCCAGCGCGTGCTTGGGGCAGCAAGCCGTGGGGGGCGCTCTGCCAGCACCGTGAGGGCGGCAGGCAGGCTGCCTTTGGCAGCTTGCCTGAGGAGGGTCTGCTTGTCCCGCAGCTTCAGCAGACCTCCCTCAGGTGTGCCTGTGGAGGGTCCACTGGTCCCGCGACTTCGGAGGACCCGCGAGAGGTCCGCTGAAGCCGCAGGACCAGTGGACCCTCAACAGGCAAGCCGCCGAAGGCAGCCTGCCTGCCGTGCTTGGGGCGGCAAAATGCCTAGAGTCACCCCTGGACACTAGTCTGAAACTTAGAAAACCTAGGCTCAGTTCCCTATTCCAACGCAGATTTCCTTTGT
The DNA here is from genome assembly GCF_025201925.1 of Gopherus flavomarginatus. Classification (NCBI taxonomy): domain Eukaryota; kingdom Metazoa; phylum Chordata; order Testudines; family Testudinidae; genus Gopherus; species Gopherus flavomarginatus. The sequence continues at coordinate 83,196,774 of NC_066621.1, forward strand.
CATTTAGTCTCTCTGTGCCTCAGTTCCCCAGCCGTGGTAAAATGGTAATAATAGCACTTCGCTCCCTCACAGGGGTTTTGTGAAGGGTGGGCATTTGATTCCTTACATTGATAGGTTAAATATACTAGGTGCTCAGATACTACTGTAATGAGGGTCAGATAACTGCATAAGGTAGAAAGGTTCAGATTTACTGTTACTTAACATTGGTAAAGCATTTGAGATCTGCAGGTGAAATGTACTTTAGACATTGAAAATGCTGTTACAAGTTTGTGGTTAGATTCTTAAGTGGCTACTCTTTATTTCAGCCTGTTTTTCAGACTCTCAAGATTTAATCCTATCATTTGTTTACCCTGGGGTTGTACCTAAGGGTGTCAAGAGAGCAGTGTAGTCATAGTGCAGGATAAATGGATACATTGCTCTGTCTATGCTCATTACTGTCTTTCCTTCTGGGTCTGACTTTTTTGAAATTTCTCCCAGACATTTTGTGTAGTCCTTTTATGTCTTCAATGAGTTCTGTGCTTCCAAATCTGTAGGTCGACACCAAGGAGTTCTGAATTTTGAGTTAAATTCTCAACTTAATGAATTTATGATTTTGGTTTATGTTAATAGTAATAACGTGACTAAATCGTGCTTCAGAAATATACATCCAAGTTAGCACCCAGTGTTTTTTCTCCTCAGGTACTAGTTGCTCCAGTAGTCTTCCAAGAGAAGAAACTGGGTTACTAATGAAAGAGAAAATCAGAGTAGATTAAGCATCTGAGATACTTGTATTCCATAACTTTTAGTGGCCTGATCTAGCAAAGTGCTTAGCACTCTGCACTCCCACTAAATTCTCACTGAGCTGAGGTACCTTGTAAGATAGGCTTATTTGTCTCTATATAGGAGAAGGAAAAGGGTGAAATGTCATCTCTGGATTGTTGCTTCTGCACCTTAATAATTCAGGGTTTGTATCAGATGATGTGTCCAGAGGAAGCTGTTTTATAATGTGTGTGTATACCTTTCTCTGTTTTTTTACAGGCCACTGTCATGAAAGAAACCCTGATGGCAGCCATGACAAGCAGAAGTACTTTGGTGATCCCCAAGAGTCTGTAATAACAGCTGAGGAAGAAAGCTCTGAGGGAGATATAGAAGAAGATCCAGAAGCCTTTGTTCAGAGTTCAACAGGAGACCCTACCTCCCTGAGACTGGAAAGTAAGTCAGCCTTGGAATTTCGGTGCATGTTTGGACAATGAGCCACTTTCTACACTTCAAGCCTGGCTTCCTTTTCAAAAGAGCTGTTTTGCTTCCTATAGATGTGCTCTCCAGTTTTGCTTGCCTCAAGGATGAAACACCTATGACAAGACATAAGAGAGCTATTTCTTAATTCAGTTGATTTCTTATTTGATCTTTCGAGTCCGTCGCAAATGGCAGACAAAGGTGCTGCAGACCAAGGCTATAACTGAGTTTTTTACCTCTCAAGTGCTTCATTTCTTTTAGTTTTGTGTGGGCAAAAACAGAGCCTGTATACAATACTCTCACTTACTGGAACATGACTTGTTTCTCAAACGGCTGCTCCTCCCAAAGTGAAATAATAAGAAAACCTTTAAGAAGTTATAAAGTTTTTTAAAATAATGTGTGAAGCATCTTTGATACATTCTGCCTCTTTAATGCAAGTTTTACTAGGGGTATACTGTATAAGGCCTTAAAGCAATCGCCTGCATGACACACAAGTTAGAGAATTATGTACATTAATATTTAACGCCCTTCAGATTTTGAGAGCCTCGGACAGCAATACTGGTGAGTTTTCCCCCCGTTTACTTTCCCTAATGAAACACAGTAGTAATGAGGTAAACGCCTGTGTAACAGGGTTGGAACTCACCACCTGGTGCCTCCCGCTGGTGACTCTGGGAATTAGCTCTGTCCAGTGGAGCGCTCCCTCCTTGTGGTCTCCTGTCCGTCATCTCACCCTCAGTTGGCATCTCTGGACCCGCGTTGCTCCATGCTTGGCAGCGTCCTCTTCAGGACCACTGCCCTCCGGCAGTGCCCTTTAGTCCATCCACACCCCCTTCCAGGATGGAGGGGCGGGGGATAGTTGATCAGCAGTCTCTCTATGGCCCAGCCACCATGTCCAACCACACACCCCAAAGTCTAATCCCTCTTGTCAGGGATCCAGCATAGTCTATGATGGCTGCTCCCTATGGCCGATGGCTGGGTGTACTGCAAGGAGGAAGGAGGGGACCCAGGCCTGCCCTCTACTCTGGGTCCCGGTCCAGGGACCCTCTGGCAGCAGCCTTGTTGTCCTCCTTCTCTCCCTTCGTCTGTCTGCTTCCCTGGGCCATTTCCCCTATGGCACCTTGCACTCGCTAGACCCTTCCCTTCAGGGCCGGCAGCCTGGCGGGCTACAGGCTAGAGCTCCCTTTTGCTCTCGAAGCCTGGCCAGTACTGCGCTGTCCGCAAGGCTAGTCTCCCACCTTTGGAGACTGACCTTCCCCTCTCAAAGGCCTGGGAAAGACTGACTGCCCTCTTCCTGGGCAGCCTTCTTATAGGGCTGAGCCTGGCCCTGATTGGCTCACAATAAGCCCTTCTTTAATTGGCTCCCTGTCTCACAGGCGCCCTGGCCTGCTGCAGCCCACACTCTCAGCGAGTGGGGTAGTCGCCCCACTAAATGCTGAAATAGATAACATTTCACTGTGTGGCACTTGAAAACTTCTTATTTCATCACCTTATTCCTGTTAACAGTTTTACAGGGAGAGAGAGGGAAGAGAAACAAGTAACCTTTAAAACTGATCATATTTTGTTCCTCACTCTTCTTCCTCAAGCCTAACAGCAAAAAGCATTAGGTCACAAGTAAAAGCCCAGAGAGTAGGGTATTGTCCAGATTTAAGGATACTATTTCCTAGAAGACACTGTTGATTTGTATACCCATCTCATGCGCACCTTGATAATTCCTGAATCAACTGTACTAGATAAAAGTGAAGAGAGGAAGACAGAGTTGGTAAGATCAGGACATGGAAAGGTTTACTCCATGTCAGTGCTCAAGCTCAGAAAGCTACAGAGAAGCAGCTATCTTCCCACTGAAACAAAGAGAATTTGTCATGGACAGGGAGAAGAAGAATGTGAATTGATCTAGAGTTGCCCTCTTTTGAATCAGCAATCGATGAAGCATCATTATGGGAAGACCTATGTTTTCATAAAGACTTTCCAATAGCTTCTGTCCAGTGAGCGAGCAGTGATCTTCCTATTCTATACTTCTGATTTTGAAAAAATAAATGAGAAACTGGTACTGAGAGCACAACTGTCATGGTCATAGCAAGGTCTACATTTCACCTAAGCCTTGTTTGCTTATGTCACTTTGCAGAGTTCTTTGTGTGAATGCATGTGTTCATGGCGAGGAAGGGGATTTAGTCAAATGAAATATTTCAGTTCTGTTTGTTAAAACAAAATATTGTCATCAATCCAGCTTTCATGAACAGCCCTATAATAACAAATCAACTCAGCAACTCAACAGTTTTTAAGAACTTTAACAAGCCAGGATGTTTGAAGAAAATCAGTTTTCTGGCTCTCAACAGGTAGAAATGGTGATTTTTAAAAATTGTAGGAAGTGCCTTGCTTGAATAATCCATGGTGTTTACTTTTTTTAATTTAAGGTCTTAGATGGTCTGTATCATATTTGCACAGGTAGAAGACTTGAGGCATAGAATAGTGATATCCCTTTGTACTGCCTTTTGGTACTATTGTAACACATAATTTTGGTGACACTTATTGACATTTCGTTTCAGACACAGTTGTTGCAGAAAGCAATGACTCAGAAGGGATGGAGACTTTGAGAGATGCTCAGATGTCTGAAGAGATGTTGGCCTTGGTGGACGAGTTTGAAAATTCCTGGTCTCTTGAAGCCTTTGAGGGGGCACTGGAGGTGAAAGGTCGTCGGATGGACTTGCAGGGAATCCGGGTTCTAAAGACAGGTTCTCAGAATGGACTGGCTAGCTCCTGTTTTGGAGATTGTGGAGAGGATGATGAAGCTGAATGGGTAAGAGCACTCATTTGCAAGATATAGTTTAGTAGTATTCATAAATCATATCCTAATTTACCATGACTGTAACAATGTTGATTTGAAGGGAGGCTGACCAGTTCAGCCTGGAATGCAGAGTCTTTAAACTCTAGGTCACCAGTCTTTCCTGGGTTGTAAATGACCAAAAGACATGACCACCTGGGAGCTGGTGGTTGGCCTGTGAGAAATAAATTGGTAGTTTCAGTCCACCTCCTAACAGACAAAACTGCCACCAGCATTGTTACTAATGTATATCTTTATTGGTAGCAAAGAGGCCAAGTATTGAATGAACCATGGAGCCTGAGTACACCTCTTATCTTTGGGGCAGTCGAGGCCCTCCTAGACAAGGGTTGAGTCTCACTGCTGGTGAATGGGAATGAAATTTGCACTGCATTGTGTAGGTAGAGGATTTCATTCTTCTGTGCTCTCAGATCTGGCACTTACCACAACTGAATTCATTTTGATAAATACATTCATAAATTTAGAGAGACAAGGCAGCTGAAGTAACTTTTATCAGAGCTACTACTGCGATGAGAGAGCAGCTTTTGAGCTCCACAAAACTCTTCTTTAGGTATTTTTCTGACCTCAAGAAGAGCTCTATCAAATGTTAAAGCTTGTCTCTTTCGCAAACAGAAGTTGATCCAATAAAATATTTTCACCACCGTCTCTCACATACTGTGGGACCATGACAACAACATGAAAAACATTAATAAACAATTGTCTTTTTTTTTAAAAAAAAATCTACCTTGATGCATTCAAAAAACTAAAAAACAAAATGCTATTCTGCTTTAACTGACCTTGGACTTTTATCCCCCCAATGGCAAATTAGTGTAAAAGGAAGGGTACAATATTAACTGAAAGGTCTAGTTAGTATGAAGATACCTGATGTCCATTTTGATGATGCTAAAAACAGAACAAAAAGTAAAGTGTTCCAGTTCTGTAGCAATTAAATGGACTTTCTCTCTCACATGCTGTCATGGTATATTTCCCCAATCTGAACCTTAGAGTCCAAAAGTTGGGGTACCAGCATGAATTCCTCTAAGCTTAATTACCAGCTTAGATCTGATAAGCTGCCACCAATCAGGAATTCCAGTACCTGATACACTCTGGTCCCCCCAAAACCTTCCCTGGGGACCCCCAAGATCCAGACCCCCTGGATCTTAACACAAGGAGAGTAAACCCCTTTCCTCACCGTTGCCTTTCCTAGGATTTCCCTCCCTGGGTTACCCTGGAAGATTACTGTGATTCAAACTCCTTGAATCTTAAAACAGGGAGGAATGTCCCTCCCCCCCTTTCTCCCTCACCCAGAGGCAAAACAGATTAAAGCTCCGTGAATCTAAAACAAAGGGATTCCCCCTTCTCCCCTCCCTCCCTGTTAAGTACAGACTCAATTCCCTTGAGCCTCAACAAGGGGGAAAAATCAGACAGGTCTTAAAAGCAAAACTTTTAATAAAAAGAAAGAAAAAAGTAAAAGGTGTCTCTGTACTTTAGATGGTAAAAGTTACAAGGTCTGTCAGCTTATAGAAACTGGAGAAAAAGCCTCCTCCAACGGAAATACAATTTAAAATACTTCCAGCAAACTACACATTTGCAAATACAGAAACAATCAAAAGACTATAACTGCCTTTCTTACTAAAATACTCACTATAAAAGACTGTAGCAGGGAGATTGGCAAGAAAACTGGTTGCCCGTCTAGTCCCTTCCAGGACCCAGAGAGAACAAAACAAAACACCCAAAAAACACAAATAAAGGCTTCCCTCCACCGAGATTTGAAAGTATCTTGTCTCCTGATTGGTCCCATGGTCAGGTGTTTGGTTCCCTGTTTGTTAACCCTTTACCGGTAAAAGAGACATTAACCCTTAACTATCTGTTTATGACACATGCACAAGTGAAATACATTAGAGGATTCATGTGTGCAGTATGGTATTATTTATCAGTTACCCCTACCAATGTTATTCTTTTACAGATCACATTCCAGGTCAAACGTTTAAAGAAACCAAAAGCAGAAAGCTTGGATCTTCAAGAGCCTCCTGGGAGAAATGGAGAGGAAGGAGTTAATGTAGAAGATGAAAACCTTTACCAAATGGCACTGGAGATCAGTGGCCCAAAGATACCATCCCCTGGACCAGCAGGTAAATTAATGTTGTCAGGGAATGCAAATCCCTCAGTGCCTCACATTCCATAGTATTAATACATCAAATGGATAATAGTGAGATTCTAGAGGTATATTTTGGTTTATATGAATAAGTGGCACAATTAGAATTCTATTCTATAAAAATTCTTCAAAGAGCCCCTATTTCTAGAGTACAGTTGTGTTTTATATAGCACCTTTCACCTCAGCTGTTTCCTAAAACGCTTTTGGGGGTTAAATGAAAAATATGAGAGAGAAAAACTGAGAGGAGAAAAAGCAAGGGAGGAAAGATGTTTTGGGGCAATATTTGAATGAAGCCAGAGATATAATGAGGTGGAGAAAGTGGTGGTGGTAGTAATAGTAGTATTTACCTGGTGTCATTGAAGTGCAGAGCATTTTTGTATGTTCAGACACAGTATGAGATACATTTTATATAATGAACGATGCCTGCCCCAAGGACTTCACTCTGAGACAAAAATCAAATGTGGTCCCAGTCACAGAGTAGTGCCGAGTTTTTATTTTTACTATATTTTCTTTGATGATGGCCTGAAACAATGACTAGACATCTGTTCCAAATGGCAGGAATTGCAGAAGAGAAGACTTTTGTGCCAACTGAGGTGAAGTAAAGTGAAGAGAGAAATTGAGGTTGTGCTAGGGAGCAGAGAGAATGCAGGAGGAAAATAGAAAGAAGCAAGATCTATAAGATAGGCTTGACCCAAGTGTGAAGATGCGCATCCACCACAGGAGGCATCAGTGGTACTCTGCACATGCTGGAATCCGAAGCTCCTGGAGTCTCGGGATGCCGTAGAAGAGAGAGTTCAAATAGTCAAGTTGAGATGAAGTGGAGGTATGGGGAGGATTTCAGCAGACCTGTAGTCTAGAGAGTCTTGTACTTGGGTAGTGTTGCAAAGTTGATGCTAGACACATTGGTTTTTTCAAGCAAAGGGCTGTCTTATTGCAACAAATTTTAGTCAGCGACCAGTTAAAAGGTGGAATGGCAGAGTAAGGGGCATAGCTACAGTTATGAGTTTGAGTCTAATTCAATCTCAGACTTAAAGGCCACCTCCAGTTCACCCAGCTGCAAAATGCGTACCTGATCCATTGGACTAGGACAGTCCAAGTAGTTGGACATGATGCTGGCCACATCACTCCATAGTGTACTGCTTGCTGTGAAACCGACATGCCTGGACCATGTCGTGTCAATGAGCCATTGGCTCAGGGAAACTTTTTGACTTTGACCAGTTCGGTTGGATTTGACCTTGTGACTTAGGAGGCCACTTTGAAGGTTCTAATATGCACCTTTTAGTAAGCTCCCATTTTAGCAGTTGGAAGACTTGGATTTGTTAAATATTCAAACAGTAAAGATTACTTGAGGCTAAGCAGGTTGGAAATTGGATCGTACCTGTAACCTTACACTCTCCCATAATGCTGAGCTCACAAATACTATCTAGCTGTCTCGATCTTAGGTATTTGTATGGTATCCATTACAGTAGTATCTGAGCATCTCATATTCTTTAATGTATTTATCCTCTCAATATGCTGTGAGGTAGGAAGTACTATTTATCCCCATTTTACAGATGGAAAGCTGAAGCACAGAGAGGCAAAGTGACATGCACGAGGTCACGAAGGAATCTGTGCTAGATTAGGGAAATAAGCTCAGATGTCCCATGTATGAGGCTAGCTCCCTAACCAGTAGACCATCCTTTCTCCTGTTATATATTATCATTCCTCAGTGAGATGATCACTACCACTTCCAGCAGGGGGGCTCAGAAATGCCCATGTGAACTACTGAATACTTAAGAGTGAAATGCATTCCACAGTACTGACATGCTGAGAAACGATTACCCTGGCATGAATTTTCCCAGTGACACACTTAAGTACAACTTCCTTTAACGGGCCTCTAATCAAAGTGTTTTCTATGAGTTGATGTAATAGATTTATTTTAATTTTGCAAAAATAAAGGGAAGTACTTTCATGCAGCAAGGCATCCCCTGGAAAATATCCCACCCTCTTCTACCCTCTAACTTCACCACCTCAGCCAAGCTTCACAATCATCATAGCTGTGAACAATATTAAATTGTTTAAAACGTATACTGTGTATATATCTATATAATATATAGTTTTTTGTCTGGTGGAAAAAAATTACATTAATTCTTATTGGGAAATTGCATTTTTCAGGAACATAACTACAATGTTAAGTGAGCAGTTACTGTAGAAATAGATCTTGAAATGCTGCCTAGGCAATGTATTTAGCTCTTTGCTTGCTTGCTTTTTTTTTCTGCATAGTATTGTTGATGTTATTAAGCACTAATAGTTAGAACCATATAGAACCAGCATAGTTAGCCTCTTGCTGAGCTTCTAAAATATTTTTCTGCTTATACACTCCACTTGTTTTGAAACTGCCATGCGAGAGACCATATTGACTGGTGGCTAAACAGGAAATCTGAAATCTTAGAGCCTGATCCAAAATGCACTGAAGTCAGTGAAAAGACTTCAGTGGGGTTTGGCCCATTTGTCTTATTCCTTACTTTTTCACTGATCTTCTGCATAACCATGGACAAAGTATCTCCCTGCCTCCATTTACTCATCTGTAAAATGGGAAGAATAATATTTACCTAATGGGCAGTTCTGAGATTTAATTTCTTAATGATTTCTAAGGTACTCCTAGATCCGCAAGCAAGACTCTCTGTAAAAATTCTCTTCCATCATGATCAGTAATAGTGTTATTCCCTGAAAAATATTGACATTATTCCATCTCACCCTGAAACAAAAAGAACAGAGGCTATAATAGTCAAAAAATATTTGTATTGATTCTGGAAGCAGTTGCAGAACTGACAAGGAAAGCTCAGCAACTCCTTGGTAATTTAATAATTTACCTCAAGAAACTCCACGTGCAGAAATGCAGGTAACACATTGCTTTTTTGTGTGTAACCCAGAGAATAATTATTCTTAAACTACAGATGTGGAAAAGTGTTAATAAAAAGGTTTTTAAACATACACATTGCAGCCTGTCATGTCCTATTTAGGCTTGGATCCTGCAATCAGATCACCATAGGCAGACCTCTGGGCCCCACACATGCCTCTGCATTTGTAAAATGGTGTGTAAATCTGATGCTTTATACATCATCAAAAATCTTTGTAGCTTGTTTTGGTTTTTTTTTAAGATAATTCCTTGTATTGCCTGCTTCTTTCTAGGGCAAAAGCGTGACTATCGCAGCCTGGGCTGGCCAAGTCCTGATGAGTGTTTGAAACTCCGCAGGGTGGAGTTCACTACTGTAGCCAGCACATGGCTAGCTGTTTCTGCTAAAAACATTGAGTGAGTATCATGCATGTGAACTTAATCAAGTGATCGGGGTAGGGTGGCTGTATGGTCTTATTATGTACATGTGCCAAACATCTTAGTTGCCTGCTAAAGCAAAGGGCAACTCTACTATGGCGTCAGCCAATCTAGATACCACCTGTATGGTACTCCACCCAGGGAAGTGAGTCTTTAACATGGAGCCAACATCAGGGCTGGGGACTGTGACAGCCCCTTTGTTCTTTGATTTGAGTGTGTCTGTCCCCGTGGGCCACCCACATTTGCAGTTTAGGGTTAGTGGTATATGCTCAGTTGTTTCAGACGGTCCTACAGCAGCAATGAACAGGGTGGCTATTTTCTATCTGTGTTTGGCAAGGACCTTTTTCCTCAAATACAAACCATGTTACTGTTGTCACTGACTGTCACCTCAGTATACATGGGGCTCCTTCTTAAATCCATTCTTGTGCAGAATCTTGCAGCCTATTTGTTATGCACAGTATCTTGTGAGCATGACACCAATGCGCTCAGGTTTACTTGGGCTGCCTGCTGGTGTCCAGATGGTGTTTAAGGACTGAGAGAGTGCTGCCTGTGAGTGATAGTGTTGTAGTTGCAGTCAATGGAGGTGCTGAGTTAGATCCCAATGATATAATAGAGGGTAGGCTGTCAGCAGGTCATTCAGCAGGGCCTTTCGGCTCTGGAACTTGGTACCCACCTTGGTCTGAATCTGTTGACGTTCAGGGATTGCTGCAAAGGCCATCTCTTTGCTAGGGCTTTGGGGAAGGGTTGTGGGTTTGCATGGGTATCTTTTTGTTTTTTTGATTTATATATTGGTTAGTTAAATCTTTGTTGTGTTCTGTTGTTGGGTGGTTTTTCCTTGTAAGGACTGTTATTTAAGTCAAAATAAATAGTCTATCTCCCTTCGCCTTTTCTCATCACTTTCTAGCCCAGGCTGTAATATTGCAAGTCCCCTTCATATTTGCATTCTTTGCAGAAGAGAATATTGGTTAGGCAAACAGAGGAGGGTGAGCGGTCTTGGATTTGGAAACCTGCTCTAATTAATGTAAACACTGAGCCAGGTTGGGGGTGAGTGGGTGGGTTGCATGATCTGTATAATCATACATGTACCAAGTGCTAATGGAAAAATTACCAATATGCCTCTATACTTGGTGATCTATATCAACTCTGCTGCTGTAAGGAAACTAGCTTGTGGTTAACGGCCACTCCTGACGAAGAGCTCTGTGTAAGCTCAAAAACTTTCTGGCTCGCCAACAGAAGATGGTTCAGTAGAAGATATTATCTCACCTACCTTGTTTCTCTACCACTCAGTTATGCAATGTAATAAGACAGACAAACATCAGCTAGAATGGGTTAGCAAAGAAGGCTGCGGTTTTAGAATTTTGTCTACAAAGCGAAGGTCAAATTCCTCCTATTCTCCAAATGAGGCTCTGCCAGCATCCAAACAAAACTTACCTGCTGCATAAGCTGTTTTTGTTAATTGACTCCTCCCTCTCCCTCTCCTGACCAGAAGGATCTGTGTATGACTTAGAACTTGGTTTTCTTCCTTTCTAGCATTACAGAGTACATTGATTTTGCCACACAGCTGCAAGAACCAGCCATGGAGCCCCTTTGCAGCCCCAGTCTACCTGCCAGTATGCACACCTTGGACCATCTGCAAGGGGTCTCCAATCGGGCTAGCCTGCATTACACTGGAGAGAGTCAGCTGAAGGAGGTACACTTCTGTCTTCACATTGCTGTTTGGAGGCTATCCGAGATTTTAAGGATCAAGAGACCATGAGGTTTATGTCAAGGATGGGATGGTTCCAAGGATTTGTAATAGGCTGACAAACCTTTCCTCACTGATTCACTGCTCATGGGTACTAATGAATGACCAAACTTACTACCAAATAATGAGTATTCAGCAGCCTATGATGATCTCACTTCATTTTTTAGTAGATCAGAGACCATATTATTAATTCCTCTTTTGGCTTTCTAAACAAAAGAGATGAGAATCAAATGGTCCCTGGACACTGAACTGCCTTCTCTCTCCTAGAAGTGGTCCCTCTAACACACAGTGGAGAGGAAATTTGTCTAGCAACTACCACCAAGGCTGTCCCTATTCTGTAGCTAAACAGTCACTAGAGTTGTCAATCTGGGACCTATTGCCAATAATAAAGGTATATAAAGAAAAATTTTACCATATATGTTGAGCAGATCACAAAATGCTGAATCCATCTCTTGTCAGGTTTTCCACATTTCAGTACTGTACTTCAGGGGCCGTATTCTCACTGCCAGCTAGTGCATTTGTATTGTACACAAAAGCCCCCAGATATGCAGGCAACAGAGTCCTTCTTAGGTGAGGGATCCAGTCTTTGCAGGGAGACAGCATGAGATTTTAAGAAGCCATTTACTTAACCTGTGTTTCCTTGATTTCATCTTGTCAATTTCCACCCTCTAAGCACCTGCCTTTCCCTCCTCCCCAGGTATTACAGAATCTTGGCAAAGACCAGTATTCACCACAGTCATTAGAACAAGTCGGAACTCGAATAGCCAAAGTTTTGGAAAAGGTATGTGTGTGTGTGTATGTGTGTGAGACAGACAAAATTGCAGCAGGGTCTTATAGTGTCCTATACTTTACTTGCCTGACAATTCAGCCTCAGGGCTATCTGTCCAGAAACTCAGTCTAGGACCATGGTGATATTCGATGATAGTTTAAAGAGAGTTCTATCTCTATGCAGTATCTGCAATTGCTTGTAAGCCTTTTTCTGACCAACATTCTGTGCTTATACAATGTGAGGTGAATCCGTCAGATCTCTGTGTGTATCGATTTAATAAAATAAAAATTTTTTAAAGTCTTTGGTATCCCACCCATATGACATCATCCCTATGCAGGGCAGCATTAATTGTGATACTTCATTCTTCTTCACTGGCTTCCATCTGAGGATCTTGGAGTACTTTGAAAACATTAATAAATGTAGCCTTATGGCACACCTGCCAAATAGGGATAGTACTGTTATGTCTGTTTTAAAGCTGAGGAAACTAAAATATAGAGAGATTAATGTCCAGATTCTCCTCTCTTACACGGCTACAACTCCCACTGAATCCAGTGAGCTTCACCCAAATAAGTGAACCAGAAATTTGGCCTATGATCTCCCACAGGCCTCTCACTAAGACTATGGCTGGGTTAAGCATAGAACACAGATCGTCCATCAGCTAGTTTTCTTCCTTAGCCAAATAACTTATTCAAACCCTGCAAGACTGCTATTGAGTTAATGGTGTGTGGGTGTGTGTCTCATAAAACAATGGTCAGATTTTTATACCTGGACCCAGTTTTATTACATCTGCTGTCTTACTGACATCCATCAAAAAATTGATCAGGTGAAGTTCAGAACATTCTGCTCCAAAGTGGGAAACCATAAAGCAGGCTGATTTATAAAGTTAATGGAAGAGGTTTCCTATTTGGGCATCTCTGCATCAGTGGTCTGTCTTGACATCACTCATTTCAGCAATACTGGACTATCTACTAGCTCTGAAACAACCTAGACTTCGTTAGTCCCATAATGGTCCACTACTCTTTGGTAGAGGCTTCTAGATCAGATGCCCACTTTGGTAGGGCTGTCCTGACATCTTTGTTTAAGTAGGACTCTGACTAGCCATCTCCAAGCAGCCAGATAGCTGCTTGTTAGTTACCAAGAGTGAAATCTATGTGCGCAGTCACTCAGTTATCTGCTCTACAGTAACTTTAAGATGTAATACATATGGATTCCATGACCAGCCTCCTTCCCCACAACTACGGAGTCCTACTCCTTTGGGATCCTGTATTGGGGAAGGAACCAGTGGACAGTTGGGCCTGTTCTTTCCTTTTTGCCTTCAGCTGGGGGGATGGGGAGGCATAATGACAAGTAGAGTGCAGGTCTAGTCCCAACAAACACTGCTGACTAGGAGAATTCAATCTTATGTGCATGGATCGTAGGCACGCCAAGAGTAGAATCCATGTGGACAACACATCTGAAAGGACCATAGTTACTCTAGAGTAAGTAACTCTTCTTTCTTTAGGTTGCAGAGTCAAGCACTCAGAAATTATGAAATGCCAGAATTCAGGTTGTCCATGCAACATTGATTTGGCCCACTGGTGCAGATACATTGTGTTAGTCCTTAATTACATACTATTTTTCCATAGGACTCATGTTCAAGAGTGCATAAGATGGATGCACAACAGGTCACAATGAAAGTTGCAGAAGCAACCATAAATTTGGCATTTCTTAATTTTCAGGCATTTGACTTTGCAATCTAAATAATTTAGCTGTTTTGTATATCTCATTATTGTGTAACAAATGCGTTTTTGCTGTCTTTTCTAAAGATATATTTTTTAAATTTTAAATGGAAAACATTGGTTATGGAGTGTAGAAAGAGGTGGTGGGCTGGGAGAATATTTTGTACAGGTTTCTGTAATTTTTTTCCCCTTGCTGCATTGTTTTTTTTTCAGAATCAGACTTCCTGGGTCCTCTCCAGCATGGCGGCTCTCTACTGGAGGGTGAAAGGTCAAGGGAAGAAAGCAATAGACTGTCTGCGGCAGGCCTTGCACTATGCACCGCATCACATGAAGGTACGTACACCACTGCTCACCACTGAAATGAAATACTGGCAGCTCTTCCCAGCTTGTGGCTCATCTGTAGCCAGATAAGGAGTTCTCATCAGTTGACTCTCATCAGCGCCCCCCCAGCTAGTGTAAATGTCAGATACACTCTCACTTGGCCAACACATTGACCTAGAATATTAGCCAGTCCTAGTGAAGGTCCTTGAGGCTTTCATCACCTCTTTAATGTAGGATGTATTTTTACACACTTGCAGAAGACATAGTTATAAGTCTCCCCTGAGCCTGGAAGGGCAGGTGAATGTTCTTCAAGACTGACATGCTCAGTAATAAATGGCAGGCAGACTATCAATACATACATCAATCCCTTGATCATATGGAGTTGCCTTACTTGCTAAATGTACGTGGGCATGCTGGAACAGGAATTGGTTGTTTCTGCCTCCCAGGGATTAGTTAATATATGCTAGGAGTGCTTAATGCTTATATAGCACTTTCCATCAACAAAGAGTTTTACCTCTGTTGGGGAGGTTGTTCATAGTCGTTAACCTCTTTTTACAGCTATGGAAACTGAGACATAGAGTGGAGAAGGGACTTTGCCAAGGCTACACAGTGAGTCCATGGCAGAGCTGGGATTAGAACTGAAGAGAAAAGAAGGAAGAATGGTTTTGTCATTAAGGAATTGGATTACAATTTGGGAGATCTGGGGTGTTTTGCCGGCTCTGCCACAAATTTCCTGGGCCAGTCACTTAATCTCTGTATGCCTCTATTCCCCATCGTAAAATGGCAATTAGAGAGTTTCCCTACCTCAAGGAGTATTGGGAGGATGTACATGTTTTTGTGCGGCGGTCAGATACTGTGGTGATGGCATCCACATGGGTGGAAAGAGAGAATTTAGTTTATGCCTGGCTTCCCTGTCCCATGTGCACTCCACCTGACAGCACTGTGTCTACCCAGGGTTGTGAGTTCAGTCCTTGAGGAGGCCATTTAGGGATTTGGGAATTGGTCCTGCTTTGAGCAGGGGGTTGGACTAGATGATCTTCTAAGGTCCCTTCCAACCCTAATATTCTATGATTCTATTTTAGTTTTACTGCATTTGTTTCCCTTCTGTAATTCAGTCTTGCTTTGCCCTGCATCTCCTAAAGGAAGACTGGAACTAGGAGATTATGCAGGTTAAGCACCATCAACTCTTTTTTTATTTATTTATTTTCCTACTGCTTTCTTTTTTTTTGTTTTTTGAACTGTTTAATGCTCTTCAGAGTTGGTTCCCTTAGCAATGTGTTTTATGGGAGGGATTGGAGTAACATGGTTGGCAGTTATTAGCACACTGCCAACTTGGCAAGAACACAGCCCTTCAGTGCTAACCAATCTCCAGCAATTTCATGTCATTGCTCAACACCAGAATGCTTTCCAACCTCAGGACTTGTCTTCCTATTTGAAGGAGCAGCTGTCTCCAGAAAACATGTGGGCTTGGTTTGTTGAAATCCAACAGCTTGAAAACTCTGTGCAGCTTGGCACTGAATGAGCAGCTATTCAATATTTTGTTTTATCCTCATGTGTGTCTCCATGCCTTATTTACGGCACATTATTCAAATCCTTTTCTCACTACAGAATTTCCTTGTAGGTTTTTCTGTGGCACTCTTCACTATAGTATCTGAGTGCTTCACAAACATGAATGAATTTATTTTTACAACACCCTGTGAGGTGAGGTGGTACTCTCCCCATTTTAACGACCAGGAATGGAAACACAGGGAGACTAATGTCAAAAGTGTCCCTTAGTTTTGGGTGCCCAATGTGAGATGTCTAGGGCTTGATTTTTCAGAGTACTTAGCATTATGAAGCAATTTATGTGTTCAAAGCATAGCTCTCATTGATTTAATTTGCAACTGAGAGTGCTTAGCTCTTCTGCAAATCAGACCCCCATCAGGTGCTCAGAAAATGAGGAATAAACAATTAGTGGCCACCTGGGCACGTTGCATTGTCATAAACAGATAGTTAAGGGTTAATGCCTCTTTTACCTGTAAAGGGTTAAAAAGTTCACCTAGCCTAGCTGACACCTGACCAGAGGAACCAATGAGGGAACAAGATGTTTCAAAAGGAAGGAGGGGAGTTTTCCTTTGTTTAATCAGTTTTCAGTTTCAGCTGGAGTGGAAAAGATCAAGGAACCAGCCTCTTATCAGAGCAGTAAGTTTTAGAAAGAGATAAATAGGTTTGTTTATTTTCTTTGTAACTTGTCTTGGTACCATTAAGGGAATTATCAAATTTGGGTATTCTTGTATGTATTAAAGTTTTTGCCCAGGGGAACATCCTCTGTGTTTTGAATCTGTTGTCTATGAGAGTAGCTGGATGCTAATCTCTCCCAGAGGGTTTTCTTTTACCTTTCTTTTCTTAAATTAAAAGCCTTTTTTCTTAATACCTGATTGATTTTTCCTTGTTTTTAGATCCAAGGGGGTTGGATCTGGATCCACCAGGAGTTGGTGGGAGAAAGGAAGGGGGATGGTTAATTTCTCCTTGTTGTAAGATCCAAGGGGTTTGGATCTGTATTCACCAGGGAATTGGGGAAGTTTCTCAAGGCTACCCAAGGAAGGGAGTGCTTGTGAATGGTGGCAGCAATACCAGATCTAAGCTGGTAGTTAAGCTTAGAAGTGTCCATGCAGGTCCCCACATCTGTACCCTAAAGTTCAGAGTGGTGAAGGAACCTTGACACGCATAAACCCAATTTTCGCAGCATCTCATAGGAACTCTGTGACAAAGGCAGTTCTCCAGGGTCGCCTTCAGCTGCATTAACGATAAGACCGTCCTTTCTCTTCCCAAAATCCCCTGCCTCATCACTACACACCTTCTAACTTCTGCAACATAGAAGGCAGGGGTCCTACAGTCTCCTTCAGTACACAATGCTGATTTATCCCCAGAGGAATCCTGTGGGGGAAAAATAATATGGGATCATGTAATTAAAGATTATATCATGCATATGCCCAAGGGGCCCAAATTAGAATTGCACAGGCAACCTTAAAACTGGCATTTCTTAACTTTTGAGTGCTCAACTTTGCAACCATAATGAATGTTCTGTTAATGTAGATTTTTGTGTGTAATTACATATAAATATTACAGATGTCTGGATTTGTACTTCTGAAGTCTAAACCCATGAGAAATAAAATAGGAGCCACCCATCCATCTCCAAGAAATAACCCAGTGGGAAGGAAGAGATGGTAAAGTCCCTGCCAACTCCATGATTCAGGGTCAAGAGAATGCAGCTTGTACTGCCCACTCCCTTTATACTTCTGGCTCTTCTCTTTTCAGGATGTGCCACTAATAAGCCTAGCAAACATCTTCCACAATGCAAAACTTTGGAATGATGCCATCATCGTGGCTACCATGGCAGTGGAAATAGCCCCGCACTTTGTGGTTAATCATTTTACACTGGCTAATGTCTATGTTGCAATGGTGAGTAGCAGCTGCTAGATTTTCTCCCATCTCCAGATACAGCGTAAAGCAGCTTTGAGCCCAGGAGCAAGCTTAGAATTTCAAGGCTAGAGGTGCAGGAGGCTGGAAGTGGAGATGAGCAAGATCAGAAAGGAGGAATATTCTTTCAAATAGGCTCTTGGAATTATTCCAACATCTACACAGATCATTTAATACTGGGATGGCTACTGTATTTATAGTCTGGTGTCACAATGCTATGGCTACAAGACCTAGTAATGACAGTAGCAAACTGCAGATCATTCTGCTTAATCCCCCCTCTAAATAATGTCCTAAAAGTTTACATGGCACTGGAAAATTGGAGACAAATAAAGAAGAGTCCCTGTCTTGAATAGTTTGCAGTCTACAGGCCCAAGTGGTACAATACAATACAAAATAACTGGATAACGCAAGTGAGACATAATTTCAAAATCTAGATTATCAGCCCACAAAGATCACTAGTGGGTAGAAAAAGTTTCAACTCCCTCACATTGTAAACATATTTCTTTCAACATCTTTCACGCTGTTGATTAAAAGGAGCAAGTGTGTCTCGTGCTCCTAGATTATCCACTTCTCATTGGACCTATGTTGTATACTTGATTCTGATCAACTGGCAGTACTGGTGCCAAGAAATCAGGATGGTAAAAGGGGTACCATCAACTTGAAATCTAGTTAGTATCAATGAATGAGTCTGAAATATTTTCAGGTACTACAGTTGCCTCTGATTGCCCTGCCAAATTTTTTTAAATGTTTTGACTCTCCATTGTTGCTGTTTGAAAGGCCCACACAAATAACAGAGGAAACTGACTTGGTGGTCAGGTACTATTGTGGTGGGGGTGGAACATATAAATAATTAGATATATTGTGGCACTAACTGCACACAGTGCTGCCAAATGCACAGTGGAAACAAACCGAAAATACGATTTTTCCTCTGTCCCTTAATATTGTAGTAATCTGAGTGATCTCTTGATATAATACTATGCAAAACGTGTCAGACAGAAGTGAAATTGAGTTGCTGGTGTCCCTTTAAAGTTAACCTTCTGAAAATACAGGCCTTTTCCCATCCTCAGCACACTCTTTCCCTGTCTCCAAAATGCCCCCTGGAGCTAGGGGTTCTTGGCAGGGGTGGGGCACGACAGAGCTGGCAGAATTGGTTCTGCACCAAGTGGAGAGGGCTTCCTGGCCTTGGGATGTTCCTTGTATGGGGGCCTTTTTTGCGCCAGTTCAGGCCGTACATAGGGCCTGCAGCATGGAGACAAATTCAAGTTACACATATATCAAAAAGAGTAGCTCCAGCAGAGTGAATGGGATTACTTTACTGTTTCTGGGAGCAGAATCTGTCCCAGTAAGCTAAGTATCTAAAATGTCATATTAGCTACCAGTACAGCATTAAAAATGTTGGCACACACTAGATTTAACCAGAAAATTTCCTTATTTGGAAAGGTTAGCCATCTGGCAAGTGGAGGAAATTCTGGGAGATTCTACTGAGTCTTGCACAAAACTGTAGAATTGTGTGGAAAATAAAACTCAAGGGACATCAGAGTAAAACCAAATCACTATAAAAGTATCCTTACGTGTGTAACTAACAGAATGTAAATAATAATAGCTGAAAATGGAAAAGTCTTTGGTTCTACACATCAGATGCTGCTCGTTAATTTTTCACTTTTCCAGTAAGAAACTAGTTTGGGGCTGTTTATGTGTAATTCCACAACAAATGCCCCTTCTTGTGTGAATCATAGAAAAACTATACTTTGTTGTTTGGTCTGTGTAACTCTTATAAATAACACTTGGCATCTTTTATCCAAAAATGTCAGAGAGCCTCACAAACACTGATTTAATTAAGCTTCCTAACCTCACGGGGCGGTGAGTATTGTCCCCATCGTATAAACGGAAACACTGAGATATGGAACGGGTATGACTTAAGCAAGACCACTTGTTGAGTCAACGGCAGAGCAAGACCCAGGAGTCTTAACTCTGAGTCTTCTGCTCTAAGCACTAACCCACACTGCATTTCAATGAACTATACAACTTGTGTTTTAAAATAAATAAATAAATAAAACTGAGATAGAAAAAAATCTTGAAAAATAGGCTACAGTGCTAGGCATTATATCTCCCTTCATCCAAGGATCTCAAAGTGCTTTACAAATACTTACTGATCAAATCGGCACGGCAATTAAATGCCTACGGCTGGGCCAGGTCAGCTGCTCAGGCTGTAGGACTTTAAAATTGCTCTATAGGTATTTGAGCTCCGGGTGGAGCCTGAGCTTGGGGACACCCATGAAGGAGCAGGGTCCCAGAGTCCAGGCTCAAGCCTGAGCCTGAATGTGTACACAGCAATATTTAGCCCTGCAGTCAATGCCCTGCAAGCCCAAGTCAGCTGACCCAACCTAGCCATGGCCATACCATGGGCCTTTTATTCTAGTGTAGATGTACCCCAGAGGTCATATCCTGGGAAGTGCTGAGCATGCTCAACTCTCATTGACTTAATTGTCACTCATCACTCTGTGGGACTGGGCTATAAACCACACAATATCCCTGAGAGGTAGGCAAGGAAAATATAGAGATCACTTCAACTATATCTGGGATAGAACACCACACATTTAATGACGCACCGTAGCACTGCACAGTCATTTAGGACAGGAAGTGAATAGAATATGTTGTGGCATTTGCTGTTTTGAAGGCTGACATTTTCAATCTTCTTTCCTTACAGGAGGAGTTTGAAAAGGCCATGAGATGGTATGAATCAACACTGAAACTCCAGCCTGAGTTTGCACCAGCAAAGAGTCGAATCCGCACCATCCAGTGTCATTTACTCATGAAAAAAGAGCGACGGTCTCCATAAAGATCAGCAGCTGCCTCTTTTTTCTTAAGAAAACAAAATCATTGTTCACTGTTCTGCTTTTAATGAGGGGTGCTAAGATAAATTGGGGAATCAAGATTTCTAACAAAACTGTTGGAAAGAAATGGGGTTTGGATCAAGGGATTTTTAGTTTGTTTTTTCAGGCGGGGGATTATCTTTGGGAAATACATTTCACAAACCATGATTTAAAACATCTGTGTAAATACTGAGCCAAGAAACTTTCCATGTGTCCATGAACTACTCCAGGATCATTAGGTTTTTCTTAATGCTCAAATTAGTGCCAGCACCAACAAAACTTGCTTCATTTTGTAGCATTTAAGTCAATGGAAATGCAAAGCACATCCCTGCACCAAATAGCAAAAAGTTATAATCAGCTCTTCACCCATCAGAAATTCTTGTTTTACCCAGTCTCGTCCAGTCCATATTGCTGTGTTACCAGCTTCAAGTTAGTTTGTGGGGAAGAAGGGAACATGATTTAATACAAAATCTTAGTTTAAAAAAAACAAAGTGTTTTAGGAACATCAAGCCTTTTTTACACTGTTATTTCTGTTGGTGGATGGGGATGAGTAGGAGGATAGGAACAGCAGGAGACCACAGTCTAAATGGTTTACATTTTGGTTACAAGACAAAAAGAAGCCAATCAGTTAAAATCCAAATAAGTGGTTTTATATCTGTATGTATATTCAAAGCCCTCTGCAGCCCTGAGTCTTTGTTTTACGAATTCTTTGTTCACTGTATTTTTATCCATCTCGGAATAAGGTGCAAGTGTTGCAGTCTATCTCTCTGAGCCTTAGACTTTCAACTGCTGAGAAGGGGAGAGAGAACAGAAATTGTGAGCAAACAAGTCAGGTGGAGTGTTTCCATATCAATCTTCTTTGGTTGATAGAGGACCTGAAGCTTCCGACGATATTGTTGAATCAACAAGGGCACATACTTGGAACAAAATAAAATTATGTTTATGAACAAAACCCTGGCCTGTGGTTTAATTTTTCTGTGCCTCAGATTCCCCTTCTGGGAGAAAAATGGGAGATGATAGTTTGAACTGGTCGGAATACTTTCACTAGATTAAATTCATCAAAATTTGTTTCATTGAAGCTGAAACATTTAGCAAAGACTTAGCAGTTTTGATGAAGTTTTTGTCAGTAGGGTTGTTTTGAGAGAGAGAGACTCTCACACTGTATAGTGGATAGTTAGGGCATTAACGTTGGGATATAGGAGATCTCTAGGGCAAAGAACTCTGCTCTGAATCAGGCAGAGTAGGGACATGAACCTGAGTCTCCCATATCCCAAGGCAGTGCCTTAAATGTGCGCGCTTACCCCTTCCCAAACACAAAAGCTCAGGTTTTGATCTAAAACCAGACATTTGGAGACAATTTCATTTGTGCAAAAGCATTTGAAAGGGTTTTCATCACAGTGCAGAACAAAAATAAAGTTTGGAACCTCAAAAGTGTTTTTGAACAGAACTGTCCTCCTCCAGTCAGATCTAGTGATAATAGCACAGGTACAGCTTGTTGAAAACTGAGGGGGCGGGAAAATCACAAAGTAAGCGTTTTTTGTTTTGAGGTTTTAAACATTTTAGAACTCGGTTATTTTCAAACATCATTCACTTTTTTCATTCTTCTGTTCCTCTTGGACCATTTTACCTCTTTTTGTTTTGCCATTGAAAAAGGAGTAGAGGGAGAGAAATCAACATTTTTGTGGCTTTTATTCAAAAAATAGGAAAATTTGGATAATTTTTTTACAAAATGTCTGGTTTTGGACAGAAGCCAATTTTGACCAGCTCATAAAATACCCCTGTAATGAAGATATATGGGTTCTTTAATGCACTCTGAAGATGAGAAGTGCTGAGAATTATTTATTTCAAATTTCTGCTTATCTAGAGAAGATGATGTAGGTCTGACCAGATACTACAGTTGTGGAGATTCATTTTTATAAAAATAAGTGAATATGTCTGAGTTAAGCGATGTCCTCT
The DNA here is from genome assembly GCF_025201925.1 of Gopherus flavomarginatus. Taxonomy (NCBI): domain Eukaryota; kingdom Metazoa; phylum Chordata; order Testudines; family Testudinidae; genus Gopherus; species Gopherus flavomarginatus. The sequence goes on from NC_066621.1 coordinate 83,219,112, forward strand.
GGTTGCCGACAAAGCCCAGGGTGTCACAAAAGTTGTTATTCCCCAGACTAGAAGTTTACTGAAAGCTAAAGGTTACTGAGGAGGAGGGATGTGTATATAGGCAAAAATATAGAAATGGTAATTTCAGTAAGATAAATTCTCCAAAATCTTTTCCTAGAAGATCTGGGAAAACACAGCTATTGGATCTGAACTCTGAAGAGGCTGCTAGTATGGTAGTCTAGCTTGGTTTCTGTAGCCAAGAGGTAGGGTGCAGATAAATTGAAAGAAATCTCATCAGTTGTCTGCTTGTGCCAGAAATAATTATAGTAAAGGACTTGCTTATAGTTGAACTGAAGCAACAACCAAGCTGGAAAAACCTATTTACAAAGTGGCTTTTCGGTCTGCTGCTTAACTCAGCCTTTGTTTGCAATTAGAGCTGATAATAGATGTTGGGAGCCACCTAGTTGGTGGTACAAACCCTCCCTTGCTGCTTCATCCACAAATCTTAAAAGGAAAAGTACGTCACCTGTTCTGGCTCTAGACTAAGGAGGTTCCTTCCTCTTGCTCTCCTATATCTTCTTGTCAGTATCAAGAGATTGTCGCACTCTAGATTCTCTGCACTGCTGCTGTCTCTTTCAGGCTGGTGCCAGTTGTTCATATGGATGCTAAGGCCATGAGAACCTAGAGCAGCAGTGGGAGGAAGATAGAAAACGATCATTGGCCTTGGCAAATGATTCAATAAATCTTTATGGACCACTAGAAATTATGCTCAAATACAGCAGAGATGAAAATGTATAACTACCATGGTAGACCAGATGTGTAATACCATGAGGACTGCTGGATACTTTTCTCTTAAAAATAGCCATGCCAATAGCATACAACAGGATGGAACAAACACTGTTGATCAGTAACTGAGAATGTGTGCATGACAATATCCACAAAGCGCTACAGGTCTTTTTAATCTGATTACTTTCCAGAGTTCTCATCAACTTCTTCAGACAAATACGTAATAAATAATTCGTCCATTAAGGGAAAGACTGTTCTTTGAAATCTGTCTGCATCTTGGCTAAGTACCACAAGGAAGCTTCCTCTGCCTTTCCACCAAAGAATTTCTATTTACAACTGTTCATTGCTTATTTTTTGTTTAATTTCTACAATCCACCTGTCCTATAACTTTGGGCGCTTTCACAGTTACTATTTAAAAACATTACAAAACAGACCTGAGTTGGCAGTAATTCTGAAACCCACCTTTTGTACCCAAACTAAAGCTATGTCTGTGCTATAGACCTTATAGCAGCACACTCTTGCCACTGCAGCTGCACCACTGTAAGGTCTCCCATGTAGCTGCTCTATGCCGATGAGAGAGAACTCTCCCGCCAGCCATAATTAAACCATCCCCAACCAGCGGCAGTAGCTATGTTGGTGGCAGAGCATCTCCTGCCGATATAGCACTGTCCACACCAGTTCTTCTGTCGGTGAAACTTATGTTGGCCAGGGTGTGGGTTTTTTTCACACCCCACTACCGACAAAAGTTTTACCAAAGAAAGTGCTAGTGTAGACATAGCCTAAGACTTTGTCCACGAAACCATTCCCTAAGAAAACGTCTGAGTGCATGTAGTCTTTGAAATATGCCCTGAACCGATAGAGTTGGGGTGCGTCTGATCAAGAGGTGAAACCAAAGAGAATGTCCTTCATTCCAAACTCTGTGCCTCAATAGGGATTGACAACTTGAGTATCCCAGCTGTTCTCAAATATCAGGTTAAAACATGAGGAGGTAAGGTATGCTGGACCCAGACCACAGCAGAACTTTTTAAAAAAAAATTGGCTTTGTAAATTAAAACTAGCACCCTGAATTGGAAGTCAAGGGCATTTTATGGAGCAGAAAGTGACATGCGCCATGTAAAGTCTTTAAGTAAAATAGCCAGTTCATTCTGCATAGACTGACATTTCTAAGTGTATCACTATAGTAATCTAGTCCAAGAATGACAAAGACCTGGATAGTTGATGCAAGTTCTCACAGCTGACAGCAAATGTAACAATCACCTAACCTCAAAAAAATAAAAAAAAGCCTCTTGATCACTGCTGCCATGTGGACATCTAGCAATAGCCAGCGGTCCAGTTGTGTACGTTATTGACACAAGGTGGATGGGCTCTCCCCTTCCCCAGATAGCTCTGTCATCTTCAGGTAATGCCATAGATGGCTTGTGCCACCAGTAATCTTCCAAAAAGGGAAATTCAGGACAGGAGGTGATAATTGGGAAGATTGTCCATGTTAAGATCACGACTTAATCCACGGGCTAAGAACATGAGAGATGCCTGCATGCTATCTTCATAAGGGGAAGGGAAGTGGAGGCAGTCTTCACCAATAGTGGATCCACTACCATCCTACTAGATAGTATCAGCCAAGAAGGATACATCTTAATCACAGATGGTAGCCCAAAATTCCCAGAGCACATCCAGGAACTTGGGAAACTAGATCAGCTGAAAATGGAGAAGAAATTGCAAAAGTGCTCTGCTACCACTGAGATTCCAAGTGAGTCCAAATCAGAGTGATTTAATCCAATGGGAAAATTCACAGCAAGAAACATTTGATCTTTTCTCCAACAAAAGGCAGCTCTGAGTCAGCAAAATCAGAATAGTTCTGCTGATCAGGATTTCATGAATGCTATAGTGGAAGCAGGGGGGAAACTGTGTTGCTCCCATCATGACCCGCAGCACAAGATTTTATCAAATCTTTTTGAAATGTAATAGATTGAAGTGGGAACATGACTTCCACGACCAGTGCCCTAGCTGCTGCTTTCCTCACTCTGTCTGTTGCAAGCCAACTGTATAGAAATCAAAAACATGCGCCTGAAAACAGACTTCTTTAATTAAGCTTATGAACCCCTAGCTTGCTGAAAAGATGTATGCGAACATGTAATCTGGGTAAAAACTGTAGAACTACAAGCCATGTTCTTAGCATTCTTATTGAATCGGGGTTTAGGGCACTAGCTCTGGAGTCAGGAGACCTGTGTTCTGTTCTAAGGTGGGAATACACACAGCAAAACACATTTGATTCTCTGTCCAAGAATTCTATTCCCAGCTTTGCCACTGACCTACTGTGTGTGCTACATAATACAAATAATATGAATAATAATTAATATCGAGATAACCAGTGAAGCTCATAAAATGAGGAAAGGAGGAATTTAAGGGCTACCGTATCAATAGTCAGCAGGCAGTTTTGAGTAGTGAGAAAAAATCAAGATCCTTTCCCCTGGAGAACTCTTGGTTCTTGTTTCACGGTAGCAGACGTGTTAATCTGTATCTGCAAAAAGAACCGGAGTACTTGTGGCACCTTAGAGACCATCAGCTTTATTTCAGCATAAGCTTTCGTGAGTTACAGCTCACTTCTTCTGATGCATAGAATGGAACACACAGACAGGAGATATTTATACATCCAGAGAACATGAAAAGGTGGAAGTATGCATACCAACAGGAAAAGTCTAATCAATTGAGATGAGCTAGCAGCAACAGGAGGAAAAAAAACTTTTGAAGTGAATTGGTTCTTGTGTATAGTAATCAAAATGATCCCCTGGTTTCAAGCATCATAAGTGGTGTCCCTCTGGAATGCTGCCAGTAACTCTAGAACCTTGATTTCTTCTTCTTGATCAGCTGATCAGATTCCTTTACATCAATTGGGATCCTCTTGAACACAGGTCCAAAAAGGTAAGCAAGGCTTCCATGTCTCCATGTACCTGGGTCAGTTGTTATAAAAAAAAATTTATTGTGGAGCACCCAAAAATGCACTAGGCACCATCTGGACACACACAGACTCAGCCCCATCCCTGAAGATTTTACAGTCTAAGACCTGTCAACATTTAGGCATGTAATTTTAAGCAAGTGAGTAGTCTCACTGAGTTAAATAAGACTAGTCTCATGTTAAAGCTAGTCACATGTATAAGTGTTGACAGGATCAGGGCATAGGCAGAAATATGATTGGAGGAGCTTTATTGCTAACCACAAGCCTTCAAAAGTCATGAATCAGGTCCCAAAACATCACAAGATTGTTTAAAATCTCATGATTTTTTTAAAGCCAATTTGATTTCTTTTAGCCTTTGTTTTTTGAGCCTTTAGGGGTGCACTGGGATCATATTTCCCAGTTTTTCCTCTGCAACCATGAGGGTCAGAAACTTACTTTTGTTTTTAAAGGAAAGTTGAAAATCCCACCTTATCACATGTCTTCAGGAGCTGGAGCTTTAAGAAAAACATGAAATATGGCAAGATTTTCAATATAATTGTGAGAAATGACAACACTTGAGGAAGGGAGACAAACCAGAGGGAAGAGGTACTACTGAGGAAATGTAAGTTTACAAATACAAGATGAGCTAGGTTTACTGCGTATTCTACTGGTTTGGCTTGGTTTACTTTACTAATTTTAAGCACTTCCCCTTCTTTAGTCACTCAGAATCAGGCTATTGCTAGATCATGTCTCATTATTAACATTATTTTATTATTTATATTTCATGATGCCCGTTGTTTCACAGCTAGACAGGCTTCAGCTCTAACAAGCTTAGCATTTGTGGGCCGCAGCTTACAAGGAGCTCTGGGTGGGCACAAGGATCCACCAGTATGGGGCTCTGTGCAGGATCAGGGACTGAATGACACTTATTTATTCAATTTTTTATCAATATCCATAGGTGTCCAATCCAGTGCTGCAGGTAAGCGAGGATATAACACAGACCAGCAATAGGCTGGCAGGGAAGCAGGAAAAGGTTACTCAATGCAAGCATATGTTTTTTCTGAGTAGTTGAGTTTTTTTTTTCATTTTATCTACAATGTCTTTTGAAGGGTCAAACAGCCATTTTTAGTAGGCATTGCCGCAGAAGGGGACTTTCAAGAGGTGAGGATGGAGGGTAGATGAACAGATTTTGAAAGGGAGGGACAAGCATAATGAGTATCGTGATAAAAGGCACAGACGTGTGAGGAAACAAAAAGCGGGAGAATGGTTGGTGTCATTGATGGAGCAGAGAGGATGGGAAAACAAAGGGAACCCAGGTCAGAGAGAGAGCCTAGGTCTGTTTGATGTAAGGCTTGGAAGGTAAGGACAAAGGTGTGTTAACTTGATGCCAAGCACAATGGGGAGCCAGTGAAGTGACTCCGAGAGTGACACGGTGGAAGGGATATCAAGAAAGATGATAGTTGGCGACAGCCTTTTGGATGGGATGTGGTTAGTGTCTGAAAGACCTGAAGGAAAGGCTGTGCTAGTCATGGTAGGAGATGATCGGGCATGAACAAATGGTTTGGCTACTTCAATGAAAAGGAAAGGGCAGATGCTTTTTTGAAATGTGGAGGAAGATGGACCTAAGTGACAGAGAATGGTGGTGGTATTGAGTCTTGCAGAGAATTGGAGGAATAGACATGGCTTAAGGAAATATTATTAACTCAATTTTGACCACATTAAGTTTGAACAGATGGAGAGCCATTCTGGATGAGAGACGCCAGGAGTGGAGAAGTGTATCTGAGTGCATTAAGGATCATACTCTAATACCCTGGTTGCTTCTTGATGTTAGAGACTAGGTGATGCTGTTACACTAATTTCTTTCCTTGAATACGTATTGCCACCAGACTTATGATGGTCTATGGCCCTGTTGCCCCAGCAGCATTGTTCTTGTTTGGTTGGCATTAAAGTGCTCCACATTTCTCTGCCTAGAACAAAAGATATGACACCAGTAAATCAAGCAGTGATCCTTCTAACCTAGGAGTGAAGTAGTGAAAACCTTTGTGCTATACCTTTTTAGCTGTCTCCATCTCTGTCTAGACTCAAAATTGTCTCCTCGCTAAGCTTATTTAATGATATTATTATTTATTATACTTATTTTAGAGCTGTTTAACTTTAAACTAAGCACCCTGGTTCCTACATGGGAGAGAAAATGGAGAGTTGACTGTCTTTCTGTTCATGTTTGTCCTCTTTTCTTGTAAGTGATTGATTGGAAATGGCACGGCATGACTACAGCAACCACGAAAGGTGCCCGCAGTTTGGAAGGTGGAGGAGATCTCTGTTCTCTGGGAGCCACCACCAGAGAAGATATGGCACCATTGTTGACCTGGTGGTGGCTTTTAGTGTTTCTGAGAGTGAGAAACCAATGGCTGTGACTAATGCTGAGCAGACACGCTGTGAACTTCTTCTGTCTGCACTCAGGCAATGCACCTCAGTTTTGGGATCCTGGTCATCTCCCTCTTGCTCTGCTGAACAAGGAATCCCTTTAGGGTTGCTGTGCAGCATGGTGGTTTTGTAAAGTGGACAAATGATCTCTGAGCACCACACACCCCAAAAACACTGTTCCGAGGTCTCCAGAGGGAAATGCTTCTTGGCTTGGCCTATTTGGCCATTTGGGTCTTCCTCTCGGCATCCAAAGGATTTGGTCTCTTAGATCTCTGTGGTGTGATTTAAAGTGCTTTCCTCACCATGTTGAATGTGGCCTGAATAACCTCTCTGCAAGGCAGAGAAATAGTCATTGCCCATTATCCATATGAATCCAAGGGGAAACTTCTATTTTTCCATCTTATTTACTGATTTAATCACATCTCCTTTCCCCTAGTATTTGAGAGGCAATCAAACAGATGCAGAGCTTGAGGAGCTGAGGCCTGGGTAACTCCTTGGCTTAGCAGTTTTTGCCACCAGTACTGGGACTGATCTATTCAACATGAGATCAGCCTTCCAAAGTCATGCTTCTGACCTTCAAGAACTTTTCTGTATGCCAGGAAAGCCAAGATGAAAGTCTTCAAAACCAATAGTGTCAAGGTGAAGGTAATCTGGGAGGAGCAGGGGAGGTGCCAGGAAGGGGAATTAGAAAAGTGGAGTGAATTTTTAGCATTAGTGAGAGTGAAAAACTGACAGAACAAAACAGGGGCAGGGCAGGATTGAAATATTTGGTATGGCTCTTCAAATCCTAGGCGCCAGCAACATCTCTTGATTACACTCTTCCAAGACACAGTATCCCATACTCACCTGCAGACTGGCCCCAAGGTCTCCAGAGGGATCCTGGTCAGCAAGTCCTTTTCTTTTCTTTGCCTCCCCAGATCCTGTCAAACATGAGAGAAGGGGGAATGGTAGTCATTGCCTTCTCCACTTCACTCTCCCTAGTTTCTCTCCTCTTCACTCCAGGGCAGATCCTAAGAACAGAAGAATGGCCATACTGGGCCAGACAAATATTCCATCTAGCTCAGTATCCTGTCTTCCGACAGTGGCCTGTACCAGATGCTTCAGAGGGAGTGAAGAGAACAGGGCAATTTAGCAAATGATCCACCCCCTGTCATCTAGTCCCAGCTTCTAGCAGTCAGAAGTTTAGGGACACCCAGAATGTGGGGTTGTGTCCATGATCATCTTAGCTAATAGCTATTAATGGATTCATCTTCCATGAATGATTCTTTTTTGAATCCAGGTATACTTCTGGCTTTCACAACATCTGGCAATGAGTTCCACAGGACAACTGTGTGTTGTGTGAAGAAGTACTTCCTTTTGTTTCTTTTAAACCCACTGCGTATTAATTTTGTTGGGTAACCCCTGGTTTGTGTGTTATGTGAAGGGGTAACACATCCTTATTCACTTTCTCCACACTATTTGTGTTTTACAGACCTCTATCATATCTCCCCTCAGTCATTTCTTTTCCAAACTGAACAGTCCTCATCTTTTTAATCTCTTGTGATATGGAAACTGTTCCATAACTCTAATCATTTTTGTTACCATTCGCTGTACTTTTTCCAATTTTAATATATCTTTTTTAAGATTGGGCAATCAGAACTGCACACAGTTTTCAAAGTGTGGGTGTACCTTGGATTTATATAGTGGCATTATGACATTTTTTCGGTCTTTTTATCATCCCTTTCCTAATGGTTCCTAACATCTTGTTAGGGTTTTTTTGACTGCCATTACACATTGAGCAGATATTTTCAGAGAACTATCCATGCTAACTCCAAGATCTTTCTTGAGTAGTAACAGCTAATTTAGACTCCATCATTTGGTATGTATAGTTGGTATGTGTGTGTATATATATGTATAGCATAGCTGAGAAGTGATCCATAACAACTTATCTCTGTGGCCTCCTGGAAAAACTGGACATAGCTGGACTCAGCTCGGGGGGGGGGGGGGGTCTCCTGCTGGAAGCAGGTCAGATTGCTTGCTTCCTGCTCAGTAGTGTACTTTGCTGGGGAATCCATGTCATGTTGAAAACATGCAGTTGTTGGACATTTGTCAAATCCCAAATCAGCATGGCACTGCCCGTAAACACAAGTTTTCCTAAAGTACCTTATTCTAGCCCTGCAGCTATCCTATTCCTGCCTCACCCTAGGCAATTCTGACAATGTACTTCAGTCTTGGCCTCCAGCAGCCCGTGTGATTTCAGTCCTGGTGCCCTGCACTTTTCTGTCAACACCCCTCTATTTTCACCACAGTGCTCACTGATATTTCAGTCTTGCACACCCCAGCTGTGGCTGTGCCAGCTCTTCTCAACTCCAGCCAGCAGCACCCCTTGCTATTCCAGTTCTGGGTTCCCCATATACAGCTGTGCCAATGCCCTGCAGCTCTAACCTAGAGCCTCCTTGCTCTTCCTGTTCTATTTCTTTTCTGAGAAGCCTCTGTCAAATGAGAGAGATTTTTATAAAAATATGAACGTATGCCCACTGGGGAAAATACTGAGATCAGCAAACGGGCCCGTCTGGTATCCCCAGGTCACTACTGGGGAAATTCTTGTGCATGAACCCATAATGCCAGCATTTATATAGTGACCTCCGTGTGGTAATCAAGGGGAGTAGCCAGATCCATTGCTAGAAGGGAGGAAAACATAACTAAAAGAGGCAAATACTGTTCACTCTAACTCTGCCCTATGCTGGAGAGAGGAGGCAAAGGAGACCAGCCTCGGAGCTGGATTACTTTGTTCTTCCCAGCAGAGGGAGGAACAGCACTGCCTTTTGGAAATGGGAGAACAGGGTGATTTCAGCACAAGAGCCACTTTCAGTCCAAGCATATCTCACCCACTACACTTGTGAGTGGGTGAAAGGAAAGAAGCTGAGGCCTACGCTTCCTCAATCCTGCAGGTGGCAGCTGGACCCCAGCCTGAGCATTACAGACAGACAATTGTGCATGGGAACTAGTGGGCAGCTCCCCACATTTGGAGACAGCAGGACTGGGTGGGGGAAGGAAGAAAACTAGAGAGCGGACAAAGGCTGCTGGAAAACTGTGTCCTTCCCAGCACAAAGAGGGTTCTCCCCTCCTGTCTGAGCTTCTAAAGACCCCTCTCACAAACAGGTCCACTATTTTCAGACATTCACAGATTTCCCCATGCACCACTCCCTATTCCTTCACAGATTTTTTTTTATAGACAGGGGCAGCAAATATAGGACGGGGAGGCAGGGGCCAGGGAAGGTTTGCAATGGCTTGGTTCTGATTTCTGTCAGTTTAAACTCCTGCCATTCTCAGCAGCCTGGACACAGAGTGTTTCTTGATATTTGGCTTGTAGATTATTAAAAGACCTGAATTCTCAGCAACCCTCCCAGTTAATTCATCACACACCCAGTTAGCACATTGGGTGGGCATATGTGCCTCTAGGGATTGGTAATGGAAATATACAGCTCTCACCTTTAGATCACTGGTTCATGTGTAACCCAGATTAACAGTGAATGATCAGGTTATCACCTGATTCTTTGGTAGCCTGTGTAAAATGGCTTTGGTGGACAGGGGTCTGTATTACAAAGCCACTAGCATTGTTGGCACTGATCCTCTCCAACCACTCCCCACCCTGCTGCGTCTATTGAGGGCAAGCTCAGAGGAAAGAGAATGAAAACTGAGCTGCGCTCTGATTAGTAAAGATGTTCCTTCCAGGATGAGGTCCACAGGCAGGGAGAAGTGTGAGGAAAGCTTTTGCTGCTGCTGCTTCTATGGTGCTTGTCGCTGTGCACAAACGGGACCATCAGCCGCCCTGATATCGGTCCAGCACCCTTCACCAGCACTAAAATTCACTAAAGAAAACACAAACATTTGGTTCATTTGCTGTATGAAGCAGAGAATTGCCTTGCTAGAGCTCTGCTGATGTCACAGTGCTGAGACCACTTTACATGCAATGGTTTGAGAAAGAGGAATCATGAGCTCATACAGTTGGAATGTAGCTTTGATTTAGGATTTCACACTGTTATTGAGGTCTGTAGGCTTTCACTGTGTGTCGTTTTCAGAGCCAGCCATTGTCTACTTCCATTTTCTCTGGATCCATTGGCTAAGTTCCATGCACATTATTGTGTGAGTCTTTTCATAGGAGACCTTGAAAACTGAGGTGCTGTGTGCTCTGCATGGACATTAGGGACTGGCTGCAGGCCACAAAATTTGGCTCTGAATCGAAATTCAGATTTCCAACACTCTAAAGTCCAGGGCATTAAGATCTGGGATTCTGATCTGGATACAGCTCTATTAGATATTAAAGATCCCATAGCATGTTTGGTAAAAGAGAGTTGGGGGTTTGATCAGGTATCTAGGATGTACATCTGCTCTCCTTTCCCTCTATGCTGTGTACCAGTTGTTTGCTGGATTGTCTCCTTCCCAGTTTAGAGGTAGCGGTATTTTGGGAGGGAAGGTGGGGAAGAGAAATGACTCCCATGTATGTGTACCTTGTAAAGTACATTGGGATCCTGTAGAGGGATATATATGTACAGCATCGGTACAGCGTACCATAAGAAGCCGATATCAGCCTGTATGCAGCCCACATTAAAGAGCAGCCATGGCAGCGCTTTAACATTGCTGCCCCTTCCCCGTCGGCAGCCCTGCCAGACCCTACCGGCCACCAGCCAGGGGGGAGGGGTGTGTGCAAAAGGGACAGCTGCCCCGGAGCTGGCAATTTAAAAGGGCCCGGGGCTCTCAGTTGCCACAGTAGCAGCAGCAGCGGCCGGGAGCCCCGGACCCTTTTAAATCGCCCCCGGAGCCCCCGGTGGTGAGCGCCAGGCAGCAAGGATGCGCTGGCTATGGGAGGCTGACCCCCAGCCCCACCCCTTCCGCCGAGGCCCCACCCGTTCTGGGGGCCAGAGCCAGCCCCTGTACCAGTAAGAATTTAATATTACTTTCACCCCGATCCTGTGTGTGTAGTTTGTAAAACACATCCAGATCAGACGATCGATAAACTGTGCATCATTATTACAGCCGCCCCCCATGCAAAGCTAAGTCCAGGCACTTCTTATACATTCTCAGAGATAGTCTGAGGCATCCAGCAGTCAGTTCCCTCATGCCTCTGTGGGCTGTGGACGACCACCAAAGTAGAAAGAACATTGTAATCTGAGCACATTTTAGTTCCACCTCTGACTCTCCCTCTGGCCTTGGGCAAATCACTTCGTTTTTCTGTACCTCAGTTTCTCCATCAGGATTAATATTATGTCCCTATATCATAGACTATATTGTGAGGTGAAATTAATGCTTCCTCAGTACTGTGAAAATGAATATCACTATAGCGAGTGCAAAGAATGATTGTTATTCATTGTTATCGGGACCCACCTTTTCCAAAAAGAAAACCGGAGAGCTCCATGGGCACAAGAGGGCGCCATTCTAAAAGGTCTGACCACATAGCATATCAAAAAGAATGGAAGACACACTTTTTCTCCATTTAAATAATATTTCGTTTAACATTGTGAAGTTCAACATTTACGATGAGAGGTTTGTGCCAGTGCGTTTTGGGCAGGCTGAGGAGGTTATCTAGAACTGAAGACCAAGCAGTAATAATTATCTGTATGCACTGGACAGGACACAACCAGTACTGAATCAGAGAAATTAACAATGGAAGTGTCTAATAGAGGTGATCTAGTTGAGGGCAGGATTGGTCCCTGCAGTATACTCAATGGAGCTTTATCCAATCAAGCTGTATTTTTTCCAAGTTATAATATTCCACCTCTTGTCTCTTCCACAATAATAATTGTCTCCTGATATTCAGGCTAAATTTTCCTTTGTTCAGTTTCATTCTTTACACCACACTAAACAATTCCTCTCCTTCTTTGTAGATGGTTATTCTGTCCTCCTGCCCTTAGTCATTGTTTGGCTAATCTATACATATTTCATGAATTCTCCTGACCCTCTTTATAAGCAATCCCCTCAGCTCCTTTATCATGCTGGTTGCTCATTTCCCCAAATTCTGTACCAAGATGTCCAGAGCTGAATGGAGAATCAAGCTGCAGGGAGTTCCCCATTTATCTTTCCTGGCACTTGTCTGTGCTGTAGCCAGTAGCTAGAACATGGCACTTCGGCATACATATTCTGTGTCTCCTAGAATGTAGGATTCAGGCCAGAGTCCAACTCAAGCAGATTCAATCATAATAGTCTGTGCATTTGGTTTCAAACCAGGTGTCAGAGACCAACAGACCCACTTTCTGACATATGGACTCAGATTCTGTTAAAAATAAATCGAGTGGGGGAAAAAAGATCAAATTTAGGGATGAATTTGTCTCTGGAATTAGGAGTGATTGAGACACTCCTAGATCTCTAGGTCACCAGTTCAGCTGGGGCTCGTCTCAGTAATGACAAGTAGTTACTATCCAGTGGCTATTTGGGGACCTGAGTGAAAGGAAATGTGGGGTGGGGGTCTCAGTCCAGTTCCTAGTGAGCAGCTGTCTACCTTCCAAAAATTGCTGGTACATATTAGTGTCAGCTGAGAACCCAAGAATTCAGTGGGAGCTGAGGGAGTCTGAACTAGTCTTTCACCCCTAGGATGTGTGGCCCCTCCAGGGCAGGGCACATTGGCTGGGCTCAATGTGGGGAAGCTTGCCCTGCTGATGCCCCCGTTGTACCCATTCTGTGGATACACAGAAGGCAGCAGTCTCCAGGGCTGTCAACCTGGCCCTTTTTGCCAGCATGAAACGTGCTTTAAAATGTATTCTAAAAAGCCAGGAATCCAAATACTATTAAATGCAAAGAAATCATGAAAAACAACAAGGAACAAAAGCTCTCAATCCAAGCTAAGCACTGCACAGACAGGAACCTGCTCTGACGTACATGAGCACCCCATAGGGATTAACTCTCTCCTGCCTGACAAAGCCAGCCTCACGGTCTCAATTTCACAGGGTGTGTTGTGCGTTACAAATGCATTTAATTCAGCTAGATAGATAGATGGATGTTTGGCAAATATCGAGATCTGTCTCCAACCATATAACCCTTGGGGCCAAGATATTTCTTCCTACAGGAAGGATCCTAAGGAATTTCTCTTGTGAAACTGACACATGACATAGGCAGCAAAGGTCTGAAGGGAAGTGGGAAAGTAATTTCCCTATTCTGCTTCCCTGTCTCCTGAATCTTGACTATGGGGCAAGGGCAGAAATTACACTACTTCCAATAATTAATCTTTTACTACAGCACCTTTCATCTAAGGTTCTCAACATGTTTTACAGCCATTATTTCATGAGACCTCACAATATCCCTGTGAGATAAGCAAATATTATTAACCTCACTATTTAGATGAGGAAGTGGAGGCACAGAGGCAAAGGGCCTCACTGAAGATCATACAGCAAAACAATGGGTAGTGGTTGGAATATAACCGCCAAGACAGGATTCTCAGCTCTGTCTTTAAACACCAGACCACGTTCCCTCCCTTTCATAAAACTGCAGGTAAAAGGCTGCTACACTCCCAGCCACCCAACAGAATCTTCTTTAGGAGGTCATTGTTGATGGTACCTGAGAAGGAAGGGGGAAAGGACCACTGTCTCCTGGGAATGTACAAGGCCCACTCACTCAAAGAATGTTCAATAGGTTGGGTGGACCAAAAGAATAAAGAATCTCAGCACTGGTTCTCTGCATAGTCTTTCATTTGTGTAGTGGAGTGTCAGCCTTGGTGGCAGTATAATTTGGGAAGGGCTTGCTTCAGTTATTGGTTATGTCAGGAGTTAAAACAACTGCTGCTGTCCCCAACCTGAGCACAATGAGTGGGTTTGATTTTCAGATGTGTCTTGTTCTCTGATCCCTTTCTTGCTGCGTCTATGCATGAGCAGTTCACAACCTCACATCAGTCCCACATGCTCTGGTTCATAGCTCTGCTCTCAGGGCTTTGAAGTACCCACAGCCATGAAGAGAAAATCTTGGAGGAGCCTTGAGGAAATCTCCAGACATCCTGACACTTTAGAGGGAGTGGCACTGGGATAATTTTTTCATGATCAGTGTGTTTATGGAGAAGAGGACTCAGCTCCCGCACCAGTTTTGACTTGACATGACTACCATCTTAGAGGGCCTGGCTAGTACCTTTGATGTAGAAGTCTCCAGACTGTCTGTTATCAGCCATCGTAATAACCAGTGTTTCCTGGAGCTGGGCACAAGACTTGGGTAATCTTATCATTTTGAAACTTTCCCCTTATTAAGCATCTGTGACATCTGCTAGTTCTCGGAGGCACTAAGTTTCACTTAAAAAAAAAAGAGGAGAAAATGTAAAACGTTCTACTGGATTTTGTTTTGTTCTACTGGATTTTAAATAAAATGACATAATGGCTCTAAAATCTCCACCCTGATTGTATTTGTCTCAGGGGAAAGAGAGAAAAGTAAAATGGTTTTAGGAAAAGATTTGTGACACAGTGAAGAATAGTGTGTATCTGTTTCTGATATGGGTTTGGGGGGAAATTCAGCATAAAATGGCAGGTCTTTGAAATCTGTAGTGTTCATAAAATGGCCATCCATCCAACAACCTCATATGTAAATGTAGACTGAGAGCTATACTAAAGCCCCATATCCAAATGTCTCTGAATTTTGGTGTTTTCTGCATCCAGATTTTGTGGCTTGAGCCTGTCCCTAAAATAAACCAAATTGTGATTGGAGGTACTGAGCTAGTATGGCAGGACTGTAGTATAGAGCTTTACGGAGATATAGGTTAGACAGAAGGAAGATATCTGGCCAGCATATGGTGCTGACATATCAAGTTCGGCAGCACCCAACCACATTTTTGGCTGGTCCTGTTTAATTAGCTTGAGCTGTGTTTAATAATTCAGCATGCTTGTTCCGCACAAGTGCTGGACAGCTAGAATCATGCCCCTAGTGCATTATAAAAATATCAGTGGAAAGTCCAGTATTTTGCATGGTTGGACTTTTCTGAAACTCATTTGTCTTTCTAAGCTAAATTTCTTCAAATGCAGCTAAGGTCCTTGTCTTCAGTGAGGCTAGAGTGTAGGGATGAATTTTAAGTTTTAAAAGAGAAACCACTTTAGGGTTATGAGAGAGTAAAAAAAAAAAAAAGCATCTGAAAATCAAAAAGTGAAAAATCACCAAGTTCAAGCTTGTGTATCTCCAAAACCACTGCCAGATAGAATTTGACCAAACTGGCCAGACCCACAAACTTCTCAGCTAAAACCCGGCAGGAGCTGGGATGGTGAAGTGTTTGCTGGATGGCTTAAAATCTGCATAGTGTGTACCTAATTGTTCAATATTTTCCCTTCTTTTATAAAGCCCTCCAAAAGTTAAATACTGTTGTCTCACATAGAAAGTTTCAACTGCCTCAAAATCTAGGCTTGAAACCACAGTGTGTCTTGAGCCATAACCCTTGCATTACTGACATGGCCGCAGTATCATACATCCTCTTTAACTGATTTCTTCCAGTGCTGTTTGTCTTGCCATCTCCATTTGTTAATTGTGAACATGGAAACCTGATAGCCAGAGCCCTGATGCTAAAGCCTTACAGATCTCCATTTTACAGAGGCATAATTACATTGGGGAGGGGGGGAACCCACAGAAATCTGATCCATGACAAAAGGTTTAAATGTATGGTTGTGGCCAGTGACATATGACTCACTTGAGCCAATCTTTATAAAAGTAGCAAAGTCTGAATAAAACATCCAGCTGGCATGGTGCCAGCGTCCCTGTAGCAATATCAGAGCATAATGGCAGCCAGTGTTATCAGTTGTCATCAAGACCAATGGACATCTTAAACCCGTACTCTTGGTGTTTAGCTGGCAGCCATGCTAGAACAAACTCATCTTTTCAGATCCTTCCACTGCTGCATTTTCACTGTAATTTCCCTGCACCTTGTTTTTAAGTTCTAGACAGTGATGGGCTAGATCACCATCAGATTAAAGACGTGACTCCCCTGCTCCTCCTTTAGACAGATTAAACATGAATCCAATTGTTTTGCAGAGCTGGGCCAACCTACTCCTGGCTTTACAATCCACTCCTGTACTTCTGTGAGGAAGCTTGTTTCTGAATGGCAGGATCAGCAATATGGTTTGCAGACATTAATTCTCTGTTATAAAATGTAACCACAAAAATCCTTTGGGTCTGATTTTCATTGCCTCCATTTTGGGGTTTGGAAGCAGGGCTAGTGTAGAGCCTACATGCCAGTTCTATATGAGCATATCCCCATGGAGCTGTTTCTACCCGCAAAAGTCTCTTCATGCTGCTCTGGTAGTGTAATGTAACTTAGGCCTGGCAGGAGTGGCACCAGGGTTTTTGGCGCCCTAGGCGGGGGTCCTTCCGCACCCCAGGTCATTGGTGGCAATTCTGCGGCAGGGGGGGTCCTTCCGCACTCCCGGTCTTCAGGGCACTTCAGCGGTGGGCCCCGGAGCTAGTGAAGGACCCGCAGCAGAATTGCCGCCGAAGACCCGGAGCACGGAAGGACCCCCCGCTGCTGAATTGCTTCCGAGGATGACAAAATGCCACACACACCCCCAAACCTGGTGCCCTAGGCGACCGCCTAGGTTGCCTAAATGAAAGCTCCGGCCCTGAGGCCTGGTCTACACTAGGAAATTAGATTGGTATAACTATGTTGCTTGGGGGCGGAGGAGGGGGACTATACAGTTCTGAGTGACACAGTTAAACCAACCTAATCCTTGTAATAGACATTAGGCCGAGGAGAGAATTCACCTGACAACCTAGCTACTGCCCATCAGATAGGTGGATTATCAATGCTGACAAAAGAACCCCTCCCATTAGCATAGCTACTGTCTACACTGCCGTGCTACAGGGGTGCAGCTGCATCATGTTAAGTATAGACAAGCCCTTTGTCTCAAAAAGGAATAGTTAAAGGTGGGTGTGGTTTTTCATTTTGAAAATATATAATGTATGACAAAAGCCTGCAATTTTGCAAACACAGGAACATAAGAATTGCCATATTGGAGTAGCTGGTTTTTCCAGCCTTGTTTCCTGACGCAGTAGATGTGACCAATGATCTAATAATCTAATTCAGTATTCTACCTTCGGCTACAACAGAGAAGGCTAATGGTCCATCTACTCCAGTATCCTGACTCCTGCTAATGCTGAAGGCCCAGAGGGCAGCTGAAATTCCCCAGATGAAGCTAATTATTCCATTCTAAACTTTGCTGTATATTAGCCCTCCACAGACTGTGTCTATACTACCTTGGAGACCAACCCTCTCCTTATGCACCTTCCTGAAAGTTGAGATCATATAGGGGGCTTATGCTAGTAGCCTCTCCAAGTGAGGTAAAGGGGTGTTCTTAGTGGGGAGGCCACAATGTTGCTTCTGGTTCTCCATTAAATCCCAGTACAGTGTATCACAGTGTGTAGTGCTATGTTCATCTTTTGGCTGAAGATGAAATACAGAGGCATATTTGGAGGAGGGGCATCTTTGAATAATTGTATCAGGCTTTCCCTGAAAGGCCCAGCTCTGTTAGCAGATATTAATCTAGCTGAGAAAAGGGAAAGTGGGTTCTGCTTATTTATATCCCACATGGATATAAGGGAGTTTTGAATACCTCACTAGACAGCGAGAGTCTTTGTTAGGGATGGGGATGTAGGTGATCTCACTTAGTGGACAGAGCAGAAGTCAGATCTAATGGGCAAAGCAGGTATCAGTGGCGCAAGCAGAAATCATTTCTTGCCAGTGCGCTGCACTCATTGGAGGAACACAAAGGGGGGGCCTGTGACCTCCCCATATAACCCCCACATGACTCCATCACGCCCCAAGCCAGGGGCCTCTGCACTCTCCCTATCCCCTCCCCATGATCCACTTCCATCCTAGCTGTGGGGGGTGGCAGAGCCAGCACCAGCGCAGCAAGCAGGTGCTTGGGGCAGCCAATGGAGAGGGGTGGCACATCTGGCTCTTCAGTGGCAGGTCCCTCAGTCCCTTTCAGAGCGAAGGATCTCCCGCCGAATTGTCGCCGAAGAATCGAAGAATGAAGCGGCGATGGTAGAGCTGCCGCCAAAGTGCCGCCAATCGCGGCTTTTTTTTTTTGCCATTTGGGGCAGCAAAAATGCTGGAGCCAGCTCTAGGGGGTAGGCAGGCTGGGGCTGGAAGCTGCTGGCGTTCTGGTCCTTTCCCTTCTGTGGTTCCAGCAGCTGTACCACCCCCAGCCCTGTTGTCCGGCAGGGCTTCTGTACAGACAGAGGAGACACAGCTCTGTGGAAAGGAAGGGAAGGGGAGGGGGGCTCAGAGCAGACTTCTCCTCTGTCTTTCCAGTATGCTGTACCACCAGGGTGGGAAACTATGGCCCGTGGGCTACATCCAGCCCATCAGACCTTTTGATCCAGCTCTCAAGCTCCCACTGGGGAGCGGGGTTTGGACCTTGCCCCACTCAGCACATGCCGTGGCTCTGCACAGCTCTCAGGAAGCAGCTGGCATGTCCCTCCTCTGGCTCCTAAGCTTAGAGGGTGGGGAAGCCAGGGTTAGGGGAACTGCAACCAATGAGAGCTGCAGGGGTGGTGCCTGTGGACAGGGCAGCACACAGACTCAGAGCCACCTGGTCATGCCTCTGCATAGGAGTTGGAGAGGGACATGCTGCTGCTTCCAGGAGCCACTTGAGGTAAGTGCTGCCCAGAGCCTTCACCTATGACCCCCTCCAGAGCCCCAACCCCCTGCTCCAGCCCTGCTCCCCCTCCCACCCTCCGAACCCCTCACTTTCAGCCCAGATCCCTCTCCTATACCACAAACCCCTCATCCACAACCCCACACCAGCGCCCACATCCCCAGCTGGAGCCCTCATTCCCCACACACACACCCCTGGAGCCCTCTCCCACACTCTGAACTCCTCATTTCTGGCACCACCCCAGAGCTCACACCCCCAACCGGAGCCCTCACCCCTTCCCGCACCCCTATCCCCAATTTCATCAGCATTCATAGCCTGTCAGACAATTTCCATACCCAGATGTGGCTCTTGGGCCAAAAAGTTTGCCCACCCCTGCTGTACCAGCTATAAATATCTTACTAGTATGGCGTACAAGACCGTACCACTATATTTGCACCACTGGCAAGCATCCAGGTCAGGGGTCAAACCTGAGGGTTGGAGCCAGGGTCAAATACCAAATGCCAGAGCCAGGGATCAAGCCAGAGTCAGAACTTGAAACCAGGGGTAGGAGCCAGGACAGGTAACTGATTTGACAGGTCTGAAGTGAGGCATAAGGGCAGAAACCTGTGGAAAGGCAAGGATCAGGAGCACAGTAGGAACCAGGAGCAAAGGCGTGAGTGAGGCAGGAGCATAGGTGCTGGAACTAGGGGGGCTGGGGGGTGCTGCAGCACCCCCTGGCTTGAAGTGGTTTCCATTCTATACAGGGTTTACAGTTCGGTTCAATGGCTCTCGGCACCCCCACTCTACAAATTGTTCCAGCACCACTGGGCAAGAGCAGATCAGGAACAGGGTAGGGTGCAGGCACAAGCTGGGTCCAATGCAGCAACAACAGGGAATCACCTACTTGCTTAGATAACTTTCTGTGCCTCCTGCTGGCTTAAATAGCATGGCTGGACCAATCAGTGGAGCTGGTCATTCTCCAGTCAGGACTACTGTGTGTGTTGCCTTGGCTAAGGCTATAGTCCTGCTACCTCCTGGGCCCAGCAGCTTTCAGCAGGTTTTGGTTAGAGGCCAGGATGTATCAGCTGTCTAGGAATTCACAGGCCTGAGTTCAGGACCCAGGACATCACAGCATTAGGACAGGGGTTTTTGCCAGCATGACCCCATTTTAGTAAACTGTTTCCTCCCAGGACCCAGACAGCATGGAAGATGCTATTTTATAGACCAAAATGGCATTCTCCACACAGTGTGAGCTCACAAGCACCATATGTGAAAGATCATGTTGCTTAGAGAACCTCCACACAGTATGACCTCATACGTATGGTATATGCAAAGTCACACTGTGCAGAGGATGCCATTTTGTAGAGCAAAATGGTGTCCTCCATGCATCATGATCTTTCACACACCGTACATGAGAGGTCTTGCTGTGTAGAGCAAAATGGTGTCCTCTCCGCACTAGGAATTGCCGTGACTGCATCTGCTGATAGTGTGACCCATAGTTTGGGAACTGCTGCTGCTTTTGGGTGTGGGCCTAGCAGTCCTGAGGCAGGAACCCTAGCCAAGCTCCTTGGAGCTGAACTCATCTTTATTGTTGATTTTTTGTTAATAAAACTAAACTCCATCACAGGGGCTGAGTTTGGACATTACCTTCTACGTGGCCTGTGTCTGTACAGCAGGTTGGAAAAAGTGCCTGTTCATAACCATATTCTGATCTCCTTTCTAGCATCTTCCCTCCAAAGATACAAAGGTTTTTTACAGAGATTAACTAATCTAACCCTACAACTGACCTGACTAGTCCTATTGAATAGATGCACAGATGAAGTGATTTGTTGAAGATCACAGGGTGGCAGAACTGGTAATGGAACGCAGGAGTCCTGATTCCTGGTATTTTAATACCGATTAGACAGTGCTTCCTCTTTTGACACAATTGTGCCACTAAGTTGTAATAAATGGTGACGCTCAAATGAATTTCTGCTAGGAGGCTTGGGTGTATTTTTTTAAGTCAATAAATAAGTAGATAGTGTAGCTGTTGCAGTCTGGCGCTATCCCATGAGGCCACAGTGTGAAAAGCACCACTCCCTGTCCTTTCTGAAAGGCTACTCTTCCCTTCAATACCATTCATAACATCCCACTTGCTGCAAACTCACATAACCCCCTACCAGCCTGGGAATTCATCCCCTAAGACCCGATGGCAAGTCTGTTTTCATGGGCCTTGCAGGCAGCTCAGAGGGGCTCATGAACCTGCCCTGCAGCAATGGGAAGTGAGTAACAGCACAACTTGTTTGTGCTGCAGGAGAGAGAGATAAAGGGGAGGATTAGACACAACAGGCAAGTTTTTATTTGCTTCTGTCATGGGCTGGGAGCAGGTCGCTGTCCCTCAGAAATGGGGAAGGAGCTCCTCAATTTCCCATTCCAAGAGCTTCATTCTCAGGGGCCTGACCAAAGTGGAGTATTCTAGTCTTATTCACAGAGGTAAGAGGTAAAAGCTAAACAGTGAGACCAAGGAGACTGCACTTCTTTCTCTCTTCCCTAGAGGAATCCGTTCAAGTCAGGGCTGAGGCATCTTGACAGGGGCAGCAAAAGGTAAGGAAGGTAGCACTCCTGCAGCCTGAGTATATCAGCTCAGTCTCTAGGGCAGTCCATCTGGTGCCTTCTACCAGCACGACAATTAACCAATCAAAACATGCAGCTGATTGCAGCAACCCTGAGTTTTCACAGGTGAAAACTGTATGTGCTAGAATGCTATGCAACCCGGTTGTTTGGATCAAGATGGGGCAATCTGGATTGCTTGGTAAGTGGAGTGCAAGCAAACAATATGTGTTTTAATATGATTAAATGTACCTATATACACTAGGAACACAGAATGTTGGCCATACTTAGAGAATGAGGGACTCTGTCCTGGTAAGCGGTGACTCCGAAAAAAATATGTGTGGGTCATGGAGGCTAATCAGCTGAACATGAGTTCCCAGTGCAACGCTGTAGCCAAAAAAGCTAATGCACTTTTTGGATGCACAAACAGAAGAATTTCAAGTAGAAGTAGAGAAGCTATTTTACATCTCTGTTTGGCATGGTGTGACTGAGGCTGAGAACTGTGTCTAGTTCTGGTGTCCTCAATTTAAGAAGGATGCTGATAAATTGGGGAGGGTTCAGAGAAGTGCCATAAGAATGCTTAAAGGATTAGAAAACCTGCCTTATAGTGACAGACTCAAGGAGCCCAATCTATTTAGCTTAACAAACAGAAAGTTAAAAGGATGACTTGATCATAGTCTATAAGTATCTACATGGGAAACAAATATTTATTAATGGGCTCTTCAGTCTAGCAGATACAAGTATAACGTGATCCAATGGCTGGAAGTTGAAGCTAGACAAATTCAGATTGGAAGTAAGGCATAAATGTTTAATGGTGAGATTAAATAACCATTGAACAATTCACCACAGCTCGCGGAGGAGTCTCCATCACTTCCAATTTTGAAATCAAGATTGGATGTTTTTCTAAAAGCTTTACTCTAGGAATTATTTTGGGGAAGTTCTTTGGCCTGTGTTATACAGGACGTCAGCCTAGATGATCACAATGGTCCCTTATGGCCTTGGAATCTATGAATTGCCTGGTGGGTCTTTGTATGCACCATAGCTCATAGCTCCATATTAAATATGAGAGTGACCATAGATGCACAGTCACCATCTCTAACAACACATTCAACTTCGACTAAGCTTCAGAAATGACAAGCTTTCCTTTCTTACCATCCTATCAGACAGGAATGGCTATAAGAATGTATGCTTCCGTAAACCTGCCCGCCTCTGAAATCCATATGGAGACATCAAGAGAGAAAAATAAGGGGATTCTTTAAGAAAAAAGCTGCTTTTGTTGTTAAAGCACTGCACTGGAACTCAGGAGATCTGAGTTAAATTTCTGCCTTGGCCACAGATACACCCTCTATGAGCTTGGGTAAGTCACTTAATCTCGCTCTGCTTCAGTTCCCTATCTATAAAAAGAGGACAATGCTCTCTTTCTCCCATCCTTTGTCTGTCTTGTCTACACAGATTGTAAACTCTTCAGGGCAGGAATTGTCTCTTACTATTGTGTAATAAGACCCTGGTCTTGGTTGTGGCCTTTAGGCATTCCTGTAATATAAATAAGAAATAATCATTAAAATCCCCATAGAAATATTTTGGAGTAGGAGAGGTTATCTTGGAGAGACAGAGTGAGGGAAAAAATATTATGGTAAAATGCAGCTACTGCACCTTCTAAGTGAGGCTGAGTTAGCATCTCTGAACTGGTGCATAAACACCATTTGTTTTCCCTGTACCCTTTGCTGCCCTGATTCGTTGTGGGCTGAAGCAAGACCTTTCTGTTGCAGAATTTGTTTTGTCCTCAAATTAAATAAAACAAACTCTTGTCAACACAATTTTTCTTCATCCCTCTTTCTGCCCCCCACACTCCTGCTTCAGGGAACTACCAATAATCCCCAAGTACATATATCAACCTCTGTAAAAATAGCAACACAACTGCAAACTTCAGGTAACTGCTGCTTGATTTCAAAATATTTGTTCTCCTCCTTCCCTGTCTTTTATCTCTCAAGCCTCAATACCTCACTAAAGCAACATCCCTGACTCCCAGCCAGGTTGCCTTCTTAAATGTGCTGCACCATTATTAATGGCAGCAATCTTCATCTCAGAGTATTTAAAAATATACCTGTCTCTAAATATAGCCAATCTGCATGTGTTTAACTACAACAGGGGGAGACTAAAAGAAGACCAGAATATTGACCTCCACTGGGTGTGTATAATTTGTTTTGGTTCCTTCTCTCTCATACATCTTTGTGGAAAATCAGTTATTATTTAGCATGAGGAATGTGGCTGCTGTTTCGATCTCGATACAGATGGAGTTTCCTTTGTTTATTTTTCCATGCTCTGTCCAAACGGTGTCAATGAGAATGGAGCTTATTGAGCTATTTATAGTCTGTCTCCACATGCGGCTGCACCTTTCCAGCAGCAACATCCCCCACCGGGTGGGGGGGAAGAGAGAGATGGCACAGCTTGCCTAGGGTGTAGGGGGCAGGAGAAGTGTAGGGGGCAGGAGAAGTGCACCTGGTATAGAGGGGACAGAGGGCAGAGTATGCTGGGCACAGGGAGGATAGAGATTATTTGGCACAGAGATCTTTGGGGGTGGGAAGTGAGGGCAGAGAATTTCTGGTATAGCAAAGATGGGAGAAGCAGGAAACAGAATATGCCTGGTATGGAGAGGATGGGAAGGGGAGTGAGGGCAGAGACACGCATGCCTAGTACGTGGGGTGGGAAACAGGGTAGAGGTGAGGCAGCCATCATTTGGCACAAAGGGGTATGGGAGGGAATTAGAGGTAATGCTCAGTTGTCAGGCAGTGAGTTTTGGGGGACACGTCACGTCGTGGCCCAGGTCTCATGGCAGCGATGGGGATTGGAGGGCAGGGCTCACTTGGAAGAAAGGAGTTTTGGGAGGTGGAGTTCACCTAACAGGAAAAGGGTTTGGGGCAGTGTTTTTCAAACTGGGGTCGCCACTTGTGTAGGGAAAGCCCCTGGCGGGCCGGGACAGTTTGTTTACCTGCCCCATCCATAGATCTGGCTGATCGCAGCTCCCACTGGCCACAGTTCACCACTGCAGGCCAATGGGGGCTACTGGAAGCGGCAGCCAGTAGGTCCCTCAGCCCGCGCTGCTTCCAGCAGCCCCCATTGGCCTGGAGCAGTGAGCCGTGGCCAGTGGGAGCCTCAATCGGCTGGACCTGCGGATGGGGCAGGTAAACAAACCGGCCCGGCCCGCCAGGGGCTTTCCCTACACAAGCAGTAACCCCAGTTTGAGAAACACTGGTTTGGGGTGAAATGGTGGAGCCCAGCTCAGCTAGCAGAGAGTGGGATTTGTGAAGGAGCAGACCCCAAGCTTGCCAAGCATGGGCTAGTCATGTACATCTCAAAGCTTTCAGAACTCCATGTTCTCTCAGATGTCTGTCACAAATATCTCGGGCTGATGTTTGCTGCCCAACCCTCCCTGCCCCCACCCCATCACCATCCTCCTCCCTTCCTCAGGATATGGCCTGTGCACTGATGCTGGTTTCTAGTGCTTGCGGACACAGGGCAGCAAAGGGATGATGTGGCACAACCTCCTTGGCTGCGTAAGAGGCTCCAAAGTGGTCCCAGCAGCAAAACCTTCTTTTTATTGTGCCCTCTCACAGAACCCCTCCCCTCTGAATCCTTGGCTCTCCCCTCCCCCCAACTGTCCCTGGCTTCCCTCATTCCGGGGTTCCCTCCACTCCCCCTCAGGCTTTTCCCTTTGCCAGCCTGTGGGTAGGTTTGATTCATCCCTTTCCTTACATGCATATTTGTGCTGGGGGCAGTTTCCTAAAAGAGGTGAGTGTGACCCACCCCATAACAGAAGCAGCCCACTGGGGATTGGTTTTACAGCCATGTTCTGTGGTTAGAAGTAATAACCTTGCCCTTGGTGCAGTCTGCAGGGCTTAGGTGCTGACTAAGGAGCAAGGACAAAGAGGCACATGTGTGCACGCATCTGTCTGTGTGTATGTGTGTAATCTCTCCCTGTACAGGTTTAGGGGGCACCTTGTTTTCCTAATGGGGTGCAGTGAAAAAGCTGCACTTTCTGCTTGAGGTACTGCTTGAGCTAGCAGGCAGGACTGGGCTGGCCAGATGGAGGGATGAGAGGGAGGCAGAGCGAGAGAGAGAGAGAGGCAGGGAAGGGAGGGGGAGAGAAGGCAGCTAGACACCTACGCAAACACAGAGCGAGAGGAGATCCTTGGATGCAAACACAGACACAGGCTTCCTCCTCCTCCTCACATGCCCCTGATTCATTTCCACATGCCGTACACGTGACATGCTAATTCAGGGCTACTACAGAACTCCAGGGTGAAAGGAGAACGGAGGAGAGAAATAATACCCAGTAAAACACCAAACTGCAACCTTTAAGGGGGATTTGTCTCAGCTTAGCAGCATCCCCACTCTATGATCCCTCTCCCTACCCCAAGGCATACAGTGGGCAGTGAGAAGGGGGGAAGGCCTTACCAGCTGCCCCCCTCCCCTCCACCCTCATCCACCCACACACCACCACCTTGTGTGAGCAGTTACATGTGACTCCAGCACATGAAACCAGCTCAGTGCCAACACATATCACACCCTTCCTCAGGACACGGGGTTAAATCAGAAGTGCATTCCCCCTTCGCTTCCCTGCAGCACGACACAGGCTGGGGTGAAGTGAGCTGCAGTCTGCCAAGCCACAGCCTCTGCCCTTTCCTCTAAAATGGGGAGACTTTGAATCCATATTTTAAAACACACATACACACACACAAAACACCTATGTGCTTGGGGAAAATAAACCCAAAGCAACCCGGTTACAAACCAGAGGGAAGCATTGCCCAGCACCGTAGTGTGAAATTCTCCCACCCTCTGCCATGCCCCCCCAAACCATCCCAATCTTCCCTCTAATTACTCATAGACTCATAGACTCATAGGTCAGAAGGGACCAATCTGATCATCTAGTCTGACCTCCTGCACAAGGCAGGCCACAGAACCCCACCCATCCAATTTTATACAACCCCTATCCCAGGACCGAGTTATTGAAATCCTCAAAAATGGTTTGAAGACCTCAAGCTGCAGAGACACCACCAGCAAGCGACCCGTGCCCCACGCTGCAGGGGAAGGCGAAAAACCTCCAGGGCACCTGCCAATCCGCCCTGGAGGAAAATTCCTTCCCGACCCCAAATATGGCGATCAGCTAAACCCTGAGCATGTGGGCAAGAGTCACCAGCCAGCACCCAAGAAGGAGTTCTCCGCAGCAACTCAGTACCCATCGCATGCAACATCTCCCCGCAGACCATTGAGCAGACCTGTCTGGTGGTAATTCAAGATCAATTGCCCAAATTGACGATCCTATCATAACATCCCCTCCATATACTTATCAAGCTTTGTCTTAAAGCCAGGAAAGTCTTTTGCCCCTACTACTTCCCTCGGAAGGCTATTCCAGAACTTCACTCCCCTAATGGTCAGAAACCTTCGTCTAATTTCAAGTCTAAACTTCCTAATATCCAGTTTATACCCATTCGTCCTCGTGGCTACATTACCAGTGCCATTCACACCAAGAGGATTTTATGTCCCTATTCCCCACACCCCTACCCCTGCCCATGTTAGGACACCTACCCTGCCTGCTTATTCCCACTGAAATCTTCCTCCTCCGCCTCCTCTAACCCAACACTGTTTCAGAAGGTAGGAATGCAGTGGATTCTTATGTTCAAATCAAGTGTTACTGGTGTCACATTCTGCTTAGGAGACAGACTGTAAAAGAAGAGAGAAAAATCCCAATCAAAGCTGGCTAGATTCTAATCTCTGCTACATTGGGGTGAATTGTGGGGGACTGTTCCCCTGAGTTCACAGGCATTACTCTGGATTTACATCAGTGTAACGGACAGCAGAATTTGACCCACTGTATTTATTTCATTGTCCCATTTATATGGCACTCCCATCACCTTCTCCTCAGATGCAGAGTCAAAAATATACACACCACCTGGAGTCATAATGTATATAATGTAAAATGAATAACAACACTGGAAAGACCTCTGCATCCCATTGAAAACCCTCCCCAACCCCTTGCTAAAGCCTGGCTCAATGCAAGGGTTTTTCAGACTGTCTGAGACCTTCACTGACTCAGGCTCCATGAGGGAGGGAAGGTGTATGTGTGTGTGAGACAAATTCCTGAACCATTTCCCAAGATCATCCCTGCCCCAGCCTTCATACAAACCTATTGATTGTCAGGTTAGCCATCCCAGCGGATCTCTATGCGGAAGGAAGCAGAAAGTGTAGTGCGCAGCAATGGAAAATCAACACTTTGAATTGTACTCGGAAGAGACTAGCAGCCAATGCAGATAATGGGGTGCAGGTGTGATACGATCTCTGTGCAATACAGCTCTAAGCAAGTAAACAGTCCTAACAGAGGTTTCTAAGTACCTTTCATGTGTGGTCCCTGTAGAAACCATTGCAGCAATCTAACCTCAAGGAGGTGGAGAACTGGATAATGGTGATGGGGGCCAGATTCAAAAAGAAAAGTCAGACTTGACAAAGTAAAACATGTCAGACACAGTAATCTAGGCTACTACTCGCCAAGTATTTCTTGACTCCACCCAGCCCCTATGTGCTGCCCTGGTGGTGTACAGGGCACAGGAGTATCTTCTGTTGCTCCTTTCGTCTCCTCAACAGGGTGCAGTGTGGGGCATGAGGATGTGGGAAGAGGTACGTCTGTAGCATACGGCACTCTGGAGATTATGGGCTGTGATGCAGTCTTTCAGATGCTCGTGTAAATTACAGCAACCCTCAGGGCTGCTCTAATTTATGATGGGAGCTGTATGAGCCCCAGCTAGCCCTGAAGCAGGGTGGCACAAAGCCACCTTTGCCCTCCTTCCCCCGGGCTATGGCTTGTATGTTGCATCTCTAACAGACACAGTATAGAATCAGATCACAAATTTTTCAAGGAATCAGAGCACAGACCCAAGGTCAGGAGCAGGTTAGGCCAGCATCAAGCAGATGGTAACAAAGCAATTAAGCCATGAAAATGGCCTCCTGAGGAAGAGGGCTGCTGACAAAGTCTTCTTGGACTCCTGTCTCCGCTTTCCTTTTCTCCTCTCAGTGAAAGAGAGCAGCCCTGGTCCTAGGCCCAAGGAATGGCTTCTCAGGACAGCTGCTTACCTTCTTCTGCATTCCTGCAAGACACAGAAATGAAGCTCCAGTACACTGGCTGCTCAAGGTCTCCCCTGATCTGGAAGGCAACTTTCTCAGCAAGAGGCTAGTTATTTTAAACCAAGACTTGAGGTAGAGAGGAGTAGTCTCCAAAACCATACTTTTGGCCTCCATGTTTCTTATTTAGAGGAAGTTTGACTGACCCAGGGAGGAAAACCCACCCTGATTAGTGCAAAGTGCAAGGAAACAATGGAGAAGGTGGAAGGGGCTTGAATTGAAAATTTAATCCAAGTATTTTGGAATGGGGGAAATGGGAATTTGGGTATAGGCGAATAGTCCCATGAGTTACACAAAGTTGCATAAGACTCCCTAAACATTGAGGCTGTGGGTAATGTAGAAAAACAGGTTAGTAATAATACATAGCACAATGTAGTATTTATTAATTTTATGTCTATTACAGTAATTCCCAAAATCAGGATCAAGGCCCTATTGTTCTGAGCACTGTACAACCATAGAGGTAAGATCCCAGTCACAAAGAGCTTACAATCTCAAAAGACTGGTAATATGAGATAGGTAGGGAAGGTGGTCAAATATGCACAAATTCTCATGTTCAGACAGTTTAAGGCCATAATTTATTGTTATTTGCATTATAACAGTGGATCAGGGCCCATTGTGATAGATGCTGTACAAACAAAAAGGATAAAGTGCCCTGCCACCAAGAGTTCACAGTCTGAGTGAAGAAGGGACCATTTAGCCTGACCTCAACAGGATACACCACACAAGCTAGAGCTGACCCAAGGAGTCCTGCCTCTTAGTTCCTACTCTAACCATTATAACCACATGCATTTCCAAATGTGTAGGGTGATAGACATGTCATTATATGAATGTCTGCTCTTGCCAACTGCCTCTCGCCCTAGCAACTTGGCTGTTTTGTTATTTAGTGCTTTTCACCTTCTGAACACTTGATCAACAATAATTCATCTTCATAGCTCCCCATGAGACACGGCAGTAATACTCGAATTTTACAGAGACTTGCCCAAGAAGGGAACAATGCGATAGGTGGGATGAGAACCCAGGAGATTCTGGTTCCCAGTCTGAACTCAGGGCTGTGACACAATAATCCCACAGTCCTTGTGCTGGTAAAACTCTCAGTGAGTTCAGTGGAAGCTTTTCACTGTGTATAAGGACTGCAGGATTTGGCCCTGGATGAAAATCAGTTTCACCTTCCCTTTACTGCCAAGATCTGCCTTGAGTGTTTCCCCTGGAAATGAAGTTTGTGATCAAATACTTATCCCCAGAGTCAATCTCCAGTGTGTTGGTATCTGTTGTTTCCAAGCTTTGTTTGAAATTCCTCTGTGCATTGGTGTTTGGGTCTTGGTTCAGTTCCCCCTGGATAGTGGTCCACATAACAAAACCACCACCACAACTGACACTAGTTAGCCCCACATTAGGGATCACAGTAGAAAGGCTAAGTACTGAATGGACTATGGAGACTGAACTCCCTCTGCTAGCTCAGGTTTAAGGCATTCAGGGGGGCACCATATAGGAGGAGGTTGCCCTGCTGATGCCAGTGCTGTGCCTGCTCTGTGGATAAGTAAGGGACTTCACGCTGTCAGCTCCAGCATCCTTTGTCTTGGCTAAATTACTGAACCTTTCTGAAGCCATTTGCATATAAATATTTCTGCGCTCCTTAAGGGATTTTTATTTTATTTTCTTTGTGTGGTTGTTTTTGTTTTGTTTTGCACACTGGCCTTTTACCAGGTCATTTACAAACTGTGGCCATTCTATTTCTGCACTAGGTGATGTTTTAAAATAACATCCAGGCTCCAGGAATCCTGCAAAATCTCTTCTTGCAAGCATCACCCACTCGGGTGTGGAGGGGCTTGTAGTGCGAAAAAGGGAGCTAAGTCAAGCCACAAGGGGGCATGTTCTGTTCTAATTCATAAAATGTGAATTCATTGACAAAAATGCTGAACAATTGGTGAATGGTGTGTGCATAAGTTAATGCTGCTGAAGAATATACCGTAAGTGACTGTCAGGGGTTGTATACAGTAAAATAGAGAGAGATGCTGGAGCAGTGGTGTCCTAAAATGCACCTTGTGGATGCCCTCTGGTTCTCTGTAGATTAGAATATGTCTACATTAGGAGTGCTTTACTGCAATAGGAGCACCAGTATACTATGCTGGCAGTGCACTCCTAGAGTGGATGCAGCTATACAGGCAGAGCTCTGCTCTGTATCAATATAGTAAAACCACACTGCAAGAACCAAACAAGCTATACCAGTAAAAGTGCACTTTTGCCAGTATAACTGTGTCCAAACTAGGGCTTCTGGCAGCACAGCTATGTCATTCAGGGATCATCCCTCTTCACACCCCTGACCTATGCCTGCAGAAGTCTGTATGATAGCATAGTCTGAGATAGGGAGTTGTGGCTAGTGGAAAGTAATGGATCTAATTCTGCCTCCAGAACCCACTGAAGTCAATGAGCACAGCAATGGTATAACAGAGGGAAAGATGTGGCTCTAGTGACCCTAACTGACTAGAGTCTAAGATGGTTCTGGGGATGCCTTGGTCTTTGGGGGTTTTGTAACTAGTGAACTCAACCAACAAGTATTTTGGATTCCTCTGCAAAGAAAGCTAGAAGTGGGAGGGTCATGTTTGTGTGCAGATTATTTATTTCTAAGCAAATCAGATGCAGCCCATCATCTCCTAGCAAGGTGTTAAAACAATCTCAGTAGCTGGAAAGTTTCCGTGTCCCTGTGCTATAGGAACCACTGAGCTGCTACAGTCAATTCTTTTTAAAAGGCCATAAGTTACCTTCAACCAGGTGGTTTGTATTAGGGAAACTTGCTAATGGAACACTGGTACTGAATGGAAAGATCAAAAATCTTTTTTGGAACATTCTGATGCTATCTCATAACATTTGTCTAGTTCTCTCTTCCCTCTTAGCTCCTATATAGCACTTTTCATCAGTGGATCTCAAAGCCCGTTACAAAGGAGGTCAGACATTACCAGTATGTTCATTTTGTAGATGAGGAAACTGACGCACAGAAATGTAAAGTAACTGTCCTAAGTCACCTAGCAGGCCAGAATAGAATCGAGGTCTCTTGAATCTCAGTCTAGTGATCTAACCCCGAGGCCCTTATTCCTCTTTATGGTAATCCTCCCTGCTCCCACTATGTTTCCCTGATTTCTGGCATTGCTATTTGGGCTTGTGGAGGGGATTATATTATCAAAAGACGGTAATGATATGAGGAGGCTACATAATCTGAAAGGACTGAGCACAGGACTGGGAGTCTGGAACTCTGCAGTAGAGCTGGCTGGGAATTTTTTTGACAAAACATCACTAGTGATTTGTGAAAAACAAACTGTTCTCAAAACAGGGTCAGATTTGACAAATCTGCTAATTTAAAAAAAATGTTGGAGAAAAATTTTTGACATTGTTGAAATGTTTCATTTTGGCATTTTTGGAACAAAAAATTCTGGTATTTGATTCTAAATGACTTTGAATTTCAAAATTCAAAATAGACTAAAAAAGAGTTTAAAAACTGCAAAAAGGTCCACGCTGAAATAAAACATTCAACATGATCAAAACAAAACGTCTGCATTGACCTAAACCAAACAAAAAATTGGATTTTTGATTCGTGAATTGTTGTGAGATTTTGACTTTTTGTCCTAATTTGAGATGAGAAAAAATTTCAAATTCATGCAAATATTTGAGGGATGGGAAAACTGTTTCCCACCCAGCTTTGCTCTTGTGATCTAATCCCAGTTATGCCACTGCCTCACTCCGCATCTTCGGCCTAGTCCTTTAATCGCTCAGGAATGCTTGCACGGTGCTTGGAAGGGCTCAGGTTCTAAGTGCACAGAAAGAAAGGAAAAGGGAAAAAATATAGGGAGGAGCATGGATGGGTGAGTGCAGGGTGTTGGGTGGGCATATGCATGAGCTATGACTGCCTTCCATTGGTTTACTGGTGCTGTGACAATGCAGATAACTGGTGACTACCTCCACTTTACTGAAACATGGAGAAAAAATGTCCAGCTGTGAACACATGATAGTTTGCCTGTGAGGAGGATAAGGCATTGAAGTCTTCCCAGGCATAGAGTGAATTTCAGACGTAAGTACGTGGTGCACAATCCATCCCAAAAAACAGGGAGGATCTCCCAGAACTCTGTACAATCCTGAATTCTCCCTTCAAAATTTAACCTACTTTTCACACAGGAAACGGTGTCACTCACTTTGCTAAGACTCATAGACAGGTTCAGATCTGGGTTTAGATTCCACTGAAGATGGTTAGATGGTTCAAGCTCTTTTGCAAGGCCCCAAAAGTGAAAATTCTGTCAGGCGAGAAAGATGTGATGGACTAGAGAGGCTGCAGGAGTCCAACAGGGTATGTCTACACTGTTTGTGGGAGCAAGGCTCCCAGCTTGGGTAGACAGACCTGCACCAGCTCAACCTGAGCTAGCACTCTGAAAATAGCAGTATGGACATTGTAGCTCTGGCTAGCCAACTAAGTGCCATAATTGGGGTCGGGAATTTGAGTGTGACCGGTGAGTCACAGAAAGTCCCTTGGGAACTGCCAACTGATGTGTCAAGACTACTTCTGCCCCTGCTTTCCTGTCCTGGCAGCTTGGGAATTCAATGCCCTGCCTGATTTGAGCCAGACCCGCTAGCCTACTGCAAACCCAGATCCAGGTGTGAACCACATCCCCTAACAGCTGTAGGCTTAACTGAAAGCGGCTTAAGAAGTGTTCCTGTCTTTAACACTCAGATGCCCAACTCCCAAAGGGGGCCAAACCCCAAATAAATCCATTTTACTCTGTAAAAGCTTATACAGGCAGGGCCAGTGCAAGAATATTTTGCGCCCTAGGCAAAACTTCCACCTTGTGTGCTCCCCCCCACACACATTGGTTCATTGAGGGGCAAATCCCAAGGAGCCTTTATAGACCCCAGGGGCCAGCTGTGCCCAGGGGCTGCTCCCCAAACTAGGCTCCCCCCTCCCCATCTCCTGAACTCCCCTGAAGGGTGCACAGCCCCACCATGAGCCCTCCCCACCCTACCCCAATGGCCTCCTCCCCGAGTCCACTCACTGGCTTTGCCGGGCTTGGGCCGCTGCAGCAGCTTGGCAGGGAGGAGCTGCCTTCTGGAGACACTGGAGAGCCAGAGCGTCCTTCTTGCGAGGGCAGCGAATCCCAGCCATGGAGGAGCGAGCACAGCGCAGGGGGACAGCACCCCTGCAGAGGCAGCGGCACCACTAGTGGGGAGCAGCCACACCTCTGCCCCTCCTACCCAGGCAGTGGCCCGGTGCCCCCTCTCCCCCCAGGGCTCATGCAGGCTGCAGCAGATGCATGCAGGCGGCAACCCCCGAGCGCCCCCAGGCTCCCCCCTCGCTGCACTCGGGCTCTGTGGCTCCCAGGAGTGTGAGCTGCCGCTGCCCGTCCCGGAGCAGGCTCAGGGTCCTGCGCCCCGGCGGCGGCAGTGGCTCACATGCCCAGGAGCCGCAGAACCCAAGTGCAGAGAGGGAGGAGCGGGGGGACACACGGGGGCCGCCGCCTGCGTCCATCTGCTGCAGCCTACAGGAGCCCCCAGGAAGGCACTGGGCCGCAGCCTGGGCAGGAGGGGCGGAGGGTGCAGCTGCTGTCCCTGGTGGTGCTGCTGCCTTTGCAGGGCTGCTGCCTGCCCCCCTATCCCCCGCGTCGCTTCAGCTCCTCCATGGCTGGGATTCGCTGCTGAAGCTCTGGGTCTCTGGTGCCTCCGGAAGGCGGCTCCTCCCTGCCAAGCCAGAGCATCGCTTTTTTGGCATCTCTAACCACTTGGCGCCCTATTAGCCAGCACCACAAACCACCCCTCACCCCCATCCAAGGTGGCCTGTTGTTGCTCAGCACAGATGTCCAGGACTGCATGAGCCATGCAGAAAGAACATTTCCCCCTCAGTTTCCTGGGCAGCACAGAGCAAGATTCCAGCCCATTCTGGTTATGAAGTGACTGCACCTCTAGGGCTAAGAGAGGGAGCTCAGCCTTTGAGACCATTCAGTTCTTGGAACCATCTATCTCCTTCCTCAAGCCGCCTACTCTTGTTCTTATGCTTTGCTAACTTTGTTCCTCTGGGTCCCTCCCATTTTCTGCTATGCCTGGAAGAACCTCCCTGAACCCTGGCACCATGCAACTTATCCCTGCTCTTTCCAGTCTCTCCTAAACACCCTACATCTTCAGGTTCTTTTTCCGGGGCTGACCCTTCTGCAATGATTCCTAGGAGCATTTAAACAAAGGAAACGAACAGCCAATTGGATTAAGAAGCAGAAAATAACAAGCTGTGCATGTCACACACAAAAATAACCTTGGGAGTTTATATTGTGTTTTCCTTGCCCCTCCTCCCCTTGTCTGTTTTGGTTTTTGTCGAATGTTGTTCTTTCCTATGTCATGTCTAGGTTAGACCAGAATCTCCTCGCAGCAGGTACACTGTCTTTTATTTTTCTATGAAGAGCCACACACACTGAGCTATCTTCTACCATAGTAAATGCCCACAAGCTTAACCAGCGCCCAGTCAATCTTGCCCAGTGGTACCTCATGTCCTTCCACAATGCGGAGAATGTCTAAACTTAAGACTCTGAAGAACAGGCAATACCAAGTTAAAGTACCATCCCCACAATGCAACCTGCCCTCCTGGAGTTGGCAATCCCCAACTCTGCCCTCCTGGAGTTGGCAATATCCAGAGGAAAGAATGGTGCAGGAAGGGGAGGGTGCCATAATAAGTAGACTTGAGAAAGTTCTCAGAGCATGTGTCATGATTTGTGTTGTCGTCCACAGATTTGAATTCCAGCATTTATCTGCACGCACTGGAGTAGATGTAGTTGTATTGTCCCATCTCTGTAATGAATGTCTATGCTGAAGTGCAGCAGCAGTGCAGTGTTTGTGCATAAGCCAGGGGTGGGTAGTTCCTGTTTGCTATGCCTAACCTAAACCCAATTTTGCTTCAGTAAAGAGGTGATAGATTTTGTCCTACACTACTTATGTGCTGTTCCAAAATATTCTGTAGCATCCATAAGGTTAGAATGCTAGTACATGTACAATTGGTATGCTGGGGCATCACTCAAAGAGGACAGAGTTAAGGTTACATTGCAGGTGCATATACCTTAATATTGTATGTCCTGGTTTTCAGAGGTTTAAGCTTATGTTACCTTAACTCTTCATTTCCTGCTGTCCAGAGGTATAAATTTAACCACTCTCCACATTATGGAAGGGCATGAGGCAGCACTTGGCAACATAACTCTTCATGAATAAAGTTTTTAGGCATTTCATTTACTTGTTTTTAAAAAACCAATAATTTCCTAGTATTCCCATGTACCACAACCCAGCCCATATTTCCATTGCCTCTGGCTTCTTAGCAATGATTACTATGGCCACAGGGGGTTTGGAGCACTGTGGTATATGTGTATATGTGGCTACATGTTAGTCACTTCACCAGCCCTGCATGATTTGCTTATCTCCCATCCCACTACCTGTCTGGAACAACTTGTCTTCCCTTCTTAGCCCAATCCCCAAGCCCATATGTAGAGACACACTGCACCAAGCCCACATATACATATATACCACATTGCTCCAAGCCCCCACTCCCACCCCCCACACACACCAGCTCTGCTCTTCTTGCCACTCTCAGAGCCATGCAAAGGTTTGGGGGGGCTTTGAGCAAAATCTGAAACTGAGGTCCCCCTCATCCTTCCAAAATATTACCACTGAGAGGAGGCTCTGGAGTGGGCAAGGGGGGTGGAGTCCAAGGCCACGCTGCACTCATCCCACAGCAGTGGCTTGGCTGCTGTTGCACTGGGCTGGGTCCAGCTTCCCCACTCTGGGAGTTGCAGCCTAGTATATGGGGTCACACCACCACTCATGTTTAGCCCCTCTGACCCTCTGTCATGATAGAGGAACGACTGGGACAATCTAAGTGGTACTGCAATTTAGGGTTGCCAATTTTATGACCGAACAAAACCCTTGCCTTACCCTTTCTCTGAGGCTCTGCCCCACTCACTCCATCCCCCCTCCCTCTGTCGCTCGTTCTCCCCCACCCACCCTCACTCACTTACTCACTCACTCATTTTCACTAGGCTGGGCAGGGTCCCTTTTCCACCGGGTGTTTGGTTGAAAACTGGACACCTGGCAACCTCATGTCAGATCACAACACCACTCAGTTTGGGGACCTGGGGCAAACTGCCCCTTTCCCTTCAACTCCATGCCCTGGTAAATTTAGAGAGGTCATGGGGAGGTGAGGAAGTGGTGGGCTGGTGAGGAGTACATGCACCAGCTAGAGTCCTTCCTTACCCCAAATTTGGGCCTAATATATGAAGAATTAGCTCTACACAACTCTCTGCCGCACAGGCAGCTCAGAAAGGAGTCAAGTAGCCTGTGAATAAGAACACCGCATGGAGATGAATACAGCCTGAAGCAATATCTCTGAGCTGTGAACTGCTCCATTCTCCTTAGTGAGTGTTCTCATGTGCCCTCCTCAGGCATTTAGTAGCCTGACTTATATGTGGGGGCACAGGGAGAGGGGATCTGATGGGCCCCCCATCTCCAATCCCCCCATTTCCACTGCCACCCACCCTATGTCCCCTTCCCAGCTTAACACACCTCCCAGCCCAAACCTCCTGCTTCCCAATCCCATATCCTCACCCAAGATCTTTCCCCTCCTAAATCACCTGTTCCCATTTATCCCCCCTCCTCTTAATTCTCTCTCTGCTCATACAGCCCTAACCCCCTTTCTCCATGTTCCCCCCAATCATCCTTCCCCTTCTCCACATCACAGCACTGCCCTAACACCATCAGCCCCCCATGCCCTCCCCGCTGGTCTGCCCACCCTTATTCGGCACCAAAAAATGTTATAAAAATCTGAAAACATGAGGAATTCATGTTCAAGGAGCGAATAAAGAGTCCATTGGCCAATTGGCCTGATTTCTTTGATCACATTTGATTCCATTGTTCAGGAAACATGATCGCATCCTCCTAACTGTCCTTCATCTGCCCTCTGTTTAATCAGTGCTAATTTTCTTGACAACTAAACTAAAATCAGAATCTGGATTTTAGAGTACTTTAAAATATTCTTAAACCAGAAATTTTGGTCTCAGAGCAAAATTTCCAGAAGGAGCTTCTGCAGATTGGAAGGAAAATGCACAATACAAATGCTCTGAAAACTGCCAAGGCTCACTCACTGCTCAGGTACGGCACCCGTTCAATGACCACAGCACATCTTCTTGAGCCACCAGTTACTGTGAAAACACTAAAACAGCCTGCCTGGAAAATCTCTTACTCCAACAGAGCCCTAGTCTTGTTGCATATGCACAGTTCAGTCTCTTTGGTTCCACAATTTGGTACAAGCTAATCTCTAAACCCAAACTCTAGGGTCAATAACTTCTTCAATATTGCTTCCCCCAAAGGGGCATTGGGTGTGATGCACTAGCTGAGATACATGTCATGCTCCTGAGATCAGTTTGAGGAGGATCAGAGCCACAGTTTGAGCCTCAGATGTGAGCAAAAAAAAGTTAGAAAACTGAGCTGATGTAAAATGCTGGTTTTTAGCAGGGCTGTCTTTTGGGAATGCTTTGCTCAAATGACCCCAAGTTCAGACCACTAACACCATCCAGTATACCCAGAAGGCACAGTAAATTTCAAGACAATCCATGTAAGCTTGTGGATTTTAGAGCACTTAGTATAGCCCAAAGAAAGTGATGCTCAGCCTTAACTAAGGGACCTACCACTGAGGTTTCTAAGCACCCATGATGTTGAAGCAATAAGAAGTGATAATTGAAGTATCATGTATGCTAGTTATTTATCATCTCCACACTTAGTCCCCAGTCTTGCAAATATGCATGTGCTTAATATTAAGCCTGTGAGTAGTCCCATTGACTGCAATGCCTTAAGTCACAGGAGTAACCTTAGACACATGAGTAAATGTTTGCAGGAGCAGGACCTTATTTAGGAGCTGATCTTTTAAGCTCTTACTGCCAGGCGAAGTGCCTTCTGAAGTGAGTAGTTCCATTGATGGGACTACTCAGAGCAGTAAAGATGACTGTGGATAATAATAGTATGCAGGATCAGCCATCCTGTAAGTTGAGTATGTACAGCTCTGTACAGGGGCATGTCAAGGGCAGAGAGAGAACCTTTATGTGGACACTTGTCCACTTCAGGTATGTCCACACTGCAGTATAAACCCAGGTCTGTGAGACCCAGGTTTATGGACTGATAGTTTCCCAGCCTGTGTTTGAGCATCCATACCGCATTGTAAATCTGGACTTACAATTGCTGGACATGGATCTTACACGGTATGTCTAAACTGCAATGAAAAAATGTGACACCAAGTGTCAGAGACCCTGTGGGGTTCAGGCTCCAGGGCTAAAAATAGCAGTAGAGACATTCAGGCTCGGGCAGGAGCCTAGGCTCTGAGACCCTCCCTCCTTGTAGAGTTTCAGAGCTCGGGTTCCAGCCCAAGCCCAAATGTCTTCACTGCAACTTTTTGTCCTGCTGACCCAGGCCAGCTGTGGCCATGCTGTGTGATGCTTTTATTGCAGTGTGAACATTCCCACATCCATGCTAAGGCATCCATACCACCCTGTGCAGACATACTGACTTGGATCTGCAACTGCATCCACACTGCAAAAAGACAGGACTTGGGACCCGAGTCTCAGTAGGACTTGGGCTCTGATGCACCCCTTTAGCAGGGTCCTAGGTCCTGGCTCCTGAGTCCTTGCTGACCCGAGTCAGATTGATTTGTGTGTGGACAGAAGTGGGGCTTGGGCTCAAACTTGAGTCAGAACCCAGGCTTAGAGTGCAAAGTAGGCATTATGGATACATCTACACAGCAAGCAAGATCCTGAGGCAGCGAGTCTCTGAGCCCAGGTCTACAGACTCGGGCTCGCACTATGCACTCAAAATAGCTGTGTAGATGTTCTTGCTTGGGCTAGAGCTCAGGTTCTGTAAAAGCAGCAAAGGGTCCTGTGGCACCTTATAGACCAACAGATGTATTGGAGCATGAGCTTTCGTGGGTGAATACCCACTTTGTTGGATGCATGTAGTGGAAATTTCCAGAGGCAAGTATAAATATGCAACCAAGAGTGAATCAGGCTAGAGATAACAAGGTTAGTTCAATCAGGGAGGATGAGATCCTCTTCTAGCAGTTGAGGTGTGAACACCAAGGGAGGAGAAACTGCTTTTGTAGTTGGCAAGCCTTTCACAGTCTTTGTTTAATCCTGAGCTGATGGTGTCAAATTTGCAGATGAACTGAAGCTCAGCAATTTCTCTTTGAAGTCTGGTCCTGACGTTTTTTTGCTGCAGGATGGCCACCTTAAGATCTGCTATGGTGTGTCCAGGGAGGTTGAAGTGTTCTCCTACAGGTTTTTATATATTGCCATTCCTAACATCTGATTTGTGTCCATTTATCCTTTTCTGTAGCGACTGTCCAGTTTGGCCGATGTACATAGC
This sequence comes from Gopherus flavomarginatus, assembly GCF_025201925.1. Taxonomy (NCBI): domain Eukaryota; kingdom Metazoa; phylum Chordata; order Testudines; family Testudinidae; genus Gopherus; species Gopherus flavomarginatus. Next base: position 83,258,973 of record NC_066621.1, read on the forward strand.
AGAGGGGCATTGCTGGCATATGATGGCGTATATTACATTGGTGGACGTGCAGGTGAATGAACCGGTGATGGTGTGGCTGATCTGGTTAGGTCCTGTGATGGTGTCGCTGTGATGGTGCTCAGCTTCTGAAACTCATCCCTCTTCCTAGGAATCACAGCCAAAGCCCAAACATCTACACAGCTATTTAGAGTGCATTAATGTAACCCCATGTATGTAGGCCCAGGCTGTGAAGCCCTAAGGATCTGACCCAGAGCCCTTGGAAATCACTCCCCTTCCCTTTCACTTCCATGGACTTTGGATCAGGCCCTAAGATTTGAGTCTTATTTCTACATGGTAAATGGATGAATTTTTAAAAATTAAATCAGTTTTGCTAGGTGATGATCAACACAATGAGGAAACTAATAAGCAGGTTGCAAACTTAAATCCACCTAATCAAATTCCTCTCTGCTGCGGTATCCTTTCTGTGAAATCAACCTGCATTAAAGGGACTATGGTGCTGTTTGTGAATGTACCATCTCTGCAAATTACCAATGCTCCATTGCATTGTGTTTGTATGAATGGGGGTTACATGTGCTTGCCCACTGGTCCATGTGAGAAGTGGGCTGAGGAAGGAAGGATTTTTTTTTTAAACGAATCTAGGGGGAGAGAAGTGGAAGCTGTGGATTCATAGTAGAAAGGGAATGGTATCCTAAAATAACCCCTCTGTCATTTACTCAGCCACCCACCACTCAGTGCCAAAATAAAGGTGCAGCTCTTTCATTTAAAATTAATTCTTGGCCCTGGAGGGTATCAATAGATCAATATCTTGTGCTTCTGATCCCCCGTGGGCCACCCTTCAATGGCTCATGCAAAGGCTAAAAACAGAAAGATGCAATACAAAAGATACTGCAGTCAGCTCAAGCAGGGGGGTTATTTTTAGATCAGTAAAGGGAAAGGAGGAGAGAGGGGGGGAGAAGGGAAAGAGAGAGGCTGGTGTGGGGTTTGAAATCTAATTTGGTCTTTTTATTATTATTATTATTATTATTATTTATTATTCCATCAATGGTATTTTCCATACAATCTGATTTCTTTGACTCCTAGGGAGGGGGCTAGGGTGGGGGGAAGGCACAGCAAAGCTGGGCTGAAGATTCTGGAGTTTTATGGCTCATTCCAGCTAGTGGCTTCTCTCTGCCAGTTGAATTAATTTGATACTATTTTTGAAAGTCAGTGTTTCTAAGGGAGACCTAATGACGCAATGACGTCAATGCAGGTCAATAGCACACACTGGAGGAACTGACTGTGCTACCGGGAGCCAAGGTCTGGGAGCCTTTTCCAACCAACCCCAGCTTCTGCACACACACACAAAGACTCGTGGGGGAGGGGAGGAAATCCTAAAGTGTATGCACAATACCCCCACCCCCCCAAAGCTAACCCGACACCCCTACAGTAAGATGCATGCTGCTTGCAAGCACCAAAAAAAAATCTAAAAAAAAAAAAAAAAAAGTGCTCATCAGACGCACTGCAGTGCAAAGAAAAAAAAACACCTCCCTACCTGTCAAAGGCAACGTTATTGTAATCCATACACACACACACACACACATTTAGGTTGTGAAATGCAACGCACACAACATTAGGGACTTGCCTATAAATAGAGCCCGCGAAGGTGCGTGCATTGGCAATTTGTTCCCCAAACCGGGAGGGGGAGAGGGGTGTTTTGCAAACGTGGGTGATGAGTTATTCTGCTCTGATCAGTTACTCAGGAGGTGCCTGGATTGGTGGTGTGGGGGTGGATGCGTGGGTGGGAGGGCGAGTGTGGGGGGGGTTTGCTTCTCTCTGTCTCCAAGTCAGGCACAGAACACGCACTGGGTTTTTTTTTCTTTTCTCCAGGAAGAGTGCAGACACACATTACGCGAAACCCACAGCCTTTCGCGAGAGACACAGCTCGAAACGCTCTAGTTTATTTATATAACCACCCCCCCAACACCTTCTTCCCTTCCCATCCCTCCCCAAATTCCCTGGAAATCCAGCTCAGGCATGAGGAAGCGGGGCAAGCGTTTGTGTTTGGGGTTTTATTTTTGGTTTTGCCTTGGGGTTTTTTTTTGCACATAAAAATATAAGTGAAGACGATTTTGCAAGGTAGGTTCCTGTCTGTGTGTATGTGCGCGTGTGTTGTGCTTTAGCTTTTTGCAAAGTTTTCTGATTTCAGTTGTTGGATGCTTTTGCAAGCAGCAGACTTTGCTGATTTGTTCTGCTGCCTGCCTTTTAAAAACCTCAACGACGTTGCATTTCCCCTCTTATAAAAGAAAAGAAAAGAGTCCTAGACTGTCGTGTCGTGCGTCCTGTGTATTTGATGATTCCTGCAGAAAAAACGTGTCAGTTTTTGAAGAAAAACCGGGGGAAGGGGATATTTAGGTTTTGTTTCCACATTGTTGCAGAGTTTTTTACTTTCACTTTGTCACATTTTTAGGAGGTTGGCTCACTCTTGTCATGATCTTGCAAATGATGTTTTAATTGCGAAAAGGTTTTAAAGTCAGTCAGTAGGAGGGTGGAAAGTAATTAGCGTTTCTTGGATACAGAATTTGCCACCATTGAACATAGACAGACATCCTATAGATTTTTGGGGTGTAAATTAAGTAGTAAGAGTAACGGATAACAAAATAATAATAAAAACTCTGATGCAAGAGCGAGAGGCTGTTACAACCTCCAGCCACCTGTAGAGGGAAATCTTTATACATAGTAATCTTTTACAGCTATATCTATAGGGAAACTAAGGAGAATTACATCTTCCAAACTTTTCTACTCTCTGTATGCAACAAGAAGTGCAAGCTGTTTGGTTAATTTTAGGGTGCTTGCAAACTGCCATAGCCCTTTAGATTAAGAGAAATGGTGGTATTTAGTATCTCCTGACTCTTAGCTAGAACCAAGGTGGAGACTGAAATAACTATGATACAGGTTCTGGTTTAATGCTGCTTCACTCAAAAAAGTGGTTATCAACAGGTGGTTCACCTAAGAAGAGTAGTTTTGATTTATTGATAATTTCAAGGTATGTTTATAATCTGGGCAAATCCAGGAGGGTTTTATTGTTCAAGGAAAAGGGAGTCATTTCATTGTTCACAAAGTGGCCATGGGCACTAAGTGGTGCATTGATTTAATGCATTAGCCTTTTACCACTGGAGATCACAGTTCAGCTTCTGATTTTTTTAAGGTACTAGCTAAAATAATAATCATTTTATACATGTAGTGTCCTATATATTTATATGTAATGTCTTGTATATCACCTTTCATCCTGAAGGATCCCGAAATGCTTTACAAAACTATGGCTCTGACCTTGCAGCTGGATTTGCATGGGTGACCTCATCACCTGGATGGAGCAGATTGACTTCACTGTGGTTCTATGCCCTAATTCCAGGATCAGGGTCAATAGGCACAAAAATATGGAGGAAATGCTCTAGATCAAGACTGACACACTGGCAGAAGTGTGGCCTCTGGTGTCAGGGAGTGCTGCAGGTCGGGAATGAGGCGCATCAGAAGGGTGGGGAGGTTGCACTGCACCTGACTTTAGTCAGTGCTTTCAGTTCTCATTCTCATGGGTTCCAGATTCACCCAGGATTGTGCTGTTTTGTTTAACTACAAAACTGGAATACTGGGCTTCCAGCAGCAACATACTGACATTAGGAATTAGAAAATGCTGAACATGTCTGGTGTGGTGCTGTGCAGCCCTCATCTATGACTCTTATAGCCCTGTATCATCTGATCCTTTCTCCCTGGACCCCCACAGAAAAAAAATTATACAGATTTTGAATATGTTTAGCCTTGACTTAAGTCCACTCCTATCTATCTCCCTCACATCAGCAGTGTGGATACCCTACTGCAGAATAAAGCGACTGTCCATCTTGATGCACATTTCAGCCAGATTCTCACTCTTCTTGGTGAAGACTGGTATGGGACAAGCCTTTCTTCTCTGCTTCCCTCTCCCCATGCTGTTGCAACAGCGAGGACCTGTCATTGGCTGATAACGCGACCAGTATAGGGTTCTTGGTCAGGCTTGATGCCATTGTACTGGGAGTAGTGCCTCTGATTTCTGGTTCTGTGACCTCTGTCTCTTCTTGATCAAAAAAAAAATGAATTGTAATCTTCTTTCTTTCTTAGGCAAAATGCATTTGCATTTCCAGTTCTCTGATCTGCTACTGTCTTCTGTCCTGAAGAATCAATCCTCGTCCAGAGGAGACATCTTAGTCTCTTACTGCTTGGTGGTTTTGCTATTTGAATGCTCTGAATGTAACTACAGATATTCATTGCTACCATGTTTAGACCAATTCAGAAGCTGCAAATTGTCTTTCTAATTAGGCAAAATGTATATGCATTTCCAGTTCTCCTGATCTGCCATCTGTGGCAGAGTGGTGCTTTCTGATGCACTTCTCCAGCTCCTTTCATCTGCCCTCTTCTTAGAGCCTTTGATTGCACAGGCTGTAGTCTTTACTGCTGGGTGACCATGTCCAGATTCCTTCACACAGTCATGTTTGCATGCCCACATGCTCCAGCTACAGTTGCACAATCATGTGCACACAGTCCAGTCTGACTTTAGATCCTCTGCCCTCTTTCCGCATTGTGGATGCCATGTGAAGCACTGACATTTATAAGGGCATGGAAGCATTCTGGGTATTGAAATAACTAAACATTACCCATTTATATCAACAATACACACATTTACACCATTTGATGATTTTTCCCAGGGTTTCTTAAAGCAAGCATGTGGCATGTTAACTGTGGGTCACTATCTCAATTCATATGCTTATGCTGAAGCCTTGCATTATAGTTCCTCATGCTTTGCATGTTCTCCTGCTGCACTGATTTGCTGATGTCCAGTTGTGCCCTACAATAGCGCTTATCTCAAGGATGTCACATGAGCTAATTCTAAAGTGAAGAACTTTCTAAGGGTGGTAACATTCACCATCTTGCAATATATTTGCAAAGTGCCAGCTGCATGGTACATTGACTGTTAAAATAAATTGTGACTAGCATAAGGTAGCATTTGTTCCAGTCTTTCCATTGCATCTATGTTTATCCACTTAAGAACAATTGTCTGCCACCACTAGAGATCTAGGCACAGTCTCCATGGTAAAAGAGCTCCTGAGCTTGTACACTGTTGTTGAGACAAGCTCTGTATCTAGGCAGCCACCCAAATTCCATTCTCTGTCCCATTGGCTCTTGGAGTCTTCTCTGAGAGTCAAAAGTAAAACTTACTCTTCTACTCATCTACAAATCAGTGTGTTGTAAAGGGGAACAGGTTTAATAGGTTGATGCAGAGGACAACATTGCTTGTGATGGAATTCCGTGAGGAGCTCATCGGCTGAGAAAACTACCTACAGAGTATTATTGCTGGAAAGACGCATTGGCCAAATAATATTTTGCTCTTTGCATAGCACCTCTCATATTGACTTACAACCATCAATCATGTAGGCCTCAGAACACCCCTGCGTGATGTGTTAGTAGTAGTACACACATTTTGCAGAGGGGCAAATGGAAGTACAAAATATATGAGTGAATTGCCCAGATTTGCAGTCAGTCAAGGGCAGAACCCAGAAGACAACACAAATACGAGAACTGTCTAGCAAAGAGACTGTCCCCTCCCTGCTCAGGATGTACATCTCTGAAAGCCACCTCAAGGTGCATTGACATTTTCCTGGCTCCACATTACCATGTGAACTCATGTCGCTCTTTTCTTTTGTTTAATAATCCGTTTTAAATCAGGATGAAGACCCTGTTTTAATAGTGTCTGGCATTGGTCTCTCATGCTGCCAGGATCCCAAACAAGGTCACTTAGCAAGATGGTTGCCTCATATTATAATTGAAATATGTTCTTTCAAATATACACAAGATGCAAAGTTCTTCTTACCATGTTGTGTTCCTTCTCCTTTCAGATCCAATCACTGGTTTCCCATCACCTTTCACAATGAGATTAGACTTCTCATCCCCACCTTTAAGGCTCTGAACAGCTCTTCTCCTGTCTTGGTCTCTCCATTTGTATCTTTCACTCTGACCAAGCCCTTCTTCCTAGCCACTTGCTTTGTATCTTTCTTCTACTCTTATCTTTGTTTCTCCTTCCCAGATACCCCTTACACCTACTACCCTCCATTGACTCAGATCTCTCCTGGAAACACACCTCTTCTGCAAAGCCTACTACTGATTGCGTGCCTAAGCCAAAAAGATTGTTACGCATCTGTCTAATGCAAAAAATCATAGTATGGCTGAGTTAACTTTCCTCTACTCATCAGTGCAAGTTTCTCTTTGTTTTGTCTCTCCATTTAGATAGTAAGCTTCTTGGGGCAGGGACTGTATCTTCCTCTTTATTTTTTGCAACATTTAGCATGCTGTCAATGCTTAACTCATAGTTACCAAAGATCTTCCATCTTGTGGGCTGAAAAAAACAATTATAAACTTGTTTTAACACCTGGAGCCCAGTTTTCAGACATTGACACCTGAATGGAATGTCCATCTAAGGGGTTGGACTGCCCTTTTAAGATAAATGTGTTTAAAAATTTGGCACGCAATGTTTAGCATGTTGCTAGTGTTAGAAGAAAGTGGGTGGTACCATAATAAAGAAGATTGATATCTGGCAAGTAGGATTTTTATGCTAAGTTCATGATTAAGCAAAAATTCCAGACTGTTTTTAAATACAAAAGTTGAACTACCTGGGAAATAATTCAATATGAAATGAAATATAAATCAGTTTTTAAATTTCTGTTCATATATTCCTATAATAGTTGCAATTCTTGCAAAGGTAACATAAAAACTATCTATAATTGTCTGGAACTTACCAAAAAGTGTATAAAACTCTTGTGGTTCCTCAGCTGGCTCTGCAGCCAAAGTTTATAGCACAATGATGATAGTCTGCACTTCTAATATCACCCATCCCCCAGGTTCTCCAAGCATTTACTAATATTCAGTAAACCTCATGACAAAGCCCCTTTTCCCCCCTACCCATGGTCATCCAGTGAGGTAGACAACTATAAGTACATTCCTCTAACTATATGTAAATTTAGACATAGTGAGGACAAGTGACCTGACCGGAACCTTGGAGTCTTGAGTGCCAATCCTTGTTATAACTACTGGTCAACGTTAGCACGGTGGAATTTGAAGAAAAATATTGACTCCATTATTATCCCATTTGGCTGTTCACTCATTGGTGGTGTGATCATGGTACACAAAACAACGACAATACAATGGTGTTTCTGAAGAATTTCATAAGGAAACATGCTCTTCAGACTGTTAAGTGTGGCTGCTCCTTCCTGTGTCTCTCCCGGTAGTTCTTGTCTTGTCTTGTCTGTCTTGTCTGTTAGTCTAGGAGCTCTTAAAGCTTTTCATAGAGCAGATCAGGCTACATCTTAATGCAGAGAGAATCTTGTGGACACTTCTACTCCCATTTCCAGTCACACGCACTACCTCCTTTCCATTCATGATGAAATAATATTACTATATTAAATTCAGCCTTTGTTTATGTGGAAAAGGAATAGGTGGGAAAGTATTTTGTTTTTAGCTTCTTTTTAATATGATTTAGCACCTTGGAAAAAATGAGAGCCAGTACTATGTGACAAGTTAGCCTCTGTAGGAGTCCAGTAAATATTCTGTAGACACTGGTGGTTCACAGACCATAATCTATGACCCATTGGGTTAGCCTGTAAATGGTGAGGCAGAGACTGCCTGATCTTTATGTCATGTAAAGGGCTGACCATGCTGTCAGTCCTTAACAAATAGATATTAACTATTGGCAACAGAGAAAAAAGTCACTCATGGTCTGTATCTTCTGGTCCAATGATCCTCCAATTCTCATTTGTACTGCTGGAATCCACTACTTCTGATATTATTTTTCCATACCAGTGAATCCACATTTCTTGAAGTATGAATTCTGGGTGGGCGGTAATGCCAGAAACATTGACTTGTGTAACCTAGGAACTGGGCATCCCTTCTGCAGGTAAGTAGAAAATGACTGATAAAGTAACCCTGATTCAAATGCATCCCAACTTCTCTGGTTCAGTAGAAACTCTGCTGTTCTGATGTCTTGTAATTTTTGATGACCAAATTAAATTTCATTGGAAATTAGGATACTACAATTATACAGGAACAGTGAACATCAAAGGCCAAGAGGAGAAGAGCTGATTGAACAAATCTGGTCATTGTAACCCTAGGTACCTCAGCACACCCTTCACCTCATCATGTCTAACTTACTGCTTAATGCACTCTACATCTTATTGCTTTTCACAGGATATCCAACCATCTTCCTCCTTGAGATAATTTGATTTCTGCTGCTGATTGAGTTATTTGGCTGCATGTTCTAACTACCATCTCAGTAAAGAAATTCTGCCTGTGTTGCTTAAATGTCACTCATCTCCCTACCCCTGTCCTCTAGCACTGCCTGTGGTACTTTGGTTTTGAATTAGTTAAAGCCTCATGCAGCTTTTTGGCATCTCTTCATTGCCGCCTCCTCTCCTTTTTCTACCATAAGAGGCTGCACAAAGTTCCCCAAATTACTGTTGTACATTTTTCTTCTCATTGATTCATCCATCCTGTAAGATGGTTACCAAGGATGAGTACACACTATGCTAAAGGTAATGGGTTTTGTTCATGAAAAGTTCCAGGTCATTATTTAGTGAAAGTCAAATTTTAACAGAAAGCCCAATCCAATTCAACGATGGATTCACCCAGCAATGGTATCCCAGGTGTCTGAAATATAATACTGTGCCTAATCTAATTTTTCTTCTTATCAGTGTGAATTTCACATCAAGGAGTCGTGTGATGTTTTTATATATATATATATATATATATACTATGCTCACATATTTAAACTTTTGTGCTTTCTTTTTTCTTGATCTAATTATGCTGATGGTTTTCATCTTTTAATCCTAGTACTCCCAGTTACTTTTTCTAGGGCCTGACTTTGCATCCAGTGAGCAAGATCCTGTTCCAGTGTTACCTCCTTTTAAATTACTTTTTAATATAAACAGGACAAATATACATAAAAAATCCAAGTAAAGAAAACCGTGCAACTACACCAGGTGTTTCAGTCTGCTGAGGTTCAAGTTGGTTATAGATCACATGTAAAGTACAGCTATTAACGTAATGCATATGAGATGACAGTAATACACCACGTGGCCCATTTTGTTGGTTTGACGGCCTGTATGTTCAGATTCTCTATAAATTGAAGCCACATCTATTAATCACTAGCAGCTTTTGTCCTTCTTGCATGTGAGTGTTAATGTAACACACAGCCCTCATACCATTGTCAAAGGGAATGCGCATTTGTACCTTTTATGCTTCTTCTTAAATTATAGTCTTTCTGATTATTTATAATACTGCTTTGTCCTTTATATAATGTCTTTTTAATACACAGTCTCAATGTTTTAAAATCCCTACTGAACAGCCTGGTGAGGTAGGTAAGTATCGGACCCATTTTAAAGTTGGATAAATGGGAACGGAGAGGAAAAGTGTCTTGCTCAGGATGACACACAGAGCTAGGGGAACCTTGAAAATGTTCATGGAAAAACATAATATATATAATTTAGATGAAAAATTTCAGACCAGCCTTAGTCCTGCAGCAAATCTAGGACTTGAACCCAGGAATCAAGACTCCCAGTCCCCTGCGCTGACCACCAATTAACATCATTTCTCCATTAGAGCCTTTCACTAGCTTACACTTTGCCACCCTGAACAGCTCCTAGACCACTACATCATGTGTACCCCTAATTTATCCAATTAAATGTAAATTCTATTGCTCTATCCTCTGGATTTTCTGATTCCTATATTGTCTCATCAGAAGTAACTACTGTTTTGTTTTATTGTTCTTCTTTTTAAAGAAATGTGCAGCAGTGATTTAATTACATAGAAACAGCTCAGTTCTTAATGGGGGCCACTGCATGCTCTGCTCTGGAAAATCTGACCCCAGGTAAAGAAAGTCCTAGACCTTATTGTCATGGTGCTACACTCTTTACTTCTGGGCACCCCATACTCCCCTTCTGTTTTTAAAGTATTAAAAGTCAATCTGCTATTGTCAATTGGAGAATGAAATCAAGGTATGGTTGGGTGTCACCATGGTTTAAGAGAATGCTGTAAATTATATTCATGACTGGGATGTGATCCCTGGCAGGACTGGGGGCATTGAGGAAGTAGCACTCAAACTATCAAGGAGAACATGAGGGCACTTTTCCCATTATTCTGCAGTGCTTCCTCTGACTGATTCTGGTCTTGCTAAGACCGGCTCAGCTGAAGACTACTACCCAGCCAGAAGGATCTTTATTTCATGATGTGCCCTTGAGGTTGAAGGATCAAAAGGAAAGATGGGATTTCCCCATCCCTTTCAAAAAGAGTGCCCCTACTCATGAATGTCTCAAGGGCAGCCTGCATTTGCTAGTCTGCCCCCTGCCCAGGGTAACTGAATTAGTTTGTGTTTAGCAGGCCAAAGGTGTCTTTTGAACATAAACTTTACATACTGATAACATGTTTGTTGTACCAATGCCACTGTCGTTGGAGTGCTGAGAACCCTGGAAGGTTCCAAGAGTCAGAATGGTCTGCTTTGCAGGTAGTGCACACCGAAGAACATCATGCCATAGTTCAGCACCTTGGATAGTTTTCCTGTTCTGTGTGGAGTGCCATGTATCTATACTCACTGTTTCTTCTGGTAACAGTGAAATTTCCCTTCCAGTTCGAGAGAAGAATACAGAATCCATTGATTTAATTATGCCCTAGCTGTTAGGGAGGCTTAATTCTAAGGAAACCAGAGATTGCTGTTAAGGATAAAATATGAAGATGGAAGATAAATTCTCCATTTAGCATTTATCAGAAGAAGTGGGAACTGTTGTTTGCAAGGTACAGCATCACCTGACAAAAGTTCTTTCCTTTCCTTTCCTTTTCTTTGGATCAGTTCCATTGCTGTCCTTGTTTTATTTGTTTGAAACAAGTGATTCCCAGGGCATTGTACTTTGCTTTAGCCCAGCCTTGAGTTGGGTGTCTAGGAGCAAGCAGAGAAGGTAGAGAGCTATCCTGCTGAGGTGGAAATTACACACTCCTGCGAACAGGGATTGTTCTTGTGGGAGAGGTTTGGTTCTTGTTGGAAAAGGCAGCGCCCTCCTGGTTTATTCAGAAGATGTTTCAAATCCTGTGGAAGAGGAACAAGTTAGTTCTTGGAATGCAATAGCTGAGTTTTTAAAAAATCAGTCAGAAGACGGGGAAGAGGTAGGGACTGAAAGAGGAGACCCCTCTGCTGTCACGGAGGGTTTGCAATGGTTCCCTAGTCATACTCTATGGTTTATCACCAGGTTAATCCTAGCTACACAGCTGCGCCTGTATCTTCTCATACCAAGCGAAACAAGCTCACGACAATGAGCCCTTCCATTGTATTCTCCTCCTCCCCACAGAGTAGGAGGGGAACTTCAAGCATACAAAGTGGGGAGGGAGATTGGGGCGCATGTAGTCAGCACCCCATTCGTGTAAGGCACTGGCAAACTGCTCTTTTAGATCCGGGAGCCAGATAAAGCGTGGGTGGATGCGTGTGCCTTCTTAAACACATGCTCAGCCTACCATTCCCATTCATCCGCGCTGCTCTTCCTTGAAACTCCTCCAAGATGGCCTGTTTTACGGCTGCCTGCCTGTCCGCACCTGAGGCCCTTATGTGACACGAGCTCTCTTCAGGACAAGTGCCAGTGTCCTCCTGCCTGCAGGACTCCGCCCTGCAGCAGAGGCCATCCCTCCATGCGCACTTGCTAAAAAGAATGTCCAGGGCTGGAGTTCTCTGCGAGGGTTGTAATGTACCAGTTCCCTCTAGCCTACAGAGACAAGTCCTGGGTTGGGGCGTGCGGGGATGTGCTAATGGCAACGCCTCTGATCGTGCTTTCTGGCTGCTGCCTAATAAAGAGAGCTTGTCGGCTATTTTAAAAAGCCAAACCTCTCCCTGCGCCTGGCGACGCCCATGATGTGATCTGTAATAGCGGTGTGATTTCCCCCGGTGTTGCTGTATCACTAGCCAGTAGTTTGCCATGCTATTGTCTGGCTACAGAGAGAGAGAGAGAGAAACAGCGTTACTTCATTGACTGCAGTGTATTGACATTAGGAAATTCATGGCGAAAGAAGTTGATGATAATTAACTGAGTTAATAAATAAAGAATGTGCATATAGAGATAGACAGTAAATAACTTACTGGCTTCTTGATTGTCCCTGCATTTTGTTTTTCATTCAGTCAAAGTGTGAAGTGGGTTGGTTGGTGGTGATTGGGAGGGGGGAGTCTCTCTTGAGAGAGACTAAATTTCCACCCCATCAATAAACCTTTTCTTTTCCTAGGGGGTGTGTTTGTTTGAGTCTACGAGCCACGATTTTAATTTTTAGCTACATGCCTTGTGCTATCTTCCAACAACAAGAGATCTGTTTAAAAATAGCATCGATCCATTGCGCTCGCCTTTTGTAGATATTTTAAGAAGTAGCTGTGTCCTTTTGTCTCCGAAAAGAGCAAGCCAACTCATTTTTAAAGGTCCTGATTACCTTACTTGAGAACATACAGTGGCTTTTGGTTGGCTTCCTACCCCCCATCTACCTGGCAGCCAAATATATTAATTTCTCTTCCTTCCTAATGCTTGTAATATAGTGGGGGGGGGAGAGATATTTTCTGGTTTGGAGATGGGAAGGGTGGCGTGTGAAGGACTTTTCTTTGCCAAATAAACTCTGCATTTGTCAACAAGACAATCCCTTTTGTTTGGTTGCTGCTTCGTGCATGGTGTATGTTTTTTTTAAATTATTATTGTTAATTTGGGGGCGGGAGGTGTGCCACTGTATAACATCAGATTTAGCCATTTGCGTATAGCAGCATTATGATTTTTAATTGCAATTTCATTTGTTATTCTCTCCTTCTCCCCCACCCCCTCTCTCTGTATAATCTGGATCATTGCTCTCTGTAGCTGATTCCGTGGGAGACCAAGCAGAGTGCGTGGGTGCAGAATATAGAAAGCCAGAGCCATAGAATCTGTTATTTGCGTCACTCTTGGAGACGGGGCCGTTTGCCTGACAAATATACAGAATTAATCCTAGTTTTATCAATATCTGTCTTTTGCTACAGTAGCCAAACACAAGCGTAAGGTGGTGGTGGGGACTAGATGTTGCTGAATGTTGATGTTTTTGTTCAGAAAGCTGTTGGGGAGGGGGGTGCGAGTGTGTGCAGGAGAGAGGATGCTAAAATATATTCAGCAACCCCTGTGCTATTTGGCTGAGAAATACAAAAATCTCCCATTTATTCCTATTTCTGTTTGCTACAGTTTCCAAACATGAGGTGGGGAGATGTCCCTGCATGGTCTGTCTATGCAGATTTCTCTCGCTCTCTGTGTGTTTCTGCATGGGGAATCTGTGTGTGTGTGTTTAAAATATATCCATACCCTCAGTGCATATTTTTTCTCTCTCTTTCTCATAAATACACGCATACCCCACAGGATTTTTGTGCAACTGTGTGGAAAGCTGCACAACACAAAATATGGGGCTTTCTAATTAACTCTTTCCCTCGAATTGAAGTGCCTTTCTGTAAGCACAAAGCTCCAAGCACAGACATCTTTTATGATGAACTAGAGCCTCTGAAGAGGAGAATCTGAACGTGACGTCAATAGCTGATAACTGACGCAGCCTTGCAAAGGAGTCTCAGGCTGGCTCCTTGTAGCCTGCAAGCTCTAATGATTCTATTTTTTCCCAATCCCCCCCTCGTAGTGAATGACTAGAACGCAAACACACACACACCAGATTTCATATATAGCTATATATAGAAAGAAAGCTTCTTATTCTCCAAACAAAGGAATGTGTGGTTTTTTAAAGCATTGGGTAGGGTGGAGAGAATTAAAGAAAACCCTTTGTGCAGTCAGTGTATGCAACCATCGCTCTGTCTCTCTCGGCAAAACAAGCTTCCCTGGCAGAACCCCACGTTTGTGCATAATGTTAAACTGGTGCATGGTGTTTTGGTGGTTGGTTGATTGTCTTTAAAGCCCACTTCATAAATACCCTGCAAGTAGACAGACACAATAATGCTTACAAGGCAACAGGCAGAGAGAGACAGAGAGACAGGCTCAATACAATACAGCTGTGGCTTGGGGTTTTGTATAATAGGACAGCATGGAAGGCGGTCTGTTTTTTTTTTTTAATTCTCTGCAATGATGCACCTAAAGCAACTGTGGATGGTGGTGCAGAAAGAAGCGGGGGGTGATTTTGGAGGGGGGGGATTCAGGGGAACTTAATGTACATTTCATGTTTTGGATGTAACGTTCCAGCGAAATGGCTTTGTGTGTGGATTTTTTTCCCCAGTACCTGCTAAAAATAGCATCAGGGTTTTGATCGCGTTCCAGAAATAGACAGAGGGTTGCACTTGTATAAAAAGAGAACGCGGGTGGAAGAAAACCTGGACATCACCGCAGTATTTTTTCCAACTCCTGTCTGGAAATTAATTGTTGAATTTTTCCTCTCTCTCTCTCTCTCTCTCTCTCTCTCTCCTATCTTTCTCTCCTCAACCCCCACTCTCGTCCCGTCTCTCCCCCCCCTCCAACCAAGGAGTTCCTGTTTGGGTAAGTAGTGATATTTCCTGTGCATGCTGCAGAGAGTGACTGTGATTAGTGTATTTATTTTATGCATGGTTGGTTTTATTATTTTATTGTTTCTGTTAAACCGAGGGGGATATACTCGTTTGCATAATGAATTTGGTGCATGCACGGAACCCAGAGACAGGGAATTCTTATAGAAAGGGGAATCACCCTGTCGGTAAATCTCTGAATCAATAGCGAGCTGCAACTCTCTCTCCCTCTCTCTGTCGGCGCTATTGAGTCCTTCTTTCTCTCTGTACCTATCCACTCTCTCTCTCTTTATTTTTCCAGTGGGTGGCTAGACACACTCTAATGGCAAAATTCGCTCTGTAGACCGAGAGGGGAACTCTCTGTAGATTACCTACAGGGAGCTTGCAATATGCTGACACTACAGTCCCCTTATCCCTTGCAGCTCAACCGGGGGAAACCACCGAAGAGCGGACAGTCTGGGAGCTGTCCATTAGCTGTGGTGCTGAAATCGCAGCACCGGCTGCTTAGCTTGAGCCGGAGGAGTTCAGTTCTTTCTATCTAGCCGCTGTCTATAGGTTTAATGGCTTTCAAAAGATGTTGTAATCTCGGCTGTACTCTCAGAAGGACCCCGGAGTATGCTGAGAGCCCTGTTTAGTCTAAGCTAAGAGTGGCTGGCGCTTCCCTCCCATTCAGGTCTCCCCATCCGTGCGTAAGCTCTGCTGCTGACTCTGCTCGGAATCGCCTGCCCTTCCCGCCTGTGTGTTTGAAACAGCCTGTACCTGATGATGGTGCTTCGCAAAATAGGAGGCTATAGGTTGCCTTATTTGGATTCACCCCTTCTCCTCCCACCTCATTTCCCCCCTCTAAGGGCTCACACCTTCTACAGGTGGTGTATGTGTGTGTGTGTGTGTGTGTGTGTGTGTTGCCTTTCCTTCGCGTCCTTACTCAGAACCTCACCAGACGAATTGGTGGAATGACTGAATTGGAGGCGAAGTAGTGGGGCGATTGTTGTGAGTACGGAATAGATGCAGGGTTACTTCAAGGCTGCAAACACCAATCACCCCCTTTGGGAAGCAGGGATATTCTTGCTGGGCTAGGAGCATGCAGGTTCATAGGCATTCCAGTTAGCAAAAACACATAATCAGATTGCATTAAATCACACACATTGACACTGTACAACACTCACATGCATCAACCCATTCTTAACATGAGAAGGAAGGGAAAATTAATTCCCGACCTGATTGGGGGGGGCGGGGGGATCTTTTAGCCGCAGACTTATTTATATATCTGCAAGGAGTAGAAGTATTAAAGCCAGACAATAACAAAGAAAGCAGATCTCAGTAAGTACATCTAGCTAGCTCAGCGAGACAAAAAGCAAGCTTATAAAATGGTGCACCTACCACTCCAAGCCCAGCGACAGTTGCGGATCCTGCAGACAATGACATGATGCAGACATGAACATCAGTATACAATAGGACATATTTATTTGTTTGTTTGGCAAAAGCACATCTTGGCTAAAATTCAGACAATAACTTTATATATATAACAAGGCATCGTTTCTTGCAATTAATAAAACACAAGCCTATGTATTCATAGCACAGTAGAATGCCACCCACTAATGTCCCTAATGTAGAAATCGTCCCTTCCCCGAACCTGCGTGGTCGTATTTACAAACTGATCATTTTAAAAAATCCACTTACAACACGTGTAGCCAATTACTGTAACTCTTAATATAGCTCTATAAAACAGTCATTAGCAACCAGAAATGCTGCCCTCCTTTCTCCCGCTCCCTCCCTTCCCCTCCCCTCCCCTCCTAGATCATTGCATCTCTTGGCACAATGCATAAGATTACCCTTAACTGGATCCTATTAAATAATTCAATGGTGGCGGTGTAATTTTGGTTGGAAACTGCACGGATTTCCAAGTCGTGACTGTAAAAGTGAGTAATGTGCTCTGGCTGCGTCATGGCTCCAGTCACAGATGGTTCCAAACTGAGCAGAAATCGTGACTTCGACTTGAGACGTCCCCTCTACATGAAAAGACCATCCAATCAAAACGGCGTCAGGGGGGCAGCTGGACTCCTCGGATCTCGCTTTCTCTTTGCTCTCCCATCTGTGTGTGTGTGCCTGTATATATATATATATATATATATATATATATATGTGTGTGTGTGTGTGTGTGTATTTATATATTTACATATATATATATATATATATAATGTCTGTGTGTGTGTATACAAATACACAGATATATATACACACACAACAAGTTGCAGAAGGGGAAGGGAGTGGAGGGGTTAATCTTGGGGAATCTTCTGCACTTAGCAAGATCGTGACCCTCCCACACAGTACAGTAACTTATATACATACCTGGAGGAAGGGATGCTTTGCTTTGGGCTTCCTAAAAATATTTGGTGATGGCTGCACCCTCCAACGTGCTCATAGGACCGGACACCGATGCACCCGCAACGGTAAGTGATGGGGGTTTAAAACTTTTTTAATATTGTGATCAGAATCCCCAACTCTGCAGTCAGCCCGGGTGTTCGGTTGATTCTATTGGAGTTTCTAAAGCAAGCTGGTGTTGTTCAAAGCAGTCCGCTTAGTGTGGCTAGCAATACTTTTTAGGGAGGATATAGGGGCGCGTAGGTGGTTTGTATCTAGGAGTGTGTGTTGTGATTCTGGTGATATTCCTGGTGTGAGTTTCGTGTGCCATTACAGCTGATAAGGCAGGAACTTTGTGTCTCTGCACCTCATGTTGGAGCGTGTATATTGATCAGTGACAATATTTTCAGTGTGCGAGCAGACAAGAGGTTAACTTCCAAGTTATTGAGTTATTGTTAGTTCTGCCAGTCCTGTTCGATCTTCTGTACGATTTCTTCTTTAACTTGAGTAGTAACCCGGCTGATGCATGGAGAAAAAGTGGACACTGATTTGCCTTTATTCTGCTGCTGATAGGCACTAGCGGGGCTACTAATTTCCAGCAGGCTTTGTTCAGAAGATTTCTGGAGTAGTTCAGTGACACATCCATGGAACTTTTATTAACTGAAAAGGTGGGTTTCCCATCTCTTTGCTTGGGCTGAGTTGAAGCCTGAAAGTCACGATGGTATTAATAGTTGGTGATAAGTGGAAAGTAGGCAGTTTCGTCTTTCCTCCCTCCCTCTTCCCCCTCCCGTCATATCTTGGGTGCTCAATCTACTGATGAATTTATATTGGTGGCATACATTGGCCATTGCTGGGTGGCAGCATCAGCATAATTTGCTGACAAATGCCCTGGATAGTTTTAGATTACTTTAGCTTCCTTCATTGTCATTAGATGTTGGGCATCTCATTTTCTTAAATATACCTGGAATTAATTGCTGTTTGGATGTATTCATAATCCAGGTCCTCTCTTGATTTGATTTATTATAATTTAATTGTGTCTCTTTTGTTCTGGGATTGCATGGCAACACTATTGAACGTGCTCTTGTCTAGGATTTGTTGAATAATTAGAAATGGAAATATTTCTCTCTTCCCCCCTCCTCCACTCCCCCTTTCGAAAAAAAGGAAATGTGAGGCGTCTCCTGATTGGTGGGTGACGATTTTAGTCCGCACCAATGAGCTGTCTGCTTGGTCTCTATTTATTTAGTGCTCAGGGGGAGAGTTTTCTCTTTACGCAGCGCCTGTGCACAGCGCTAGACCCTCTGCTCGGGAGCAGAGAGATGGGGGGACATTCCGAACTCTACCTTGCTCACAAAGCCCCCAGATCCTGGAAGCCTGGGCTCCCAGGTCCTTGATGGGAGGGGGAAAGAGGAGGACAAGAGGGGCCCAGTGTGATGGGGATGGGCTAGGGGAACCCCCCCTCCTTCCCCACTGCTTCCTCTCCTGAGTTGGGTACATCGCCTTGGGTTTGGAGAGGGACTTGGTCGGGATGGAGGGGGTGGGGAGGGATCCTTGTGTGTCTGGGAAATGATCAGCCGATCGCCTTTGGGTCGTGTGGATATTTTGGTGGCAGTCGGATGGATGGATGTAGGAAGCCGCAGGAGACTGTCCTTCGCGAATCTTTTTGCGGTCTGGGCTTGCTGTATATAACTACCTAGCCGGGAAGCCCTTACCCCAAAAAGCATTCGCGGAGGGCGCATTCGCCGAAGGAGCAGCAGCTGCGATCGCCGAGCCTTGGACTTATCTAGACTCTCTTGGCTTCTTTACCTTCCCCCTCCCTCCTCAAGCCAGCCCCCAGCCCCAACCCTTCAGTCCTGTGTGTATATATGGAAAGAAATAAACACCCTCTCCCCTTCCCCACGCCGCTTGGTCACCAAGACATTCAGTTATTCACCCGCGTCTGCTAACCTAACTTTTTAATCGACTTTTGCCTAACGGGGCGGATCACACGTTTATTCGGGTCATTTTATTGTTGATTTTATTTAATTATTTTTTTGTAAAAAAATAAAAAATATAATAAAACTTCCCAAAAGTTCTCAGCCCCTCCTCCCCTCACCCCCAAGGATTTTTTTAAAAGGGGATTTTTAGTGGATCGAAATGATTTAATTACAAAAAAAAACCTGAAGCGGTTCATTAAATTGCCTCTTTAACCAGGAGATTGGGTTTATTTCGAGGTGGG
Source organism: Gopherus flavomarginatus (assembly GCF_025201925.1). Taxonomy (NCBI): domain Eukaryota; kingdom Metazoa; phylum Chordata; order Testudines; family Testudinidae; genus Gopherus; species Gopherus flavomarginatus. The sequence goes on from NC_066621.1 coordinate 83,278,109, forward strand.
GAGGGAGGAATTTTCTGGGATCACCCCATAAAGAAGGGAGGGAGGAGGAGAGGGAGGCGCACGAATCAGCCGCGGTTTGGGGGAGACCCCAGTTACCAGGAGATGCACCATGGAAGCGCTTGCCAAAGGCGCCTCCCTGCACACTTCCAACCTGATTTTAGGCAACTTGCAGCCCGTTGATTCCCCAAATCATCCTTTCCCCAACACAAAGTGGCCCCGAAAGGGGTAAAAAAGGAGGAATCCGGGGGAAAACCCAGCCGAGGCGATGCTTTTGGGCGAGGTGATTGCAAGCGAGCAAAGCAGCATCAGCACCAGCTCTCTGGCTCTGAAACTGCCTTGTTCCAAGCACACAGCAGTAAGAGCATCTATAGAGGAGTTAGGATGGCTGCATTCCTTCTCTTTGCAGTAATTACCAAGGCGGATTCCGTGGGCAACAAATCAACCCCCCCTCCCTAATTGCTGCCCCCCAAAAGAAAAACGATTTTAAAATGTAGACCCGTGCAGATCAGCCCAGGGAAATAGACAGGAGCTGAGCAGCAAGTTGGCAGTGGAGTGCCCGACTGACGCAAGACAGGGCCTGTGGTTCAAACGTCTGCAATTTTTTTAAAAAAAGGATTATTATCTAAGATCTGAACTGTTAAAAGCCGCCAGGGTTCCCCTCCATGCACCCCTCTAGCCGGCACAGACGGGGATCCGGCTCGGAAATGACTGGTTTTGTATCTGAAAAAAAGTCTGCATTGAAGACACACAGGACCAAGAGCACAACCGAGGCAAAGAGTTAATATTTCTCCAGAGATAAAAGATATTTTGAAGCCCTGGTTGTACTTTATACGAGAGTGAAAGGCTGGTTAAGGGATAAGCAGGGAAACAAGGCGAAAGCAAAAGCACCTCTCTGTTTCCCCCGACCCCTACCTTAGCCAGGACACGTAACTGGCTTGGTGAGAACAGAGGTGGAAGAGTCACAATATCTTTCAAACAGACCTGCATATTTCCAATTGTTTGCCCTCTCCCCTTGGGAAAAATAATGTTTGTCCTTTCCAATCGCCAGGAAACCTCTGTCCAGGGCTTTATGCATGTGGGCATCTTTTAAAGGGAGAGACAAGGTTTCAGGGGGAACTTAAAAAAAAAAAGAGTGATGAGACGGATCAGCAAAGATCAGGCTATGGAAACATCTTCACCATTTGCTACCTAGCTTGGCCCAATAGAATTTAAACCAAAGGTGATTTTTGGACAGATCAGAAGCGAATGTAACTCCGAGCCACCGTGGTTTAGATTCACATCTCTTTACATTGCCAGCCAACTGTTGCTACCATTCTGGGGACTGCTGCTGCAGGAGTGTGAACGGAGACTTCTCCTCTCGGCTACATCAGGGGGCTACTCCCAGGCTTTGCTCTCCTGCGTAGAAACCAGTGAAAAAGAAAACCGGGGCATTTGTTTCTCCCCCTCCTCATTTATCTTTTGGAAGATTTCCTTTAATTAGTGGAAAGTTGGAAACTTCCATCAGCCCTGATCATTAAAACAGCAGCAGCAGCAGCAGCAGCCTTCACGCAAATGCTCGGGGGCTGCACCTTAAGAAATATTTCAAATACCCTATTCCTAAACCTGACCAACCACAAAAGCAGCTGCGGAAAGAGGCACCTTTTGGATCGATTAGATTCTCCTAACGGATTAATTTGCAGCTTCTTTTAAAGGGTTATAGTTATTGATGGTTTCCTCCGCCTCTTCCAGACAGATACCCACTTTACAACATTCCTTTCACTCCACTAAGGAACTACAAGGCCTCACTCTTATACTATACAGTATAGTCTTGTCTATTTCATTTCTCTATGAAAAGCAACAGCTAAACCCGCCCGCCAGCTCGGGCTAATGCTGGTTTTAAACTCCCTGAAGTAACGAGGTGCAGTTGCTTTAGCAAGGGAGTGGGTCGGGAGGGTTGGGGCATTCCTGACCTTTACAGCTGACTGTTTTGGATTGAAGGGTTTGCTTGATTTTATTTTTTTGAATTAATATGAGTGTTAAAGGGGAATCTGGAGAGATTCAGATCTGGCCCTAGGCAGCAAAAGTGTTTCACTCCTACATTTCATGCTACTTTTAAATGTCTGACTGATCAGAGCCCAACTCTCGCTAACACAGCCTGGGTGTCTCAGCAAAAGCTAAGGTGAGTCGGGAGGATGCGCACAATTCGTCGCAGAAAGTGAAGTTCTAAGCCTCAGGGGGTGGGGAGGGGATGTCTGCGCCTCTCCCTCGCCTTTCCCCCAAATGTTTAGCTAACGTGCTCTGAATTCACTTAACGTGCTGTCGATCCAGCAACCTTCCCTGCTGGGTGACATGGTCTTTGGGTAAGTTTCGGGCATTAGTGTCCTGTTGAACCCAGTGCAGGGAGACGAGAACTACCCCGCTGCTTCTTACTGCATAGACACAAGTTTTAAAAACCCTCTGATCTTTCAGCTCTCTTCTTTAGCCCCTCTGCGTGATGTGCAGTACACACGTGTGATGGGTGTCTGTGTCTCTCTTTCAGGCTGGCCTGGACGAGCCTCTGCTAAAGCTACTCGAAGGTTCAGGATCCTAGTCAATGGAACAAAAGGAAGACTCGAGTGCCTGTAAGACCAGGTGAGAAGCACACAACAGAAGCTACCGGCACTAGCCCAGTTATCACTAAAGGTCACATAAGCTACACAATCCCGTCATTCTAGATCCATTGGACAGATGCATCCCTGGTGTCACCCCATTGGCGTCCCGGGCGTTACATCAGCCTCATCTCATACAGCTAGCATTAGTGCTCACAGTTTTCTATGGCAGTAACAGGTGGCAGGACATGTAGGGTAGCTCAGCCTGCAGCCAGGTTACCGTTAATCAGCAGGGTCGCTATTAAAAACCAAGGGGCAGTGGAGGGATGTGTTATGGGGGCAAGCTTCCAACGTAAGTTAGTTCCAGTGACTTGTAGGGAGCCCCCTCCTCTTAATTCAGTCCAGAGTGTTTCTCATATAGAAGAAAAGAGAATTCCCTGCCTGTGTTCCACCTCTTCCTCCTAGCCCATGGCCTCTGTTTGAACGTGCCCTCAGCGTTTCCATTAACAAACCAAACCACATCCAAACGCCTCTCAGTGCCCCACAAAGTTAGAGCTGTTCGAAGCTTTAAAAGGAGCTCGAATCCCCAGTGCTCCTCCTGGAGCTCTCCTCCTCTTTGGGTTCATCTAAAGAACCAGAACCGATTCTTGTGTGCAGTACCACTCTGTTGTGTTACAGCTAATTGGGTGTGTTTCTAATGACCTCCTCTCTGTGGTTATGACAAGATGGAGTGCTGGAGGCCTACCTAGGCAGTCCTGATTAAAAACAGTACAAAGGGGGAAGAAGAAGCAGATAAATATAAAGCTGGATTTCAACTTCAGCTCAATTTCCCCTTTTTAAAAATCAAAATTAAATCAACTTTTCCATTAACTAGTAAATCCTCCTTTTGAATAATTTTCTGTATTTCCTTTTTATACAAAAACTTGCAACATATACATAATGTATACTCTTTTACTTAATTTTTCATGTAACTTTTAAACCTGTTACGTCGACCATGACCGTGGGCTAAACCCTAGCTCATCTTCTGCAAGTGGGACTTCACACAATGAATCAAGCAAGTCTTGCCCTCCTAGCAGGCCTACTTACATTATTGCTTTACAGGAGTATAGTTCCAAAATATAATAGTCTCATTCTCATTTATACTGTCACCCCCCCAAACCTGAAATGCGGCCTTAACATGAGTGCAAAGGTAATTTACAATGAGCTGGCACAACGCAGTGGGCATGTTCATAATAGAGGAGGAAAGTTTAGGTTCATGGAAAGAATTTAAGACAATAACTGAAAAAGGCTAAAATTTCTCTTATAATGTTTTCCTAAACTGCCATCAAATTGATTTGTAGAAAATCTACTATTTTGAGTAAGAAAAAACTCAGCTAGTAGCAGGAAGGAATCTTTTCATAAATTTCATACAATATTAAACAACTATCTTACCTCCTTCATTCATTAGAGAATTTCTTTTTCAACCCATATGTTAATGCTTGGTCCAAAGTCTGCAGGTATTTTGTTTTAACCATGTAGGTTTTTGATTAATGCTGAGAGAGCTGGCATGTTATTTATGTATAGATTTGTAGTCGTGATGTAGAAACATACTGGTCAGACTTATTCATGAAAAAAAAACTTATTTTCCTTCATTTACAATAAAAACCTCTTGTTCTGTTTTAACATTCTATCAGGGACAAAATATACTTGAATTATAAGTAAAAGACTCATCAATGAATAATTGTAGCAAAGTGTCTTTTAATTGACTATATTTTGAATTCTAAATCCCAGTAAAGGTGATGCAGGAAAGCTTTTTGTTAGAAGACCATTTCTGATATTCCATTTTGGCCTCTTATGTCATACAAGGCTATTATCATCACCCGTATAATATACAATTTGCTGTAACATAACAAAATGTCCTCCTTTGTAAAGGTGCCATTATGGACCAATCTCATCACAACTTTGGGGTTATCTTTTCTACATGACTGGGGACAAACATGTCTTTAGGTCACACAAGGCCTAGCATTGCTTTCCTGATATCCCTTTATTTCTGTTTTTGCAATAAACATTTCTGCATATCTAAATACAGGAGTGACAAGCAGATCATAGTAGTTAGAGAGAGAAAAGGCTTATTAGATCGTTGAGTACATACCCCTGCCAGGCCAGCATATAATCTCCCATGAAAAAGGACATATCAAATATTAAACTGTCACTACACTTAAGATTGGTAAAAAGACCCAGGAGTACATTGCAAGGATCATGGGGTGAGTGCATGTTAATTTGTGTCTGTCAGCATGCTTAATACAATTATATAAAGGCTAAGGGCCTCTGAATGCAATTTCTGCACAAGGCCTCTGAGCCTCCTGTATAACTACCACTTAGACACCTCAAGCCTCACCTGCTAAAAAACTGCTATGTAAGTAATAAACTGCATGAAATAGTGATTGACCCCCTTTTTGCCCCCTCCCCCTCATCACCAGACTTTTATTGGTATTTGAATCATTTACAGATTACCTATAGGTCAGTCCCAATTCGTTCTCTTTTAAATAGATTATTCTACTTACAATCATTTGGCTACAATGCTAATCAAGAGTTGAGTAACTATGGTGTGTGGCATGCAGATTTGTAAATAAAGGCTTTCCAAAATAGGATGCTCAGAAATTAACATTTACTATTATTATTACAATTGGGGGGAATCTTTTTTGTTGTTTTTGCAGTTTTTGATAACTTTGAATTCCTATTGAAAATCTGCTAATCTCTTATTTAATCAAGATATTTATTACATATATTTTCTCTCCGGGGACTTGTACACAAAGTCATCTTTTTGGCTTTTACACTTCTAGACATACTCCTGGTTGTTGTTTTTTCCTCCTTCAAATGAAAATATTTGTCTTTATTCTTTCTAATAGACATGAAAACCTCACCTTGTTAATAGGTAACGACCCTGCTGGGGAATGTTAAGTAGATTCTGCTGACTCACTTAGGGTGTCAGAACTGGGCTTTTTTTTTTTTTTCCTGAAAAAATATTCCCAGTGTGGCTACCACCAGTTCAGTTTCACCAGTGGAAATACTGGGGCGCAGGGCTGTATGATGCAGTGTTTAAAATACAGGGAGTCACCAATATGTTGTCTATGCTAGGGGTTTTACCATTACAATCCTTGGTTAAGCTGAACCAGTGGTAACAATGGTGGGAAATTTTAGCAAACAGTATGTTCCTGCAGATAGCTCATTAATCCCCAGTATAAGGGAGATGGAAGAGGACATAATGCATGGGCTGAGCATTCTTGAGAGAGGAACCCTGGGAGCAGCCAAGCCCGAGGAAAAGACTTGGGCTGGATTTTGTGTTGTTTCACTTTGATTTCCTTTTGTGAATAAAAACAAACCCCAGAAAGGAACTATATTCTGACCCACTGTGAGTTGTGTGGACTTTGTTTGGAGCTGAGAAGGAAAGTTGCACAGTATTTAAATGTAGACAGTCTTCTGTATAAGTGATATGGTATCCTGCAGAAAAATACACACAGGTGCATTGATGGCTAAACAAAAAATATGTTGAGTATATTTCAGTAACTTATTTTAATTCCAGGTAGTCAAAGCTGATTAGTTTATAGTAGATAGCTACAAAAATTGTCTGTGTAAATCAAACTTTTCCTCTTAAAAATCAAAACACAAAAATTGCAGTCATATATTTTACAGCAAATTCATTGGTACTGTTCTGATGGGTTGTGAAGGACAATAGAAGCTGCTTTATTAATTATTTTTTTTGCACGTATAGAAATGAATCACAGTATTAGCATGACATGAGTTTTATTTTTAATATAATCTTCCTTATCCTAGAACAAGCCTGAAATTGTAACCAGATGGTGTCCCGCCCTGCCAGAGTTGCCTCCAGCCATCAGGGTTCCAGTCCCCAGGGCAGTTAACCACAGGCAGAATTTTCAGGTGTGGTGATGATTGTGCATATCTCCACATGTACAGAAGCAGTGCCATGTACTGGGATCATTTAGGGGGAGCTGTATTGCCTCCTTGAATTAAATCACTTGATAAAAACCCCAGGAGAGCGAGAGTCCTTGTCAAGCGGTCAGCTAGTTGCAAGGTGTGACTTTCTGTGTATGCATTGTCACCACTAGGTTGTTGCATTATGAGCTCTAGTGTGCAAGCAGCCCACCCCATTGCCAAGCAGGAACACAGGAGGATTGGCAGGGGGGCAGCAGAGAAGGGAGGCAAACGTTGTACTTTTTTGTTATATTTAATTCCAGCAATTTTCCCCCTTTAAAGCTCCGCTGAGCTTCATTTGGCATTTTGAGACCCCTTATTCGCACCCTATTCTTCCCTAACCCCTCACTGATAGCAACTATACCACCCGTGAGGAGCCTAATTGGTCCTCCCAGTGCAGTCCATTTGTTAGCTAGAGGGAGACACTGAAATGGTTACTGAAAGATTTTCTTGATAACTGGGAGTAGGTGGCTACTGTTAGGCAGGTATCTTTTTAGAGGACAAAGCACTCAAGGTTGCACCAATCTCTTGGTCAAGTGGTCAGTAAGCTCTTTATTAATGATAAAGACGGGTGTGACCAGGGGAAGAATTGTTCCTTTGTCCCCTGCTGTAAGTGAGCTGTAAGTAAACAGACTAGAATAATGATATTTTAAATCAGTTAGGCTAAAGTAGGCAGAAAAATGACCCAAGGTCACTGCTGGGAAATTTTGAATGTTTTCTGCTTGCATATAAACTTTTATTGAAAGTAGAAATCAGAGAAAATATCTTCTGAGGATGTTATTTTTTAATGGACACATTTTTAAAATTGAAAGAGGAAAAGGGAAACAGATTTGCTAGATGCAAATTTCATGCAACTCTTACAAGGACCCACTGCTGCTATTTTTCCTCATGGAAGAATCCATATGCACTCAAGTTGTTCCAATTAAACCTACCTGGGGAAGGAAGGGCTTCAGGATCAGACCCCCTCCCTCCAAATACTTATACTTGTCTCTTTAGCAATACACTCTGCAGATTTGATTTCTTTACTCTAGGAAATATTAATATTTTATGACAAAGGGATCACGGACCACACCCATGAAAACGTATGTGCGTGTCGTCCATAATGCTGGAGGCACAAAAATGGAAGCCAATTTTCAAGTTGGTATCTACCTTATATGTAGGCAGAAGAAGGGAAAGTGGCCCCGAAGGAGAATGGTTGTGATCATATAGGGAATGAATGACACACAGCATCCACTCTGGAAAAAAAGGTCAGCATTTATCCAGAGAGGAAGACAGGTAAAAAAGGCCTGTTAATAATGAGGAAGGGTGGGACGAAGCAGCCAGCAGCCAATTCTAACCATTATTTAACCTCAGTGTACGGAATGTAAAGTCAGCAATGTTATTTTAACATAAGTAATCAGAGCTGCACGCATCCAGTGAAAGATACAAAAGCCAACAATGACATGTCTTTATGCCCTTGCCTTTCTCTGTCTGGAATGCCCATCTGGTGACTTCCTGACATTCTTGATGTTTGGAGGAGCTGCTCATCTCCCTTCTGACAAAATGATGCCGGTCACTCATCCTTTTCTGGTTCCTCCTTTAAATATCCTTAATTACTGTGTTGTTTTAATTTATCCCAGCGCATGGAGCTTTACAGAAAAAAGTCTAATGAGGTGCCTGCCCCGAGGAACATGCCATCTAAGGTGCCAATCCTAAACTTGGATCTGCATGGGTGGACTCTTGTTTCACATGCAAGCATTCACCTCTGCAGATCTGATTACAGGATTGAGGCCTCAGTTTGACATATAACAGAGTAATAACAACAAGCCACAAAGTGTGTTTGTGGTGAGAGTTGGAGGGGAACACGTGAGTTAAGGAAACAGGAGAGATGCCAGAAAACATGGGGTAGGGGCACATAGCTTTGGGAGGCACTGTTATTTTTGTAAAACATTTTGTAACTCTCCCATCCCCTGCAATCCAAAAAAAGTAAAGACTCGACACCTTTACATGTAGATTTATTTAAAAATCTGTCCAACATTAATTCCCAAACTCACCCTCACCAAAGCAACAACCTTCCACCATGTAGACTTATCCAGCTGCAATATGTCTGCCAGCAAAATACAGTGTGATGTAGGTGGCATAATAAATGCAACTCATCATGCTTATTTTTCATTTCTTTCCCTCTTTTTCTCCTTCCATTTTCTCCCCCCATTTCCATTTCCTGTTCCTGCTCCCTAACTCTCTTTCCTTTCACCCCATCTCTTTCCCTCTCCCTTGGCATCTTCCCCAATTTTCTGGAATGCTATTACTGGAGAGGGCCCTCAACAGATTCCTCTGTCACCCAGCTCCTCCACTTTTGTTCCCTGCAATGCATAAGATGAGCACTCATGTCAAATGCAGAATGGGAAGAGCTGGCATGCAGGGCACGAAGCACAGGAATCAGCATGAGTCTGCCCAGCAACAGCAGAAGAATCTGCCCAAGAGCTTGCTAGATGGAGTGGCCAATCTTCTTCCACATGCAGTCCATCAGAGACCAGAAGGGAGGTAGCAGGGTCTGTAGATATAGGCATGAAGGAGCTCTATGTACCGGAGGGTTTTGTACTAGTACCCATCAAAATCATTGTCTGACTACGTCCCAGGTTATTTAGATTGGCATATGCAACTGTGTGTGTTGCAAGCACCTAGCTCTCTGCAGGTAATATGACAGGTTAGAATGAATCAGCTAGCAGCAATACATTGCTGATGGCATTGAAAATGGTGATGTATATCCAGGACCTTGTGGTCTAGGGTGACCACCCAACCCTTATTTTAAGATGTATTGAAATGTATTAAAACTGATAATGTGTCATTTTAAACATTAAATTAATGTTTACGATGATTGCATTGTATACTTGAGGGCAGTAGAAATGCATACTTGAGAGAAAAATATATAATATGGTAAGGGAAACAGTGTTTCCCTAAAATGTTCCTTAGAATGTCCTTTATGTTTCATGTGGTTTTCTCTTATTCCCAACTGACAAAGGTGGTCATCCTATGCAGTCTCTATTTTGTGATAGGCTTAGGAATGCAAGGCATGAATGAAGAATCCAATGCACACATACAGAATGTATTATTATGCATCCCATTATTACATCAGTATTGATATGTGTGTATAAAATAGATATAATATTATGATAAAATTGTGGGAAAGGATCAGATTTTAACTGAATGAAGCAAGATAATTCAAAATGTAAGTCACTCATTTGTGCCCTGTGCTGATAAAGTTTGTGTTTTGTCAGGTCACCTGTTATGATCCGGGCTCCTAACACCAGGATTTACTACTAGGTTGAAATGTTTAAGTGTGATGGCAGAGATGGTGGGGCAGGGGCCCAGTTGTGAAGTTGACCCCAGCTGGGAGTTTTAAGCTCAGAGAGTGTGCAGGATCAGGCACATAGTACTGTGACCAACAACGTTCTCTTAAAGCAACCATGTCAACATCTTTTAAATCCTCATTTTGTTTAGTTTAAAAACAAAAAGAGTGTCTGGAGAAGGGCTACATGCCTTGACAGGAAAAGGCATGCTCTCCTGATTTAAAAAAAAAAATTAAAACCATTTCTTTTTCATATTAAAATATTTACGTGTGGTGTTAGAAAGCCAAACACAACAGATTTGTACTTGTAGATGAGGAGGAGGAGGCGAAAATGGCTAGTCAGTGAAAAGGACTGGCTGATTTTCACTGACCAAGCTGAGTGAAATGGGACAAGTAAAATAAATAACTTACATGGTGAGATATCATATTAGATGTATTTAATACTTTAAGTTTTGATCATCTAAGATACTATTAGCCACAAAGGTTATGATAAAAGCAGCAAAGAGTCCTGTGGCACCTTATAGACTAACTAACTGCTGCTTTTACAGATCCAGACTAACACGGCTACCCCTTTGAAAGGTTATGATAGTTTAAAAATGTGAATTTTAAGTTGATATAATAACTTTAACATAAGCTTTAATGCAGATCAGATTCCTTTTATTTGTTGGTATGTATGTGTGCTTATGTATGTATACATATAAATATTACAGGGTTGTGTGTGTGTGCGTGCGTGCGCACCCACCTCATAAAACACACACGCATAGATAATATGAATAATAAAGAAAAAATGTAATCACCTCCCCGAGAGCCAAGAGTTCTAAGAATTTTTAAAATATATACCACTTAGTCACCAGATTTCACTATATGCAAATAAAATTATAGGCAATTTCATAAATAAATATCTGTTGACTTTTTAAGGCACATCCAGTATTATTTACCCTGCAGTCAGGAACAGCATGTTTTAGTCTATTATATCTTAGTTTATAGAATTAAGCCTTTTAAAAAAATTATATAATAACCTGTTATTGGCTGTGTTTCATACAACAGATAGTCAGGATTTTTGTTTTTTGTTTGGTTTGTTTTAACCCTGTTTTTAACCAGATAGCCAGTAGAATATAGTTTCAACATGGCAGCTGTATATACTTGCAGCTAACCCCATGATACAGACCTTTATCCCCCTATTTGCAAACACTGCAGCTATTTCTCTAAATAAAGTAACTTCAGCCTGGTCCAGCAAGTGCTCACATTACCAAATGGAGTGCTAATTATTCTGAGCTGTCATATAATAGGACTCAGCCTGTCCATAATAGGACTTCTCCCAGTAGTAAGCACTGCTCTTAGAAGTAAGTGTTTGGAGGATTAGATCCTTTAAAAAAAATTACATTTTTTTCCCTTTCTCCCCTCAACCTGCATAAAAATTCCTCAACCATGTTGAAAATTAAGCTCTTGCTAAGTTTCAGTTTAATGCAAATGATCATGTTCCGAGAGTGGAGGAAGACTTTTAAATACATCACATATTGTAGGCATTTTTATTGTTATTATTTGTAACTGTTTCTGTAGAATTTAGTGCTGGTGAAAGATAGCGCATTGGCGGAGCTCAATGTTCACGTCCTCAAAAAGCCCAGCAGCAGGAGAAACTCAGGCTTCTCCTTTCCTCTTCTCCGTGCTATCCCTTGGCTATGTTCCTCAACTCTAAGTTAGAGGAACAACCTTTGTGGGTGAGTGGGGAGTTCAGTTTCCCAGGGCCTTGCTGCTGAGACTGCCTAAAAGGGCCAATTAGTGCAGCTGTGATGGAGTTTTTTTATTTGGACACTTATCCACTGGGAACTGGGCTGAGACCCACCAATCTCCTGTGCCACAGGCTGCAGATTCTTTTGTTTGTTTGTTGCTCTGATCATTCCTGGGCAAACTAGAATTTTCCCAATTTAATTTATTTTTTAAAATAAAAAGCAGGTGTCCACATGAGAGCAGAGATGCTACTTTTCAGCACTCAGGAAACTAAATATGGCCAAGTAATAATCCCTTGCAAATAGGGATCTAATCAGTGATACCCATAACAGACATGAACACAAAAGGCTTGGTAACCTGCTGAAATATATCTGTATGCATAATATAGTCATTTAACTTCACCTGTTGTTCATGGCTTATGGACCCAATTCTGATTCCACTGAAGCCATTAGCAAAGGTCCCTTAGACTTGTATTGGAACAGGATTGGCTCTATAGCAATCACTTCTTGCGCTGAAATTCAATTATTTAACCCATTTTACTATGTGTTTGCTTAATTTTCACTTATTTGATCTTTATTTATATATACACAGTAGAATACTCTTAATTTAGTCATTTCACTTGCTGTCTCAATTTAATTAGGAATCCCAGTTAAGAGAAGATATCTTTTTAAAAAACAAAATCTGACAAGGCCCGAATGAAACCACTGTACAATGTGAAAATGATATTCACTGCATTTCATCTTTATTTTTTATTGTCATCTTAATGTGTCTGCTTCTGAGTGAAAAGAACACAACTTAGAATTTCATAGCTCTATAACACCTGGTTAAACACCACTTAATCCATTTGCACCTGTTAAATATGTCCCCTAATAAGTGAAATTTTTGCTAATTTTTACTGTCCTGGGTAAACAATGGACATTCCCATTTACTGTCATTAAACTAAATCAGTCCCCTGACTCATTCTAGTTAAGGAGATTTCCTGATTAAACATGCACTGATAAAGTTGAGTATGTTGTATGTGCATCTGTGTGCACATGTGCATGTGTATGTACATGTATGCTGGTACGTGTGTATGTACAGATATTTTCACTAGCTGCAGAAGTTAACAAATAGCATAAAATAAATCTATTATCTATTTATCTGCATACAGTAGTTTCAGTAGTTTAGGAGAATGTAAAGCTGTTGAGGAAAATTGCAAGGAGCAATCATACAAACTGAAATAGTCATGCCAAAAAAGACCTGTCACAAAATCACTGACGTTCCAACAAAAAACTTTGGAATGTAATATTGCTATGCACCAAACCTTGCTCACCTAATTGATTCAAAGCCTGATCCAAAGCCCATTGAAGCCAATGGCAATCTTTCTACTGATTTAAATCGGCTTTGGTTCAGGCCCTCCAGCAGCCCCATTCATTTCAGTGAAATAAGTCATCAGTTAGGTGAGCAGGATTTGGGCCTTAATGCATATATCCAAAAGCAAAGTATTTTACACATTTGTATATATACCTCACAGTGTGTGCGTGCGCATGTACATTAGCTGTGCACACAAACATACATCCCTAGCTAGGTATGAGAAGGAACGTTACAGGGCTACAATCTCCTCACTATGCAAAAGTGTAATTTTTATCTGAGTGATGGGTGTCATGCGTGCCTCCACAAGGAAAGCATACTGTAGAGTAGTTCTTGCTGCTTTTTCTCCTGTCGCAGTTGGAATGGTTAGTCCTTGAAGGTTAGAAAGATTTTGTCGATCACCTCATATCATGTTTTTTTTTCTTGGAAACGTACTGTAATATCACAGGGACAGGTAACATGAAGTCACGAACACTTATCTGCAAAGCGTCTAACATGCCAAAGGAGAAATATTATCTGAGATAGTATATAAAGCCACTCAGGAACAAATCCTGCTTGCCTGCTTTACCTGAGCTATCCTGATGAAGCTCAATAGTTTAATTTGAATTATGGATCTAAAAATACTTCTAAGTTTCAAACCTAAATTTTTCATAGACATTACATCAAATAACCAAAACTGCATTTATATTATTATTATTATTTGTTTATTTATTTATTGGTCAAAATTTCCAGGCCAATTAGTTTTAGGAGCCTAACTTCAAGCAACCACATTTGAAATTGTTGCCTATTGTTTTTGTTCTTATTTAAAGCACCATAACTTTTCAATAAATAATTGAATATAACCTTTGCCTTAAGAATAAAAATAACTTGAATCAAATCATTCTCACCATGTTACAGTTCAGGGGTGGCCAACCTGTGGCTCTGGAGCCACATGCGGCTCTTCAGAAGTTAATATGTGGCTCCTTGTATTGGCATCGACTCTGGGGCTGGAGCTACAGGCGCCAACTTTCCAATGTGCCGAGGGGTGCTCACTGCTCAACCCCTGGCTCTGCCCCATACCCTGCCCCCACTCCACTCCAGCCCTTCCTGCCCCCTCCCCTGAGCCTGCCGTGCCCTCATTTGTCCCCCAACCCAGAGCCACCTGCGCACCAGGAAATAGCTGATTAGGAGGCTGGGGAAGGAGAGGGAGGCACTGATCGGGGGGGGGGGGGGCTGCCAGTGAGTGGGAGGTGCTGGGAGCGGAGGAGGGGAGAAACTGATGAGGGACTGCTGATGTATTACTGTGGCTCTTTGGCAATGTACACTGTTAAATTCTGGGTCCTTCTCAGGCTCAGGTTGGTCACCCCTAGTACAGTGTATTATTTTCTGGTTCCAGAGGGAGATTTAAGTTGGATATTAGGAAAAACTTTTTCACTAGGAGGGTGGTGAAGCACTGGAATGGGTTTCCTAAGGAGGTGGTGGAATCTCCTTCCTTAGAGGTTTTTAAGGCCTGGCTTGACAAAGCCCTGGCTGAGATGACTTAGTTGGGAATTGGTCCTGCTTTGAGCAGGAGGTTGGACTAGATGACCTCCTGAGGTCCCTTCCAACCCTGATAGTCTATGATTCTATGATCTTATGAACATAATTCCTGTTAGCGCCTATGGAGTTATGGGACAACCCATAAAGGAGGAAACTTTAGTCAATTCCTTTCCTTTTAGGAATATATGTTTCTACTGTTTTTTGCAGATCTGAATGGTATAAGATGCAAAAATATATATTGAGTGGAAAAAATAAAAGAACTCTGTTTATAGTGAGGTAGAATGAAAAGTGTCAATACATCCCAATATAACAATTGCATTTCTGGTTTATATGGATTTTCTGCTTAGGGTGAAACTGTACTGCGAAATCAGCTCCACTGGCATAAAGTAACTGGACTGTACATGGGATAAGTCCAAGTGATCTGGGGAGGTGATATCCAGCTCCATGCAGAGGCTAGGGCACAGGAATGGAGTGCAGCCTCTTATGTGGTTGAGATGCTAGTCCTAGGCTGCTATTCCAGCCACAGTTGCTCAGGGCATCGGGGCCACTGGATCAGTGTAAAAATAGAGCAAACATGGTTCTACACAACAGGAAGTTTTCATCATCCAGCCAACCACCCCCGCTTACCCCCCGCCCCCACCTCGATCTTGCAAATGCTTAGACACATGAACATGTACAAAGTCCCACTGAGTTCCATAGGACTACACAAGTCCATAAAGTCACTGACATACCAAAGTGTTTTCAGGATCGAGGCCCTAAGAGGACTTCACTATCCAATAGAAACAAAAAGGAAGACACCCGAAAGGAAACGAATAGAACAATCAAAACAAGGAAAGAGAATAAAACATAAATGAAATACTAAACATTTAATCTAGTGGGCTTATTCTGAAGTCAGTGGACATTCTGGATATGTGAGGAATGCAGCCTCGGTGCCTTTATTGGAAGGAATATTACAATAGTTTTATAATTTTTTTTTAAATTCAAACAAAATTGTAATGGAATCCCTGAGGATGTTATAAAGCAGTTCCTTAAGATAGGTGTTGTGTAGCAAAAGTCAGTCTTAATGGAAATTTTACTTTGTATATATTTATTCAAAGGTCCACTATATGAGCAAAAGAATGTTTTGTGAAAGACAATGTGGTAAATGGTAAGTCTGTTAGGAATGATACAAATAGAAAACCTACGTATGTAAAGGCCAAATACTTCTAATTTGCCAAATGGCATTATTTGCCATACACATGTTTCAAATAAATGAGATTATTTGTAAGAATTCACAGAGCAGAAATTGGCCCTAAGAATTAATCTTGAGTTGAATTTCTTTTTAATACTTAAAAAAAAATTATAATAAGAGTCAGAAACAAACAAAAACCTTGCTATATCGTCCTTGCCACAGCAGTTCAGCAGATTACAATTATCGGCCATAAACTACATAATGCATCCCATCTGCAAGTGATGTCTGAAACAAAACATAAAAACAATGACCATTTTGCCTTGCTCATGTGAGTACAGTCCCATTGATTTTAATAGGAGTAGAATGAGGCCCCCTGGCCTCAGAGGGACAACTCACATTTGTAAGGAAACCAGGGTTTGGCTCAATCATTCTTATTTGCAAACAAAAGTCTACAGCACATTTAGAACCAACAAGACGGGTTTAGGATGAGTTTTTCATATGAATGTAACCAAAATTAAGAAGGAAAAATAATTCCTTCGAGGTAATACTGAAAGTTGAGTGATAAACAAGCTTGGATCAGAAGAAATTTTTGTCAAAACATCAGATGTACTGCCATTTTATCACTGTTGCCTGTTAATATGAAGATTATTAAATAAAGTTTTTTTGTGCTCTTTTTTCCTGTTTTTTCCAAAATAACAGATAATTTTCTTTCTTTTCATTCTAATATGAGAAACCAATTACAAAACAATTTTGCTGATGATAGTGAATGATAAAGTTTTTTTTTCCTTGTACAAACTACTAATTAACAATTTAGCCAACTTGCCTCTATTCGTTGACCATTCTAGCTAATCTATTTTTCATTGATCATTTTCAGCTGGAGTTTCTTTCTGGGTAATATCTGTGGCAGGTTTTTACTTCCCTATAATTCTAATCTTATATATTTCTGATTAATATTTTCCTTGGAAATATTTTTTCCTTTTAAATGAGAATTTTCCCTACAAAAATTTTACATTTATTTTTCAGTACGATAAACACTTCATACTTGAGTTTATTTATTCTGAGGAATCACCTGTTGGGCATAACGATGCCAAAAGTACAAGGATGGAGTTTGAGGGCTGTGAGTAACTTTACTTTGGCAAGTAGCTTATTGAAACCCATAGGACTACTCCTATAAGTTAGTGTTTGCAGGTTTGAGGTCTTGGGTAATATATTTGGATGAAAGCAGAAGGGAATAGCTGAAGATTTTAGGCCTGATTCCTTTGATTCTAGCTCCAGATCAGGATCATCAGGAAATATAGCAGTGCATGTTGTGAAATTGGCATTGGTGCTTGGTACCGACAATATACAAATGAGGTTTGTTTGGTTGCTTTGTTTTGAGCTTAAGGTGATCACTGAGTACCTGAGATCAGATCGCAATCAAACATCTAATGTACTGAGTTACATAAACTTAGGGCTAACACTTTGTAGCATCGAGAGATTCTGATATGATTTGACTTGTTCAAGGAACATATATAAAGGAGCCTGAATCAGAAATTTGTCTGGCGTCAAAAAGATTAGTTAAAGTTGCATATTGGCCATCAATCTTTTTTCCTACCTTAATGAAACCATTGTTGTATTTATGGTGTTTTTCGTTAATACTTGTATGATTTAATATTTTTTTAAATTTTATTTCTGTTTTCCCAAACATAGGAGAAAATAAGTAACCAGATAAGGAAAAATAATGGACATGGGTCTTGATTCTGCTCCTGTTGAATTTAACGGAAGCAGGATCAGGCCAACAGAGTGTTGTAAGAAAGCAGAGGGCTGGTGTTATCTGAGACTTCATTTGAATACACAGAATATTTCACAGTCCAGAGGACAGATAACAGTATTCAGAGGTCTGTACTGTGTGCCAAAGGAATTTAAGGCCATTGTCAACAATATTAAAACACAAGCTAGGAGAAATCAATCTGTTTTTATAAGACACATTATACGAGTGTGAGATACTACGTGCATACTTAAGAAAAGGCAAATTGAAGTTGAAAAAATATAAATGGATATTAAGACGTTGCTTGTGAACAAATGGCAATTATGCAAAATAATCAAAATAAGAAGGATCAAATTTTGTTCTCAGGCACATCCATGCCTCTCCCATTGACTTACGTGTCTGAGAGAAGAATTTAGCTTTACTTACTTTTCATCCCACCTGACACCTAAACAAAGATTATCTTCTTACATTTCTGGAGTGGTTTTCATACCAAAGGATCCAAAATTGATTTACACATATATACAAAGATGGCTTCCCTATTACTGAAGTACAATTGGCCTTCAAGTTAAACAGGGTAGATATTCAACTGTAAATAGCAATAATAAATAATAGGTTAGGTTCAGATACTAACAAGGGACTTTGCTAGGTGGTGGAATTTTTTGTTGGAGACAACGGCCCATTTAAAAAAAAGAGGCTAGAAAATGCTCAAAGCTGAATATGTGTTGGAAGTGTTGCCTGTTCCTCCCACTCTTCCACATATTTCTCCTCCACTGCCCTATATACAAGACCAACCCCACTACAGAACGCTATGTCCAGTGGCTAGAACTAGGATTAGGAAACAGAACTCCGCCACTCACTGTGAGACATTGGGCAAAATGTTTAATGTCTCAGATGGCATGCAGTATTTAAATTACATGGATTTCAGCTGCATGGAAGCTTCAGTAAGCAGACATACTTTGGGTGGGCTATCGCTAGGTGTGTGGCCACTGAATCACAGATATGGATGGATGTTTACTTGTTACAAATTGTTTTCTTATCTCACTAGTATAGCCTGCTAATCCCATCTGAATGCCCAGTTACAAACTACAACTTCCAAAGATTCCTTTCCAAAATAGAGAGTTTTCTTTCTTGCCCTCCTCATTAACTATTGTTAAAGGTTCTCTGCAAAGGGAAAACATGGCCTTGCTTTGCTGCTATATGAAGGCTTGAAAGATTTTGGGGTCCCTCCCCCACATACACACATGCATTTTCCACTTATTTTAACTACTTGTTTTTACTTTAGGAAGCATCAGGAAAATCAGCTCATATTTTTCCTGAGTTCACAGGAGGTCTCCTTAAGGGACCTGGAGAAGAGAAGGGATGAAATGCTTAATCTTGAACAATGAGGGTTTTCTTCTTGCTGTTTGTTAAGAATGAAATAGATACAAGCATAAACAACAACCCAAGAGCCTTACAAATCTGAATAAAGTCTATCAATCAAGTTTCACTTACTTGGCACCTGTGTTGTAGTTGTTTGTTTATTTGAATTATTGTAGTGCCTATGAGTCTTAGACAGTGGTCCCCAACCTTTTTTGTCTGGCGAGCACCAGATGATGAGCCATGGAGGACCATGGCGGTGGACGAGCATCCGCCAAAATGCCGCCAACAAGTGGCAACATCAATATGTGGCGACGCCAAAATGCCGCCAATAAGCAGCATCATCCAGAGGCGTCACTGACGAAATATCGCCGAAAATCGGCAGCATTTTGGCAGCGACGCCTCTGGATGACGCTGCTTGTTGGTGGCATTTCAGTGGATGCTCGTCCACCAGCCAGTACATGGGCACACTTAGACGCCCCGGCGGGCACCATGGCACCCGCAGGCACTGTATTGGGGACTCCTGGTCTTAGATATAAACCAGGACCATTGTGCTAGCTACTGTACAAACACAACACAAAAAGACAAATTATAAGATTAAAAGGGCAGGGGCTAAGTATAAGACAAGAGACAAGAGCTGGATACAGATGGAAAGGGAGTAAAAGGAAACAATGAGAGAATATTTCTCAGCATGATAGGCAGTGGTGATATCATGATCCCATTAACTCTTCAGTTGCCTATAGAATCTGTCAAGAAAAAGACGGTCGACAAAAACAGAATTTCTCACATAAAAAACAAACAAAGTGGAAGGGCACTAGCTTACTGTTTTTCTTTTGGAATGCCTCTTTCATGCATTAGCTCAGATGTTTTCTTTGGTAATGGAAGCCATACTAGCTCTGAGCCAGGCTCTGCTCGGTATAGTGCTACTGTCTCCATTCTGGAATGTATCTGGTCATCAGCTTTTTCAGTCTTTAGCTCACTGCCCAGTCATTCTCTGTTTGACTCAGTTGCTGTGTTTGGTGCCTTGCCACTTTGGTTTCCTTCCCTTTCTCTTGTTTGTTGTTGAGAACACTTCCCATAACTATTCGGGCCCTCCCTAGAAATTTGCCCTTCTTGAAATAAGATGCAGCATTATTGGAGCTGGGGATATGCTGAAATGGAGCTCTATGGGCTGACATTATTAGCATAGAGAGCCCAAAGCAACCGCTATATATGATCACAACTATTAATGGCTAAATATGAAGGGATGCCATAAGCTGGATAGGAATGATGAGCTATTGTCATCACTGGTTACTATGTATGGCATGTTGCAAACAAAGCCTTTACAGGATAGAGATGTTTACAGCTATCTAAAACTTGTGAACATAAGTCAAGCTCATCCTGTGACCAAGACAGCGGTCAATAAGACCTTGAAACTGATGCCTCAGCTGCTGGTGGAGAAGCAGCTTCTGCTGCGAGATCACTAGATCATTCAAATGCTTCTAGACAGCATCAGAGGGGTAGCCGTGTTAGTCTGGATCTGTAAAAGCAGCAAAGAATCCTGTGGCACCTTATAGACTAACAGATGTTTTGGAGCATGAGCTTTCGTGGGTGAATACCACCTCGTCAGATGCATGTAGTATCTAGTATCTAGACAGCGTATCCTCCCTTTTCTCACCATGGACCACATTCTTTCCACAGGTCCCTTGATGAGGCTGCAGCTAACCCAGAGAAGGAGGGTCTTCTTCTCCTGAGTTGTTGTATCCTTCACAGCTTTTCTACTTGCAGGTGGGTGCTTCTAGCTTCTTGGATTCCCTTCTTTCTGCCAGAAGTTGTTTATGTGCAATTGTTCCTACTTGAGGCTCCCTGGAATTCCAGCACAACTATATAGTCCTTTGGCCATGTTTTGTCCTTCAAGGACATTAGCTCTCTCCCCACCATGAACTGCTAAATGTCCCTCAGCTCCTTCCTCCAGTAATTACAAATATCAAGGAAAGTGCAAGGCAGAAGGTGGGAAGGAGGAAGCATATCTGTGTGTGTAGGTATATATACACTGTATAAAATAGATAATCTATAATTGTTTAATTACTGATAAAGTGCAATACATATTCCAGGATATGTCTAATAAATGTAGTGTATCTGCATACACCTGAACATGATCATTTGCACGTGCACTGGTCAAATAAGTCCCACATTTTATCTTCCTTATAATTGAATTAGAATTGCAGAAACTGGAGATCAAAAAGACCTTTTAGATTATTTCTCCATAATCTGGGTAGGGTAGGATTGTTCTTTACAGTCTATTCTTCATAGATTTTCCCAAGACCAGTCTTAATTTAACCAAGCTATGGAACCTCTGCCACCTTGCTAGGGATACTGTGCAGAGACTGCTAGATCTGACTCTTTCAGAAATGTTGCATGTTGTCCAGCCTGAATGTTCCCTCTTTATAATGGATGGAGAACATCTTTCTAATTGTAAATAGCTCTTATCTTCACTACCCAGTTCCCTCTACGAAATGCAGCACAAGCTGTCCAGCCTTGTGACCTAATGATGATTAATGGTCTGCACTGCCATGCAGTAGGCCCAGATTTTGTTTGCCTTCCCAGTTCCTTGCTTTCTGGGTTGGGAGTGCAATGGAGAGACAGTGCCTGGCATTGCTGAACAATGACTTCTCTAGCCGACTTAATGTTGTTGGGCTTTCTAAGGGCACTCTCTTCAGTTATCCTCAACCATAAAGGTGGTGATTTTGACTGGAGGAGGAAGCAGTTTGCAGGTGAGAATAATGGTGGGGAGTTGTTTTAAAACCTGAAGAACCTCATGTCCCAGCAGTGGCACCAAAGATCTATTTTCTGACACCCTCCCATACCTGCCTCCCCCAACCCCCTAACAGAACATTGTTATTTTTGTTGGTTCCATGGAAATAATTCTACCTCTCACTGTTGCAGAGCCAACAGAAGTTAATCAGCTCAGAGCTGTGTTTATGCCCTTGTTGTTGGTATGTTAACAGGGAAGTGAACAATGAGAACCAGGTGCAGATTTTCAAAACTGTCTAGGGGATTAAGGTTACTAGGAGTTGTGTGTTTATGAAAATCTCAGCCCCAGTGTTTTTTAAAACCTTTAATGAAGAGAGACCTGCTGCATTGGAGATCTGCTCATTGAGTGGTATCCATGCTCTGGCACCATCCACCTCTAGGAACTATATCTTTGTGTCCAAATCTTGCAGTTGACTGAGCCATTTTGGGGTGGCTCTTAGAGGTGGCAGGAGGGTAGAGGTTGATCTTGCTCTACCTGGACCACTTACCTCCATTCATCCTATCCAGGGGCTGAACAGTCCTTTCCTCCACCAAGGGTTTTTAAGGACTAGAATTCTATTGGTTTGTTATTTTAGTCTGATTGAATTGCTTGCACGCTGCCTCCCCAAAAGTGAGGAAAGGATACTTTATAAATATTATTGTATTTAATTAATTAAAGCCAGCTCCCTTAGTAATGTAGTAGGGGAAAGCAAAGGTAGAGAGAATGATCAATAAGGGGAAAAAAGATATATGGGAGCCCAATCCAGTAGCCAGATTCACTAATAGATCCTGTTGCCAGAGTCACTGTGGCCAGATTCAATAATAGTAGTGCAGGGAATCATAAATTATATGCACGCCTGCACAAATCCAAGTGGGGAATTCAACACATGGGAAGGCAAATGGTGGAACCACTGCTGCCTCCCCTCAGATTTTTTGCAGCTCTGGTTTACAACCATGTTCCATAGGAATCCCGCAGCAGAGGTAGTTGAAAGGATGCTCTAGATCAATACATTTCTCATCCTCCTTGGTCAGCCGTTCTCAATTCTGTGCTGCTCTTGTCCCCTAATGGCCTCCTGCACATGGGAGATTACAATAGTTTGGCATCCCTGCTTGTTGGACCTGCTCCCTCAGTTGACCTATTTATACCCGTGTAAGCTCTGGTTGAATTCAGCCTATTCAATTCAATGGGAATTCTGTGTCCCAAGTGGCTTCAGGTTGGGCCATTTACCTGCACAGTTTAAGGAGGGTTATTGCTAACCAGGGAGAACTGGTTTCCTTTTACCGATTATTTTACTAACTGAGAGACTGTTTCTTTTAAATTATTATGATGATTATTAATATTTTACAAAGCTACAGGTAGAAGTAGTCAGTGAAACAAATTATATATATGTATTAAGCAGACACTGACATGTCTCTGAGGGAAATTAAAGATGAGACCACGCAGTGTAGGTTAATGATCATCTATTAGGATTTTGTTGACTCATCTTTTGTATGTCCATTCATGGAGACATTTTGGATGGGTAAATAAAGCGTAGATAAATGTCAATAATATTTTTGCTGTTCCAAGGTTTCATGTTGGGGTGATATTTGTACAAATTATATTGTGACCCAAATTCTACTTGCTTTACTCACGCAAGTTATCCCATTTAATTCAATGAGTGAGTAAGGCAAATAAGATTTGGCTCTACATAATGACAAATTGATAGTTTGGAAGAAGCTCAGAAGAAAGCTATAGCCTTAATTTCCATTGTGTATTTGTGGAGAATCTTCCATTCACATGGACTTAATTTACTCTTGAGATCAATAAGAGCTCTGTTGGGAGATCTGAGGCAGAATATGGCCCTACATTTGTAATATTTCCCCTCCACTCAATCAGTTGATTGAAAATAAACTCCTGTTGGGATTAAACAATATTTGGGGTAATTTCTGCCCTGTGATACATATACTGGGCTCCCATTGAGTACAGAGGATGTCAGGATGTCATGGATACATAGCCATGAAAGTATTTTTATTAATAATACTACAAAGTTTTAGCAAATATGTATTCATCTGGGAGTCCATATCTGTTGGAAGTGATTCTGTCAATGGAAGTTAGTGTACAGAGATTGGAAAACACCAAAACAAATAAAAGTGAACTTTTGTTTGAATACCTATTTGCTTTGGTGGTATTTGAGACCCACTTAATCACTTTCCACACGTATGCATGAAGATGATATTTTGTTTGTGGAAAAGAAGTGTTGCATATACTCATGCAAATATGTATCTACCTGAGTGCCTAAACTGGAACTCTTCATGCAGCCACCCTGAAAGCTCCTTGGTGAGTGGGAGTTATCCAGTCAGACAGCAGAAGCAATGTCATGTGACTTGGGTAACAAATCGCAATGTGAATATCAAATCGGCAATACTGAATTCTCAAAATACTCAAAGCAATTGTCTTGGCAAATTGTTTGTGCACAACTTTGTACGCTGACATATGTTGGCATTAACCATTCATTAAATAATCTGTAAAAATATGTCTGTTCATTAATAATTCATGAAAAATAGCAGGCTAAATACATCCAATAAATTGTGTGTGGCAAATAGCTTGCCAGCTACAAATATAAAACCTATGAATCCCACTACAAATGTTTAAGTTCCATAACTCATCAGACAATGTTTATCAAGAGATGCAGATCTCCCCAGTTCTTCACTCACAAAGGCCTGGAAACTAGAAATGCAGCCACGGTTTTAAAAAATAATTTGGCAGTTCAATTCCAGACAAGAAATTTGCAGAAGGCCCTTTTCTCAATGGCTGGAACCAAAAACCCAGTTCCAAACATTTCCTCACTTCAATGCGTTCAAAATTTGGATCATGATCTGAATTTTGAAGCATGAAGCCATCACTAAAATTAATTTGTTTCTGCATTTGCAGTCAAGGCCCATTTGAATGTGCATGGGTCAATACAGTATGCAAGAGGAATAATATATAATCAATTATATCTTTCACCACTGTGATTAGTTTAAGGATATCCGGTGACTCCAAAAAGTGTGGAAGTGGAGCCAGTTTGGTTTGTCAACAGGTCTCATGCTTCCAATTACCTAATCTATAGTATTTATAGCATGCCACTGTCTGCATAATATGCTCAGCATGGACCAAGAGCCGTACAAGTTTTGCCTAAGTGTGACCTTCTTTAGAAGTCAGAGGCATGTTTAATATCTGTGACCCACTCAACCTTTTCCTTCTCTGCTGAGAGTGCCAACAGCAGGGCTAATCTATGTATGTGTTTAGTGATGTGGTCAATTGTCTATTGGTGAATGGACTGAGACTGCCAGACTCATTTCACACAGAAGATGTAAACATCCTTCACAGTCTCTAGGCACTGCCAGCTTTGGCTGGATTCAAAGCAGTGACCTAACTGTCCTACATACAGAAACTTTCACTTCAAGGTCACTGGTTCAAATTCACTTCAGGCCATTGGTGACAAAATAGTACGCCAGCCCTTCATCCTCCCCTCTTTTGTTTTATAATATAATGTTCAAATGATCCCATTTAAACTTTAACTATTTTTTGTTTAAAATCCAATATCTAAAACAGCCATAATATTATTAAAACCATATGTTATTAGTACTAATATGTCTGCAGGATCTCAATAATTATATGACTGTAAGACATTAATAGCACCAATATCCCTCTGCTATATTGATTCTATACTATGTGGTATACAGCAACATTAATACAATTTTCTATGTCAGTTGCCCATCGATTGGACTTTTCAGAAACCAATTGATTACAAAAATAAAATAAAAATACTTCCTTTTTGTATTTGTATACACTTGAAGGATTTTGAAACCTTTTGCATTCAAGGCAAGTTAGATGGAAATACAGCAAAAGCCATTTTCCCATAGAGGTACATCACAAACTACTTGTTCATTTTTCTGTCAGTTGCATCCATCCATAGCTAAAAAGGGGACAATGAAGGGAGTTATGTCCAAACTTAGATTTCTCTTTTAAAAGAAATTTTACAAAACTGTAGATGAATAGAAATATTTTAATAAAATTTTTCCAAAAAATTAATGGGAACAGTTTTTTTAAGTCAGCTTTCCCTTAAGTTGTTTGATCCAAACACAAATAGCCCTGTGGTAGTATCAAAGAATCAGAAAGTGAATTTGGCTAAAAATAATAAATGAATCTGTCCATTCTAGCTTTGCTGTTTGCACTGAGGGAGGTGCAGAAAGTGAACAATGGGCAGGAATGGTGACATGTGCATGAGACGATTTCATTCAGAAAATGTTTACAGAATCTAAAATGTGATCAATAGCAGAGAAAAGGAATTTGTGTTTTAACCGAGCCATGTCCCTTTAAGAACAAATTGTTTCAATGCCTTTTTTTATACGTGCAATGATGAGACGGTTTGGAGGACACACTGGGAATGTTGATGTTGCTGGTCCGAAACATTCATCCTTTTGTCCCTGTCATGCTCTGTCTCTGTGCTACATGGTATAGTGCACCTGGCAACATTATCAAGGGTACTTCTAATTTTTAGAGGACTAAGGGCCAATGCTCTTCTCATTTCAATCAATGGGAATCATGCCATTGATTTCTATGAGTTCAGTATCTTGCCCTATTTTTCCAGGGTTCATTTCTAAAAGAAACAATAACTTCTCAAGTATCATGATCTGTTTTGGGGAGTGTTTATGGTAATCATACCAGATTGTTGGGGGGGTTGTATTTTTTTATTGTTATTGTTAATTTTAATTAAAAAGGAAATCAAATTACTCTCAAGATTATGTTCATACAAATCTGCTAAATGATGAGATAAAGTTATTAAGATTGAACTTAAGTGCACATACATATTTTCAAATATTATCAAAAATATATAACTACAATTTGGTGACCATGGAAAGATTCCAGTTTGAACAGAAACTTGACTCCTTCAGTCATTGATCTTAAATCTGCTTCTAGAATGCCTTGACCAGGACTGAAAAACGCATTGCTTTCTCGCTGATTCAGCAGGTCTTGCAGAATCCTTACCCCTGTTAGTATAGTAAACGTCTTGAACAGATTTCTCCTTGATTTCCCCAGCAGATCTTCTCAAAGACTCCTCAAGCCTGACACTGTAGGGAATTACATTTACAGACCACTCCACTGTATATTTTTCATCAGCTCATCTGAGCAGACCAGACTACCTGCAAATTACTTATGAGATTTCAATAGGCAAAGTATATTCTTATATGTGTGTTCGCTCACGCGCACACATACACACACCCACACCAGCATTTTGGGGACACCTGATTCAAAGCAGGCAGGAGTTCAGCTCTCAGAATTAACTGTTTGGATGCTAAAAACATATAATACATCTATTATTTGTTCCCTTTGGGTTTTGGCCAACACTGTGTATGATCCCAAAGTGCTTTACAAACTACATATGCACAGGAATTCCTTCCATTCTGCACTATCCACCTTTATGGGGTGGGTGGCAGCCAAGGAGATAAACAGTGTATAGCACACTGCACAACACATGTGAAAGCTCAATGTGTAGAGAGATATTTGTGACCAAAGGAACATGTGGGAGTTCATTCCCCTACCCAGTGCATCATACTGGAAATTGTTAATATTTAAAAAAAAAAGAATCAGTTGTTTGCTTCAGGCAGGTATGTTCTGATTTAATCAAAAAGAGCCATTACTTTTTCTTTTCTTTTCTTTAATATAACTTTCCAAAGTTTTGTTTTATCATTAAGATCTCTAAAACATGCCTGTTTCACAAATTATTTCTTCTAAACGTCAAATATTAATAACAGATGCCATGGTGCACTAAAAGAGAATGCATTTGAATATCTGAGAGGGTAGTATCTATATAATATATAGAGACTCATAATGTTGACTTGTGGACCAAAGTGATAGACATGAACCAGAATGGGAAGCGTGAACTGTACAATCAAGTATGCTACTTCCAAGCAAGACAGTTTGCCTGAATTTGTTTCTCGTGTTCTCCAGTGAGGATTATACCTGGTTGCGTCCTCTGTCTACTTTTTACTTCATAAATCATGTTAGAACTGGGACTAGGACCTATATCCCCTAATCTCTGTTTTGTGGTGCTTTGTCTTTTTTGTATTTTAGACTCGTTGAGGGCAGAGACAATCAATTATTGTATGACTGTACAACACCTAGCACGGTGGGACCTGAACTGCTTGGCCTCTAGCCATTACCGTAATTTAAAATGTGCATTAATAATAATAGTAATAACTCCAGGTGTTTTTCACCAGAGATTCTTTTAGCATTGAACTATTTCCAAAAGAAGACTTCAAAAATATGCTTTAATGCTGCAGAGAGAGGTATGTTGACTAAAGTGTAGACCCTCAAAGCAATATGAAAAAGGGGGATTGCTAACCTTCATTTTACATCATGTTCTCACCTTTCTACATGATCCTTCTTCCAACTGCTCCTTTTGCATCTTTCACCACTCTCATCTTCCCATCTCCTTCTAGGCTGACTCTTACTCTCTCTCTCTCGTGTGCCATTTAAGCCACTGTCTCTTTCCTCAGATCCGTCTTCAGAACAAGTTTCTTCCGCAAGACATTTCAGAGTTAACCAACCAAAGGAATTTAATTGATAAAAAGATAGGTTAAAAACACTGATAAGAAATATGTGAAACAAAACAATAACTATTATCTGCTCTCTGTAGAAAAAAACACATTCCTCCCAAAACAACATCCCCATTCCACTGTTCACTCTGTCCCACACGCACAATGATCTATTGTGTTGTCGGTCTAATTTAGACCACTAGATTCTCTGGGCATGGACAGTTTTCTGACATGCACACCTATGGCACTATATACATAATAACAGCACATATACCGACAACATTCTTTTAGCCTAGGCTTGCATGTGCTCACCAAGGGATTTAGTGTATTCGCCCTCCATGCTTTGAACTTCAAGTCAAACCATTCATGAAGGTGCCACAGATGGGAATCAGAGCTGCTGCCTTTGAATAAGGGTTGGGGAAGCAGAATAGTGGGGGGAGGGGTTAAGGTCTTTATAAATTTAATCTAAGCAGTTCTAAGTTAAAATCTGATATTTTTGCTTCTTGCATCCCACTCTTTGCTGAAGGACACGACAGCTCACAAAGACAGTGAGGCATATTTTGTTGGGGAAAAAATATCTGAGATTTCTCTGCCAAAAAGGAATCTGTCTCTGGAATGTATGTAAGTGCCAGTATGTACACACAAGAGTGTACCTGTATGTATTATAATTGTTGTTATTTATGGGGAGCAGTTGTACATGGACAGTCTAGTTACAAAAACAAAACAAAGCAGAGTTCCACAAGGAGCTTGCAGTCTAATTCAGGCAGATAAATAGGAAAGAGGGGAATGTGTGTATACAAGGAAATGCCTGCATCTTTGTTAGTGCTTTATGAATATAATCATATAACTGTGCTGCATGAGTGTATGTGTGTGTGAACCTGTGCATGTACAAATAGGTGTGCATGCATCTGTGTGTGTATATATGCAGTAGAGATTATTGTACATATTTTTAAGTATTCAAGTGTGTTTGTGCCTATATGCAATGCATATTTAGAGGTCTCTCTGTGTTATGTGCATTCAGGGATATGTACTTTGTGCATTCAGGGGCTCATCTGTACGTCTTTGCCCATCTACACCATACGTATTCAAGGGTGTCTGTCTTTTTGTACCAGTCTGTACTGCAAGATATCCTGGAATGTGTAGGTCTGTCTCTGCCAGTCTATTATATGTGCACAATGGTGTGTCCATTGGTCTTTGCCAGTGTGCACTGTGTGTGTGCAGAGTTGTGTCTGTCTGTCTGTCTGTGCTTGTCTGTACTGTGTACATATACAGGTGTGTGTGCATCTCTGTCTGTCCTAGTGTGTATATATTTGCCACGCTGTTAGTGTACACAGTAAACAGGTTTTTCAATGAGTAATCCTATATTAATATTAGCTTTTTGTGATCCATATTTTAATCACTAATATTAAAAATATGTTAATTCAGCTGAAAGATAGTAATAATTGTATTCCTGCCCAAAGCCAAGCTCACTCAGTGCTCCATCCTGCTTTTAATAAAAATTCCCATCATAATAACAGTAACCAACTGGAATTGGTGATAAATCAGGATGAGGTAATTTGGACATTTCTGGATATGATACTCAGCAGTTTTGTCTCATGTTTAGAAATGTAACTCCTTAGATTCTTCATCCTATGTTTAGCGAGTTAACCCTTTGGTTCACCAGGAGAGTCCTACAAATGCAGGCTAGTGACTGACAAAAGAGAATGTCTGGACCTGCCCAGTGGGCAAAAATCAAGGGATCTGAATCTATCTGTTGTTCTATCTAGTTATTACTTAAGAGAAATATTCTCCCTAAGAGCTATATGGGATGATTTTATCACAGTTTTGCAAGAGAACCAGGGGTTATTTTTCTTCCTATCCATAATAGAAGAACTTTGATTTCAGTTTCCAAGACTGATTCTCCACTGCCATGTGTAACCATTTACTTTTGTGCAAAGTGAAAACAAACTGGGTGCAAAACACTGTTCTTCTGATCTGCCAGCATTTTACACCTACTTTGCACTCAGTAGGCCTAAGAAGTTATTCACTAGGGTAAAGCTGGAGTTACACAGTGCTGAAATAGACCCATTTTGCCCAGGAATAATTGACTAAACAGAGAGCAAGACCGTGGAAAATTCGGCCTGAAGGTTTTATTCCAATTTCGATTAAAGCAAATGCGAGTTGGATCAAACTCTAAATCTGTAGTTACATCTTTTCACACTGTTTTATTCATATATTTTGTTCCTTATATGGGAGCAGTGATCACTGAAACCTGATTTCTTTGGTGTATCAATTGTTTCTTAAGTCAATGGTTTGACTTCATTCTTCGGTATACCTCAGAGATGTCCACTTCTTATGCTGGATATAGCAAATAATATGTTATTTTTTTTCCCTAAGAAAAATAAGAAGAGCAAAGTTACATGGTAAGTAGGTAGCACCTGCAGAAAATATTCAAAGCATCCCAATTTATTCCGCATCATGTCGTATTTGCTGTTTGTAAATCAAAACGTTATTTCTGCCCTCCTCCCCTCTGAGACTAATGGCGCTGCAGGCTCAACATAGCATTTGAAATCTGGCTATGTTTTTTTCTGTTGCATCCCATCATCAGATATCAAAGATCTGGAACCAGAAGAGAGTTGCAACCTGCTGCATCATGCACAAGGAAGAGTGGAATGGAACTCTCCCTTCTGCTGATATATTGAATACACAGTACTGACAGAATTAAAACCCAAGAGTCATACAGTGGCTGTGATATGTGATGGGAACTCTCATTGACGTCAGCAGGAATTGTGTGTCAAGGGCAGAATATGACTAGGTAAATTAAGTCAATGTGACTCAGAAGACATCTAAGGAGCAGATATATGCACTAGCAAGAGACATTTCTATAGTCACTTTTCAGTTGATTGCCCCACTTAGTCTTCCAGTTAATAACTTTCCTAGGCAAAGAGGTAACCATTATAGCTCTGTTTTGGAGATTTTATTGACTTGCCCTAATTTGTAGACCAGAAGCTTATCAATCTTATCAACCTATCAACCAATGAGCCTACTACTTGGGGAGCTAGTTACCACTAGGATAGTAACAGCTGGTGTATTATCAGTACATTTGATAGCTGTTTTTTTAAGTGGAAGAATTTCTACTGATTCAAAAGGTTTTTACTCCCAATTAATATTTTTTCATCTACAACCTAATAGAAAATTTGAACCAAACAGTACAAGACCTGTCTGTCAATGAAACCATAATAGGAGATAAATCCTACTCTCAGTTACACTGATGTAAATCCTAAGTAACCTCATTCACTTAAGTGAGTTCACTGATGTGCCTGGGTGAACAATTTGCCCATGTGGTCTTTCTCACCACCCTCAAATTACAGTGAATACAAGCTATTCCTAGCCTCAATCTCTTGGCTGATATAAGAACTTGAAAATTCACTTACAAGCCTGTAGAACTTTCTTTTGAGCTAAAGTAGCATTACTGAGCTTACCTCTATCAGCAGAGGAAGAAATTTGTGTTCCTTTTTGAACTTAGATCTATCATCTGAAGTTAGTTTGCAAAGTTACCGATATGTACTACAAAATCCATGGGGCCAGATCATGTCATCAGTTTAAGTAGCCTCTATTGATATCAAGAGATTCCTGCTTAAGAATCAAATGTATGAAATGCCTGATTTAAACAACAACAAAATGTTTAAAGGGACACTGACCAACATAGGCCTCAGATTTAGTTTTTACATTTTTAATAAATATTAATAGAAATGTTTTCATGATTTTTAATAGTGTCAGTATTTCCACACTGTGTTGGAAACTCAAGCACTACAACCTTGTGCTCCCTAATAGCTGAAAACTGGCAAGTGAAACTAACTAGAAGCTGACCAGTCTAGTTTCACAGTTCAAAGTGAGCAAAATGCAGAAACAAACCACCTAGCATGTCTGGTGAAAAGCAAATAAGCTGTTCAAAAGTATTTCCTTTTTAACAATCCAAGGTACGATACATAACACGGATAAGGAGGATTGTTAAAAAAAATGTTTTACCTTAACTCGTATTCTTTCAAAAACCCCACAGCTATTAAAACTGTTTAAAATACTAGGGATTTTGTTTTGCCATAGGATAGAAAACTGTATATCAGATGGGCAGGCAGGCTGGCTATAGGTGGAGTAAAATACAGGGAGAGGAGCTCTTCACCAATGTAACTATGATGAAAAAGGGCCTAATACTGTAATGCAATGAGGGAGGAGCCTTTCACTCGCTGAAATCAGTGGGGCTCTGCATGGGTGCAGGGGGCCATGTACTTGCATCATATCATAAGACTGGGGCCACTGCAACTTACATGATTTCTCTTTACAAAACAATCACCAGTAACTCAGCAGCTAAGTTTCCTTTTATTCACAGGTGTCAGGATGGAGTCTATAAAGCAAACAATTTGAAAAATTGTCTTCAGCAATAAAAATCATGATGCTAGGGGAAAAACACTAATCAATGCATTGCTATATGTACACTAGAATGTTTGCTATTTTCAGAGAAAAGTTAAAATTGATAACTACAGACAGAAATATTGAAAATAAAGTTTAAGATACAGATATTTGAAGTGTGGTAATAGCCAGAAAAGTAACTGTAAAAACAACTGCTGGAATCCATAGAATTAATCTCCCTCAGAGTGAAATTCACCCTTGTGCAGAGAGTTGGCCAAAAACCTATGCACCGTCCACTGGGCTGGAAGCAATGCATAGTTCTTGTGTGTTGGCCCTCTACATAGAGGTGAATTTCACTCACAGTGATGCCTGTTTCAACTTTTCTTAGTTTTACAAGTCAGAAGATGACTTTTCAAATACTTGTGCCACCCCATGCTCAAACCTAAGGTCTGAAAATCAAGCTTCATCCTTCTGCCACTTATAATATCAGAGATAATACAGAGTCTCTGTGCTCAGAACTTAGAAGATGATGCTGTTGATGTCCTACAAGGCAAAGTAGACATGAGCTCTTGCTTTCATATCTCTCTCTCTGAGGCTAATAGGTGTAACTACTATGGGCCAAATTCTCTGCTGGAGTAAATGAGAAAAACACCATTGAACTCAATAATCCATACCCATTTACAATAGCTGGAGGATATGGTCAGAGTTTGACAGTAAAGTAAGGAGATCTTTGCTTTTAAAATGCTTATTTTTTCTCCTGGTGATTAGTTCAATATGTCATATAACAAAAGCTGTACAGCTAAATGAACACATAAGGCTCAGCTACACTGCATAAGAAGAAGCCACACCGTCACTTTTCTGAACAGAACAGCACTTCGATGTAAAACTACACAAATATGAAGTTAAACAGATTTAGACCCCAATCCTCTGTGCAGGAAACTGCTGCTGATTTCAGTGGGAGTGCCATATGGCCATCACTTACATGATCAGATCCAGGAAGCACATATGTAAAGCCATGCATTGGTGTTTTTTAGCTGCTCAGTGTCCATTGCATTTAACGTGAATAGTGCACCTGCCCTAAAACTAGTAATCACAACAGGCTTTGGGTGATTTCATTTTTCAAAATGCTTTGCAAATATTAACGATCTCATCCTTACACTATCCCTATGGTGCGGGCAGGTAACTGTTACTATACACATTTTACAGTTGGGGACATTGAGGCATAGAGAAAGGATGTGATTTACCCGAATCTGCCCAGTGAGTGAATAAAGGCAGAGCTAGGATTAAAAAACCCAAAAAAACCCTCTGACTCTTTCTCCTACCTGCTCTAACCAATGGGCTACTGAAAGGGGACTTGGGAATAAGAAGGCATTTGGTAAAAATGATTACTTAACATTTTGTGTCCAAGAACTTTGAAAGATGAGGATGATTCATCTGGGTAAGTAGTGAGACATTTTGCTCTACCATGAAAATTTGCAATATGGGGTAAAATTAGCAACTCTATAGATCGTAACACCTGTAAAGCCGGACTCTTTTAAAACAGGATTTATTGCACTCGTAGATAATAACCACAACTTCCCATGTACAGAAACCCATTTCTAATTTAAATAACTGTCTCCATTAATGATTAATGGGCTGCAGAATTTGAGCTTGAAAAAATTTGCTTTGTTAGCAGTTACAGGGGCATTAAAAATCACTTGAAAACACTAGCTTTTATTTATTAGTAATGCATTTTTTATTTCTTGAAGTTAAAAATAGTAAATCCTATTAAATAAATTTTAAATAAGTTTCAGATTCTGTTTAAAGAAGAAGTTCCTTCTATATGTGGGCTGAAATCTTGCAGGCCACATTTCACAGAACTGTCGTAGATTCCAAGGCCAGACAGGATCATTCTAGTCTGACTTCCTGTATAGACCATCTAGTCTGACTTCCTGTATAGAACTTCCCCAAAATAATTCTTAGAACAGAATTTGCCAACCTTTTTTCATTTGCAGACCCCTAAAAAAATTTGAATGGAGATATGGATGCCTTTGGAAATCTTAGAAATAGTTTGATTACCTCCAGGGCTCCGTGGACCACAGGTTGATAACCATTGTTTTAAGAGCATAGGTTTTAGAAAAACATCCAGTCTTGATTTCAAAATTGTCAGTAATGGAGAATCCACAACCACTCTTGGTAAATTGTTCCAATGGTTAATTACTCTCAGTCTCACTGTTAAAAATGTACCCCTTCTTTCCTGTCCGAATTTGTCTAACTTCAGCTTCCAGCCATTGGATCGTGTTGTATCTTTATCTGCTAGATTCAAGAGCCCATTATTAAATATTTGTTCCTCATGTAGGTACTTACAGTCTGTAATCAAGTCACCCCTTAACCTTCTCTCTATTAAGCTAAATAGATTGAGCTCTTTGAGTCTATCACTAGCATGTTTCTAATCCTTGAAGTATTCATATGGCTCTTCTCTGAACTCTCAAAATTTAACAATGCCATTCTTGAATTGTGGATACCAGAACTGGACACAGTATTCCAGCTGCAGTTGCGCTGGTGCCAAATATAGAGGTAAAATGACCTCTATACACCTACTTGAGATTCCCCTGTTTATGTACCCAAGATTTCAGTCTGGAGTGACTGCTTATAGTTGGAAGTAGCGTGATTCTGAGTGGAAATAGTAGCAGGTCCTTATCTGTTGCAGTAGTATGACATGATGACACAAGGTGTAGCATCCCAGTGCTGAACACCTTGCGCTCACGCACAGCTGGCTTAGATTTGAAGGTGATCAGCATCTCACAGGATCAGGCACGTAACTAGTACTTTTACTTCAGATGATGCTGGCGTAGCCTCTCCATAACAAAAAAACCTAATTAACCCTTCCCTGTCCAGTGCATTCCAAAATGCACAAATTGATTTTAGCAATTTGAAGAATTAGGAAAGGGGAGTTGGCATTTTTTTTTATTCCCCATCTTGGTTTACCCTCTTTTGTGGAAAGGCAGGGGAGTTTTCATTGATTCTGCTAGTTTCCCCAAATTAGATATGATTTTGTTTCTATGGGACTCTCTTCTGCCAGCCCAAATGCCCAGCGTAAAACATGTAAAACCAAGTTTAATATTTTTGCTAGAGTTTAACAGCATTGAAGACAGAGACTGGAAAATTATCATCAAAACTGACACCATGAATCTGTGTCCAGCTTCTAGCCCAGCACAACTACATATTAGTAACTATGAACCAAAAGAGGGCCTGATCCTGCAAACCCTGTGTTCATGGAACTCCCGTTGACATCACTGTCCATGGCAATTGCATCATCACCCTCTATGTGGAGAGCTTGCAGGATTGGTCCCAAAATTCTCAACCCTGCCCCTTTTTTAGTGGCCTAGACCCTGATCCCCAGCTGAGAGCTCTGCATGGGTAAACCCCTTACAGGATTGGGACCATAGTATGTTCTGATCCTTTTCTGCCCTGTATTTTCCCAATCAGCAGAAGTCAGGGATACTTCATATGATACTATAGTTGCATTTCAAATAGAGTAAGTATATACATCCTCTGTACTATATAATATTTTCCCCATGGTCTTTTGTCATATTAAAACTAATTTATTTATACATCAAAACTAAGTTGGGTTTCTGCTTTTTACTGCAAGAAGTAAAGTATTTATTAATGGCTATTTTTTCCAAAAACCCATAGTCACCAATGTAGTGCTTATTCATATGAGTAATCTCAAGGAAGTGAATGGAAACACTTGCATAAATAAGGACTATTTGTAGAAGTACAGGTTTGCAGGATTGGGCCCCATAAGAACTGTCAGTGGATAATGCCTGCAGTGTTTCTTCTCATGATACCTGTGTTTTAAAGGCAACAAATCAAAAGCACGTTAAAAATCAAATTGCAGTTTTCAAATTGCAGTACTCATCAAACAATATTTAGCTATTGAATTTGACAATCCAAATGTTTTTTATATAAATGTATAGGGCAGTCTTTTTTTTTTTTTTTTTAAATTTCTGATCTGGCATAATCAATTCTATAAAACTGAAAGAAGTCATAAGGAAAACCAGCATGGATCTTCATCTAACTAAATTGCACAAAGTTGTCTTTTTAAAAGGATACATGTCAGTGATTAGCAATCAGAAAATGATACTTTGCAAATCTAACTCTGAAAGCAGCTTTATCTTCCAGGTGAGAGAGAACCAGAGCTAGCCAGAAGATTAAGGAAAAGTAATGAGATATATGTTCTGTGTCAGTTTGACAACATATAATACAGTGTAAATATTATTTGCGTGTAACCACAAAAACCACATTTTAGACATTAAGTAGAATTTCATATGACTTGTAATAAGTTAAGAACTGCACAATATGATGCTAAATTATGAAAGTATGACCCACTCTGGTAACCCATGTAGATATAGAAACAGAGATTTGAGAAACATGTTTAGAACAGAGTTGGGGGGGTTGTTTGTTTTTGTGTGTTCTTGTAAACAGAGTGAAAAATCAAAGATGTGATGTTATTTCTAATAGCCAAAGTCTTGCCTTAAAATTTTCTCCCTGTGCTGGGCTTTTCTCTTAGTCCTAATAAAAAAAGGATTAAATCAGTGCATACTTTTGAAAGGTAGGCATGCCCAACTTTTAATAAAATGATAAGACAAAACACATGAAACAAGTGAATTTTAAATTCCTGGGGCCCAATCCTGCTTCCATTGAAACTTCCTTTGATTTCAGTGGGAACTGGATTGGGCTCCTGGGTTTTATTTACTTTACTAACTGTCCTATATTTTGCGAAAGAATAAACCTACACTATTTCTTTAAAATAAAAGTGACAAAAATAGTAGATTAAAATTTAAACAAAGGAGAGTAGCAAATACTGTAAAAAGATAATTTGGTGAAATGAATTCCGTTTTATTTGTCTACTGTTTCTCAGTGTTTGCAAGATTTAAATGTTTTACATTTTTTTATTTATCAGTTGTAGGATTTGAAACCGAAGAACCTTTTTCAATAAATTCAGAAATATGTTTTGGCAACTAGAAAAAGATGATCTGTCTTCTGAATCTAAAACTTAAGTTACTTAAGTGCTAATGTTTTAATGTTTTCAATAGAAAAGAAAGCAGAGAGAAATTTGGATCAAGAAAGAACTTCTTTTAATAAAATGTAGGAATCTGATCTTTCAGACATAATATATATTTCCTTATTTGTATTTATGAGTTTGAACTTGTACTTTAGTAAGCACACTGTTTTAAAATAATAGACAGACACAGTCTTCAAGGAGGGATAATTGGTAGGATTAAAGCTTACAATCTGTATAATGACAAAACATTTTGACCAGGGCAAACAGACAATTAACAGAAGTCAGTTTGTGGTTTATTCCCATCCTATGGAGTCCTTTAATTTATAGTAACATGTATGTATTAATGACTGAGGGATTAGAGGTTTTTCTACTTAATATTTTTATATACAGACTTTGTAATGGTCCTTTTATCAAAATTGTTATTGACATTTCTAATGCAAGGCAAAATTAGCAATATGTTTGATCATAATTCACAAATACTTTCTTCTGAAGTAAAATTTTACTTTGATATTACTAAATATTCTTTTTCTAAAAAAGTTAATTTTTTTACTTTAGAAAATATTTTTTGAAAGTTGACAGACTCTCTGAGCTCAAGTTTTTGCTACAATTGGAGTGTGACCCTTGTGCAGACCAGATATTTTCCATAATAATTAAAAAAAAAAAAACTTCAGTTTGCATTGTTGCATTGTAGTGCTTTAGAAAAAAAGATGTTAAGCAGTTTGTATGGACCCCATGGTTTTTTAAAAACAGCTATTTTAATTACTTTTTAAATATTTAAAAAAGCAAATTGTCTTTAAAAAAGTTAAGCTATCATTTAAAAATATTGCATGTGTATCTTACTTATAACTCTTTGAACAGTAAAGCAGTTCTCTTTGCATATAGTGCATATACCCTTAAACTGGCTGAAAATGTAACGCTACTTAAAACTTGCTTGTAAGTTTAACACAGACTCATTTAGCAAAGCAATAAACTAAATAAGTGTTTTGATTTGGAATAAACATTATCCAAAACATTTGAAGTAATTAAATATTTTTAATGGCCATATATTGATCATGTGTTCAGGAACTATATTTTCATGTATAGGCCATAGAATATTAACGAGTACATCGCTGTTTTGTTCTGAAATGTGTGCTGTATAAGAAATATTGATTTTGTTTTGACGTAGAAGGAAATTACTGACAGCAGGAGGTAGACAACTATTTTGCACAGGTAACTTTGTATGGTTGGAGTTTTTAAGCATTTGCAGTAAGGAAAGGGGATTTAAAATAATAAAAAGATAACTTGCCTGAATCAAAATATTTTAAAATACATACAGCGAAACATTTGTGTGTGTGTGTGCGTGCAGGTATGTGTGGTGGGAAGGGAGGTGAGGGGTGAACAGCTTTCTCAATTTTGAATTTATTCTTGATTCTTAGAATTAGATTCAGTACCAGCAAGAGTATTGGTGCTACTATTGCCGACACAAAACTAACTTTTGAAAGAATATTGATCAGTTACTTAAATGTAGGGGAAGATGCATTGTAGATTATATTATTTTATTTAATTAAATAAATTGAAATCCTTACCTGTGGGGTGGAAAGTGTGCATATATCAAAAGAAAATAATAGGAGGAATGAACACAAGAAAAGCTACTTTTGCAAGGGCAATAATTTAATTATTCATACCTTTTAAATCTATGTTTATATGCTTATGCCCACTTTAGTGATACTATAATCAGTATAATCCAATTTGGCTTTACTGGGCACAAGGGTAGGAAGTTACCTGTAGCATGGATGGTATGGAAACAATCTGTACAATGTAGTAGTAGTACATAGAGATTAATGACAGGAACAAAACCTCAATTTCTTTGGTTATAATTTCCAACTGCAACAACAACATAAATTTGCATTTGTTACATTTAAGAACTGCAATTAAATATTGTACTTGCTACATCTTGTATTTAATTTCTCACAGAATAAGACCAACATACATAGAAACCAGAACTCACGTGTTCATAACATGACTTATTCTTTTATTACTTATGAATAGTTTTTGGGGTGATGAATACATCCTTCAGTTTCATTTTCTTTAAATGTTTCTTCAAAATTGTGTATGGTTTTTGAGTTATTTAAATAAATTCAAAGCCTCTAGAGGGGCCATCCATGATGCTAATTTGTGTTTAAAGCTACAAGAAAGTTTTCAGGAGGTTGATATTTCATATTGAAATGAGGCAAATGATGAAGATGAAACTTACTTCAATAATTTAAAAATTTCTAATTATAAAGAATTTCCTGGAAATTATTAGTTCTATAAAGTATGATTATAAATCTAAGACTTCGCATGAAGTTCTCCTATAGGACTTAATAAATGAGAGACCAAATCCTGCAGTCAAAATTCGTATTGATGATAATGGGATATTAGATGGAGTACAGATAGGACTGGGATCAAAATATCCAGAATTATATCTACACATGTGGTTTAAATTTTGTTTTTCTTCTATTGTTGCCAAGGTTTCTATTCTGGTTTCCTATATTAACTTCTCTCTGGTTTCCAATATTAATATGTATCTAGCAAAAAAAAAAAGCAGCTGTTTTTTTGTGCTTTCTGAAAACTGTATCCTTCAGATGAGAATTTATCTTTTTACCTAAGATTCACTTCACGCTTTTATTTCCCTTCCCTCCCCACCAGTATTTGGGAGATGGGAAAAACAGGCCTCAGATTAGTGTTTTTCTGCATCCCCATCAAATTTTCCCTTCCCATGAAAAAAGATTTAAAGGGTAATATTAAAATTTTGCTAGTACTATACATTTTAACCTAAAATACGTCAATAATTAAATTCCTATCACTGAAAAACTTCCCATTAAATTGGGTTCAGGGTTTATCAAAGGTTTTTTCAGCCAGTAGTTTTGGTTGAAAATTAACTCTTACTTTCACTGATCACTGCATTGTAGCCATGTGCACATGTATCCAAATGCTGCTACAATGGCCAGGTCTCATCTTTTTAAGATTTAAAGCAGGCACTCAAATTAACTTCATCACCGTTCTATTATTATAATATGGTAAATCATGACATAGGGACATATGAAGAGTGAGGTGGGACTCCATGTGCAAGGGCATCTAGTGAGAATTGAAAGGGAAACAATGTATTTAGATTAGTTAGTTCAAAGTCCTTTTGTAAACTGCAGTGTTGATGATTTTGAGTTTCAATTCATATAAAATTCTCTCTACATAGACATGGAATGTATATACAGGCTTGTCTGTAATAATCCAGCCAAATGTTTTTCTGTGATCCCTAAGCCCATATGGAACCACTGGTTGGTTATACTGCATGGTTTAAAATGGAGTTTGGATCATATGCATTGATGAAGTGGGATATGGTATATATGCTTTAATTCTAGAGATGGACCTGAGACAAATCCCCAGAATTGATCTGTCCTGAACATGATGGGTTCAAAATCCACAAATTCTTGCCTAATCTTCAGAGTGTTCTGATGAGGCCATTTATAAAGATTGTTAAAGATGCAAGCTCTGACATAAGGTTTTGGGTTGGGCCTATCTCTGTTAAAGTCACATAAGTACATTCTAGTGCACAATATGGTCGGTTTCAATCTAACTGATTCCCAGCAGGATGTTTGAGTTACTGTATACTACAGCACTGAATATACAGTTTGATTATACTGCCTGTGGTATGTGAATAGATCTATAGCTTTAGGTCGATAGATCTACTCTTACTACCCCCCTGCACCTCCATTCCACATAAACTAGAGAGTCACATGCTTTGTTGCTTCTGTAGACTGAGTTCATGCACACACCAGGGGCTCCTTGCATCGCTCCATTCTCCCCCAGAAGCTCCCTGTGTGCCACCCTCCAGCCCCCTCTATTTCAGGAACTCCTTGTAACCTCTCCCAAGAGCCTCCCTTATGCCAGGAGTTCTGTGCCCCCTCTCACTCCCCCCATACTTTGAAGTGTATTGGGACGATGGGCACAGCTGAGATGTGGGTATGGTGTTAATGGTTGCCATCAACCTGTTCTTTGATTTATAGATAATTACAGACCCATCTGAAGCTTCTGGGTTGCTTACAAGACACTAGGGGCATTGAGTCACCCCTATTTCCCCTTTCTGGTTTTTCAAATTTAACCAAAATCAATAAGGTTCTGCCTGTTGATGCCTACAGTGTCCACCGAAATTTTGGAATTTATCAGATACGGCATTCAAAAATTATTGCCTAACAGATAGACAGACAAACAGAGAAATCCCCTCAAGTTGACTGTAAGACCCCACAAACTCAGCCAGCAATAAGGCAGTGAGGACAATATTGCTGTGCATCTGGGCATAATTTAAGGAGGGCAGTATGTAGCACCAAATCAGAATGTGGAACATAAAACCTCCCTTTGTGTTGCTCTGTGCACATTAAAGATATTTATATTGTGCTTATTTGTATAATAAAAATTATTGAGCTGATCTGGAATTCTTCAAGTTGAATGAGGAGAAACCACTTCCACATGGTTTGACCTTCCGTGATAGGTAGCTGTGCTCCTTCCTGAACTACAGAGGACAAAAGCAGTTATAACACTAACAGCGGGAGGAAGACAGACACAGTACAAAATGGGTTGCCTTTAACTGACACACTGAAGATGGCCATGCCAATTTTCATTGTGTTATAGTGAGATAAATGTGTAGGCCCAGAACTATCACTTGCAGCTGATGCAGATGAAGTTCATCAGTGGGGTGGCACCAGAAGTCAGGGCCAAATTTTCTTCTCAGATGCTCGAGTGACTCCCATTTACTTCAGTGAGAGCTACACATGGGCAGTTAACCTATTACACAGTTATGGGGGAAAGTCCTATGGAATCTGATGAATAATGATAACCTTTCTATGGAATTTTTTAATTAGCACATAGAATTCTATAGCAGAGATCCGATCTCCATTAAATTGTTTAGGATGACTTAAAAATTCTGTAGAAAGGACCTAAGTCTCTGTAAAATTCTATAAGATT
This sequence comes from Gopherus flavomarginatus, assembly GCF_025201925.1. Lineage (NCBI taxonomy): Eukaryota > Metazoa > Chordata > Testudines > Testudinidae > Gopherus > Gopherus flavomarginatus. Next base: position 83,320,589 of record NC_066621.1, read on the forward strand.
TTTAGAGTAGTTTCTATAGAACCCTATTTAATTTCTGTGGAAAAAACCCAGAGTCACACCGGGCATTTCTGTGGAAATGGAGCATTTCATTTTATCATCACCAGATTCTATTGTATTCTGTCCCATTCTGCTTAAGTTTTCATGCCATGCATATCACTGTGCTCTCTAAAGGCCCATCAGTGATGACAAGATCAGAGTGCTTGTAGTGGTTGGGAACAGTAAGACTTTACAATCCAGGAAAGAGGCTGTGTGGTTTGAGTATGGACCGCCTCTCTCCTGATATGGCTGAGTTTAACTGAAGCACTTCTGTTAGCAATCCATAAATGTGCCCACTCTTGTGGACCAAATACAAGGTGTTTGGGGTGTGGTACTCGCAGATATGGAAACAACTTGTTTTAATGCTCCACCATACTCCAATGGTACTGACCTTCAGAGTGGTACAAGACATATCTTTATGATCAAGTATTTTTTGACTAGGTACCAATGCTGGGATATTTACTATACTCATTTGTCCTGGTAAAGGAAAGGGGATGTTTTGTGTTGTCTGTTGTGGGCAGTTTAAATTAATGTGTGAGTTTAATTTATGCTATTGTCCCAGATGCCACAGGGAAGGGCTAATAAAAATAAGAAATAACTAAATTAAATTTCTCTCGGGTTCACATGTTGAAGAATGACATATTAGCTCCCCTGAAATGCAGAGGATCAGTAGAGCTTTTTATGGCAGCCAGTAGATAGCAACATTAAAAAGTTAGACTTTTTTCTGGTAGTTGTAACTAACCTCTGCATGAACATGGGACTTATAATCATGGGTGAAGCTGGAGGCTGTATGAAACTAGAAGGTAGAGAGGAATTGGGCAAGCTCATCAAATGACCCCTTACAAGCAAAAATAAATGTTGTGACATATTTTGAGATGATGGGAGTCTGCATGATTGTAAGACATATTGAACACGTCTTCCAGATAAGATGAGCTTAGAACAACTCCTTCCTGTTCTCCCATTTATAGCTCATTTTGAAGAGTTGATGCATTTTACTATGAATTTTAGTTGTGGAAATTAATGGTTATATGCACGGGAGGCCTAATTATTAAATGGTGCTCTGATAATTGATCAAGTCAACCATAGCAGCTGTCACTTAGGCAATAAGTTGACCTTTTTTCTTGCCTGATGTGGTGGCATAGAGCAGCTACCCATGTGCCCTAGTCATTTGGTTCTTCTACCATAACCAGGAAGCACTTGAGGTATTCCTTTCTTTTTAAGGCTTTGAATGTTATTTATGAATGACAGTACTGTCCATTTGGCTAGTGGATTTAAAAATTACTGCCAGGTGATGAATTAGCTAGTAACATGATATTTTTAGAATAGGCTGAAACCCATTTCTACTGAATTTGGACGTAGTGAAACTCTGCGCTAGTGAAGTGGTGAAAGTCCTACATAATTTCATTTCAATGTAATGACAGTTCTGGTTATATGCAGTGTTGTTGTAGCCATGTTGGTCCCAGGATATTAGGGAGACAAGGTGGATGAGGTAATATATTTTATTGGACCAACTTCTGTTAGTGAGAGAGACACGCTTTCGAGTTACACAGAATTCTTCTGAGAAACTAGCTCCCAGATCTGAAGAAGAGCTCCAGGTAAGCTCGAAAGTTTGTCTCTCTCACCAATAGTTCTGGTTATAGTCACTTTCCATTTAGAGTGAAACTGTTCTGGGAGGGAAAATTTTAAAAAGACTTCAGCGTGAAAGAAGCCTCCATGCTGGAGTGTTTACTTTAAAGAAATAGTGTTACAATGTCTGAACAACCATTTTATTTTTACAATGAAAACTGTCTTAGCTACCTACCCAAGAGATTAACATATCTTGGTTGCTTAGTAGAGGCTTGTCTTTAAGTAAAGGTTAAACAAGATTGTACTGGAAATCTTATGGGTTATTTTACAGTGGTTGCTTACATTAGGGGCTGACCTACTGGAGGAGAATCTTAGCCACTAGTGCATGTATATATTCAGTATGTTGTGTGTCAACTGCGCATGTCTCAGTTCCCGTGCATATATCTCAGAATAGGCAGTAGGGTAGGATGTTGGCACTGAGCTTCAAGAGATAGTAGAGACCCCTATAGTGATTTGAGTTGCTATCTCCCCTTACACATGAGCAAGGAACCTATATTTATAATCTCCCACTGTTGTGCTTGTCATTATGTATTAAATGCATTTGGCCATTGGGCTGGGGATGTGATCCTTGCTTAAGGTACAAGAGGTGCTCCCTTTGAATCCCAGCCAAGAGAGCACAGCTTCTTGTATATTTATGGTGTATTCAAAGGTGAAGCTGGGCATCAACAAACCCAGATTGTATTCCCAATTCTACCACACATTAGCTGTTTGACTTCTCCATGTCCCTGTGCCCCAGTTACCCTACCTATATAATGGAGATAGCAATTACTGTTATTGTTATTTATCTCTTTATGATACAGCACCAGAAATGTGCATGACACCTTACAAAAAAATAAGTCAGGAGTACTATTCTTGGGGAGGAAGGGCTGGAGGGCCAGCCCCAAGTCTGCTAACCTCTCACACTGTTGGAGCAGCGGCCAGGAGACTGTTTCAGAACATTTGCAACCTTGAGGAGACCTTATCCAGGTCCATATTCCAAAGTCCTCATGAGGCCTCTGATATAGCAATGCAAGCCACCTTAAAAAGTGTTCTCTGCTACTTACTTTTAGGAGTTTGTAGAAATATAAAATATGTTTTAAAGGGGGAAGTCCGTGTTCATAACCCCTCCTACCACCCCCCACAAATGACATTTAGAATGGATTAGTCCATTGATGTGAGTTGTTACGAAGCCTCTATTTTTAATATGTGAAAGTAAGGAATGTTCATTGAGCTTAAAATTATCAAATTACTTAATTTAATATAAATATTTATATTATATATTGATATAAAAAGAGCCAGCTGGTAAAACACAGGATAGAATGTGCCAGACAGAAAATTAATGTCTAGTAGTACTGTAAAAGTTGCAGTTAGAAGCAGATCTAAGATATTAAATGCTTTGTTTTAAGCAACCATTTTAGTATCCTCATGCATTTTCCTGTAATCATTTGCCTGTCTGTTAGACTCACAGCTAGGTGACTGATAATTGCTGGTTTTCTTGAGTGGTTGTTTAAAACAAGTTTTATTGTGTATACAGAAACTTAACAAAATTCAGGGACTCTGCTGCCAACTGTAAACACAATGGAACTTTCTCATAACAAAGTCTTCTTTACAGAACAATGTCACAGTGGGTGAAATTCACCACTAGATGTGCAAGGTGCAGAAGGCCAGCACAAGGCCTTAGCATCACTAAAGTTCCACTTTTACACAATTTTGAGGGTTTAAGTAGGACTTATAGGATGGATAAACCTTGAACAGGGCCTCTACAAAAGCTGAATTTCATCGTATAAGAGGCATGTGAATATACTCAGAATTGCAGTGTGCATGTTGCGATGTGAAATAATTTGGTACTTTGATTATCGTTCATTAAAAACCCTTTCACTTGATCTCAGTTCATTATAATTCTGTTGCATTGCAAAGCAGATTTACCAAGTTAGCATGTAGCTAACTTTAAACACACGAGTAATCTCATTGAAATCAATGGGTCAACTTACATGCTTAAAGTTAGGCACATGCTTACATACTTTGCTGAATTATGACCTAAAATGCACAAAATATCTGACTGGGGAAATGGGGGAGAATGCAGGGGGAAAAAGCAATGTGGGGAAGCTGTTCATCTCTGAATGTGTGAGGAGATGATAAGAGCCAATAGAGTGTTGTACCTGTGTCTGCTCTAATACAAACAGAGAGTGTCTGTGAGCTGGGGGAGGAGGGTGTTCAAAATATAATTCTCCATTTTCATGCATCTTTAATATTAGGAAATGTAAATAATATAATAAATAAAACCCAGATTCAGATCCTCTCACAGGGGATGCATACTGAAGCTTTTATGAGCATTAGGTGTGCAAATAGGATGATAATTAACGTAACTGGCTAATGACAACCTCTGAATATGCTTGTGGGACATTGGCTTTGTCAAAAGGAAGCATGAATAGGTATATGCTGTATGGTACCTATAAGAACTTGAATCTTTTCCATTAAGTCTCAGTGTGGTACAGCAACCCCTATATCTACACAGATATAAATTGCACGGTTTAGGTAGCTGAGGGAAGATTTTCATTGAATTTTCATTGTGTGTGTGCACTTGCATAGATATATATATACATATGTGTGTTTACCAATGTGTTTTTGGGGCCTACACCATAAAAAGAGAGGAACAACCAGCAAAAAGGAAAGAAAGATATATTTTGAAAATATAAATAAAAAACAATGTTTGTTCTGCATTTGGTAATCTCAGTTTCTGAAAAGATTGAGGTTGATTCTGAAGCAATGAGGATTATGTATATGATTTGGGAGATTTAGGGAAACAACATCCTAGTGAAAGATAATAAAGTTTCTATATCTGTTGGACAGTCACATATAACGTGGCTGGTGCAAGCACAAGAAGTAGCTATTCATAGTTGGTAGAAGTGAGATGTAATGTGTTCCCCCATCACAAACCATTGGGGATTGACTTGCTCTGATTTCACACAGACAATGTCAGGGGGGCATTTAACAGTTAAAAGTGCATGAAAAGGGAAATATAGGAACTCTCTTATGTTTTGAAAAGGAAAATAAGTTCAGCTGAGCATTAAGTTTTATGAGCAGATGATTAGTTTGCATGTGGAATTATTTTGCTGCATATAATAGTTGTAGAGACCTGATGCTGCTGCCAGTGAAGATTACGGCACAATTCCTGTTGAATTCTTTGGGCAAAGGAGCAGATCAGAGGTTGAAGTATGATATGTGAAAGCCAAAACATCACTTCCCAGGGATGCAGTTGATTACTTTTAGCCCCCAAAGTTATGTTTTCCTAATGTCCTATGTTATGGATGGAAATGTTTTTGCAATATTTTGTTCACATTAAAATGGAATTGACTCATTTTAAAATTGAAACATTCCCCTGCAGTATTGTTGAACCCCCAAAATTAAAACTTTATGCCAGTTCAAAAAAGTGAAACTGACTAGCAGCTAAAGTGAAACCAAACAGGCTACTTTCACACTCCCAGATATTTAAAATGCTAAACAAGTAAATCTTAAGCAGGTAATGGTGAAAAGAAAATCAGATTTTTAAAATCCCCTTTGCTTTTAGTAATTTTAAAAATGTAACTAGTTATCCCGTAACATATTCCTCCCCTCCCTGTCTTCCCAACAGTAGTTGTTTGTGGATACTATCTCTTTAAAACATTAGGTTCAGTAATGAACACTATATTGTCTGTGATGTTAATATTACATATTAATATGTTAATAACCATATTGTATGTTCTTAAGGCATCTCCTGATGTCACCCCTTTTTCCCTTTCCTGCCTTGCACCACAGACTCCCCAGCCATTCAAATCAGAACCATGGTAAGAGGAAATACTAGATCAGGAAAGGATTTACCTTGTGCCAGAAAGATATGGGTTCTTATAATCAACAGGTAGTTAGAGAAGAAAAATATTTACCTTGACAATAACATGTGAAGTAAATGGTAGAGGGCATTTTATCTGTCAAAACCAAAAATGAGAGAGACTGTAGCAAATGGGGGAGAGACACTCATATCTTCCTGTTTGGCCTAATAGGATTAGAAGGAGACATATGTACAGAAAAGTGGTCAAATATCAAATGCAGAGGGGGAAAAAGGTGTGTGTGGCAGGGGAGAAAATGGTTTAGGTTTGCTAACATTTGTTCGAAATGTTTCCTTAGTTTGCGTTGGCCAATAACTATGAAGTAAAGCATATCGGTCTTTCAGGATCCTTGACGTATGGGAAAGGAAAATGTAAATGAAAAGACAGTCACGGACATAGGCTGAGAGATAATAAAGCATTGAAAGATGGAAGAAGTGATTTAAAAAAATTAAGTCTAGCTGCAAATCTTACATCCTATGTTTATTTGATTTTAAATTGTGACTTACTTAGATTTGTAAAATGATATCCTGAAACTACGACATTTGAGAACCTTAGTGCACTGTAGACTTCATACACACAGGCTTAAATATTTTTCCTTTCCTGTTTATTTTTAAATGTTAAATGAAAATAAAAATAAAAATTAAGCCTGAAAATAGTGCATAACTGGTGATTTTAGTTGCGAACTTCCTCGCAGGTGAGAGAGGTATACAAACATCTCAAAGCTATAGGCTAGGAAAAATTGTACATTGTAATATATTAATGCAAATCACAGAAAAACAGATAAAGGAAAGGGGAATAATACTGCAGCTGTCTGGGAAGTTGTTCAAGGGTTAAAACAGGGAAAGGAAAGATTGCAGTGGAAGGAAATATCCCACACCTCCATCTCTACAAAGAAATCACTAGTTGCAAATATTATTTTGAAATGCATTTAAAATAAATAGAAATTTTCTTTTTTAAGATAAAGAGATGGTGTGATATGTGAAGTTAACAATGCAGATTAAGTGCTGCATGCAGAAATTTACAGACCTCCACACAGGACTAAATAGGTTCAGGAGTTGTGGAACTTCTCTTGCACAGGTATGGAGATAGTATTTAAAATTTACGTCAGACTTATCAGAACCATTCTTTCACGGCCTTAATTAAAATGTAATCATGGCTTTAAAAATGCTTTTCAGGCCAAGAGATATGAGGCCTCATGAAGGCCAAATAACTTGAATGAATTTTATTGACTATCCCAAAAGGGGCTGGACACCCATTAATTTCACCCTGTTCTCTCTTATTCTGTAGGGAATGTGGAAAAACTGCTGTTCTGGACAGAATGAAGACCAGCCAAGGGAGGTGAGCACCAGTTCTCATGTAAGGTACTGCTTGTTACTGATGGGTTTTTACATAGAGAAAAAATAGCATTTCTGTGAGGGTTAAATAATACCTGACCCTCCGGCCTTTCTGATTTTTCAGTTTACGAGTGACATTTCATAGAAATCCAAATATTTTTGTTGTGTGTGGGGCGGGGGCAGACAAATTAATATGAAGTTCTTCAGACATCTGATCAGTTACACAAAAGCAGCAAGGAAGGTAGCATTGTACTGGATTTCCTTGTAAAAGCGTGTGAATAATATATGGTTATAAGAAGATGGCGTAATACTTTAAAACTGTGTGTGTTCAAGCCCAGATCACATTAGAATACAAAATAAATTCCTGGTGAAAGATGCATTCTTCTTTTGTGGTTAGGTTAGAAAAAAGATTTAAAAATTAGTTCTTCCCAAAACTCTGTAATTTTCCTATATTGATGAATACATTTGATGTGCTAAACATTTAAAAATAGTCTGTTTAGGTTAACTGGAAGGAAAGAACTTTGTTTTAAAAGCAGCCCAGCTAATAAAATTTAACCAGGAGTTTGTGAGTAACATAAAGCGCTAGACAGGATGATTTTGGGTAAAAGCGGCTCTGTGAGGCCGAATTTGTCAATAAGAAAGCCTCCTTATAAGGGAGGACTCTATATCCATGAACTATTTTCTGGTTTTGATAATCATATCATATAACATTAATATCAGGGAGAGGAGTTGTGTTAATATGTTAGACGTTCTATTGTATTGCAATAGTTCACTTGATCTTTCTATTTTGGACAATTTATTCCACTCTGATAATTCAGAGACATGAATACAGTATATTTCATTTATCAAAATTGGGAGTTTGTGGCATTAAAAAAAAGATTTAAAATGATTAGAAATCTATAAAATCCATTGTGTTATTCTGAAGCCTTTAAAAGCAAAATCCAAACAAAAATATCGTCATTGGTAAAATATACAATATCTGAAAGCAGTAGAAATTGTTCTTACGAGAGTTTTGAAACAAATAATACATTGATATAGGTAGTTAGGGTTTTGCAGCATTTTTTCTTTCCCCAGCTTTCCTCTGTCTCTGTAAGGGAAAAAGAAAGGATGCTGCTTAATGTAAAATAAATAAATAAATAAATACAGTTGTGATGAAATAGTATGCTCGGCCTCTGATAAAATTTGTTTTATTATCAATATTTAGGGATTTAAACATAGGTACTGTAAAATAGTTAATATTTCAATGTTTGTGGGGAGACAAATGTTTTAATATCTTTCTTCATACCTGAGGAATCCCTTTCAGGAGTCCATTTTCCCTGTTTGCAGAACACATTTTTATTAGATATATGTATTTGGGTTAAGACTTACTTAAAATTACTTAATTAGGTTATACTGAAATTCTAAGTGATTTTAAAAGAGGGATTATGGTAATATGACAAAACATAACACTATTTTAATTGAAATCCTGAAATAAACCCCTTTTAACATGCCAATTTTAAAAATCTATAAATTTGGGAGGTTAAAAGAGTACAAAATATGAAAAGGCCAACCTAATTATGGAACACATGATCCCATACCAGTGAGCAGGGATTTTGTAGGTACGTCTGGAATATAGGAGAAGGTCATTTACACTTCAAGTTTGTTTTTGAGCCTTTCTTGTAGCATGTTATCCTTCTCATTACTTTAATGTGTATATGTAGAATGCTTATAAAATGCTTACGGTCAGGTAAAAGACAGAAAATGTGCAAAAAGAAGTAACAGTGTAGCTACGCAAAGATAGCTGTTAATTGATTGTGTTTTCCATGAAAAAATTGAAAAATATACCAAACTAAAAATTGCCATAGTGAGGAATAAATTCTAAATAATTGTATTTATGCCATTTGGAGTGGTGTGGATGTGAATTGTCTTTAAAAACACAAGCATGTGTTTGGAAAAGAGTATCATGGAGAAATGCTTTTCCTGTTGTGTTTTTCTTGGTTAAAGCTGTTCGCTGATACACTGATTTATGTTTGAAAGAAGATATTTGAAATCAAACTTTTTAAGAGAGTACATGTGTGTTTGTTATTGATGGTTTTTAAAAAAAAGAAAAGAAAAGAAAAGAAAACGTCCATATGCTTCTTTCATCTGTATTGTTTATGGTTTAAAATAAATAATAAATTTGTGGTGATTCATTTTTGAAAGTGAAGTGTTTGTGTGAAAAAATCTGGCAGTCAGTATGTTTTACCTGGTATTTTAATTTTGGAGAAATAGCAGAATGCTTTTAGATATTTGCATTTGTTTCAGATGTTGAAGCATAAACCAGATTTCTGTGTAGTCTGTCAGGCAGTTACACGTCTGAGCATGTTACAGTTTGTAGCACTACAAATTAGAACCATTTGACTTGCATTTGCTGTACAATGTTCTTTTTAAAAAATATTTCAAATAAGCCATATTTAGAGAAAGTAAACAGGGATTTTAAAAAAAAAACTTATTTTAATTAAAATCCAGGAATTCTTGTTGTAAGGATCTATTACATGAATGAACATCTTCCCCCTCCCCTTAAATTAGTTATTTATTAACCGATTCTAGTATTGTGGTTTATTTTTCAATTTTCAATAGATGATTTGTATACACATAGTTTGTTGCTCATATTAAAATAGAAGGAGCTGAACAACTGCTACAAGTGTTAGTGATACATATCTTGAATGCATATATGTAATATATAGAGACAGAGAAAAAGACAGAAAGAAACATGACAGTGTGACTGAGTTTCCCATCAGTTTCATTGTGGAAAAATATAGTATCTCTTGCTAGCTTTGTCGCAAAAGGCTTTTTGGGTTGTAAGGATTTTTTCTGTTAATGCGTCTATTAGAATTTGTCTTTTGAAATGTAGACAAATGCATTTAGGTAGGAGGAGATCTTTCATCTGCTTTTTCTAAGTTACAGAGAAAAGGCAAAATAAATAAGAATAGTGACCAGCAACTCTGTACTGCAGAAATGTAGAAATCTGCAAGAAAATTAGATAGTTAGAAAAAGACTGAACTTGAATGTGCAATTCATAATAAACATTTGGTGACTGCATTTGCAGATCTGTTATTGTTCTGAAGAATTTTAAAATAGCCTTTTCCACTAAAATGATCAAGGATTCCTGTCATGTGTATGTGTTAGAGTGGAGAAAGCTAACATAATGTCTGTTGTTATTGTATCATATGTTAGCTGCTGTTTATACATTGTGGTAGAGGAGGAAAGTATAGAAAATAGATTTTAGCTTTGGTGGCACAAAGTTGTCTGTGTGTAACAAAAGGGTTAACAGTGGAGTTGAGCGTGTGCAGTATGGGAGTTGTAGGCAGTAAGAATGCTGGGAGCTGTCGTAAAACTCTCCTTTGCTTCTTCCTGTAATGGCCGATTGTAGGGAGGTAGTGAAGGTTGTTCTCTCTGGCAAAAGCCTTATTTCCCCTAGCCAAATGCAGTAAACAGCACAAATGTGGGATCATTTGTGCCAGTTAGACGTGAACAAGGAAAAGATGCAATTGATCAAGTCACAGTGGAAATTCTGAACAAGGGAAAAGAGCTTTTTAGATCTCTCTCGCTCTCCTGTGTTGCTGTAAATGCAATCATCCGGCCGGTTGTTGCCTTGCTGACAAAATGCTGCCTGGCTGTCATGCGCTTGTTAAAATCTCTGCTGACTGGGGATCTCTCTTGCTGTTTATTATGTTTTTTTATTTTATTTTCTCTCTCTTCTAGGCAGAACCTCGGCATTGCTGCAGCAGGCCTGGTGCAGTATTCCTGGCTTGCTTTACATGCACTCAGGTCAGTTGTGTTTTTGCTTTGGCTTTTGTCACGTTTGCTAGGAGGATTCGGTTAAGTTAGCTGCGCTGTGGTGCTCGCTCACCTGCTTTCTGTGTCTTTTTGCTGTATCTGTTGGTGAAGTGATTGACTGTTCCTGCTCTCTAGTGGGGCTTCTCTTGCTCTGTAATGTCTGCCTGTCTGGGGGGAGGGTGAAAACACTGGTGCTGTTCGCAGCCTTGCTTTGTATCTTTTATCCTGCTAATAAACACCTTTGTAGCAACAATGGTTTTTTTTTTTAATCTATGTGCAATGTGTCCTTGTCAACAGGCGCCATTCGAACGTCAGCGCCACAAAAATGGGTGCTGCCGGTGGTAACAAGAGTGAGGGTTATATTCAAAACAGTAAGCCGCTGTTTGTAAGGAAATATGGGCCTTCATCTGGCCTCAGGGTAATGGAGAATGTGGGGCTTGGTCTGGACAATGGCCCTGGGGATTTGGGATAATAGTGAATAATAGGTTTGGCCTGAACTGTGGCCCCAGAGGCACTAGGGCGATAGAGAATGTGGAGCTGGTTACAAGCAGCAGCCCCAGGAACTTCAGGGGGTTGTTTGATGTTCACTGGGTATAATCTTAATGAGTTCACTGCTTATTCCTGCATTACTGCCCATCAATGCATTGTCTCTCATGCACTTCTCAGTGCACTTATGCCTCCTCTGTGTGTATCACCGGACAGTCCTTTGACACTGCTCACTCACATGGCTTTCCGGCACTGCTTACCTGTGCATCACTGTACACATGTCCACCTATTTTGTAGGCTCCATGTCAGTGGTTTGCAAACTCTTTTATACTGGTGACTCCTTTAACACAGCGAGCCTCTGAGTGTGACCCCCCCTTATAAATGAAAAACATTTTTTTGTATATTTAACACCATTATAAATGCTGGAGGCAAAGCGGGGTTTGGGTCAGAGACTGACAGCTTGCGACCGCCCATGTAATAACCTCGTGACCCTCTGAGGGGTCCCGACCCTCAGTTTGAGAACCCCTGCTCTATGTCAAAATCAAAACACAAACCCCAAGAAATCAATCAGATTATTGGATCTAATGCTTGTAACTCACAGGAGGATTGTTGTACTATAGAGTTAGAAAGTATTTTTAGTGTGGAGAGAAGAAATTGGGACTGTAGTGTGGAAAATATGTGAAGGGAGAAACTGTATTTTAGAGAACATAAAGCTATTGCCGCAATTCTGGGACTTTATTTCTGACTATGAGGCATTTCCCCTGAGGGGAAAAAAAAGTGAAGAAATATCCAGATATTACACATTCATTTTACTGATGTTAGTTATTGGCCCAAACTGCAAAGGTCAGATCTAGATATGAACTTCCCCATTTTTTGAGGGGATTGGGACCTGTCATCTGGCCTGAATCCATGTGTACTATATACAAAGGAAGGAATAAAGTTGGTGTGTATAATACGTTAGTATGCAGTGGACTTTTAAGTATCATTTTCTTGTATTTTAAGGGTCTGATCCTGTAAGGTATTGAGCACCCTTAACTGTAACTGACTGCAATGAGAGCTGACAGTACCCAGCACCTCACAGGTTTTGGACAGTTTTGTCTCATTTTAGGTATTTTTTTCTCTTTTTATATATGTTTCACATGCATCCATGAATTGCAAGAGAAAACATAATGTGTTCATTTGTTGAATCTGTTAGTTGCCCGGGAAAAATTGGTTTCTCAAGGTAAAACTGAAAAGATAAATATTTCCTAATATGTTGACTTTCTATTGCAAATGTAGTTCTGGGCTGGGAGACTGTGAGCTCTCTTGGGACTGCAAGCATTCTCACATTTGTATCAGAATTTGTAATACATAAAAAGACAATAACGATCAGTCTGAGTACAATCCCTAAATTATATAGGCCCGAGTCTAATAGGCAGTGCACAGATGATAAGGAAACAGGAAAAAGGAGTTAATGTGTAGGAGGAAAGGTCTCAGTTTACTTGGAAAAAGAATTGTTGAATGCACAAAAAAGAAGAGACAAACATCTAAACACCCACTCTACCTACCCCAGGTGATACAGACCTGGATACATATGTTCTTTCTACCCTTGAGTTAAACTACTGAAGAAGAGTTTAGAAATAGAATCAATAAGTTCAAAAGTATGACAAGAATTGCACAGCATCAGAGAGAAGGAAAATGCTTGAACAATATTCTGACATATCAGCTAGCACCCTTAATATGAATTGCTAATAGGAACCACAGTTGGTCAGTTCTACAATCTGGAAATTAATGCTTCTGGATTTCAGTTCCTGATTAATTCAATAATGCTAAGAATGTACTGGGCACTCAGCAGAACAAATAGAACACATCCTGTGCCCTGAGGAGTTTATAATCTAATTTTGGACAGGTGACAAAGAATGGGAGCAGCAAGCAATGGGGATTGCTATGTGGAGGAAGGCAGTAGGAAAGAAAATAGTTAAAATAATATATGACTATGTAGGTTTGTTATAGACACATCTTGAGATTCTTCTATTACAGTATTTTTATTTTTCCCTCTCATTACTTGAATTTCTTCTCTCTTTGTGGGCCTTACCAGAAGAGGAATAGTTAAATAATATTTATTATCTACTGAGCATCACCATCATTGGTATGTTCTGCACTGTGCTGAAAGAGTGGAAAAGATGCTCCCAGCTCCAATGAGTTTATATATTAAAGTGGACAGACAATACAGTTTGGAAACCTTGTGCACTAGCTGATCCTTTAAAAAGTCCACTCACACTGTGATGACTTTCTTTCCTGGATGAGTTATTATTGGAAGACTTCATGGAAGAAGTGTTTAAGGAGTAATATAAATGAAAAGATGCATTTAGTGCAAGAACAATTGTGTCCTTTAAGGATATGTACAACCAGCTCACTTGGGATGTTACTGAGGACTTTTGTTCTGCTGCTGTTTTTTAGACAGCTTGGACAGAGACATCAGTTAGGGGAAGATTTATTACAAAGCGGATGCTCTATATCCTAGTAAAGAGGAAGTGATAGAAGTCGACAAATTAGAGGTAGGAACTGAAGAAAAACAGTTAAATAAAAAAGTCCCATTCAATTACATCACATGAAAGCAGACAACTAAATATGGACAAATTTGAACTAAGTGCTTGTATACAAATGCTAGGAGTCTAAATACTAAGATGGGTGAACTTGAGAGCCTGCTGTGAAATGAGGATATTGCTATAGTAGGCATTACAAAAACTTGATGGAACATGTCAGGAGTAAGGCCCTACAGCTGCACCTGCTCAGGACTCCTGACATCCCAGTGAGTCAGCTAGGCTGCCTGATGGACCACCTTGCCTGATTTGGCTGAGGAAGCCAGCAGGTCACTTCTTAAGCTCAGCAGCCGCAGTAGCTGGCTGACTGCTCAATGCACATGCCCACGGACTCTCTGCCTCCCTGCAGTCTCTTGCCAAGCCCTGCTCCTGCTTTACTCCTCATCTCCAGTCCGGATCCAGCCCTTCATCCACTCTTGTTCTAGTCCTGTCCTAGCCTTGCTCCTGCCTCAGAACCAACCCTGTTCCTGCCTTCCCTGGTTCCTAGTAATCCAGTTCTGACCCTCGGCTCTGATTCCTGACTCCAACGTTCTCAACCTTTGGTTCTGGTAGTCAGACTCTAACCACTAGGCCTGACTCCTGTTCTGAGCACTAGGCATGACCGCCTACAACCGGTCCCCTGACAGAACAATGATAATCAGTGGAACACGATAATACCAGGATACAAAATACATAGGAATGACAGACTAGGTTGTGCTGGTGGGGGTATGGCACTGTATGTGAAAGAAAACAGAGTCAAATATAGTAAAACTCTTAAATGAACCAAACTGTATCCATGGAGATTCTGTGGTAGAATTTCTGTGTTTGAATAGTAAGAGTATAACAATAGGAATATACGGTGAAACCGCTCTATAACGTGATAATTGGGGTCCAAAAAATTCGATCACGATAAATGTGGGGTCGCTTTATAGCGGGGTTACGAAAATTTACCATTTCAAGCCGGTCAGTTTAAGTCTCGTAAAGAAAAAAACCGTTATCCCAGCTTGTTTTAAACACAAAAGTAGTAATTTAATTACATATACATGAAAGAAACGTGAACTTGACTATACTAATCATTGCACAGAGTGCAAAGTCAATCTGATTGCAGGACTCCATAATTTTAAATTTAATCACTTCTTAAAAAAGCTATCTGGTGTGGTCTGCTTATTTGCCACAGACTGTTGGCTTCTAGCAGAGTCAAGTATGTTTCTGAGTTGGAGGATTTTGATGCTGTCCACGTCTTCAGTTTCCAGCCACCTCAAACTGGCTTCTAGATGCTTTACTGCCTCAGACACTTTTGGTGGGGGAGTTGAGATGCCATTGTCGTCGTCATTTGCGCCACTGGTTTCGGGCTTTGGTGGTGCAGCTTCATTCTTCCCGCACTGACATTTGCAACAATTTTGTCATCTGAGATGTGTTCATATATGGGGCAGATGTCATCTGCTGAAAACCAGTTAAGGATATCATGATGACTGTGCTCATGTTCTCTGAGTGCTTCTTTGGCTAAACATACGTCCTCTTCAATGAATCTTGTAAATTCAGGCTTTTCGTTGTTACCATCATTGCGTGTAGACGACGGAAAAGCTGGACCAAGACCCTTGATCCAGCATCGTTCAATGCAACTTGCAGAAATAGCATCCCAGGCTTCCCGCTGAGGTGACAGACTTCTTTCAAGTTGAGGGATGCCAGTGATGTGTCAACGGAGGAGTTGTTATCTGCTACCATCCACTTGATCATTTTGTGACAATAGTTTTGCTTAAATACCAATATGATGCCTTGGTCCAGTGGTTGAATTTCTGATGCAGTGTTCTTTGGGAGATAGGAGACTTTAATCTTGCTGTCATGATTGACAAGATTTTCTGCTGGGGGGTGAGCAGGGCAGTTATCCAGCAGGAGGAGAGCTTTTTCCTCCTGCTTGAGTTTTTGCAAATGAGCCCAAACGGTTGGCACAAAAGTTTTATGGAACCAGTGTTTAAATATGGAGCTATTCATCCGTGCATTCATGCTGTTGGTGTATTCAAAGGGAAGGGCCTTTATATTAACATCATGAAAACATCTGGGAGACCTCACTTTTCCTAACATCAGAGGTCTGACTTTGATGCACAACAAGAGCATGATTTGGTCCTTCCTCTGCTTAAAGCCTTCTCATTTGTGACTATCAGTCCTGGTTCAGAGGGTGCAATTGGGTAACATTTTAAAGCATAAACCAGTCTCGTCGCAGTTGTAAACTTGATTGGCTGTGTAGCAGCCTTCCTCCAGAAACTTTTTAAGCTCAATTGGGTAGGAATCGGCAGCCTCTTTATTAGCTGAGCAGATTTCCCCAAACACAAGAACTTGGCTTATAGTGTGCCTTTTCTTGAATCTGTCCAGCCAGCCATTACTTGCCTTAAATGTGGATTCATTTCCATTGATAAAGCGATCAAATTTCTCTGCTTGAGCTTTCAGAATAGGGCCAGAAATGGGAACTCCTTCTGAGCGAACCTGGACAAACCATTGATTCAAGGCTGAATCTAGGCCTTTGTCATTAGCAAACTTGACTTTTTTACGCTGTAAACCAGTTTCCTCTTGGAGAATGCAAGTTAGGCTATGGAGCTTTTTTTCTTTTCTTCCACCCTTGCAGAGTAGACTTGCTAATTCTTAGATCTCTAGCAAGCTGAGTTTGTTGTTTGCCCTTCTTTAGTTGATCCAGGGCGTACAGTTTCTCTTGGGCAGAAAATGACTTGCGTTTATGAACTGGCATATCCATAACGGTAAAATATTTTAAAAAATATAGGAAATAACAAGTTCATAGGCAAACACCATACACATGTACAACCCAAGAACTAAGTGCAATGGGCCTGCAGTGACCACGAGTCACTTTAATCTATAAGACTGGAAGAATGTGGTTTATTTATAAATATCATAAAAAAATATTCAGGCAAAACGCGAACAGTATTATGGCCTTAAAAGGGAGCCAACTTCTGATCGCATTATGAAGTTTGACTGTACTACCAAACACCTGACCAAGATGCTGATAGTCATTGTGAAATGCCCAGGGAGATTAGAGAGGCTACAAAAACATGAAAAACCCAATAATAATGGGGGATTTCAGCCATTTGCGTATTGATTGGGTAGATGATTCCTCATGGTGGAATGCAGAAATAAAATGTCTAGACACCATGAATGTGACTGCTCCATGGAGTAGCTAGTCGTAGAACCCATAATGGGAGGGGGAATTCTTGAGTTAGTCCTAAATAAAGCACAGGATCTGGTCCAAGAGGTGAATATAGCTGAACCGCTCAGTAATAGCAGTCATAATATAATTAAATTTAACATATTTAAGGAAGGAAAATACCAAAGAAATCCACCACAGTCTTCTTCTCGTGTCCTTGTCACAAACTAGAGTTTTTTTCCAGAACTATGCACAAGCAGTGGCTCTTCCTGTCATTGCAGCAAGGTTCTCCTTTGTAAAGGTCTTCCCAGGGAGTCAGCAAATGAGCAGGTGCTCCATGGTCTGCAATTCACTGCACTCACATACATTCCTGTCATTAAAATAGCCCTATTTGATCAGGTTAGTCTTTGATCCACCAGTTTGCATACATAGACGGTTCAGGCAGTGCCAGATTGACCAGTGTTTATTGGCCCCTTTGGGAAGGTCCTCCTGGGGTTTCAGATCTGTTTGTGCATCCAACTACATTAGTCTTTTATTCCATAACCTCAGTCGTGCCTTGCCAACTGTTGTCTCCAAAGGCACAACACTAGTTATAAAACTCTTTTGTGATTTAAGATGTTCTGTTACTCCTGTGTAACCATATAGTGGATGACATCGGTCTTCCATCTGCCATGATCTTTTCCTTTGGCTTGTTACCTTCCTCCTGGTATCAGGTGGTGCAATGCCAGCCAGTAAGTACAGGCTCTTTTTCAGTGTTGGCTTTAGAATTCCATTATTACATGACAACTGTCATTTAGAACCAGGTCTAGGTTCTTAGCATAGGTGGCCAACCTGTGGCTCCAGAGCGACATGCAGCTCTTCAGAAGTTAATATGCGGATCATTGTATTGGCATCGACTCCGGGGCTGGAGCTACAGGCACCAACTTTCCAATGTGCTGGGAGGTGCTCACTGCTGAACCCTTGGCTTGGCCACAGGCCCTGCCCCAACTCCACCACTTCCCACCTCCTCCCCTGAGCCTGCTGTGCTTTCGCTCCCCCCACCCACCCCAAGCCTCCTGCATGTCATGAAACAACTGATTGGGAGCTGCGAGTAAGAAGGGAGAGGGCTGATCGGGTGAGCGGGAGGTGCTGGGGGTGGAGGAGCTGATGGAGGGCTGCTGATGTAGTACTGTAGCTCTTTGTCAATGTACACTGGTAAATTTTGGCTCCTTCTCAGGCTCAGGTTGGCCACTCCTGGCATAGACAGATTGTTCACGCAGTGGACATGTATACTATGCTGTAGAGTAGCACATGGTAATAGCAGTAGTTCGCAAAGTAGCTGGGTGAGCTCCCCACTCTGAGGTGACCAACTTTCGGAGGATGTTGTTGTCGGCACTAACTTTCCCTTCCATCTTTTCTACATGTGCTTTGAAGGAAAGTTCTGTCCAATGTCACCACCATGTAGACAGGGTTTGGGTGATTAGCCAGTGGGATTCCATCCCACATGATGTTTAGTTTCTGCTTGGCTTCTCAATGGCATAGGTATAAAGCCGTCACCTCTATCTTGGTCTGGCTGGCACAAACCCGGTTCTTATTATAATAAGCTGAGAAGTTGCTCAATGCACATGACAGTCTGTTCTCAACAGTGGCAAAGTCCTTCTCCTGTGACGTGATGCATAGATCATAGGCACATATGAAACTCCTCATGTTGCTCTATTTAGGGTGGTCATTGGTATATATGTTGAGGATTGATTTTGGCACACTGCACTGTGAGAAGCCATTTCATTGTAATCTCCAGCGGCTCCATTTCTGGCACAGTTCTAAGTAAAAACATCTGTTCTCCAGAAGAAATCACATGAGCTGCACTAGTTGATAGTCATGTGTCGTATCTAGGGGCCTACCAAATTCTGGTCAATTTCAGTCATAGGATTTTAAAAAATCATAAATTTCATGGTTTCAGATACTTAAATGTGAAATTTCACCGTGTCGGAACCATGAGGGTTCCAGCCCAAAAAGTGGATTGTGGGAGAGAGAGCGCAAGGCTATTGTAGGGAGTCACAGAATTGCCACCCTCACTTCTGTGCTATTGTTGGCAGTGGCGCTGCCTTCAGAGCTGGGTGACTGGAGAGCAGTGGCTGCTGGCCGGTTGCCCAGCTCTGAAGGTAGTACACTGCCAGCAGCAGCACAGAAGTGAGGGTGGCATGAAAAAGCAGGGTCCTTAATTTTGGGAGGGGCAGGGCTGGCCTTATGGGTGGGCAATGTGGGTGACCACCCAGGATACCGTGGTCAGGGGGTGGGAAGTGTTTCTGTGGTCACCCTCTCCCCCCCTAGCCAGCTCAAGGCCCCTTTACTCCCAAGTGTCGGGGCACTGGGGTTGCCCTGGCTGAGGGCTCCTACCATACACTGGTCTCCAGCTGTTGTTCCTGGTCAGGCTGATGAGGGATGGGATTTCCTCTTCCCCTGCAGGGGCTTCCACCAGGACCAGGTCAGACCCACCTCTAGGAACTTCCCCCAGCTGCAGGAAGCTCTGCAGCTGCTGGCTGGGAGTCCAGCTGTGAAGGCAGTGCCACTGCCAATAGCACTGCAGAAATAAGGGTGGCATGGTGTGGTATTGTCACCCTTACTTCTGTGCTGTGCTGGCTGCGGTGCTGCCATCAGAGCTGGGCAGCCAGTCAGCATCTGCTCCTCTCCAGCCACCCAGCTCTGAAGGCAGCGCAGAAGGTGGCACTACCACGACCCCTGTACAATAACCCTGTGACCCCCCCAAAGCCTGCTTTTGGGTAGGGGCCCTCAATTTGAGAAACGCTGGTTTCCCCCATAAAATCTGTTCCCATAATTTAGGTATAGTACGAGTTGATGAGCAATTGTTAAAAAGACATAATACTCATTACTTAGTTGCAGGACCAAAGTGCTTAATCTGTTTCCTGCATATGTTGTTGAGTTTTGAAGAAACTCAAATTTGAAACTGCAGAACTACTAACTGTGGTATGTAATTGTCACAGGGTGCTCTACTCCTTGCTGGAACGCCTCCTTCTGGCACCAGGAGATTAACTCTGCCTGGCTGATGCCCCTTCCTGCAGTTGCAGTCTGTTACTCTCAGTCTTGCTCTCTTGGGATTCAGCTGCTCCCGCTTCATGGCCCTTATACTCTCTGCTACTGGGCTTTATACAGGCCCCTCCTATTCCTGTCCAGCTAAGCACCATCTCTAATTAGTCCTCATTACTCCCTGGCTCCTCCTCCAGGTGCAGCATAAGCAATTAATTGACCCAGTTAGTGATCTTAACCCTTTCTAGCGTTGTGTGGGGTGGACACCCTATCGCTTAAATCAGCCTATGTAACAGCAAAGAATAGCTAATTCAACACCAATGTTCAAAAAAGGCTCCAGAGGTGATCCTGGCAATTACAGGTCAGTAAACTTAACTTCAGGCAAACTGGTTGAAACTTTAGTAAAGAACAGAATTATCCAGAGGTGGGCAAACTACAGCCCGAGGGCCGCATCTGGCCCTCCAGATGTTTTAATACGGCCCTCGAGCCCCCACCAGGGAGCGGGGTTTGTGGCTTACCCCGCTCTGGTGCTTCAGTCAGGGAGCAGGGTTGGGGGCTTGCCCTGCTCTACACGGCTCGTGGAAGCAGCAGCATGTGCCCCCTCTGGCTCCTACGGGTAGGGGCAACTAGGGGGCTCCGCATGCTGCCCCCATCACTGCCCCCACAGCTCCCATTGGCCAGGAAATACAACCAATGGGAGCTGCGGGGGTGGCACCTGCAGATGGGGAAGCACGCAGAGCTGCCTGGTCATGCCTCTGCATAGGAGCTGGAGGAGGGACATGCCACTGCTTCTGGGAGCTCCTTGAGGTAAGCGCCACCTGGAGCCTGTACCCCTGATCCCCTCTCATGCTGCAACCCCTTGTCCCAGCCTTGATCCCCCTGCTGCCCTCTGAAACCCTTGGTCCCAGCCCAGAGCACCCTCCCAACACCCAACTCCCAATTTTGTGAGCAGTGTGAGCCCACCATACAATTTCCATACCCAGATGTGGCCCTCAGGCCAAAATGTTTGCCCACCCCTGGAATTATCAGACACATAGATTAACGTGATATTTTGGAGAAGAGCCAATATGACTTTTGTAAATGGAAATGATGCCTCACCAATCTATTACAATTTTTGAGGGGGTCAGCAAGCATGTGGATAAGAGTGATCCAATTCATATAGTGTACTTGGACTTTCAGAGAGCCTTGTGGCTCTTAAGCAAAGTAGGCAGTCATAAGATAAAAAGGAAGATCCTCTCATGGATCAGTAACTGGTTAAAAATAGGACATAAAAGGAAGGAGTAAATGGTCAGTTTTCACAGTGGGGAGAGAGAAATAGAAGGATTCCTGAAGGATCTATACTGGGGCCAGTGCTGTTGAACATATTCATAAATGATCTGGAAAAGGGGGGATCTGAAAGTGAGGTGCCAAAATTTGCAGACAAAACGAAATTACTTGATCTAGTTAAAACCAAAGTTGACTGTGAAGAGTTACAAAGAAGTCTCAAAGAACTGGGTAACTGGGCAACAAAATGGCAGATGAAATTCAGTGTTGATAAGTGCAAAGTAATGCACACTGGAAAACATAATCCCAACTATACGTATAAAATGTTGGGGTCTAAATTAGCCGTTACCACTCAAGAAAGAGATCTTGGCATCATCATGGATCATACCCTGAAAACATCTACTCAGTGTGCAGCAGCAGTGAAAAAAGCAACAGAATATTAGGAACCGTTAAGGAACATCACAATTCAAAGGATTGGTGAATGGCTCTATCACACCTTGGAAATACTACATTCAAGGGAGCTCTTCTCATAGACCGGAAGGCTAAATGTAAAAGGTAAAACAGGGTCCCAAGAAAAATTGTCATCTCTTAGCTGTTTGAACTCTTACAGGCCCAGAGAGACTAAACTAAGGCACAGACCCCAGGGATTACCCTTGCATCGTCCCTGAAAGATATTTTGAAGGGACAGATTACTACATCTCTGTTGTCTTTAGGAATCATAGATGGTAACTCATTTTTATGTGTATGCTTGCTTGTTTTAACCTATAAATAACTCTCATTTCTTTTCCTAATTAATAAACCTTTAGTTAGTTTATGACAGGATTGGCTATAGGCGTTGTCTTTGGTGTGAGATCTAAAATACAAACTGATCTGAGGTATGTGACTTGTCCCTTAGGACTGGAAGTAACCTGAATATTTTGTAATCTGTGGCATAGGTTACCAGTTATCACTAAATTCACTAAATTCTGGGTGGTGAGATAGGCTTCCAAGGAGGGAAAGTGTTTTCTTCTACAGGTCTTCATTTCTGTATTACTAACTATCAAGCTTTGTTAGCAAAATATGATTTCAACAATTACCAGAAGATAATCCCCCTCAAGAGGATAGTGCCTAATTCTTGGCCCTCTTGAGGAAGGCAGTGGATGCAGCTGACACTGCATCTAGAACAGTGGTTCTCAACCAGCAGGCTGCGGGCTGCATGTGTCCCAATTAGCACACAGCTGCGGCCCAGCTCATCTCTGTGCTAAAGGCCGGCCCACGTGGCAGGGTCTGGGTTCCTGGCTACCTTGCACTGTGGGATCTGGGCTGCCCCACTGCCCAGCACAGTGAGATCAGGGTCAGAGCTGCTGGGCCTGCTCCACATGGCAGGGGTCCAGGGTTGAGGCTGCCAGCCGCTCCCGCAGGGTCAGGGCTGCAGCCTGGCCCCATGGGGTTGGGGGTCCGGGGCTGCTGCCTGGCCCTACAGGATCCGGAGCAGCTGTGCAGTGGGGGTCTGGGGCTCCTAGCTGATCCCCCAGGGTTGGGGGTCCAGGGTCCAGGGCAGCTGCCCAGCCACAGGAGCTCCAGGACAGCCGCCCGACCCTGCACGGTGGAGATCCGGGGCTGCTGCTGGGTCCCGCAAGCTCTGGGTCAGCTACATAGTGGGGTCCAGGGTGAGCAGCCGGCTGGTCGCGCATGGTGATGGTCAGAGGCTGCCGCCGGCCCGGTAAGCTCTGTGTCAGCTGCGTGACAGGGGTCTGGGACAGGCCACATGGTGGGTGTCTAAGGCTCCTGGCTGACCATAACGCGGTTAGGGGTCCGAGGCAGCTGCCTGACCCTGCACAGTGGGCGTCCAGGGTTACAGCCCGACCCCGTGGGGATGGGGACAGGCCCTGCAGCCCAGCCCTGGGGTTTTGGGTGGCCAGGGCTGATGCCTGGCCTCACAGGATCTGAGGCAGCTGTGTGGCGAGGATCTGGGGCGAGCAGCCAGCTGACCTGCATGGCGGAGGTCCAGGGCAGCCTCGCGGCATGGGGCTAGGGATCCGACCATCCTTCAGGAGTCTGGGGCACCCACTTGGACCTGCACAGCGGGGGTCCAGGACTGCCACCCAGGCCTGCAAACTCCGGGGCAGCCGCATGGCAGGGGTCTGGGGCGGGTAGATGGCTGACCCACACAGTAGGGGTTCAGGGCAGCCACATGGTGGGGGTCTAGAGCTCCTGGATGACCTTGCAAGGTTAGGGGTCCAGGATCTGGGGCAGCTGCCCAACCCTGCACGGTGGGGGTCTAGGGTTACACCGACTCTGCTGTAGTGGGGAGAGGGGGGGACAGCCTTGAGGGTCAGGGGTCTGGGGCACCCGCCTGGCCCCACAAGCTCCGGGGCAGCCACATGGCGGGGGTCCAGGGAAGTGAGGATTTGGAGTCTGGGACTGCTGCCTTTCCCTGCAGGATCTGGGGCAGCGGGGATCTGGCAAGCCTAATGCGGGGAGGGTGGGAGGTGGAGGGTGTCCAGGGTCCGGGGCAGCTGCCTGGCCCTGCACCGTGGCAGTCTGGGGCTGTCCTTGGTCCCTGCAAGCTCTGGGTCAGCCGCACGGTGGGGGTGCAGGGCAGCCACATGGCGGGGGTCTAGGGCTCCTGGACAGCCTTATGGGATGAGGGGTCTGGGGCACCCACCCAGCCCTGCCTGGCCCCACAATCTCCAGGGCTGCTGCCCAGCCCCACAAGGACCTGCCGCCCAGCCCCGCAAACTCCGGGGCACTGTGCGGCAGATGACTGGTGCTCCCTGCCAGCCTCGAGGGCCAGGGGTCCGGTGCACCTGGCCGTCCCAGCATATGCAGGGGCAGCCGCACGGTGGGGGTCCAGGGCAGTGGGGGGTCCGGAGTCTAGGGCTGCAGCTTTTCCCCACAGGATCTGGGGCAGAGGGGGTCTGGGGCTCCTGGCCAGCCCAACCGGGATGTGTGTCCAGGGTCTGTGGCAGCTGCCTTGCCCTGCACGGTGGTAGTTTAGGGTTGCCCTGGTCCCTGCAAGCTCTGGGTCAGCTGCATGGTGAGGGTGCAGGGCAGCCACGTGGCCAGGGTCAGGGCTCCTGGCTAGCCTTACAGAGTCAGGGGTCTGGGGCACCCACCCAGCCCTGTCTGGCCCCACAATCTCCAGGGCTGCCACCTGGCCCCACAACCATCTGCCATCCAGCCCTGCAAACTTTGGGGTGCTGTGTGGCAGATGTCTGGTGCTCCTGGCTGGCCTCGAGGGTCATGGGTCCGGGGCAGCTGCACGGCAGGGGTGCTGGGCAGCAGGCAGGCTCATGCTCTGGGGCAGCTGCCCAGCACTGCAAGCTCCAGGGCGCCCTAGTGGCCCCACAAAGTCCGGGGCAGCCACGTGGTGGAGGTCTAGGGTGGGCAGCTGGCTGGCCCCAGATGGCGGGAGTCCGGGGTATCCACCCAGCCTCACATGCTCCAGGGCAGCTGCATGGCGGTGATCCAGGGTCCAGAGCAGTGGGGATCCAAGGTCCGGGGCTCCCAGCTGGCCTTGTGGGGTCTAGAGTTCGGGGAAGCTGCCTGGTCCTGCACGGTGTGGGTCCAGGGCTGCTGCTGGGCCCTGCAAGCTCTGGGTCAGCTGTGTGGTGGGGTTCTTGGGCTGGCAGCTGGCTGACCTGCACGGTGGGGGTCCAGAGCAACTACGCGGTGGGGATCCAGGGCTCCTGGCCGACCCTGCAGGGTCAGGGGTGCGGGGCACCCACTTGGCCCCATGAGGTGGAGGTCCGGGGCTGCTGTCTGGCCCCGCAAGCTCTGGGGCAGCTGCATGGCAGGGCTCCAGCGTGGGCAGCTGGCTGGCCCTGCATGGTGGGGGTCCGGTGCTCCCGGCCAGCATTGAGGGTCAGGGTCCAGGGCATCCCCCCAGCTCTGCACGCTCCGGGGGAACCACATGGCAGGGTTCCAGGGCAGCGGGGATTTGGGGCCTGGGGCTGCTGCGTTTTCCCACAGGATTTGGGGCAGCTGTGTAGCAGGGGTCTGGGGTTCAGGGTTGGGGGTTCAGGGTCTTAGGCAGCTGGCCGACCCAAGAGCTCCAGGGCAGCTGCCCGACCCCACATGGTGGGGATCCGGGGCTGCTGCTGGACCGAGCAAACTCTGGGTCAGCTGCATAGTGGGGGTCCAGGGCAGGGAGCCAGCTGACCCACATAGCAGGGGTTTAGGGCAGCCGCCCAGCACCGCAACCTCCGGGGAACCCACCTGGCTGTGCCAGCTCCGGGGAAGCCACATGGCGGGGCTCCAGGGTCCAGGGCATCGTGGATCTGGGGTCCGGGGCATCCCCTCAGCCCTGCAAGCTCTGAGGCACCCACCAGGGTCTGCAAACTCTGGGGCAGCCGCTTGTTGGGAGTTCAGGGTCCATGGCGGGCAGCTGGCTGGCCCCGTGTGGCGGGGGTCCAGGGCAGCCGCATGGTGGGGATCTGGGGCTCCTGGCCGGCCTCACGGGGTCAGGGGTCCAGGGCAGCCACCCAGCCCAGCATACTCCAGGGCAGTCACATGGCAGGGGTCCAGGATCCAGGGCAGCTGCCCGGCCCTGCAAGCTCCGGGGCACCCACCTGGCCCTGTGCGGCAGGGGTCCGCCGTAACACATACCGAAGGGGTTCTACTCACCATATTTCTTAGTCCCCAAGAAAAATGGAGGATAGAAACCCATTCTTGACCTTTGGCAATTAAATGTTTTTATTCACAAATCAAAATTCTGAATGGTTACGCTGACATCAATAATTCCTTCCCTACAGGAGGAAATGCAGTTCACATCTCTCGACGTGATAGACTCTTATTTTCATGTGGACACACAGGAAGTTTGTTAGGTTTCTGGTAGGAAAAGAACACTACCAATTTAGAGTACTCCCATTCAGGCTAGCAACAACACCCAGGGTTTTCATGAAGGTCTTCTCAATGGCGGTCACCCAAATGAGATGTCATAGCTACACAGACTTTCCATATCTGGATGACAGGCTCCGTATAGGTCTCTCCAGTAAGGGAGGTCCAGTCCATGACTTTGTTCTTGCTTCATCTTCTGGCAGTCTTGGAATCTGTGTGAACAAAGAAAAGTCCACTTTGACTCCCACAACAGAGTTTATAGGAGCAACCCTAGACTTGATCTCAGCAAGGGCCTACCTCCCTAGAGAAAGATTGCAGACCATGAACAATCTTATAAGAAAGTCGCTTTCAGATCACAACCCCTGTCGGTTTGCCTTTCCCTATTAGGCCACATGGCATCATGTACTTCTATAATACTGTTCACCAGTCTTCACTTACACTGCCTACAGGTCTGGCTCTGATCCATCTTCTTACCAGACAGAGACCACATAAACATCAAAGTAACCATTCCCATTAGGGTTATCACTTCACTTGCCTGGTGGATTAACCTGGAACACATCACACTCGCACACGGTGTCACCGTTATCACAGATGCATTCCTTATTGGATGGACAACCACAATGCACAAGGCCACTAGGCATCCTCAGGAGACCAGGATGGATATCAGCTAGAGCTGAGAGTAGTTTGTCTAGCTTGCAACACATTCCTCCCACTTATTCGGTCCTGCCATGTCCAAATGTCAGACAACATGACAGCGGTCTTTTACATAAACAAACAAGATGGAGCAAAATTCCTTTCTCTCTGCTTAGAAGTAGTTAATTATCTGAATTGGTGCCTCAGCAACCACATATCAGTCTTGACTACATACCTACCTAGTATATAGAATTGTTTAGTGGGCAATTTCAGCATGTACTTCTCCACAGACAATGAGTGGGAAATACATCTGTGATGTGTTCCAGGTTAATCCACCAGGCAAGTGAAGTGATAACCCTAATGGGAATGGTTACTTTGATGTTTATGTGGTCTCTGTCTGGTAAGAAGATGGATCAGAGCCAGACCTGTAGGCAGTGTAAGTGAAGACTGGTGAACAGTATTATAGAAGTACATGATGCCATGTGGCCTAATAGGGAAAGGCAAACCGACAGGGGTTGTGATCTGAAAGCGACTTTCTTATACAGTGGGAAACACCTTCCTGGGATCTGTATGTATCTCAGATGAACAAGAATTCACCCTTTACTGCTGCAAGGCAGCTCTGGGTCGTGGTTCCAGGGATGAAGCCATTCTGTTATCCTGGACAGACTATTTCAGATCTGTGTTTCCTCCCATCCTTCTGCTACCACAAATTCTATGGAAGAATAGCTTGGGTCATTCTGACAGCACCCAACTGGCCCAGACAGTTCTGGTTTCTGGACCTTCTGTGAATGTCAACCTGTTGTCACATCAGTATCCAACCCTCCCTGTATATGCTAACCCAGTAGAATGGCAAGATCAGACATTCCATCCCAGGCCCACTTCACCTCATGGCCTGGTATTTGGATGGGCATCAGACCTAGAATGTTTGTGCTCGTAGACTGTTTAGTCTATTCTCAACCAAGTAGAAAAGTCCCAACGTGCAAATGTTATCTGCTAAATGGAGGTGTTTCTCTACCTGGGCATAATGTAATTAGTGATCTCCAGAAATTGCATGCATCCGATGAAGTAGGTATTCACCCACGAAAGCTCATGCTCCAATGCGTCTGTTAGTCTATAAGGTGCCACAGGACTCTTTGCTGCATTTACAGATCCAGACTAACATGGTTACCCCTCTGATTCCAGAAATTGCAGGTATCCCTGCTGTATTAGGCTATCTCCTGTCCTTGAAAACTTCAAGGTTTTCCATTAGCCCTCTGCAAGTCTGTCTAGTAGCAATTAGTGCCTTCCATCTGCTAGTAGAGGGAAACGCCATTTTTACTCACCCAGCAACAATTAGATTCTTGAAGGGCCTAGTTAGGACCCTGCCACCGCTGGTGAAACCTGCACCACACTGGGACTTCAACCTCATACAGTAAGTATTTATCAAACCACCATTTGAACCATTGACCACATATTCTATGTTTCAGCTTCCATGAAGGCACCTTTTTAGTTGCCATCACATCAGCTAGAAGGATGAGTGAATTGGGAACACTCCTGGCATACCTGCAATATACTGTTTTTCATAAAGAGAAGGTTTTATTTTGCCTGCACCTGCAATTCATCCCTAAAGTCATTTCAGAGTGTCACATCAATCAACCTATCTACTTACCAATATTCTTCCAATGAGGAGAGGAAACTTCACTGTCTGGATGTCAGATGAACTCTGGGATTCTACCTGCAAAGGACAAAACTGATTAGAAAATCACCAAGGCTATTTGTCACTATAGCAGAACAGTCACGAGGAAGGCATTATCTGCTCAGACACTCTCTAAGTGGATCTCTGGCTGCATCATCCTGTGTTCCTAATCAGTGCATATTCCTCCCCTGGATGGGGTGAGAGACCATTCCATTTGGGCACAAGCAATCTCAACAGCATTGGTTTGAGAGGTACTTATAGTGGATATCTGTAGGTCGGCTACCTGGAGCACAACCCATACATTCATGAAGCATTACACATTAGTTCAAGTGTCTTCTGCAGATGCAGCTGTTGGAACTGCAGTGTTACAAGCATCTATACCAACTGCATCATCCCACTATACCAATTGCATCCTCCCAGCCCACTTCTCTTTAAATACTGCTTATCCATCATCCACATGTGGAATACACATAGGCCTGATCTACACTGGGCGGGGATCGATCTAAGAGACACAACTTCAGCTACAAGAATAGCATAGCTGAAGTTGGCGTATCTTAGATCAACTTAAATTGACTTACTTTGCGTCCTCGCAGCATAGGATTGACAGCCGCCACTCCCCCGTCGACTCCGCTTCTGCCGCTGGTGGAGTTCCAGAGTCAATGGGGAGCGCGTTCGGGGATCGATGTATTGCGTCTAGATGAAATGCAATACATTGATCCGCGATAGATCGATCACTACCCGCTCATCTGGCAGGTAGCGTAGACGTACCCATAGGGACCAGCTTTCAAAGAAGAAATGGAGGTTACTTACTTGTAACTGGAGGTTCTTCAAGATGTGTGATCTCTATCTGTATTCCACTACCTGTCCTCCTTCCCCTCTGCTTTGGATCTTATTTGCTTTATGATAAGAAGAGAAACTGGAGAGGTGTCACTCTGCACTGCCCCTTATACTCTCAGTTTAGAGCACAAGGGGAGTAACTGTGCAGGCGCAGACTAACAAACACTACTTGTCAGAAATCTCCGAGCTTAGGTGTACGGTGCACATGCATAGCAACTTGATCATTGGCAGATGGAAAATTTTTTCTTCAGATGAAGGGTTTGGGAATCAGGCAGGCCTAGGTTTGATCAGGTGCTTAGAATTAAGTGTTGTGTGCTCTGTGAAAACTAGCTCCCTACAATTCCCAAAGGGAAAATGCTTCTCAGGGCAGCAGCATCCCATCCAGCAATTAAAGGGCTGTGATTGTACCCTGTGCTGGACCTTTTTTTGGTGTCATTAGTAAACAAAAGTGTAGGAGAAAAATTTTCAGGGTGAAAGACGATGTCACTAGACTATCCAATCTACTGAACCTGCTTAAAGAAGGGTGTAGAGCAGAGGTAGGCAACCTATGGCACGTGTGCCAAAGGGGCATGCAAGCTGATTTTCAGTGGCACTCACACTGCCCAGGTCCTGGCCACTGGTCTGGGAGGCTCTGCATTTTAATTTAATTTTTAATGAAGCTTCTTAAACATTTTTAAAACCTTGTTTACTTTATATACAATAATAGTTTAGTTATATAGTATAGACTTATAGAAAGAGACTTTCTACAAACATTAAAATGTATTACTAACATGCGAAACCTTAAATTAGAGTGAATAAATGAAGAATCGGCACACCACTTCTGAAAGGTTGCCGACCCCTGGTATAGAGGCATAGTATAGAATCAAATTCCAACAGCAAAATGGAAGATGTAGATATGACTTCTAGCAAGGAGAATAATGAAGGATTATTTTAATGAACTAAGGCTGGGACTTTCAAAAGAGCCTAAATGATTTAAATGCCTCAAATCCTATTCAGTTTCAGTGGGAGCAGGGTGCTTAACTATCTTAGACTCTATTGAAAATCTCCCTTTTAATGACTGTGACTGTCATCGAGTAGGTTCTGGGGAGGTGAGAAGCATTTAGGGAACTCTCTGAAGAAAGAAAGAAGTATTGTTGGGTTCTAACAACAGAGGCCTGTGAGTTGTAAGTCTTGACTACTGTTCCTGACAGTGTCATATGCCACCTCTCTGTGCTTCAGTTTTCTTGTCTGCGAATTGAGAATGATATATACCTACTTCACATGCATTCCATGAGGCTTAATTAATGTTTGTAAAGTGCTTGGAGAACCTAAGATGAAAAGTTTTGTAGACGTGCAATATTACTAAGTTGTAGAAGTGCTACCAAAAATATTTGACAAATGGTGGCCCTCAGCTAAGGGTCTGGAAGAAGGGTGATGTTTTTCAAATCTTTAAAAATAAGGGGAAATGAATAAGCCAAGATAACCTGACTTCTGTGCCTCTTAATTCTCTGGAAAAACATAAGAGGGGAACACAGAGCTATGGAGAAGAGGAAGCATTACATGATTGCTGCTTTGCATCTGTGAAACCCAAGTCATGCTATACTAAGTTTCTCATCAACAACAGATGCATTGGATACAGGGAGGGCTGTAGACACAATTTCATGTTCAACATAGCACCACACAAAGATGCACTGAGAGAAAGATGATTCTAGATAATATGAAACAGTGAATAAACAATGGGTTATAGATGGGAAACAAAGAGTTCTCATCAAAAAGCAGATGGGGCTGAGGGGAATGCATCATGTGAGATAACACAGTATGTTGGTATTGGGACCAGTGAAATGAATACTGTCTTTTGTTCATTCCATAATGGACAAGTGTCCATATTACTAACTTACTATTTCAAAAGGCACTGACTGGCAGTGTCAACAGAGACTCCAAGGAATAAGCAAGTGGGACCATGTTGTCTTGCCTCTAGAGGTGGGCTTTCCTACTCAGAATCAACAGGGTGCATTAGGCCAGAAGAAGGTTAACCTTCTGCTTCCACTGCTCACACTGTATATTCACTAGAGAATGTCACACTCTGGGACTCTTAGTTCAGCACCTATAATCACTAAAATTTACTTTTTAAAATGTACTCGTGACTTTGAACATTGCTGCTTCTAGAAAAGCTGCTTTCCTGCACACCAATCCCTCAAGCCACTTCCTGTTCTGCATGTTGAGGATGTGAAGCACTCCCCATTATAATTGCTCATGGAAAAGTCCTACAAAATTCAAAAGGGATTGATAACCTTTATGTACAGTTTATTAACCAACCTTAAGAAATCTATAGGATGTTTTAAAAAACTGTCTATAGAAAGGATAACATCCTGTAAATGGTCTTAGTCCCTCCCTGCTCCTCAACAGAGTACATAGACCCTGATTTAGTGTCCAAACTTACCCCTATTTTCCAGCATTTTGTTAATCTTTTAAAATCAACGAGCCTTGCACAAAACCCAACCTAAGCTTCTTTCCTAATATTGACTGTTCCTATGGTGTTCCTCTAGGAGCTCCTCTATCCTATTTCTCTCTGGCCCAAAGAAACATTCCCACCCTTTTTCTGTTGGCTAGCATGACACAACAATAATTATCTCCCACCTTAATGCAGGGGTTTTGCACTTGGGCCTAAGGTAACTCAACAGAAGGGTCCTAGAGCCTAAAATGCTCTCTTAATGTCTATAGGTTTATAGTGTAAATTCTATGGCTTCCTATTGCGTAAGTCCTGTTAAAGAAACTTTCTCATAAGGATCCACAGAAATCAGTGTGCCAGTTTGGCTCTGCGTTCAGCAGGATGAACACGCCAACAATTTCTTGGTTTTGGTGAAACTTCTGTTTCTGCAGTTATACTGTGCTGTTTATTGTTCAGCAATTCAGGACTTAAATCTCTGAGGCAGAAAGGGAGGTTGCTGAAACCTTAGGTTTACAAATAATAATAATAATTAATAATTAATAATGCAGATGCCATGCAGACTGGTAACCTGAAAAACATGGGATGAGGCAACTTGAAGCTAGGACAGCTCAGTTGTATTTCCCTCACCAGCCAGCAAAGATAGTCAAAATATGTGTTGTAACAGGTTTAGCTAGAGATAGGAACCAGAGCATAACTTTGTTTTGTTTTTTAATTGTAATAATTCACGTGTGCTGCATTAACATTGTAGAAACCTCTGAAGGGAACTACTATAGAAGAGAGGTAAAAGCTGCAGTTAGACAGATTGTTAGTGTGAAAAACAAAGTTGTAAAGGGATCACATTTGCTTGGGCCACAAGTATGTCACTTAGATCATGTCTGCAGTAGGAGCACTTTTCCAGTATAGATATACCAGTATACTGTACCAGCAAAACACTCCTAGGGTATGTCTACACTACCTGCCGGATTGACAGGCAGCAATTGATCCAGTGAGGATCAATTTATCGTGTCTAGTCTAGATGTGATAAATCGACCTCCAAGCATTCTCCCGTCGACTCCTGTACTCCAGCGCCGCGAGAGGCACAGACAGGGTCGATGGAGGAGCAGCAGCAGTCGACTCACTGCAGTGAAGACACCACAGTAAGTCAATCTAAGTACGTCGACTTCAGCTATGTTATTCACATAGCTGAAGTTGCATAATTTAGATCGATTCCCCCCCAGTGTAGACTAGGGCCTAGTGTGGAGGCAGCTGATATCAGAAAAGCTGCTTCAGCCCCAGGGGGTTTAACCCAACTGCAACTGCTGCTCCAGCGAGCTGGGGACCTTTGCTCTGGTGATGGGCTGCCAGTCAGCTGTTCTGGCAGCTGGTGCTCTGGCAACACTGGTGTTGGCCACCAGTTGGCTGTTCCAGCCACCACCACCCCCGCCCCTGCTCCTGGCGCTGCTCCAGTGGTTAGCAGCTGCTCCAGCTCTGTCCCAGCAGAAGTCATGGAGGTCCTGGAAAGTCATGGTATCTGTGACATCAGTGACAGAATCATATCCTTACGCATTGCTTATAAAGTGAGTGACTCTTAGCTTGAGAGCTCCAATGGATATCAGGTGCTAGGCTGGCTCACAGTAAGAAGGGTGTTTCTCAGCTAACCACAGCCCAAGCCATCAGAAAGGAAGGAAAATGTCATGGCTAAGGCACGGGAATGGGTTCTCACTGAGATAAATAAATTAATATTTGTGAGGCACTCAGCTGCTGCAGTGATCAGGGACACAGAAAAGCCTATTAATAAAAATTACTGGTACCTCTTGTAGTAGAGAGAGAGTCTTGAGCCCTCGGCCTGGTGCAAGATCTGAGTCCTGAACTATAGGCTGTGAACCAAAGTCAGGCCATGTATTAAAGCAAATAAGCATCCAGTATATGAGCTTGGCAAAGTTGTTGCCAGTGAAGTAGGCACTAGATAGTTACGTAAATGTCTAAGTAATATGATTTGTCTGAGATATCAGGAAGAAGTGGAGGTAACAAACAAATATCATAAAACAGGGAAGATAAACAATTTATGTACTATTGCAGTTGTTGGTCTCAGTCTATAAATGTTGGGGTACCACACCTTAACTCTTTGTGTGGTGTGGGGGACAGCAGAGACTGCCCCAGATGACTGAGTCACTCTTTGCCACTGTGCACTCATGTATTAGTGTATCTGTAACCACGGAGCCAGGGCACTAGGACTGTGCCAGGAAGGCAATAAACCTGTCTGAGTGGCCTTTGCCACTGAACTATGCCTGTGGTCTCTCTTTATGAGTCACGTCAAGCTCTGTTGAATTAGCAAACTGCATTATCTGTTGATAACATTGGAGCTCCAATGTGCTTGAGTGTGTTTCTGAAAATGATCAATTTGATTCCCTGATTCTGACATCTTGTGGGAAAATTTCAAGACTAAAGCACTGTCTACTGCCAAGTATGTCTTTGGAACAACAAAGGAAAAAGAACCTGACTGGTTCACAGCGTCTGAACATGTGTTGCTCCCATTCATAGAAAAGAAGAAGCAAGCCCACTTCACTTTACTTCAACAACCAACTAAGTCCAGAATGTTGAGTTCAAAGAAGCTAAGGTTGTGGTCCAGAAAGCCAATAGAAAAGGTGCCCAGAAGATTCAGACCTGCTTTGAAACAGAGGACCTTCATCGTACCTATGATGGAATCAAAGAGGCACTTAGGCCAATTTGTAAAAACACCTGCAAACTTGAAAGTGGAAGATGGCACCATCCTGACTGACAGGCAAGAACAACTTGGCCAATGGACTGAGCATTACAAAGAACACTACTCAAAGGATGCGATTATCTGTGATACTGCCTTAGCTGCCATTCCCCAGCTTCCAGTGATGTAGGAGCTGGACCAAACACCAACTCCTGAAGTTGTAGAGAATGCTATCAAAGAGCTTGTGCCTGGGAAAGCAGCAGGCAATGATCAGATACTTCCAGAGCTCCTAAAGGCAGGGGGGAGAAAGCTTGTGAGCGGTTTCCACACACTTCTCTGCACGTCTTGCCTGTGGGCTGGCTGGACTTGTATGCAGCTTTAATGTTTCTGCAGCCTTGTGTGTACTGTTTGTAATTTCACATCAGCGGGTGTCATTAGACTTGTTCTTGGTAAAGGCAAGAAAGTTATTGGGATGATAGAGCAGGGGTCCATCTTACTTAAAGCACAGGTTTGGATTATAAAATAATGTAAGAGATTGCTCTTAGTTTTATCTATGAAAAATAAACCCAACTCATAAAATCTTTCCATCATACAGTGATTTACTCTTTAAAAGACGAAAACAGGTGAGATGAGTTTTGGGTGAACGTGTGGATCAATTCCTATTGGAACCAGTTTACTCATCCCTAGTTGTTACCTATTGAGAGCATAAAAATGCAGACAGGAACTAGGAAAGATGTTGAGATAATCCAGAACTAGAACTAAAATAAAAATAGCAGAGAAACCAGTACAAAATCCACACTAAAAAGGCTGTCAAACTGGCCCTATGGCCCAGCTTCGTCTACGCTGCCACACTGAAGATCAGGTTTTGATTTCTAATCCCAATTTCTCACTCTCAGCTCTAGAAGTGCTGTGGAGGCTGTACTGGCCCTGGCTGGCAGAATGATTTATGTTACATGCGAGTGGATTATGGTAAAGTTATATCATTTTCTGCTACTGTATTAGCAACATAGGACCACAGGGGCTTGCACCTCACTGGGATCTGTGAATTTGAGGCCACAGAATTAGCTGTAGCATCTACCCACACACAGAATGGTGCTCCAGAATCTAAACTTTTCTAGCCCTTGTGGTTGTAAAGATGGTCATGAAAATATGAACGGACTATAAATCAGTGATCCTTCCTGGATCTTCAGCCAGCCAAAACAATAGCTAAGAGAGGTTCAGTCTGCCACATTCATCTCAATGAGTTGATATGCTGGAACATGACAATTTAAATATCAACACTGTTGACTATTTATCTGCTGACAATTTTAGTAGAAACATCCAGCTCATTTTTTACTCAAAATTCCAAACTGCTTCCTATGCCTCCCCACAACTAAACCCCTCAACTTTCCTCTTCCAACATACTAAGGCCATGTCTATATTACTATATTATGTCAATTTAACTTACATCAGCATACAATCATTAGAGTTATGAAATTGCTTGTGTGTGTGCACACGGCTCCTTGTGTCGGCAGTGTGTGTTCTTGCCAGGAGCAATTGTATCGATTGTATTGTCAGTGTAGGGCTTTGTGGGATAGCTTCTGAAAGCCAGTAGCAGTTGATGTAATCAATGCAGTGTCTACACTGATTACACTGACCTAATTACATTGACCAAGACTCTACGCTGCTCTGGGAGGGGGTGTTGCTAAATCAGCATTTATGTCGGCAGGAGCCAAATTTAAGTGAAGACACTTCCACAGTGAGGTCAATGCAAGGCACCTTACATTGACCAAACCCTGTAGTGTAGATCAGGCCTCAAGCTCCAGCTTCATCTCTGACAACTTGCATTATGCTATTATGCAATGTAATGTCAATACAAAATCTGTGATATATTGAAAACTGAAAGTGGGGGAACAGCATGATATAGACTGAATTTAATATCAAAATAAACAACCCTGGCCTACCATATTACTGTATTGGGCTATTGTATTATTCAGTAACAGTCTCTATTTTCCAATTTAAATAAATCTGCTGTAAAATTAGAATATTAAAGATATTTTATTGAATGGGAATCTGGACTAGGACTCAAGGGACCTGGGTTCAATTCCTTGTTCAGCCACCGAGTTCTTGTGTGATTATAGGCAAGTCACTTAAGCCACTTTGTGCCTCAGTTCTCCATCTGTAAAATGGGGTTTATACTTTACTGCATCACAGGGTTGTTATGAAGAGACAATCCATTAATGATTGGGAGGCATTCAGATATTATAGTGATGGGGTTATATAAGTAGCTAAATAGATAGAATTTGCAGCATGCCACAGAGATTTTCCAGTGACTCTACAACAAGGTTGGCAACCTTTCAGAAGTGGTGTGCTGAGACTTCATTTATTCACTCTGATTTAAGGTTTCACATGCCAGTAATACATTTTAACGTTTTTAGAAGGTCTGTTTCTATAAGTCTTTAATATATAACTAAACTATTGTTGTATGTAAAGTAAATAAGGTTTTTAAAATGTTTAAGAAGCTTCATTTAAAATTAAATTAAAATGCAGAGCCCCACGAACCAGTGGCCAGGACCCAGGCAGTGTGAGTGCCATTGAAAATCAGCATGTGTGCTGCCTTCAGCACGTGTGCTATAGGTTGCCTACCCCTGCTCTACAAAGTCATGCTCAGGAGTGGAATGGTGAGGTTAAAAGGAGCATGATCCAAAAGATATGTGGAAGAGCCTTAAGCACAAGGTTTATGGTTGATGAGTTCAACAGATGAAGGATACAGCATAAGATGCATGGAAACTTGCCCAGATTACTAGACATGCTAAGGTTATTACAAAATTGCACAAGAGCACTTCCAACAGTGAAATCAGAGCAATAATACTTGACACAATACAATGTTCCAGTGACTACTTAGAGGGGAAGCCAACTCAGAATAATCATTTCCATACTCAACCTCGACCAATAAAGAACAATAAGGGTAAGAGTGAAGAAAACCAAAGTGGAAGAGGGCAAGTTGAAGCCTGGAGTTTTTGGAGGGGTGGGATGGGGAAAGGAGGGAAGAGGCTTGAGTGGGGCACAAGTTGCTGAAATCAGGGAAAGCAGGGCTTGTGTTGATTCTTCTTCTGGCCTCATTGCTATACTAGAGAAAAGAGGTGCCTCGCAGAGATCTGTCTCGTCCTTGTGCAATCCTGCTGTGGGACATAGGGCCAGCCTGTGTGTGGCAGAGCTTGCATGAGGTAAAGGGCCTCAACCTGTGGCCTGCTTTACATAGGACCAGCTCTGATTGAAGCAGTCTAAACAAGCAAAAGAAGTCAATAAATATCAAGCAGTTTGACTAAAAGCAAAGCAATCAACTTAGATAAGAGAACTAAATGAACTAAATCTCCCTGACCCAGCAACTCCCTAATAACAGACTCTTGTTATCGTGACCTACACAACTGGGGGAACTTCATCTGTTTTATGAAAAAATATGTTAAAAATGTTTGGAGCACACAACTCAGAATGGTGGGAAGATGGAACCTGATGCATCAGGGAGCATAACACATGAGAAGTAATTCTGTGGTACAGAAACTACATTATAGTTTATTCAGTTTACAGACATGTGCTTGAACCAGTATTATTCTGGACAGTCATACACTAATAATAATATATATTAACTCTTTGAACCTGTGATGAAATGGAAAAAGTACTTCATCTCTTTTGCCTGTAAAGGGTTAACAAAATCAGTGAGCCTGGCTGTCACCTGACCAGAGGACCAATCAGGGGACAGGATACTTTCAAATCTTGAGGGAGGGAAGTTTTGTGTGTGCTGTTAGTTTTTGGTTGTTGTTCACTCTGGGGACTCAGAGGGACCAGACGTGCAACCAGGTTTTTCTCCAGTCTCTCTGATACAGGCTCTTATAAGTTCAGAATAGTGAGTACTAGGTAGATAAAGTGAGTTAGGCTTATGTTTGTTTCTTTATTTGCAAATGTGTATTTGGCTGGAAGGAGTTCAAATTTGTATTTTGCTGAAAGGATTTTAATTTGTACTTGTATACTTAGGCTGGGAGGGTATTCCCAGTGTCTATAGCTGAAAGACCCTGTAACATATTCCATCTTAAATTTACAAAGATAATTTTTACTGTTTTTTTCTTTCTTTCTTTAATTAAAAGCTTTTCTTGTTTAAGAACCTAATTGTTTTTTTTTTTTTCTGGTGAGACCCCAGGGGACTGGGTCTGGATTCACCAGGGAATTGGTGGGGAGAAAGGAGGGAAGGGGGAGAGAAAGGTTAATTTTCTCTCTGTGTTAGGATTACTTTCTCTCTCAGGAGGAGTCTGGGAGGGGGAGAGAGAAGGAGGGGGAAAGGTGAATTTTCCTCTCTGTTTTAAGATTCAAGGAGTTTGAATCACAGTGATCTTCCAGGGTAACCTAGGGAGGGGAAGCCTGGGAGAGGCAACAGTGAGGGAAAGGGTTTACTTTCCTTGTGTTAAGATCCAGAGGGTCTGGGTCTTGGGGTCCCCGGGCAAGGTTTTTGGGGGGACCAGAGTGTACCAGGCACTTGAATTCCTGGTTGGTGGCAGCGCTACAAGTACTAAGCTGGTAATTGAGCTTAGAGGAATTCATGCTGGTATTCCATCTTTTGGATGATAAGGTTCAGAGTGGGGGTTTATACCACAACAGGAGAGAAAAGGAGAAAGCCTGGCCCAGTTCAGGCTGACTGGTGAACAGGTGGGCGTTAGCTACTGCCCTATCTGAAAGGTAGTCTGCCCGCCAAGACATCATGTTCTGTCTCCCAGCCAAGGGAGACTACAGAGGAGACC
The DNA here is from genome assembly GCF_025201925.1 of Gopherus flavomarginatus. Lineage (NCBI taxonomy): Eukaryota > Metazoa > Chordata > Testudines > Testudinidae > Gopherus > Gopherus flavomarginatus. The sequence goes on from NC_066621.1 coordinate 83,359,553, forward strand.
TAGGAGTGTCCGGTAACTGAGTGACTCCAGACCAGAGACAGTCTGGGCACAGGTGTCGACTTTCTTCTGTCTGGGTGGGTGCTCCACCCCTGCTCCGCCTTGAGGCCCTGCCTGCACTCTACCCTTTCCCCCAAGCTCCCCCCATCACCTGCCTTTTCCCACCCCTACCCCCACTTTGTCCCTCCTGAGGCCCTGCCCCCACTTTGCCTGTTCCTGCCCTACTCCACCCCCTCCCACCCACCACCAAACAGCTGATTGGTGGGGCCCAAACTTTTGACTGCCCTGCCCAAAGGAGCCTGGACCGTGGCTGAGCACCGCCCAAGGTCCATGAGAGGCAAGCAATCCCAGCAAATTAGATAATAGGGACCATGCCCCAACTGAAGGGATGCTGGTAGGAAGTAGTCCAGGAAAGTGGATTTAGATTCATAGGTGGCGGGTTATATGGGCTTGAGGTGCTTGGGCTCCAGGAATATTCAGGGCCGGGTGCCCTGCTCCAGCAATATTTGGAGCTAGGTCTCTCCCCTGGCCCTGCCTGGATTGGGTCCCAGCCCCCACGGGTCTCCCCCCACCACCCCGCCCTGCCGCGTCCCTGCCTGGAGCGGGTCCCAGCTTCCGCCTTCCACCCCTCCACTGCGTCCCCCCTTTGCCGCGTCCCTGCCTGCGTGCTGCCAGAGAACGGCTCCCGGCAGAACTGCTGTCGCTGCCCCAGTGTCCTAGCGCCTGCCATCCGCTAATGGCAAGGCAGGCTGCCCTTACCCTGCCCTAGCCCTGAGCCTCTCCAACGCCCCAAACCCTCATCCTCAGCCCCAACCCTCATCTCCCTGCACCCTAATCCTCTGCCCTGGCCAGAGCCCTCATGCCCCCGCACCCTGATCCTCATCCCCAGCCAGAGCCCTCATCCCCCTGCACCCAAATCCTCAGCCCCAGCCAGAGCCCTCATCCCCCTGCACCCTAATCCTCTGCCCCAGTCAGAGCCCTCATCCCCCGCACTCTGAGCGTCTGCCCCAGCTCAGCCCCCCTGCATCATGAACCCCTCATCCTCAGCCCCAACCCTCATTCCCCTGCAGCCTGAACCTCTACCTCAGCGTGCACCACTTCCCCCTTCCTACACCCCCACCCCCAGCCGAGCCTGCACCCAAACTCCATCCCAAAGCCTGCAGCCCTCACCCCCTCCTGCACACGCACCCTGTGCCCCAGCCCGGAGCCTGCACCCAGCACCCAAACTCCTTCCCAAAGCCTGCACCCCTCCTGCACCCTAATCCCCAGCCCAGGACCTGCACCCTAGACCTTCCCCCTGAAGCCCCGCCCAGAGCCTTAGGCAGGTGGAGGCAGAGTTGCGGGGGCGGGTTCTGGGCACCACCAAAATTTCTACAAACTGGCCTCCCATGTTTAGATTCCCTGCTTGGAGTGCCCCTCCAGAGGAGTGGGAGGGCCTGGGTCCTTCTACCCCCACTACCTGAAAAACTAAGGCATCTTGACCAGGAAAACAAGGGGTTGTAAGGCATGCCAGCCACTAGGCTGACAGGCCCTCCAAGCACCCTGTTACAGAACCATTCCTCCCAAAGACACTCAAACTGCTTTACAAACTATGGCCTTCATTATGATTAGGTTTATTTTAAAAAAATGCTGAGGTGGGGGCCGGGAAGGAGGAAGCACCTATTCATAGCTTTAGGAACCCCTGCCATAAATTATAAAAGCACATCTATAATCACCCACATAACTTAATTTACTTCATTGAGGCTATTTATGTTCTTAAAGGTAACAAGTAGAAGTGAAGCAAAATACTTCGTGTCTATGAACCTGGCAGGAAAAAAAAGGTAGGCAAAATGTAATTACTCGTAATGGCAATTGGGCTAGGACAAGAAACAATCCCTCTCTGCTTGCAAAAAGTGCGACAGTCTTTAATGACTACAGTACATGTGAACAGGACACTGGAATTGCATGTCATCAGATAGATGGTACAGTTTCTGAATTAGCCTAGTTGCTGCTAATACTATCTATGATGGGACATTTGTGAAGCTTTGATTCTGTGGGACGAGCCTCATCTACTGACTCACCAAAACTATTTACAGCAGGCTGGGTTTTCGTTGAAATTCTTCACATCATTATTGACCAGGTCCAACCTGATTATTTCCAGTAGTGCAACAATATACTTACCTTTCACATGAAGAAAAGATCTTGCTGAAAATCTTTGCAGTAGGTCCTAGCTGAAATAAAGTTGTCTTACACTGTCATTTCTAGATGCTCTTATTTTTTTCACAAGTGTCCTAGCAAGCTCCTAGTTCATTCATCTAGAGGATGAGGATTTGTTGGCTTTGCACATTTCCAATGGAGAAGCAAAATGTCCCCGATGCGTCCTATTGAAAATGAACATTTGTGTCCCTTATTTTAGCAAAGCTTTACATACTGTGACACAGCACAGATATCTGATTTCTAGTCTGTATGTGGTCTTGTGCCATGACATGAGTCAAACATTCTGCCCTGTACATTTTAGCAACTTAGGCATCTGCCCTACTGCACAACTGGACTCCTGTCTCCCTGTCAGCTTTGATCACAGTCCAAAAGCAGGAGTAGGAAGGCCCCTACTTGCAATGAGATCTGGTACCTAAACACTGGTACACTTATACATAGTTGTGCAGATGTATGACAATATTGGTGGTAAGCACATTGCTGCAAATCAGTAACTGCAAGCTGCACTTTACAGGTATTGGTGAGCTGCTGGGATCGCCTGCCTTCAGGGCTTGCAGGAGGTCCCCAGACAGTGCCCGTTTGTCGCCCTAGTTGGGCCCAGTCTGGGGATTCTTTCTCCCCAGCGGGCAAGGCCGGCGCTTCCATTGAGGTGAACTAGGCCTCAAGCATTTTCGGGGGGCAGTATTTTGCCGGGGGGAGGGGGCACGGCAGGCGGCTCCGGTGGATCTGCCGCAGTCGTACCAGGCGAAATGGCCGTGCGCCTAGGCCGCGAAAAACTCTAGCGCCGGTCCTGCCAGCGGGGAATTCCACGGGCTTAGCTCACAGAGACTCTGCACTGTAGTTCAAACTACGCGCCCCGCCAGCACCATCGGCGGCCAAACAGTCTGTGTGACTGACACGTGTCTCTACCAAAGGCTGTAGAAGCGTAAATTCGACCATGTGGCGTGCAGACGCCTGATGAATGGGAGCTTTTGATGAGCATCTCCATCTTCCAATCAGAAGGCAGTTGGCGTGGGCCCGTAGAATTGGGGGCAGTGTGCCGAAGCGCTACCCAATGGAAGAGGAGTATGTTTTTGAGTGAGAGGCAGCCTAGCCAATGGCGAAGTAGTGGCGGGTGGGCGGTGTTACGGGTGTGGGTCAGCGCCGACCCGCAGGGTTTAGTGTGCTCCTGTCCGCCGCCCCGGCAGCATGGCGATCCCGGGAAGTCTCTTCAGTGGCGGTTTCCTCTACTGGGTGGGGGTGCTGAGCGCAGTGTACATCACCGTGCGGGCCACCTACCGCCTGCTGGCCGGGCTCCGCGTCTGGGTGCTGGGCAGCCCGGTGGTGCTGGGCCCGGGGCTGGGAGCCTGGGCAGGTGAGTCGGCTTCTCTGGGGCTGCCCCCTCCGCCGCCCCTGGTCTGAGCCCACCCTGCCCCGGAACGGCCCGGGGCTCCCTCTTCAGCGACGGGTTTCCGCCGGGATCCCTTGAGGTTGGAGCCCTCCGCGCTGGAAGCCCCATGCGGCTGGCACTGCCCCAGGGAGCCTCCCTGCCCCCCATCCGGGTTGGGGGCCGAGCTGCGCCGAGTCCCTTGTACCCGGCCTGAGTCCCTGCCCGGAGGGGGTGGGTAGGCCGAGGACCGGAGACCTACTCCTGGTCGCCACCTTTGCCCCGCGTGGGGCTGGCCTGTCTGGCCTTCCCAGCTTCTTGGCGTGGTCCTGATCTGTTCCCCCGCAGGCGCGGGAGATGAGTTTCCCCGCTGGTAGCAGGGAGCTGCGGCTCTGGGAACGTGTTAGTGGGGGGGCAGGGCAAATCCAAATTAGAGTGATCCAGCAAAACTTCTCACCAATGAACTGTTTGCATGCATCCAAAACTACATGAAAGCTGTAGTATAGCTGGGGCCCTACCAAATTCATAGTCCTTTTTGGTCAAATTCATAGGGCTTTAAAAATTGTAAATGTCATTATTTCAGCTATTTAAATCTGAAATTTCACCGTGTTGTAATTGTAGGGGTTCTGATCAAAAAGCAGTTGAAGGAGGGGGGTTTGCAGTACTGCTGCCCTTACTTCTGCTCTGGTGCTGGCAGTGGCGCTGCCTTCAGATCTTGGCAGCTGGAGAGTGGCAGCTGCTGGCTGGGAGCCCAGCTCTGAAGGCAGAGCCACCACCAGCAGCAGCGCAGAAGTAAGGATGGCATGGCATGGTATTGCCACCCTTACTTCTGCTGGTGGGGCACTGCCTTCAGAGCTGGGCATCTGGCCACCAGCCGCTGCTCACTGGTCACCAGCCACCATTCTCCGTCTGTCCAGCTCTGAAGACAGCACTGAAGTAAGAGTGGCAATACCACCACTTCCCTAAAACAACCTTGTGATCCCCTGCAACTCCCTTTTGGGTCAGGACCCCCAATTTGAGAAACACTAGTGTCCTCCATGAAATCTGTATAGTATACAGTAAAAACATACAAGACCAAATTTCATGGGGGGAGACCAGATTTCACGATCTGTGAAGCGTTTTCATGGCTGTGAATTTGGTAAGGCCCTAAGTATAGCTTAACCTCTGCACCCCAGACACACTGCATGTTAAATTAGTTTAAAGAAAACAATGGAAAATTAGTCTTAGATACAGGCTTATGTGTATCTGGAACATGTGCTTGAGGGATAACCTCAGCCCCCTGAAATATAACTCATTCTGCCTCAATGTCTCAGCCATATAAGCTTACCATGTCCCAAATTTGGGATAAGGATTAATACTGAAGGTTCCAAGAGAAAAAATAATAGTAAAGTGTGTAAAGGGACGAAGGATCTGGCTTTAGTATAAACATTTTCTGTTGATAATTCTCTGTTTTGACTGTCATAAATACATTACGGTAATGTGGTCTAGTGGACTAAATGCAAGATTGGGAGCCAAGGGGCTTTTGTTCTGATTATGGTATTGTGACCAATTTGATCTGTGGATTTGATAACCCACTCAATCCCTATTTGTTAAACAGATAATCCCTGAATTTTAGAAGTTCTGAGGAAAAAAATATTAGTGAATGTGACCCCGGGGTCCTTTCCAAACAGCCACTGAAGTGCCAGTCATGCACCTGTTGGAACATTTCACTATTTAATTTCAGTTTATTGTTTGTAATTTCTCTTTGCCATTTTGTTCACAATTTGTACCTTGCCTGACAATTTGTTGTTTTATTATAACAGTAGCATTTTGGTAGTATTTATACTTTTAAAAAGTAAAACAACTACTAGGGCTACATTTAGTTGGTGATTATTAAGGCTACATTTTAGTAACAGGTATTTTTAGTAAAAGTCATGGACAAGTCACGGGCAGTAAACAAAAATTCACAGCCCATGATCTGTCCATGACTTTTACTATATACCCCTAACTAAAACTTGGGCTGGGGGTGCTCGGGGAGGAGGGGAGGGGACGAGCCAGGGGGTCTTGGGATGCTCGGGGTGGGGGGAGGCAGGTGGTGGTGCACAGCCTGGGACTCTCTCTGGTACTGGAGTGGGGACGTGCAGTGGCGCGCAGCCCAGGACCCCAACTGGCACTGAAGGGGACAGGGTTGGTGAGGCACACAGGCTCCCTACTCAGTTCTGGATGTACCTGCAGCTCCTAGGGGGAGGGGTGGCCAGGGGGGTTCTGCACGCTGCTCCCGCCACAAGCATCGGCTCCTCAGCTCCCATTGTTTGGGAACTGCAGACAATGGGAGCTTTGAGGGCAGCGCCTGTGGGTGCAGGCAGTTCATGGAGCCCCCTGACCCCTCCACCTAGGAGCTGCAGGGACATGTTGGTGGAAGCTAAGAAGCTCCCCACTTCCCGTCTCCCACCCGAGGTAAGTGCCACCCCTCTTCCCCAGCCCTGAGCCCCCTCCCACACACCCAAACAGCTGCTGCTGGCCCAGGGGCTGCCCAGTCAGGAAGCCCCTGAGCCAGCACCGGCCATTGCAGAAGTCACAGAAAGTCACTCTGTGACAGACATGCAGCCTTAATGATTATTAATGCTAGTAAGGAAAAATTCATACTATAACAGAGTTTTGGGGATTTAAAGCTCTAAGTGAAAGTGTCAGTTCTACAATGAGTGAGGCTATTTGGACCAAATGTTGGACAGCAACTAAAATATGATTGATTTAAATCCTCTTTAAAAGAGAACAGTTACTTCTCATACCACTTATGTTGATCAAGAGCTGAACTAAATTGCTTTCAGTGCCTGCAGTATCCATCATGTTTTCACAAGTTTGAGTTTTTGAGAAGGACGGAGGTGAGTGACATGATATACTTGTTGTGTGTCTATCTTTGTCATGCTGAGCTTTGTAGCTTTTCTTTAAATACAAACTGCCAGTACAGTAGTGACATTGAATTGACTTGTTTGGATTCTGAATCTTTCTATTATCATAACGTTGTTATAATTGTATACTAATATGGCAATATGGACAAATAAGAGGAGTCAAACCTAAGGAAATGACACGGATTGGAAACAAATTCTTTTTGCAGTTTAGCTGAATGCACACAACTTCTTATTCTTCTTCTCCTTTTCTATTCAGCTCTCTTAACACTTATATTTTCCTCAGGAGTTTGTGATTTTTATCTTTGCTCTGATGACTCTGCCTCAGTTTAAATCATTAGTTAAATCACTGAAGTTACCATCATCTTTCTCTTTTACTAGTTTGCAAAAGATTCATTTTTGTGATGCTTTCTACTATTGATTCCTGCCCAGCTGTTTAGCAGTAGGCCCTAATACAAAAATATACTTTCAAAAGTTAGCTTACCTTGGACAATGTGGATTTAACCAATTTCTTAAGAGTTCAGTGAACAGTAAAAGTGCAGTACATCTCTAATGCATAGTACTTGTGTGTAGGTTTCCCTAAGAATTGTTTAAGAGGAAGCTTACCAGGTTGATTGCATATTATTGCTCTTGCTGTTAGAAGATGCTGTATTACTCATTTCCAGAAGTGCCCATAATAAGTGCTTTCTGGAAAAGAAGACATGGGGCTGTATCGACAAATGGACTTGGGCAATGCAATTCGTAGTGTTTTGGTGCCTAATTTAGGCACATTACCACCCAGTGGAATCTACAGCTCTGAGTTAGGTGCCTAGGCTCCCTATACAATGCTTGGGGAGGTTAAGGTGACTAAGAATGGGATCCAGCATGCTGAGCAGGAAGCCACCTAAGATAGTCCACAGGAAATACAGAAAAAGGTATGGGTCTCAAGCCCTATTCCTCAAATGGACTTAGGCACCTTCCTCTGCTCAGGATTCACATCTGTGAACCCTCTCCTGGAGTTAGGTGCCTAATCCCTTTAAATATTCATTGAGGAAAGAGAGAGCGAGCATGACTTTATAGCTGAGTAGTTAGAGCGTTCATCTGAGAGGTGGAAGACCTGGGGTCCGGTCCGCTTACTTAAGTGGATATTTAATTATTTATAAACAGTGAAACAGCTTCAGTAGGAGAGCTTGAGCTCTACCCCTATAGCCCAATGGTTAGGGCACTCTCCTTGGTGTAGTGCAGACCCAAGTTCAAGTCCCTTTTCCAGATTAGGCAGAAGAGGAAATTGAACCTGGGTCTCCTCATCCTGGGTGAGTACTCTAACCAGTGGGCAAAAATGGGGCACCTCCTCATCCTCTAGCTGTTTTATGTTGGTTTTGGTATCCTTTGAAAATGCCTACCAGATGAGGTCCTGCAGCAAGATAGATGGGGAAATGCTTAGTTACAAGATCCTGCCTTAGTCTAGGCACGTGGGCTAGAAGCCCACGTGTCTAGACTAAGGTGGCTGTGCATGTGCTCACTGGCAGTTAAACACCTATGTCCTTTTTGTAGATCTAGCCCACGATCCCTACTCCAAGTCAAATTCTCAGACTAACGTTACAACTATGGTTAAGGTTATGTTGGGATTTCGTAGTAATTCACGTTCAAGTACTCTGAACATTTCTCTTTTTGGGCTGACAATTTCCATATTTTATTGCAGCCTCTTATTTTTTACAGTGTATAGCATTTCATGGACACTACTAAAAACTATTTTCCAGAAGTACAGGAAAAATATTTGAGTTGAGCAGAATTTCTTGTTCAGGACTTGCCTTGTTTGAGTACCATGTTCTCAAAATATATACTCTTAACTGATTCAACAGGTTCAGTAGAGACAGCTCTGTTTGCATTGACTCATCAGTAAAACTGCAATCTTGATGCAGGTATGTTGCAATATTGTGTTTCTGCCAACTGTTAATCAGTGACAAACAGTGATTAGACAACATTAAAACTCTCCCACGTAAAAAACGTAATGCATGTGAGCTTTAAAATCTGGTTGCACAGAACTAGGTATGATTAAAATATAGATTCATCATGACAGGAATTATTTTATTGCAGTTACGTTTCAACTTTTGGTTGAGTTGGAGAAATGAGATTACTATTGTTACGAAAAACAGTTCACGTTAGTTAACATAGCTATCACTTCGCTGACATTCATTATTGGCTGGAGAACACTCTTTATAATGATACATGCTATTGTCATATTCAGATTACTTTATCATTGCCACAACACCAGATTTTTTGTTCTGCTGTGTCTCCAGGTAGATCCCTGCAAATCTGCAGATATCAGCTTTATATCCTTGGAAGTTTACAGATCATGCATTGGATGCAGGTACAGATTTTTGTATCCACCCAGTGCTCTATCTCCAGGACACCAATAACTGAATGAAGGAGCATGATTTGTTTCTTTCTTTGTTATAGGTTGGTTTGGAGTCTAGCTGAAATGCAGTTTTCAGTGAGGGAAGCTAACACTCTTTTCTCTTTATAAGAAAACGTTTTAGTTGTCACTTTTTCCTCCTTGTAGCTAGTATTACCAGCGTATTTAAAAGAAACCAAATGTTCCAGCCCAGCATTTCATCTAAGTCAACAAGACTAACATTGTTAAAGCTGTCCTGTGATTTTTAAACATCATTTTTTATTCTTATTTTATGAGACCTACATATTTATGCGGTGGTCCTTTCTTCATTAGCTCTGCAGCAGCTATTTCAGAGCTGTGCACATTTCCATTGGCTTTCTCAGTATCACTGATGTACAAATTAAGCAGTGAACAAAACTGCTGTTTTGGCTTTTTATGTGTTAAAAACACTGTACGCTAGCCTGTGCTAAATAAATGAAGACAAAATAATCAAACCAAGAAATTGCATGTTCAGCTTTATAGAGGGAACACATATAGTGGACTTTTATAAAAGTCCATTCAACTATTGATAGTTTCCTTCTTTCATATTTTAAAGTATATTTATGATTACCATGTGCTCTGATTGTGAGTCTGTTGAGGCAGGGACTGTCTTTAGTTCTGTTTGTACAGTGCCCAGCAAAATGGTGTACTAGTCCAGGACTAGGGCTCCTAGGCAATATGATAGTAGTGCTACTACTAATGATGATGATGTGTAACAAAGTTTATAAATTTACATTTCTTAGAAAGGATGATAGTGGGAAAAATGTAAGAACTTTTCTTAATTATCAGATGATCTTCAGTAGTGTAGTAGCAATCCAGACAGCCACCATTCATTGGGACATAAGTATATAGTTCCAGAGTTGAAACGAAGATTGCATTGGAGAAGAGTTCGTCATGTATGTTGATCTACATGTTTTTCCTATTGAGTTATTAAAGTTCACTTGAATTTGAGAATACTGCTAATACAGCTTAAACAGCCTGTTAAAATAGTTCTCCTTTTTTATTGACCAAACGAGCTGGCCACCCAAAATTACAACTATCAACAAATGTTAACTTAAAGGCAAATAACATGTTACCCAAAGAATTATCATTCTTATCAAGAAGCAATATCTGCTCCATAATTAATGTTGCAACTCAGTTTCTGTTACAAACCTGATTTATTGGAAATTACAAGAGCTAAATAAATTCTTAACAGCCCCCCATAAAACTGCCTGGGGTAGGAAAGCACTTCTGTAGGCATGTTATCGCAAAGCTATCCATTACATGAGATTTGTACATTCCTCTGATACAATCTTTCTGTGCTAGCCAACAGGATGCTGAACTAGATGGATTGTTGGTGTTATCTGGTACAGCAGTTCTTGTGTTCCACATTCTTTTCCTTGAATTCTGTTTTAGTGAGTAGTACATGTTTTCTGATTTGGGTAGCTGTACCTATGTCTCGAAGGAATGTGAGTGTAGTTTTTTAGTGCCTTTTGAGTTGCTTTTAAGGTGTCTGTTCATGAGTTAAGTTTAAACCGGATCTTTCCATTAGTTGTAGCCAAGTGAGGTTTCTTAGGAAATGGTGTTTCCTCACTCCATCCTGTTAGAATAGCCTTTTGGCTTTAGTCCAGTTGTTGTCTACCTACATAATTGTTTGTACCAAAGCGAAGTGACAGGTGAAGTTCTACTTTGGAAAAAAATTATGGCTATTTCAGTAGTTGACAACGCTGGAACCTGAGATTGGATGGGTTTTGCTATAATTGCCTATGTCATTGGTAGTGTGTGTGGGAGGCGAATGCCATGTTAGAAATCATTCAGTTGATAAGGGGGTTGACAAACTGCCTGAAAGATGAAGAGGTGAATAGATTCACTAGCTCAGGGGGTAAATGGCCTTATTTTCTTCAGAGATTTTGAATGGGCTTATTGTCTCTTCTCTTGGTAGATAGTGTCCTATAGAGCACTGGTCTCCAACCTTTTTATACACAAAATCACTTCAATTTAAGATCAACCCAGGATCTACCCCACCCCTTCGCTGGGACCCTTCCCCACTCACTACATTCCCCTCTCCCTCACTCTCACTGGGCTGGGGCAGGGAGGAGGGGTGCGGGAGGGGGTGCAGGTTCTAGGCTGGGGCCGAGGGATTTGGAGTGTGGGAGGGGGCTCCGGACTGAGCCTGGGGCAGAGTTTGGGGTGCAGGAGTGAGGGGTTAAAGCTGTGGGGGAGAGTTTGGATGCAGGGCTCATATGGTCACACTGCACCTAATCTCATAGAATCCACTGAACATTTCATGAGTTTTACTTTTTATTAGTGTAATTTATGGTTTATAGATCCAAAAGTCTTCAGGGATTGTCACAAATCAGTGTCAAGTATCATCTGACGAAGTGGGTATTCATCCACGAAAGCTCATGCTCCAATATGTCTGTTAGTCTATAAGGTGCCACAGGACTCTTTGCTGCTTTTACAAATCAGTGTAACATTCTCAGCTGTGGAGTGTGCATTGGCTGAGCCTGGGGCAATGGGTTGGGGTGAAGGAGTGAGGGGTGCAGGCTTTGGGAGGGAGTTTGGGTGCAGGAGGGGGCTCCAGGCTGGGGCAGGAGGATGGGGTGCAGGAGGAGGCGCAAGGTGCAGGCTCTGTCTGGGAGGTACTTACAGCATGTGGCTCCCAGTTGGCAGTGCAGTGGGGCTCCGGCAGGCTGCCTGCCTACCCCAGCCCCACCCAGCTCCCAGAAGCAGCTGGCTCTATGTTCTGCCCGTGCCTGCAAGTGCTGCGCCTGCAGCTCCCATTGTCTGGTTCTCAGCCAATGGGAACTGCGGAGATGGTGCTATGGACGGGGGCAGCGCTCAGAGCTGCCTTTTCCCCCCCAGGGGCCCCAGAGACATACCAGTAGCTTCTGGGAGTGGCGTGGAGCCCACAGATTGTGATAGACTGGCAGAGGCTCCAGGATCGACCAGTTGATTGCGATCCACGGATTGGTGACCACTGCTGTAGAAGGTAGTCTTCTCAGAAATGTGTACTTAAAACTATTAATGCTCCGCAAGGAAATATTATAGAAGGGTAACTTGTTTTCCATTTATTTTTCAAACTATACTGTATCACCCTAGACATCCCACCTGCTTGGAAACTGTTATTTGGGAGGTGTCTATCAGTTGCAGCCAGGAAGCTTCTTTATATATGGGAAGTGAATGGCATCCAGATTGCGCGGTTCCTGTCTTATCTGCTGGTAGGAGGAATGTAGTTCTTTTTTTGGGTATTATGTATAGAGGAGTACAGAATAAGCAAGATATAACTGGTAAGCAGTATAATAAAGCATATTAAATTGAGTTGTCTTTTTCCTAATTAAACTGGTTTAAAAACCATTAAAATTAGATAAGGTTGCTATCTATAAATTTATGCTTTAAAAATATTTGCTAACTGGCTACAGGTATGTCTCATTTACAGTGTCTTGATAATACATTTATATATATACAGCTGGACAACTTCTGTTGCTCACTGACTGAATAACTGCCTTTATCATATGCAAATATACAGTACCAATCAATATTGTGTATATATAAAATTCAATCTCAAAATGAGTTATGATTGCCCAGTGATATTTCATACCATTCCAGAACGCGGAGTTCAGCAAAACTCACACCTGAAAACCTGGAAATATGAAGTTGAGATACATGCCCATGCAACCTTAATTTTGCTGTCTGAATGATGCTCCTGTTTACTCATAAGGCATACTTGTACTCTGCCTTTGCACTTTAATGAACAGGAGCTTCCTACATCTCAAAGATTAAAAAAACACACAGGCTAAGTATGCAAACCAAAATAAAAGCTGAACAGAGTACTCCTGGAGGAATTCGGCACCACTTTGCGTGCGCAGAATTCATGTACCCTGCAGATTTCTTTGCTTCCCTGCAGAAAAATGACTTTCTGATGGGGAAGCAAAGGGAAGCAGCAAGAGCTGTCATGCAACCCTCCCCAGCAGCACGACTGTGTTTCAGGCGCTCAGAGCAGCGGAGAGGTAAATCAGTGCAAGGTGGAGGGCGGGGTTGTGGATGCTGGTGTTGGTGGCTCCTACCTTGCAGTGGACTCAGCTGTTAAACCTGGCTGGGCTGGGGGAGGGGGAGGATGGGACTTGCTCTTCCCCTACAAGGAGTGGCTGGGGCCAGGTCAGACCCACCCACAGAAACCTCCCCCAGCTGCAGAAAGTTCCACACCCCCTTCTCCCTGCCCCCACCATTCCTCATCTGTGAGGGGAGGGGTCACTGTATGAGGAACTGCTTCCCTGTCTTTCCAACCCCTGTGCATCCGGACCCTCCCACCCACCAAGCCTCACCCCCCGCACTCAAACCCCAACCCTGCTGGGTCTCACCCTCTGCATCCAGAGCCCCTTTCACCCAGACACCCCCCTTCCCCCACGGAGCCCCATGTCCGCTGCCCCCAAACCATCCGCCGCTGAGGCCACCCTGGCATCTAGACCTTCCTGATGAGCCCTGCACACCTGGACCCCTACCCCACCTAGGACTCTCTGCTGAACGCCCCCAAACCAAGACCTCCCGTCTGCTGACCCCAAGCACCTTCACATGGACCCCTCTGAGGAGTCCCATTTCCCCTGAACATGGAATCCCTCAACGAACCTTTGTGCATCTGGATTCCGCTCAGACCTGCTGCCAAGCTGACCGCACCCAGATTGCCCCCATGTAGAACCCTAACTCCACTCCCGGATCTCCTACACTAAGCCTCTCGTCACTAGGATCCTGCTAGGCTGAGCCTGCTTGCCCCACACCTGGACTGGGGGCAATGGTGGGGCATGTGTGTAAGATTCTGTCCCTCTCGCTTGCCTGGAGTGGAGGGGCAGGACCCTGGGCTGTTTCTGGGGCAGGCCCTGCCCTTGCACTGTGTCAGGGTCAGGTGCAGCCTCACTCCTGAGTCTTGGGTGGGGGCTGCAGGGTCATCTCTCACCTCTATGCAGCCAGAAACCTGTGCTCCCTATTGCCATACTGGAGCCTCCACATTTATTTATCGACAAATGTGCAGAATTTTTTATTTTTTGGTGCAGAATTCTCTCAGCAGTAACTGAGTTCAAGTTCAGAGCCTGTTTTCTTCTAAAGCCAGCAAGAGCTGGAAAAATCAGAATAAACCTATTAGGGTATTCAGTTCACCTCACTACCATTCTGTGCTCTTCGGTGCAGTTTCTTGCTCTTATTCAGTCTCATTTTAAGTGTCCCAAGCAATAGGACTTCTGATACTTTCTTTGGAAACTTATTTCACAATCTGAAAGGAAAAATTCTGATATTGGTCTAACACCCTGACTTCCAATTCTATTTCAACTCACTATTCCCTCGGAGAAGAGTATCAAGGCATCTTGTAGAGTGGAAATAAAACTGCAGACTGTAGTGAGGAACAACTTGTATGGCTATACAGACTTTACATAAAATTTAAAGTTTTCTACTTCAAAAGGATTTAATCTTGATTAGTTTTAGAACAACTTTTCTTTATCAAGATTTAGATTTCAGAAGATAAGACTACTGAACTGTAACCCATTCTAAAAATGGAAAGACTACCGTAATTGCCTTGTTTGCAAGAAGAATGGGAACACTTTTCAGTTGCCAAATCGCTTTTGTGAGATTCCTTTGTAGCTCTTCACAGTCTGCTTTGGACTTAACTATCTTGAGTAATTTAGTATCATCTGAAAACTTTGCCACCTCACTGTTTACCCCTTTTTCCAGATCATTTATGAATATATTCAACTGCGCAGTAAGATCCCTGGACGATCCTGTTTACCCCTCTTCCCTATAATAACTGACCAGAAGACTAAGAGCTGAAGAGTTTGCAAATTCTCCATGTAATTTCAAGTACTGCACTTTTCCCTTTTCTGTCTTGTTTTTTGTTCTATTAGCTTGTCTCTTTATTTTTACATACTGGTCTCTCTTTATTTTCAGAATGTGAGTGTGAAAGTGTGCCTATGTGTGAACACACACAAATCCCAAAAGGAGAAGACAACAGAAAAAAGTTCTGCACTTTAAATAACCTGAAATATTGTCCCATTAAAAACTCATTGAAATGCTCTGTTTTTAAAAGTTGAGATATTTGAGATACCCATTGTAATTACTAGTGAATGAGAATTGTTAAATTTCTGCTTAGAATAGACTATTATGTTGAAGTCTCTTATACAGTAGAACCTCAGAGATACGAAGACCAGAGTTATGGACTGACCAGTCAACTGAATACCATGTGAAACCGGAAGTAACCAATCAGGCAGCAGCGGAGACACCCCCCCCCCCCAAAAAAAAAAAAAAAAAAAAGGAAGTACTGTACTGTTCTTGTATTGCATCTTAAAGGTAGGCACACCCAGGCTGCCTGTCCCCCACCCTCACATGTGGGGCAGCCACTTACATTTAGGATGTGAAGATGCTGGTGCTACCAGCCCAAGGCAGCCTGAGAGGTAGAGCAGAAGCAGCACTGGGGTCTGTGCCTCTTTCAACCCCCTCCCCTGGTCAGGTGGTGGACACACTCTTTTCACACACCCCTCCCCTGCCCAGGAGTGAGACAAATTTGCAAACTCAGTCTGATCCAGGGAAAGAAACTGCCTGCAAGGAAGCTGTTGGTCAGCTGCTGCTGGAGTCTGGCTTTGAGTGTCAGGAGCTGGAGCCTGAACTGCGCTTTGTTCAGCGTTACCAACATTTCAGAGTTATGGACAACTTCCCTTCTCAAGGTGTCCATAACTCTGAGGTTCTACTGTAGGTGTGGATGGTAGCACTGCCCGTTAAGGTTGCCCAACACTTCCCATTATTAGGCATTTTCTTCAGCAATTTATAACTTTGCCAAATTAACCTTTCAAGCTGAAATTTTTCATGCTGCATGCCCACCTCAGCCTGAATTATTTTAGAAAGTTTCAACCAAAAAGGAACAGTTTAGCCATTACGGAGAATGAGGCCAGGGAAAAATGTTTTGCCTATATTAAATTCTGGCAGTCATTTCTTTGAGAAGCTGTAGTTCTCTCCCATGCTTTGGACCAGGGACTTGAAATTTGACAGGGTCATGACCTTTATGTCAGGGAGTTCTTTCTCCTTCCCCATGAAAAACTGCTCAAATCTGGCTAACTTGTGTACCTTTTGAAAAAAATCTGAGTGTCTCTGGCAGGGTGTGTCATCCCACCTCTGCAACCTTCATTTGGTCCCCTGTGCATTGATTAAGTCTTTAGTTTTGTGATCATATGCCATTTTTTTCCACATCAGCCTGCCTCATTCAGTGCCCAAGATAGATCTCCACTTGTGGTGAATCAAGGTGGTGTAGAAAAGAAGGCTGTTGTCTGTAGCACCCCCATTTATTTTCTTGCAGATGTTAGAATGTATGCAGTAAATACGGCTGGGGATTGCAACAAGAGAAAGGAGGGTGACAGGGTTAAGACAGTTGATTTTTTCCCTGGAGAACTGGATTTTATTCCTGCCTTTGCTACCGATTTCCTATGTGATGCTAGTCAAGTTGCTTAAATCAGATTTTTTACAGGTGGTCACTAATTCTGTTTCTTGTTTTCTGGGTTCCTTGATGAAACACCTGGGGTCTGATATACAAATGTGCTGAGCACTCCCAGCTGCAACTGAAGTCAATGGAATCTGCACTTTTAATGTACCAAGTGCAATATATTGCTAAGTATTCTGAAAAATCAGATACTAGAGATGACAAATTTGGCACCCAACATTAGTGAATGCTTTTGACCTTAATTTCTGTGCCTCGGTTCCCCATCTAAAATTGGAATAGTAATATCCTCTCATTTCACAAGGGTATTGTGAAAATAAGTTAATATTTGTGACGCGCTCAGATGAGCACAATAGAAAAAGCCCATTTGGAAATTAATTCCATCTTCATAGCAGGATTTGGATAGTGTGCAGTAAATAAACTTAGAGCCACATATTCTTGAATGAGGAGAAAACGAAATATTGAATATCTGCTAATTCAGTAAGCAGCGTGCATCCTATGCACTGAATGAGGCAAGGGATCTGTGAAAAGAATAGTATGCACAAAGGGTCCAAGTTAAGGTTGCACACTTAAATGCTTAACTTTGCAACCTTAAGAATTTCTTCTAAGGTAATTTGTGTAATTAATAATAGCATCTAGGTTCTGGTGATATGTTTTTTCTTGATTTTACTTTAGTTCAAGAGTTTTAATAAAATGTATTAAATAAAAATTAATGCTAGGTTATTTCATAAGGATTGGATCTTGAGTTCCAGATTAAGTGATGAATCTGAAATTACAACAGAATGGAGATATAAATTGTGTAAGACTATATCATTCTTTATTGACATATGTCTTTACTAGATTTTAAACTAGTTTCTAGTCCGTTTCAGTAGCAGTTGACAATTCAGGTTGATTATACTGGCCAGCAGTATAGATCATGAATCTATCCTAGGCTACCTGATAACTTGAAAATGTGAAATGTCCCCATCGCTAAACTACTAAATTAGCATGTAACCTGATTTACTTTTCTCAGAGGGAGATATCCAAGAACCAGCCCACATCAGGGCCAGGATCAAAGTGCACTAAGTGGGAAAAGATGTAAAAGAAATGGCTTACTTAAATTTTTGCTTCTGTTAAACTTCCTGTGGACATTTGCTCAATAAGGGAAACAATTTTATTTCCAGACTACAAAACAACTGCCGTCATAAAATAAAGAAAAATTAGTGTGAAGGCACTGAGGCATTGTCTACATTACAGATACTTTGCAAATATAGCTATACTAGCCCAGCCTCCTAGCGTAGACATGGAGTATGCTGACAGAAGGAGGTTTTCCTACCGGCATTGCTACACCACCTCCCTGAATAACGTTAGCTGTGCCAATAGAAGAGTGCTTTTGTTGGCATAGTTGCATCTACACTGGGGGTTTTGCTGGCATAGCAATATTGGCTAAGGGGTGTGTTTTTCACACCCAAACTGGCAGTTGTGCTGAAAAAAACTTTGTAGTATAGACCAGGCCCGAGAGACTAGATACAAATTGATCCAACTCTGATAAACAGACAAAGGCTCCAGTTGTTGCATAAGATGCTGCTGCTCAAACCATTAAGAAACATCTGCTCCTCTCATTTGAGATATTTCAGCAGAAAATTGTATATAGCAGTATCTTAGGAGTATAGCCTGGACAACCAAAACAGAACACAATATATTGTTGGTCAATTAAACTGAAATGATAAAACAGCAGAAGTAGTAAGATAGTTACTGTATGCGTAATAGGAGTACACGTTGAACAGTGTTCTGTTCTTATGCTGATTAAAGTATGCAAGCAGAATTTAAAGACTTGAGAAGAATGTTTAGAGTGATGCTCATTTAATAAGGGGGGATGAATTAGGGATGTAAAATGTTAACCTGTTAACCGGTAAGCATTAGTCTTACCAGTTAACCCACCTTAACTGTTAACCTGCCGGCTGGCCCCGCACCAGCCGGAGGGGCCATGCCAGCCAGAGCAGCCCTGTGCCGGCCCTTTAATCAGTTAACTGTTTAAATGAAATATTTTTTAATCATTTAAGCAATTAACTTTTTAAACAATGTTTATATCCTTAGGATGAATGCAAAAACAATTCTCTCAGAATTTTCAGGTATCTCTCACCTAGCAATATAGCTAGGTTGACCTAAGTTTTTAGGTGTAGACCAGGCATTGGAGTTTGATTTCAGGAATAACTGCAAAGCTGTAGCCAGTGCAAGGTCTAAAGCCAGTAATAGAATATGCACAGGGAAAACTTTGTTTCTAGGGAAACACATACCTCGTAGCTTCTGTAAGCTGTGCTCATTGCATGGGCTCCTTGCATTCCCTGCCAATCCTCTCAGTCTTTCCCCTGCAGGTGCTCTGCCTCGGGGGGTTCTGTGTGCCTCCATTCCTTTTCCCATGGCTGGCACTTCGTGTGTGCCTCTATTCCTGCTGTCCCTGTGCCCTCTGTTCCCCCAAACCAGGGTCCCCAAATCTCCCTCTTTCAGGGGTTTCATCTTCACTCAGTCCATTTGTCCCCAGAAGCTAGTGACTGTTTCCCCTATTTCTCCTGTTAGGGTCCGCCATTCCCTCCTCCCACAATGCCAGGGCTGTGTGCATGCTTGATTATCACTTGTCTGGGAGATGGTCATTCAGAGTGTCAACATGGTAAACTATTGGAAGGATGAGCAGCGGTATTGTGTTGGAAGGCATTAGTTGGTGCCATCAACTAATTGTTTGAGCTATAGACAATTGTGAGGTGCTTGAAGCTGTGATGGTGCTAAATAGATGGCAGGGCTCCAGGTGTTCCCCATTTTCAGCCTTTTGGAATTTGATTTTCCTGCAAATCAGTAGGAGTTCAGGACACCGAGGCAAAGAATATTCCGTGAAAATTGGAATTGCTTGGATGTGACATTCAAAAGTTGTCACGTGACAGAAATGCCCGCAAGTTGAGTGTTGTGTGCCCTTATAAGTTCGGCCAATTATTTCTCATTTGTATTGTGTTTTAAAACTAGTTGCTCATCAGTACCCCTTGCTTAAAACCAAGTTCCATTTTGCCTGCACTGTTTGTTTGAAAATCAACACGTGTTCTGTGGGAAAACAGAATTCTGACAGAGGAATTAGACTATTTTGTACTTGAAAATTGCAGGCATTTTATATCTATGCTGAAAAATAAGCAAATAAAATGGCTCTTTCTTACATGGAGCTACCTCCTTTGTATGTGCGGAGCTTGATCTGTTACTTTAGGGACAAAAAGTTTTTCCTACTTCTTACTCCTACTAGTATTGCAGAACCAACACCACTGTCACGGAGAGCTCTAACCTGGCTCACAAGGCAACAGAATTATTTCAATTCCATCACTTTTGTTACCAGTGAAAATGTATAAATAACCCAACTTGACTTTTAGATCCCACAGTGAATTTGCCCAGCTGGCAGCTTGAAAAGCCATCTCTTTCCTTGTAAGAGAAACAAGTTTTTATAGGGATGTCATTTTGACTATGAAAGTGGAATTCTGCTGTATCCTTTTAACATTCTTCTGAAAACTGTAGAACCACATCAAGATCTCAGTTATCTGAACTAGAAGTTTAAGAATACTAGACTATAACTGGTCTGCTGACCTTAAGTATAAAAACGAAAGATTGAGTTTTCCCCATGTAAGAAATACCTGTGTTTGGTATTCAGTTGCCTTTTAGAAAGCAAGTTCCAATTCTAGTAAACTAATACAAATCTAGCATTGTTAATATCAGACATAATAGTGATTGTTTAACTGTAGTTAAGAGTGCATATGCATTTCTATGGTAACCTCCTGGTTTTAGTCACCTAACCTTCCAAAGGATATTCAACTTTTGAAATTTTCTAGACTTGGTGTCTGACCAGAAATTCATTTCCCCACTATTCCCTATCCCAGGACCTATTTTTTGCCAGGTCTCCTGCTCCATCCTGTGTGAAATATTTCGCTAAGGTAGCTCATTGCTCTAACTGTGCAGGCAGCTTTTCCTTCACAATTCTTTCCTCTCTCCATACAACACTACAGATTCCTCTAGTTGCATCAGAACTTTATCAGAGGCTTCTTGGCTTGTTCCTTATTCTCTGTAGAGGCTACTGCAGGCATTTAAGTACTTCACAGAATCTGGATGTTTAGAGAAGCTGCTATGCCTAAGCACCACATGATCAACCAGTGCTCTGCACCCCATAATTTGAGGAGGGGAGGAGGAAGTGTCTGAGGGGTTTGTTAGACCTTGTCTACATGAGTTTTGTTGACAAAAGTTGTCGCCACTCAAAAATCAGTATTGCATATTCACACTTCATCTGTCAGCAGAGCACATCCACACTTGGGGCACTAACATCGACAGCGTGAGCAGTGCACTGTGGGTATCTATCCCACAGTCCAGCTTGACACCTTCTGCCGCTAGGTCTTATGGGAAGACTGAGCAGATGTGGTGCATCTCGGGACCGGGCTCAACGTCCTGTAATGCATTACTTTCTGTCCCAGCATTCCATGGGCTTCCGGCTTTCTTTTGCGACATTTTTCAATGGCCATTCTTTGCTGTTCACCCTGGCATCTTTGAGAGAAGGGATGGGTCTTGCACTGCTCTCCTATGCTTTGATAATTGTTTTGAAGACATCATGGATGGCAGTGCAGTTAATCATGAATTTTCTAACTGAAGAAGACTCCCAGTTGCCTGACATGCTGTGTGATATGGATAGGAGCAACTTTGGATTGCTTTTGGCATTCACGGAACGGCTGCAGACGGTGGACCATCGCTTTTGGGCTCAGGGAAACGAGCATTGAATGGCGGGATCGTATTGTCATGCAGGTGTGGGATGAAGAGAGGTGGCTACAAAACTTTTGGATGTGGAAAGCCACCTTCCTGGAACTGTGTGCGGAGCTCATTCCACTGCGGCGCAAGGACACCAGAATGAGAGCTGCTCTATCGGTAGAGAAGCGAGTGGCAATCGCTGTGTGGAAGTTGGTGACTCCAGACTGCTACCGGTTGGTAACAGATCAATTTGGAGTCAGGAAGTTAACTGTTGGTGCTGCATTAATGCAGGTGTGCAGGGCAATTAATCGCATCCTGCTATGAAGTTGTGACTCTGGGAAATGTGCATGAAATAGTGGTCGACTTTGCAAAAAAGGGTTTCCCTACCTGTGATGGGGCAATAGATGGCACATACATTCCAATTTTGGCACCAGACCACCCTGTAATGGAGTACATCAATAGGAAGGGGTACTTCTCCATGGTGTTGCAGATGCTTGTGGGTCACTGAGCATTTCACTGACATCAACACAGGGTGGTCCAGGAAGGTACATATGCATCTTCAGGAATAGTGGCCTGTATAGAAAGGTACAAGCGGGAACTTTCTTTTCAGACCAGACAGTTATAGTGGGGGATGTTGAAATGCCCATGGTGATCCTGGGAGACCCTGCATACCTCTTATAGCTGTGGGTCATAAAACCTTACATGAGAAACCTGGACAGCAGTAAGGAGTGGCTCAATAACAGACTGAGTAGGTGCCAGATGACAGTGGAGTGTGCCTTTGGCAGATTAAGGGCATGCTGGCAATGCCTTTATGGCATGTTAGATCTCAAAGAGGGTAATATCGCCAAGGTCATAGCCGCATGTTGTAGATTACATAATCTTTGTGAAACTAAGGGCTTGGCTACACTTGTAACTCCAAAGCACTGCCGTGGGAGCACTCCCGCAGCAGCGCTTTGAAGTGTGAGTGTGGTCGCGGCGCCAGCGCTAGGAGAGAGCTCTCCCAGCGCTGCACGTACTCCACCTCCCAGTGGGGATTAGCTTGCAGCGCTGGGAGCGCGGCTCCCAGCGCTGGGGCACTGTTTATATTGGTGCTTTGCAGTGCTGTAACTTGCTGCGCTCAGGGGTGTGTTTCTTCACACCCCTGAGCGAGAAAGTGGCAGCGCTGTAAAGCGCCAGTGTAGCCAAGGCCTAAGAGTGAAAGGTTTGCTCAAGGGTGGAGTGTTCGAGGCAGACAGCTTGGCTGCTAATTTTGAGCAGTCAGACACCAAGGCTATTAGAGGGGAGCAGTTCAAATCAGGGAGCCTTTGAGGCAACACTTTGAAAATGAGAACCAATAAGGTATATATGTGATTGCTGCTGCAATGTTACATTACATGTAGTTTTCCTAGGAAGTAATGGTGACATTTGGGGCCTTATATTCCAGTAAGCAAATGACTAAACTGCCTGTGTATGTATTGGTAGTTCCTGCTATTTCAATTTGTAGGAAACAAATAAAGATGTTACCATTCAAAACTTACACACACACACACGTGCAAAGAAAGATGCTTTGTGGGAAAGGAGGTACCAGGAAGGGGCAGACTTTCAGAGCTATATGTCGGTCCAGCAGTCATTTTGAAAGTTGTCCAAGGGTGTGGAGTGAAGGGGAAACCAAGAAATCCCAGAAAGCGAAAAGGACTGTGTGAGCACATTTGGTTTTTGTTTTTTTGTGGGGGAGGGAAGGGGGGCATGGAAAAGAGTTATGAATGTGCTGAAGGGGAGGGGAAGCATGCATTTGTTTGATCTGCAGCATTATTAAGGACTTCAGCATCTACATTTGGTCCTCCATGATTTTAATCATCCACTCTGTAGTGTCCTTAACAAACTCCTGATTTTTCTTTCTGTCATGCCTTTCAGCTTCCCTCTGCTCCTTGCATTCCCTCTTCTCTGCATTGGAGAAGTGCAGTACCTACCAGAACATAGCTTCTTTGCTCCATCTTGGGCCCTTTCTTATCTGGTGGAGACACTTGGGCACTGTGTGTGGGGTGTTCTTGAAGGCTACATCTGCCAAAGCAGAAGGAACTGTGCACAGAAGCATGATTGTTAAATTCACGCACAGCATTGAAACATGTCAGTAAAATACACCTCTGGTAACATAACAATCACTTTCTCACTGAGCCTTGGCAAGCATACATCTCTGTGAACACCCAAAGCATGGTGAGTGTTGGCTGAGGGCTCTACGTGGGGAAAAGAGCACTCTGCAAGGGTTGCAGTGCAGCCAACTAATGGGAGAATTTTAGAATTTTTTCCCCACTTTTCCACAAGCTGGGATCATTGTAGCAGATATCTCACTGCTCAGGGTAAGCAGGGAAGCAAGAGTACATATACTACAGGCTTGTGACTTCTGCCCTGGTCCCTGTGCTGCTTGCCTGTGTGCTGCTTTGGTTCCTGCACAAATGATTGCTAAATGGCATGGGAAAGCTTCTTACAGTGGGGGAAGGCACAAAGTAGCTCTGCCAAGGCTGAGGATTACTGAGTACCTCCAGCTCTTGGTCCTACACTATTTAACATTTTAATCAGTGACCTAGAAGAAAACACATCATACAGATAACAAACATTAGGGAACGTGTAGGGGGTGGTAAATAATGAAGAGGACAGTTCACTGATTGTTTGCACAAATCAGCCTATGTCTTTCAATATAGGTAAATGTATGCATCTAAAAACAAAGAATGTAAGTCATGCTTACACTTTGGGGGACTCTATCCTGGGAAGCTGTGCCTCTGAAGAAGATTTGTGAGATCATGGTAGATTAACAACTGAACATGAGATCTCAGAGCAATGCTGTGGCCAAGAGGATTAACGCGATCTTTGGATGCATAAACAGAGAAACCTCTAGTAGAAGTAAAGAGATTATTTTACGTCTGTATTTGACACAGGTGCAACCACTTCTTGTATTCACAGTATTCCAGAATGTTCAAAAAAGAGCCATGAGAATGATTAAAGGATTAGAAAACTTGCCCTGTGGTGATACACTCAAGGAGCTCAATCTGTTTACTTAACAAAGAGAAGGCAAAGCAGTGGTTTGATCACAGTTTGTAAGTACGTACGTAGGGAACAAATATTTGATAAGATGATATAATATAATCCAATGGCTGGAAGTTGAAGCCAGAAAAACACAGACAGGAAATAAGATGTAAAAGTTTAACAGTGAGGGTATTTAACCATTAGAATAATTTACGAATGTTTGTTGTGGATTCTCCATTACTGGCAATTAAGTCAAGATTGGATTGTTTCCTAAAAGCTCTGCTCTAGGAATTATTTTGGGGAAAGTTATCTGGCCTGTGCTATACAGGAAGTCAGACAATGATCTGATACTGAGAGCTGTACCTGCCTTATAGGTGGGTGGCATATGTGTGCATTCAGTGCAAGGAGCTCATGGCCCTCAAGGACCAAGAATGGACTCTGGAAACTAGATTGACTGAACTGGAAGAGCTAAAGGGGAGACTTTCCAGGACACTGTAGAGTGGTCCCACCCCCACTGGGAGTCTGACAGCCCCTACTGTTGAAGATGAAAGTCTCAGGGAAGAACATCAAAGTGGAGCAGAGGGAAACAATCCCATAGTTGGGACCCTCCTTCCAGATGATGTCATGGTATCTTCTCACACTGAGGATGCCTCTTTGGGGGAGGGAATCTCAGTTATTAGGAAGAGACAGGTAATATGGGGAATTTGATCATTAGAAACAGAGAGAGCTGGGTTTGTGATGAGCAGGAGAACTACATGGTGAATTTCCTGCTGGGTGTAAAGTTTGCAGATCTCTCAACACATCTAAACAAGCTTGTGTGTAGTGCTGGGAAGGAGCTGGTGGTTGTGGTACATGTAGGCACCAATGACATAAGAAAGGGTAGGAGAGAAGTCCTAGATGTCAGATTTATGCTGCTAGGTAAGAGATTGAAGTCCAGGACCTCCATGCTGGCATTCTCTGAAATGTTTCTAGTTTCATGTACAGGGCCGGTTAGGCAGAATTGCAGTGTCTCAATGCATAGATGAGATGATGGTGTAGTGAGGTGGGGTTTAGATTTATTAGGAAGTGTGGAACCTTTTGGGAAAGGAGTAGTCTTTCCAGGAACAATGGGCTCCACCTAAACAGAAATGGAACAAGAGTGCTGGCATGTAAAATTAAAAAGGTCATAGAGGAGTTTTTAAACTAAAGGCTTGGGGAAAGCTGACAGATGTGGAGGAGCACACAGTTGGGACAGAGGCATCATTTGGGAGGATCTATTAATGGGGATACTTTATGTCCCAGTAAGGAGGAGAGGATGGAAGATGATCAAGTACAGGTAGGCTGTGGTGGATTAGCCACTGGGCTGACGGGGAGGGGGAAGTCTGTTGCCATTGACAGAAGGCCGGAGCCTCGGCCACCAGAAGGGAGTATGGGAGGGATGGGGAAGCTTCCACACCCTGACCGCGCTCCGTGGCAGCAGCACTGGCCAGGGGCCTCTAATCCCATCCCCAGCTGTGGGAAGGGGGAAGACACCCCCCTACGGACCCTGTCCCCGGCAGTAGGTGTGGGATGGGGGAACCACTCCCAGCGGACCCCATCCATGGCAGCAGCTGTGGGATGGGGGAAGCCCTCCCTCCCCAGCAGGCCCTGTACCTATCAGAGCAAGCCCCCTCCACCCCCCTGCAGCGGTCCCCATCCTCTAGAGAAGTCACAGGGCAAGCCCCCGCACCCAACCCACTCTCTGGCAGAAGTATGGGTGGGTGAGGGGGGAGAAGCCCCAGTGCCTTGATCTTGGTCCTCCACAAAAGCATGGGGGTGGTGGGGGAAGCCCCAGAACCTGGACTCCTGCTACGGCCCTGGAAATGGAGGAGCTCTCACTCCCTGCTGCACCCTGGGGCCACAGCACGGGGACAGAGCTT